>NC_140543.1:35152741-35752741 GCF_057382185.1 Mchenga conophoros | reverse complement strand
CCGCCCGGGCAACAAAGGAGTGGCTCCGTAAGAAGCATTTGAAAGTCCTGGAGTGGCCTAGCCAGTCTCCAGACCTCAACCCCATAGAAAATCTGTGGCGGGAGTTGAAAGTCCGTGTTGCTCGGCGACAGCCCCAAAACATCACTGCTCTCGAGAAGATCTGCATGGAGGAATGGGCCAAAATACCAGCTACTGTGTGTGCAAACCTGGTAAAGACCTATAGTAAACGTTTGACCTCTGTTATTGCCAACAAAGGTTATGTTACAAAGTATTGAGTTGTATTTTTGTTATTGACCAAATACTTATTTTCCACCCTGATTTACGAATAAATTCTTTACAAATCCTACCATGTGGATTCATGGATTTTTTTTTTCACATTCTGTCTCTCACAGTTGAAGTGTACCTCTGGTGCAAATTACTGACCTCTGTCATCATTTTAGGTGAGGGAACTTGCACAATCGGTGGCTGACTAAATACTTTTTTGCCCCACTGTAGCTGAGGTTGCGTGTCTCCTGCCATTCCCACTCACATCTAGAGGGACTGAGTCTAATCTCTGACCTTTGGATCCTGTCGAGGGCCATTGACAAGTGTTGCAGATGCTCTTCCAATGTTTTCTTGAAGATCAGAATTTCATCAAGAAAGGTTGCACTGCAGTGGTCACACACTTGGTCCATCAGCATCTGTAAGGTGCTCCATGCAGTCCAAACGGCATCACAGTGAACTAAAACAGTACAACTGGTGTTTGGAAAGCTGTGTACGGTTAAGAAGACTCTTCCAGTGACACTTGCCAGTATCCCTTACATAAATCAAGTACCTGGTGGCTCAGATCTTCTCCAACAGTCTCTCAGTTCTCAGTTTCCTGAAATCAATGCTTTTTCCCAGTGATCTATCCTTCTGGAAGATGATGGCCACTGGACTGCACCACTTTGAGCAGAAGGACCTAATAACTCCAAGTGCCAACATTTTCTCCACCCCTTGTTGCAGTTTTCCCAAGAGTTGTTGTGGAACCCAGTAAGAACGTTGGCAGATGGGTTGTCCATCCTTCAGGTGTTTGACAAAGCTGTTTCTTACAGGGTTAACAGAAAATAGAGGTGGAAACTCCTGGAAGATCTGGAGTAGCTGGGCCATCTACTGTGGAGCAAGATGCATCAGCACCAGAGACATCTGAAGGGTTACCTGCTGTTACATCCCCCAGGAGGATTTCTCTTCTCCCTACTAACCCTTTGTTTTGTCCAGGCTCCACCTCCTCTGTCTGATTGGATGCTGCGCAGAGTCCGGCTAATTGGTAATCAGCAGAACACTATTTAAGGCCTGTGGAGCTGTGCTTCTGTGCCCTCGGGCCATTTTGGTTGCCATACCTGTGCAGGCTTGCATGCCTTTGTATCTTGTATGTACATTGTTGTTTTCATGTTCGGACTGCTTGTAGGGGAGAGCTGCCTTTTGTTTTGACACCCTGTTTTCTCCTGTTCATGTGTTGTTCGGTAGGTTATGGTATAGGTTGTATATTTTGTTTCTTTGGAGTTAGGTAAGTTTCTTTTATTTCTACATGAGGGATGTTTTGTTTGTTATGTTGGCTTTGGCTCTCCCTGACGTTATACCTCAGTCTGAACCCAAATCCCATCACCAGTATTAAATAAACCTTCTAAAATTACCATCTTGGCTCTTCCTTCTCTATCCACCTTTATGTTCGTCCCTTCAACCCCCTAGACTAGCCAGGGGACGTAACACCTGCTCTGGCCTCACCTCTCACTTCAGGTTTACTTCAATTCAGTTTAATTCAATTCAATTCAATTTTATTTATACAGTGACAAAATCACAACAACAGTCACCTCAAGGCGCTTTATATTGTAAGGTAGACCCTACAATAATACATACAGAGAAAAACCCAACAATCACATGACCCCTTATGAGCAAGCACTTTGGCGACAGTGGGAAGGAAAAACTCCCTTTTAACAGGAAGAAACCTCCGGCAGAACCAGGCTCAGGGAGGGGCGGGGCCCTCTGCTTGCGACCGGTTGAAATGAGAGAAGGAAGACAGGATAAAGAAATGCTGTGGAAGCGAGACAGAGGTTAATAACAGATATGATTCAATGCAGAGAGGTCTTACCAGTAGCGCTTTTCCTGAAGTCTGAATTGGACATAATTTCCACTCTTTCAGAAGATTCAAATGGTAAGTCTGTTTCAGTTTCCTCTTTTCGGTTTTTATATGTCATTGGCCCTACCCTGCGAAGATCTGTATATGGTCCTTGGCATTTTGCTGGGAGTTTACTGTTAGCAGAAGAGAGGCGTAAAATAACCTTTTGACCAGGCTGGAATTCACGGTGAGCTTTGCTGCCGGTCATACCAGGTCTGCTGGCTTTTCTGAGCCTCACACAGGTTGACCTCAGCCTCTTCGCAGTTTCTTGCTAGCTGGGGTTAGAGGCCCTCTACATCCTAGCCACCAAGTAACTTGAAAGGCGAGAACTTCTATTAAAAATGATTTCAGCATGAGTGGAGTACTTAAACACAGGATATTAGAGGCCAATTAAAATCCAAAATTCAGATCTTTATTGTCAGGCCACAAATCATACAATGGTCGTACAAGTGAAACATGAGAAACAAATAAAAAATACACAAATAAAAACTACATCTGAAGGGAAAACAAAATCAAACTACAAAGACAAAAAAATGCAAAACTGGATGGACAGGTTACTTGTAAAGAGTAACAAGGCAACCTGGCAGCTGGAAGAAGGTCAAAGGGTTGAATATATACTGAAGCGAGGATTGTCTGATTAGACTTGTGGCAGAAAACCTTCAGAAATAGAACAAAGTGTGGAAGTAAAGCTGACAGGAATAAAATAAGGTAAGTAGTTCCCAGATTAAACAGGAAATGACAGAACATCAAAACTTCAGAATCGAAATTTTAATGAGCATTTTATTTTTCATGTCCTTTACATTATAGCCAATACAAATGATAATGTCATTTGCAAAAGAAAGAATTGATCAGACAGTGTTTCAAACAATAAAGAAAACATGCATTTATTCTAATATTACGTTATATTTAGTGCTTTATCGTTTTGTTTTTAAGGCTTAATGCAATTATGTAAACACTCCAAGTAAACATGAGTATGTTATACTGTGCTGGGAGTGAAATAAAAAACCATGTAAATAAATTAGCGAGGCATGGTGCATGGGTGACATAGAAACAAACATGTTATTAATAATGACCAGTTGCAGTCTTTGCAAAATCACTGTGGCTCAGGGAAAACTAATAAATAATGGCTTCCAATCTTCTGGCCTCCATTGGATTAGTTCAATATGGTGTACCTTAGAGTAAAGCTGTATGAAGTAGCTTAACTAAGGAGAAACTAACCTTTTTTTTCTCTTGTTTGAAATAAACTATTCTTTAAAAAAAAGAAAAAGAAAAAAAGAAAAGAAAGGCAAGAACCCAGTTGAAACCTTGGGAACTTATCTGTAGCCAAATTCAAATCAATTCAGTTGAATTTTTTTATATAATGCCAGATCACAACAATGGTCACCTGCAAGATGATAGCCTCTCCAATCTCTTCCTTGGTGTGCTGCTTTGGCTGCATCTAGCACTTGTAAAGGCTCTTGAGATGAAAGTAAGTCTCAGTTGGGTCACCACCAGGTACTGGACTGAAACTTCATATCAGGTAAAATGTCAAATTTTGTTTGCAGTGCAACTTTTAGAGTTTCATAGCAATGGGCTCTTTCCCCATCCATCCCAGTCATCTCCAGGCTTTGGTAACGTATTCACAATGCAACTTCCCCCATCTGGTAGGGTGGTGTTTTTGGCCCACTTTTGGCCTCCACTTTAACACCAGCTGATCGGGCCACTTGCTCACCTCTTGAGACTAATAAGAGGGGATATCCACTGAGTGATCCTGGTATACTCACTGGCATGCTGGTGTTGGCAGTATAAGTTCGGGGCTGCTAGCTGTTGCTTTCCTTTGGCCTGCTGTTTTACCTGCCATGTTCCCCTCAGGTGGTATTTGGGCAGGGCTTCCATTAACCTGGGACCTTGAGTGCAGCTGATCAGTTCCTCAGTCCTCTGAGTTCTGCCAAAAGAACCTTCTCCCTCTTTTGCTGTCCTACCTGGAAGTCCCTCTTTATTGCAAGCAGGTCAGCATCTGTGCCATGTGTTGTGGGTTCCAAGGTGCTGCTAGGAAAGTCCTGTCCTCCCGCTCTGCTGATGAAAATGACATAGGGACGGTCTCCCATGCAGGATCTTCTCTAGCCGATACCTTCTCCTCTTGAAGCTCTTGCTGCTGGGACTGCAGCCTTGTGTGCAGGATTGTGGCCAATTCTGGCCCAACTTGGATATTTGACACCCTGCTGTGTATCCTTTATCTATTTTAAGGTAAGTTAATCCACATTATGTTCAATAAGGATGTCATGTGTTATTAACATCTATGTCCTGGTAAACGAATGTTTCAAACAAATCAGCCTCTTTACTGCTCTGATATCTTTTCCGTCTCAAGACAGTCATATTAGTAAAACAGCCTTATGAGAAAATATTTGCTAGAATATCTTCCAAACATCCTGTTTGTGTCTGCAGGTGTGTCAAGATAATTCTAAAAATGTTATCAATATACTGAAGACTGAAGTCAACCAAGCCACTCTTTTAGGTAAGGTAATCGGGTTTGTCCAGCTGAACCTGGCTGTGTACTAGACTGGCAGATTGAAAAGAAGGCAATGTAGGGAGACTTCCTACCACGTAAATCTGTTCTACTCTCGTCTAAAATTCCACCAGAGAAAACAAACAGAAGCCAACAAATACAAGGAAATAAAAGAGAATAAGTGTTCATTCAACTTCATGTCAGAAAAAATCAAGAAAGTGTCAAAACATCAAACTAAACTGCCTGAATTAATAATGGGGGAAGTGTGCGAATCAAAAAAATCTTGGAAAAAGAAAATCAGTTTCTTTGAAAGCCATGTTAATAAACTTGAACAGTATACAAAAATAGATGAGCTACAGCTGTGTGAAGGGCTACAGCTGGAGCAGGTAGCTGACGTGCTGAAGATGACACACCGAGTGAAATGCTCTCCCTGGAGCAACAGCTACTCTACTTCTTTGAGTCTAGAGATATTGCCATTGACAGCAATGTCATTTCAGACTGCCATGCACATTTGAGGAAAGACACCAAAGCAACACCAGTTTTTATCATTCATTTTGTGAACAGAAAAGCCACGACTGACTTGCTCAGGCAAACCAAGCAACTGAATATTTGTCAACAAATACTTCAAGAGGAATTCAAATTTCAAGAAACAAATACAAGGAAGTTCAATGAGAAACTGTAAAGTACAGATTAAATTAAAGGGGATACTAGAAACGGCCAAAGTCATCATGGCTAAATAATTAGTTGATTTAGATTGTTGATTAAGTGATAAGATTGATGGAGGTAACCAGACACTATAAATCTGTATAACTTACATGTTTTACTCTATAACCGTGATTAAACCAGAAGCTGTATAACTTGTTTTGACTTTTTATTTTCACACGTCCATCATATTAAAGTATACTGAGATGAAAAATATTGACTGCATTCAAAACCTTCACATCAGGAACTGTTTAAAAGTATTTGAATACTCTGTGTACAGACAGCATGCTGAATGTAACATTGATCCTGAAAATACCTTATCACAATATAAATCATTTGTTTGGATAGTTAACATAGGATCAACTAAACAAATAACTCCTGACCAGACATCCTCGATAATCCATTTTGATAGCAGAAGTTTTACTCAAATCCAAGACTGTTTGTTATGATACAACATAAACGTTTTTATTGTTGACATTTCTGAAACCTGGTTAAATGATAAACAAAACAGCATGGTTAATGAGAGGTTGTGGCCTTTACACGATAAACAAATGGTAAATGGCCTGTATTTGTATAGCGCTTTTACTAGTCCCCTCTAGGGACCCCTAAGCGCTTTACACACCCAGTCATCCACCCATTCACACACACATTCACACACTGGTGGAGGCAGCTACAGTTGTAGCCACAGCTGCCCTGGGGCAGACTGACAAACAAGACTAAGAGATGGGTCACAATATTGGTGTGGTTTTGTGTATACTGTCGTGTTATCAGTGTCAAATTGTGGACTATACGTAATTTGAAATATGAAATGGGATGGGATGTGTTATGGCTGAAATAATAACAAAAAGTCAAACAATACAGGGAGTGCAGAATTATTAGGCAAGTTGTATTTTTGAGGAATAATGTTATTATTGAACAACAACCATGTTTTCAATGAACCCAAAAAACTCATTAATATCAAAGCTGAATGTTTTTGGAAGTAGTTTTTAGTTTGTTTTTAGTTTTAGCTATTTTAGGGGGATATCTGTGTGTGCAGGTGACTATTACTGTGCATAATTATTAGGCAACTTAACAAAAAACAAATATATACCCATTTCAATTATTTATTTTTACCAGTGAAACCAATATAACATCTCCACATTCACAAATAAACATTTCTGACATTCAAAAACAAAACAAAAACAAATCAGCGACCAATATAGCCACCTTTCTTTGCAAGGACACTCAAAAGCCTGCCATCCATGGATTCTGTCAGTGTTTTGATCTGTTCACCATCAACATTGCGTGCAGCAGCAACCACAGCCTCCCAGACACTGTTCAGAGAGGTGTACTGTTTTCCCTCCTTGTAAATCTCACATTTGATGATGGACCACAGGTTCTCAATGGGGTTCAGATCAGGTGAACAAGGTGGCCATGTCATTAGTTTTTCTTCTTTTATACCCTTTCTTGCCAGCCACGCTGTGGAGTACTTGGACGCGTGTGATGGAGCATTGTCCTGCATGAAAATCATGTTTTTCTTGAAGGATGCAGACTTCTTCCTGTACCACTGCTTGAAGAAGGTGTCTTCCAGAAACTGGCAGTAGGACTGGGAGTTGAGCTTGACTCCATCCTCAACCCGAAAAGGCCCCACAAGCTCATCTTTGATGATACCAGCCCAAACCAGTACTCCACCTCCACCTTGCTGGCGTCTGAGTGGGACTGGAGCTCTCTGCCCTTTACCAATCCAGCCACGGGCCCATCCATCTGGTCCATCAAGACTCACTCTCATTTCATCAGTCCATAAAACCTTAGAAAAACCAGTCTTGAGATATTTCTTGGCCCAGTCTTGACGTTTCAGCTTGTGTGTCTTGTTCAGTGGTGGTCGTCTTTCAGCCTTTCTTACCTTGGCCATGTCTCTGAGTATTGCACACCTTGTGCTTTTGGGCACTCCAGTGATGTTGCAGCTCTGAAATATGGCCAAACTGGTGGCAAGTGGCATCTTGGCAGCTGCACGCTTGACTTTTCTCAGTTCATGGGCAGTTATTTGGCGCCTTGGTTTTTCCACACGCTTCTTGCGACCCTGTTGACTATTTTGGATGGAACGCTTGATTGTTCGATGATCACGCTTCAGAAGCTTTGCAATTTTGAGACTGCTGCATCCCTCTGCAAGATATCTCACTGTTTTTGACTTTTCTGAGCCTGTCAAGTCCTTCTTTTGACCCATTTTGCCAAAGGAAAGGACGTTGCCTAATAATTATGCACACCTGATATAGGGTGTTGACGTCATTAGACCACACCCCTTCTCATTACAGAGATGCACATCACCTAATATGCTTAATTGGTAGTAGGCTTTAGAGCCTACACAGCTTGGAGTAAGACAACATGCATGAAGAGGATGATGTGGACAAAATACTCATTTGCCTAATAATTCTGCACTCCAGAATTATCACAATCCAGTTTTGAGATCCCTTCCCAGATGCCTTAACGCCCACTCACATCCTGGGTCATCTGACTTCAGGAATTCGCATGATAAGGTGGGGCCAGGTTTCACAATAAACACACCCGAAACTCTGGCTGATTGGGACCCACACCCAATTTCACACCTTGGCTCAGGCAATTAGAGGATCATCAGGGGGTCCTTTTGTCCCTCTGTGGGGGGAAACTCCCACTAGGTTTATATCTGGGACTCTCCACCATTTGACCTTAGAACTGAAGAAGCTTCTCGGATGAGAGGTGAAATGTCTTCAAGCAACTTAAAGAAGTCCAGACGCTTTTCTTTGCAAGCTCCTCTGACTATATTTACCCTCAATGCCAACATAGTTGAGAGAAAAATGAAATAGTCACATACATCCCGATGCAATGAGTTTCAAATGAGATGTCAAAGATTGTAAATTAGTCACTGCCTTCTTGTATAGTTCCCAAAAATTCCTCAGCCTCACGTGGCGTGGAGAACACTTTGACCATGGAGCCATGCGTTACTCGTAAACGCGCTGGATAGTAGAAACTACACCGAGCTCCAGCATCCATTAGGCGTTTACGCACGCCCTGGAAGACCTGCCGCTGTTTCACCACCTCCGTCGGGATATCAGGGAAGATGTGAATCGCCTTGCCATTATAGTTCAAGGGAAACTGCTCCCGAGCAAGCTGTAGTATCTTCTCTCTCACTTGGACGCTATGAATCCACGCTATAGTTACCCGGGGATGATCTCTTTCCCCGGGGGTACGACCGCCCAACCGGTGTGCTCGGTCAATGTCCAAAGGCTTGTCAAAATTGTCCGCGCCCAAAAGTTTTGGGAGAAACAAAAATTCCACCATACGTCCATTTTCAATTTTTTCGGGCAGACCAACAATTTTAAAATTCTGCCGTCTGGACCGACCCTCCAGATCTAATACTTTTAGACGAAGCACCTCGTTATCCGCTTGCAATTTTAAACATGTTTTCTCAACCAGAGAAAGACAATCGTCGTGATCAGAGCTAGCGTTTTCAACCTCCTGTAGCCGACCGCAGATACTCATCAAAGATGCCTGTGCTGTAGCCAGAGACGCTTCAAGACCGTCAAACCTTTCAGTCATCGTGATATTTATTTTCTGAATTTCAGAAAGAACCTTGGAAAAACTTTTATCACCATTCTCCGCGTCTTTAGCAGGCTCCGAGGTTAGCTCAGCTTCGTCGACTGGTTCAAGGGGAGGGGTGTCAATCCCGTTCGGAGGCTTCTCCTGCTTTTTAGCTTTTTCAGCTTTTGATTTGGGCATCCTGTTTGAGTTAGGGAACAAGTATTCTTCAGTGAAACCAGGAATTGTGAGGGATAGGACAATAAAGTCCAAAATGTGAAGAGAGTATGAGGAGCTCCACAGAAACACGTCTACTCCATTCGGTGCTCACTAGCGCCCCCGATTTCAACTTCTTTTAGAAAATTGCCATTTGATGGAGAAAACAGTGTTTCTGTGTTCCTTTAGTGCTAAATTTCTAATTGCGAGAGAGTGAATGATAGCAATAAGACGAGCCAGCACTGCTCTCCATCTTATTTTCTGCTGAAGTGCCATCTCTTGTTTGTCAATTGTTTCACCTTTTTTAATCCTCACTATCAGTTCTTTCCATGTTTTCATGGAGTTATGGTGTTCAGGACTATTGTCATGTGAGGTGAGATAAGAGCTGGCATGCTTCCAATTTGTCAGTCCAGAACTTGTTAAATTCATGTTTCTTTTAGAAAACAGCTTGCAGCAGAAGCAGAAAAGACTTGTTTTTCTCAGAATATACTAGCCAACTTCTAGGCATCTTTTCTCCGCTGACTAGTGTTTTCTTAAAATATAGGTGGTGGCAACTTCTTCCGTCACCCTCGTTTCTGGGGAAAACAAAGTCAGGTGCTACCTTCCTTGGTCCATTGCAAACCAGCTGTATTCGAATGCTGTCAGTGATAGCTGAAGGCCAGTTTGCAGGGTCCATAGGCAGGGGCTTGTCCTCAGGGGGTTTAGCTCGAAGCATTTCTATGAGCATACATTTCCATTAGTTAGTTATTCAGAATAAACAGCAATCATAGTGGCGGAACAGTCTTTGCAAATTATTATGCAACACACACAGATACTCAGGCTACACATAATCACACCTGAAGTGGACGCAATTGGGTCTTCATCCTCAGGATCAACATATGTGGCTGAGAAGGTGGATGGCTGCTCATCTTGGGCAGTGGCAGTTGCAGAGGGTGCTCCAAAATATTTCAGAAGTGCCCCTGAAGAGAAAACCAATATAAAACTCTGATACATGCCTGCATCATTTTCATAATTACAACAAGAATATAATTTGCCCAATTTATCAAATGTTTAGAATTATATGTTGTTACGGCCCTGGGCCGGCTGTGTACTTTTGTTGTGCTCTGTCTTTAAAACTCCACAGGTCCTTCCCGATTGGAGAGTTGGCAGTGGCTGATTGGTCCCTGATCATGTGGCCCTTTTCAAAATCCCTCACCAGCAGCTGTGCTGTGGCAGCCACTGATAGCAGCAGCAGACCTGACCCTGGCTTCCAAAACCTGTGACATTCGTGTTTGTGATTCTCGTGACTTACCGAGATTTGTATATAGTGTGTGCATTAGTTTTCACTTGTAAATAGCACATTGTAACTAGACACTGAAACAGAAGGGGTGAGCTAACTTATTATTTTTCTTTGTACTGTTTTCTCCTGTTTATTTCAGTAGAGTTAGGTGTGACGTTTGTCTTTTGTTTGGTTTCTGTTTCACATAGGGTTTTAGATAGCACCTCTTCTCCTGACTTAGCTTGTTTTGTTTGTTATTTTGACCTTTGTTCACCCCGGAGCTTCATTTTCAGTGTAGACAAATAAACCAGCGTTCACTAAGAAATTGGTTTCTCTGTGTATGGTTTTGGGGACCAGGGCGGGGTCACTTCCTTTTTTAGCTCTTATGCTACGTTCCTGTACCCCTAGACTGGGGCGTAACATATGTATAACAAGCATTTTATTGAATAGGCTACCACACCATCAGTGTTTGGAAGTCATACATTACTCTGTAATTAGAGTAAGATACAGTACAGTAAGTAACTTTCCTAAATAATGTAGCCTAATAGTGTAAGGAATTTTCTTTTTTCCCAAATCAACTAGAATACAACAGAATGCTATCGTCTGATTTTAGCATAACATAGTATGCAAGCTGCTAACAAACAGTCATTATAATTTGTCATACATTGGGAATAGGAGACAAATCAACAAAAAAGCTCATCCAATTAATGGCTAATTAATATTGTGCTGAACACAGTCTAAAAGAGTCAACGAACCACATCAGTGTCTACTGTCTGTCTACTGTTTACTATCATAGGCAAGTGGTTTATGGTTAACTCGGTTTCCCTGGGTCTTCAAATTCAAATTCAAATTCAAATTTTATTTGTCACGTACACAGTCATACACAGTACGATATGCAGTGAAATGCTTGGACAACTGCTCGTGACCTAAAGAAAACAAAAAGGGAAAAGGCTATGAATAAGATAGGAAATAAATATGAAAAATTAAAAAGGGTAAATTTAACTAGGAAGGAATAAAATATAAATTAAGGTTAAGAATGAAATAACTGTACAACCCAAATTAGAATGAAGGGTAAATTTAACTGGGAAAGAATAAGATAAAATATATAAATTAAAGTTGAAAATAAAATAACTGTACAACAAAATACACAATATAGAACTATATAAGAATGTATGAAGAAATATAAATAAATATATACACAATAACAGCAGCTGTACAAGTACACACACAACCCTCTGTAGAGCTCGTCTGTCCTGCATGGTGCTGTTCCCGAACCAGGTTAAGATGTTTCCCGCCAGGATGCTCTCTATGGTGCACGAGTAAAAGTTCCTGAGCACCTTGGAGGGCAGTTGGAAGTCTCTCAAGCGTCTGAGGTGGTAGAGACGCTGACGGTCTTTTCCCATGTTGTAGTTGTGTGTCTTATTTTGAAAGAAATATTTACATGTTACCATACCAACCAGAGAGCATTAAGGGGCAGAGAGAAGGATGTTACTCTCAATGTTGTTGGCGCATTTCAGGAGGACGCTGCTAATAAAGTTACACAATTACACAGTGAATTCGCGTTTATTCTTATATTTACAAAATACCACAGTTTTTTGTCTTGGTCGCATCATTTTATTTTGTTGTATTTTACCAGTAACACCTTAAACGCCGGTCCGTGAAAATATTGTCTTACATTAAACCGGTGGTGCAAACAAGGTTGGAGACCGCTGTGCTACGTGGTGGGTAGCGACACAGTTATGTTAGCATAACATAAAAACAGTGAAGCTGGAGGATGAACGCTAACTTTTTCCCACTGGATAAAAGTTAACGTGAGCATTCCCAATGGTTAGAGACAAATGCAATCGCATGGCAGGATGCTGTAAACGGACCAAACTTCAGTCAGGAGAACAACTGAGATAATCCATCCACAACACGAGGTTAGTCACTATTATACTGCTGCACGGGCTGGGCTGTAGTTACATCGGAAGGTTTTAAAAACTGAGCTTTAAAATGAACAGTGATGTTAAAAACCGAGAGAGGCCAAAAGTGATCACTGACTGTTTTTAGGGGCTGGTTCAGATTAAATAGAACAAGATACAAAACATTAAAACATGTTAAAAACACAACAGCATTAATAAATCCAGGGTAGTTTGAACCTGGAAGCAGGATTCATCAGGTCATCACTTAAAGACCGGATATTCCACTTCCCATGAATGTTTTAATACAGTACAGTGGTTATTATTATCACTCGTCACATCCTGCTAATGACAGTTAAAATAAATAACATTCATAATAGAAATAAAATTTTCTTGTGTAAACTGTATGTGGTGTTAAATAGGCCTATACTACTGTACTTTAATGTGGGTCATAAGGGTGCTACTTCAAGAGCCATATATTTTATGAGGTTTTACTCATTGTGAAAAGTTTGAGAACCACGGGTCTACTGTACAATTCAGAGTCATTCAAATTAAATTAGACTAAAACAGGGTGGAAATTATTACACTTTATTTGTAAAGAATGTATAATATAATATGGTCTGGTTTGTATATACTGGCTTTTCTACTCTTTACATGACCTCATTCACCCATTCAAGCAAGAACTTTTTTTAATGCTTTTTCTATCTACCAGTCACTCTAATGGATGTATTGGAGAGCCACTAGGGATTAGTATCTTGCCCAAGGATATTTGGCATGTAGACTGGAGCAGCCAGGGATCGAGCCATCAAGCTTCCGATTAGCAGATGATCTGCTCTACCTCCTGAGCTCCAGCCACCCCCAAACCCTGTGTAAACCTTTTCATCATACTCTAATTAATGTAAAATTATGATAGTTTGTCCAGTTACTTTGAGCATCTGGAAATAAAGCACTTTCTGTAAAAATGGCTGTAATCCCTAAACAAATGGTATGCACTGTTCCTGAAATTCAGCATCTGGAAATGACAAATAGTGAGGTGAGCGGAAAACGGAGAAATGAGACAGAAAGGAAGGGGTTCAAGAATAAAAGAGAGAATAATGGATTTTAACAGAGCAGATGTGAGAGAACAAGACTGAAGCTGCGAAGAGGGTGAAGCAATTTAAGGTTGTCATGGAGGAGCTTCAAAGAAGACAATTCACAGAGTGCATTAGCTCCCACTCCACTGGAGACATATACACACAAACCAACACAAATAGTTTGTCATTTCAAAGTATTTTTGGTAAAGAGGTTTGATATTGTAAATATACAATTAAAAATTTCAAACATCAACAGTTTCTGATTAAAATGTGTAGTCAGCAACTTTTACTATGAACTATCCTGACTGACATCCAGGTAAGCTGGTGCGTGTGTTTGGCCTTGGCTTTGCTGCTGTTTCTGCTCTGTCATTAAATTGTGTTTTTGTTTTGTTTTTACTTACATTCTGAACCTTTCTGTGTGCAGATGTCTCTGCTGTATTAATCTACGATTGATGTACATTTTTGAAAATCTGACAGGAAATGAAACTCCTTTCAGAAAGTTATGGTGCTGCCTTATTGTATTGGTATGCACATGGCTTTCAGACCTAACTAGATCTACATATCTATTTGACTGCCATCAAGGCCATCTGGGTTAAATGCTAGTTGTCTGCACTTAAACTCTGACAAAATGAAACTCATCATTGCTAGTGTCACCCTGAGTATCAAACAGTGCCTTAGATATTTAAGCACCTTCGCTAAATCTAGTTTGTGTGATCTTGGTGTCACAACTGGGGCAGCAGCCGTGTGATGTGTGGAAGGAGGACTCGAATGCAGCACTTATTCAGATGTGAGGGTGATTTATTAAGAATACCGAACATAAAGTGGGGATGGCAAAACAGAACTATGGATGAACTAAACTGAGAGAAACTAAACCAAAGAGTAGCAAACCTGAACAAAGGAGGACAGCAGGGAGAGCACGCAGGGTGACACAGAGGATGAACACAGACGACGCGACGAGGAACAGAGGCAAACACACACTATGGCTGTATCCCAATTCAGGGTCTGCAGCCTTAAAGTACGCAGCCTCAACGGTACTCAAAGACCGCTAAGGCCGGAAGTGCGAGGCTTGTGAAATGGGACGGTCTAGTCTCCGTCGCGATGCCCAGGTTGCCTAGCAACCATGATAGCTGGAAACGTGTGGTTGACAGAAATGAAGCTTCATATCTGTACTGAACAGTCATATAAGATTAGCTAGTAAATAACAAATAGTTAATATTGTTCATGATAGTTGGTCTGATAGAATGAAGAGTAGACTGATATATGAAATATTCCTTTATTGGGTGAGAAAATCAGACCATGTCATAACTGCTGTAAGTCACACAGAATAGATATCAGAGCTTTAAACAGGCTGACGTCTGCTAAATGGGTCAAACTGGGCAGAAAGTCTACAAACACATAACATCCTTATAGAATATGATGTAACACTATAGATCAACTTAGCTCAGAATATATAAAGCATATAAACAGTTACAGCAATATGATGCAACAAACACAGCAGCTACTGATCCAAAATACTCAAAGCTTCATAGAACTGAAACCAACATTTATTTTAGCTCCATTCTGCTGCTGATACAGACTTTAGGTTTCTGAACATTAAACTTGTTGCTGCCTTTCATAGTGTGTAGCTTGAAGGCCCTGAGTACTTTCTCCCACACTGGAAACACTGGGATGATCACATTATGTGAACATTAACCTTGTTGCTGCCTTTCATAGTGTGTAACTTGAAGGCCCTGAGTACTCTGAGTACTTTCTCCCACACTGGAAACACTGGGATGATCACATTATTTGAACATTACCTAATAAGACTGATTCAGCACAGACAGTTATGGTAAACTTTCCTAGCAGTCCTTCACAAACAGGGAACAGTCTGTCTATTCTCTCCATCTGTCAGCTGCTGCTGGCTCTTCCTCCTCCTCTTCCTCACACACTGCCGAGTTTGTCCTGGTGGATCATCAGGGGTGCAAAGCCTCACAGATGATGTGCAGCAGTGGGTCCCTCAGTCTGTCCTCACTCTGGACACTTGCAGTCGTCACACATAGAAATCAAATGTGTGATAAGCTGCAGGATTCAAACACAAGTGTAACTTATAAACACATGTTCATACTTTTATTCCACAATCAGAGAGAAAGAAACAGAGAGAGAGTGCAGGACAGACAGACAGGTGACAGTCTCAGGTGTACACACTGCTACACAACAGCACCAGAGAAGCAGGATTTAGTGTTTGTGTCATTACGAGTGCTAAACAAGAAGAGTTCCAGATGGTGCAGTGGACACATGTGTGACTGCTGTGATTAAAGCATCTTTCTTTCAGCTTAACGAGTGAACCGTCAGCTCGTTCAAACACACGTTAAAGTCCGTTTGGCTCGACACCACCGAACAGAGGCAGCAATATAACATAGCTCACATTAACAGTGCAGTGAATCCTGCTTGTGCCGTGATGTTCAGGACTGCAAACCGAGCAGCATCACTGACTTTCAGCCTGTTGTGTTTGTGGATATATGACTGACTTTAATTATCCATAAAATCCTCAGATTCTCTGTAAGATTAAGGTCGACTATTGTATTATTATATTTTAAAGGCTTTAAAAGCAAGTAAAAGCTGAACGTACAAACATCGCTAATTGCAAATAACTTTGCCGACATGTGGCCAACAGTAATGTTTTAATGTTCCTCATTATTAAACATTTGCACATAAATAAGTGACATCATATTCAGTACTTACTTTTCACAGTTTACTCTTTGGCCGCTCCGCTTCTGCCATCTGCGGCAAAATTATCCACACCCACCGCCGCGCTATGAATTGTGGGATATGTTGGGCCACGAAGTCTATACACTGCCACATCCTTAAAATTCAGGGAAATGAAGGGTGTCCACAATGGCGATAACGACCAGCTAGTGGCCTAGAAAACGGCCAGTGATGATGGGGCACCAGACGCGGATCGGATGGCGGTGTGCCAGCAGCAGAACCAGGCAAGGATGAGGAGAAGGATGAGGCTGAAGTTGAAGCAGAGACCAGGCCAGGCAAAACTGAAGCTGATGCTGCAGGCGAGGATGAAGACCCGGAGTTTGGTGTGAAACAACTTGACCGGCCTGAATAAATTCCTGACCTCAACCCAACAGAACACCTTTGGGATGAATCATAGCGGAGAATGCGAGCCAGGCTTTCTTTTCCAGCATTAGTGTCTGACCTCACAAATCGAATCGGAAAGAATGGTCAAAAATTCACACTCTCCTAAATCTTGTGGAAGACTTACCTAGAGTTGAAGCTGTTGTAGCGGCAAAAGGTGGGCCGATTGATCTCCACTTGAAACTGTTCCCTTGGATCTTCAGAGCAGAGATTACTGTTGGTGGCTTGTACTTGCTTTAAAGGAGAGGCCCCATCTTATCTTGATGACCTTGTAGTACCATATCACCCTATTAGAGCACTTCGCTCTCACACTGCAGGCCTACTTGTTGTTCCTAGAGTATTTAAAAGTAGAATGGGAGGCAGAGCCTTCAGTTTTCAGGCCCCTCTTCTGTGGAACCAGCTTCCAGTTTGGATTCAGGAGACAGACACTATCTCTACTTTCAAGATCAGGCTTCAAACTTTCCTTTTTGCTAAAGCATATAGTTAGGGCTGGACCAGGTGACCCTGAATCCTCCCTTAGTTATGCTGCAACAGGTGTAGGTGACTGCTGTTGTGATTTGGCGCTGTAAAAATAACCTT
Organism: Mchenga conophoros; assembly: GCF_057382185.1. Taxonomy (NCBI): domain Eukaryota; kingdom Metazoa; phylum Chordata; class Actinopteri; order Cichliformes; family Cichlidae; genus Mchenga; species Mchenga conophoros. Next base: position 35,735,739 of record NC_140543.1, on the reverse strand, counting down.
GAATTGAATTTCGGGGAATGGAATTAGTTGCCCTCATTCTTTTTGTTTCACTGATCCAGAAGTAGTTTTTAAAAACAGACATTCCCGGCCACCAGACGCTCGCCCTCGGGCACCCTCCCCGGGCCTGGCTCCAGGGCGGGGCCCCGGTAACCCTATCCCGGGCAGGGTAAACTGTTCCCTCGATATTTTTTTCATAAGGGTCTTCTGAATCGCTCTTTGTCTGGTCCCTCACCCAGGACCAATTTGCCATGGGAGACCCTACCAGGGGGCAAAAGCCCCCAGACAACATAGTCCCTGGGATCCCTGGGACACACAAACCCCTCCACCACGATAAGGTAGCGATTCAAGGAGGAGTAAAGTAGAGATCAGTTTATCAAAGTTGCCAATAGGTGTAAACAGGCAAATCCATTAATCACATAACTACTCTGCAATGAGCTATTTGTAATTATGTCACGGTTTGGCATGGCAAACCGTGGGGGGTGTGGGGAAGGAGGACCCAGGCGCGGTGCTCTATGTACAAGCAGTGCGTTTATTTACAGTGATGGAACTGATACACAACAATAATACATCCCCGTGTGCTCCCGACTTCCACTCCGTGTCTTCTCCCAGTGTTTGTGCTCATGTGTCTGCTCCCTCGTGCCAGTGCACTCTGTGTCTGCTGCCCTCTCGTCCAGCAATCCTTCCTGGGAAAATAGAGGCAGTAGTTAGCACCCTCAGTTCACTTGGTAAGCTCACACTCACAAACAGACCAGCTGGAGAACTGACAGGAAGTCTCACAAAATGATCCCGCATCGGTGGGAGCTCCAAGAGTCTCTTAAGTAGCTCCCCCGACGAGGCCTCATCAGCAACAGGTGCGTGGCTTCGGGTGTGGCCAGTCCCCTAGCGGGGCCACACCCACCAGGCCTGAAGGCACCTGTAAACAAGGGTTCAGATACACCTGCACCCACACACACACATTCATATCTACAAGGACGGAGAAGAGGGGGCAGCAAAACACCAAAAATACATATAATATAACCGGTCCATGACTGCCCAGGGATCCTGGGTCGCTCAGACCCAGAACCCTGACAGTTGCAGTGCCTGCCTGTGAGTCTGTGTAAGTTCAGTCTGTGTTATGTTTCCTGTTTTACTTTGAAAGACTGTGTCTCATGTAAATGCGTCTGGTTTTGCTTCCTTTGTCTCGTTAGGCCTGATTTGCCCCAGCTGTGTTTCCCTCCCTCCCTGATTGCTCCCTTTGTGTATTTAAGCCCTGTGTTTCTCTGTGTCCGTGTTGCGATCTACCCTTATCTTGCTGTGTGTTCTGTCTGCGTAGGTGTATTTTGTAGTCTCAGTTTTGTTACCCTTTTGAGTTCAGCATTACAGCTGTTAAAGTTCACGTTTGTCTCCGGAGTCTGCACTTTGGGTCCTTTTCCTGCCTGTACACAGCTGTTCCATAACAAGAGGATGTGTGCAGACGAATAAAAACTCACACCATAAATACACAATACTGTGGCGAGAGAAGTGGAAATGCTCAGGAAACCAAGCTGAGGCAAATAAACATAATGACACAAGAGGAAGCAAAACTGAACACACTGATAAGAGACTGTGATAATAAAACAGGAAACACGCAAACTAAGACACACTAGCTTGACACTGGGACCAGGGAAGAAACAGGTATGAGAACATGGAAACACAAAGACATGACTAGAACCCAGGGAACAAGGGAGTAATGGACAAAGAGGGAGCGAGGGACACAAAAGGAGGGAGTGAGACAGAGCGAGAGAGCGAGGGACACGGAATGAGAAGGGAATGATGGGGAGACCATGGATAATAATAATACATTTTAGTTGAAAACGCCTTTCAGAACACTCAAGGACACTGTACACAATAGAATAATAGAAGCATAAGACATAAAACAAATTTAAAATAGCAGAGTGGAGAGGTTATGTGGGATGAGCTATTTTGAACAAGTGAGACAAGGAAGAGATATTTCCTAAATGAGGAGGTCGGGAATTCCAGAGTTGAGGAGCAGAGCAGCTGAAAGCCCTGCTCCCCACGGGGGCAAGACGGGGGGAGGGGATGGAGAATGAAAGGGAAGAAGAAGATCTGAGACAACGAGATGGGGCGGTGATCTTAACCAGATCAGAGAGATATGGAGGGGAGAGATGATGAATAGCCTTAAATGTGTACAAGAGTATTTTGAAATTGATACGATATTTGACCAATGAAGCTGCTGCAGGACAGGAGTGATGTGATGGACAGAAGGGGTCCTGGTGATGATACGAGCAGCAGAGTTCTGGACGTGTTGGAGCTTGTGCATGGATTTTTGAGTAAGACCATAAAGAAGTGATTTACAGTAATTGGAAGTAACAAGGACGGAGAGAAAAGGACAGAGACGATTAATGTTGGGCAATTGGACATATGCAGACCGAGTAAAATTATTAATGTGTGAATCGAAAGACAGAGTACTGTCGAGGATGACACCCAAACTTTTCACAGAGGAAGAAACGAAGACCGGCGAGTTATTGATAATAACAGAGAAACTGTTGGTTCTGGATAATGTTGATTTAGTGTCGACCAAGAGGAGCTCGGATTTGTTACTGTTGAGTTTGAGAAAATTAGAAGAGAACCATGAATTTAGTTCAGCTAAGCAGAGGGTGAGGGAGGAGGGGGGAGAGCAGAATCAGGTTTAGTGGACAGATACAGCTGGGTGTCATCAGCATAACAGTGAAACTGGATATTGTATTTACGGAAAATGTGTCCGAGCGGAAGAAGGTAGATAATGAAAAGAAGGGGCCCAGGACAGATCTCTGGGGCACGCCAGTGGTCAGAGGGAAGGGCTGAGAAGTGAAGGATTTGAGCTGAATGAACTGAGTGCGATCAGACAGGTACGATTTAAACCAGGCTAGTGGTGTATGGGAGAGACCGATGGAGGCTAACCTACTGAGGAGAACAGAGTGAGAAATAGTGTCGAGAGCAGCGCTCAGATCGAGGAGAATAAGAAAGTAAACCGGAGTCAGCTGCCATAAGAAGATCATTGGTTATTTTTATAAGTGCTGGTTCAGTTCTATGGGACTGGAACTGTTCATACAGATTATTATTAGTTAAATGTGAGTGGAGTTGTGTGGCAACTATTTTCTCATGAATTTTTGAAAGGAATGGTAGATTGGAAAATTCTCTAAATTATTGGGATCTAGACCAGTTTTTTTTTTTCAATATTGGGGTGATGGCAGCAATTTTGAGGGAAGCAGGCACAGTTCCAGTGGTAAGAGAAGAGTAGACGATAGCAGATATGAGGGGAAGCAAAGAAGGTACACATGACTTAACTAAAACTGTAGAAATGGGGTCTCGCTGACAAGTAGAAGGTTTTGACTTACAAATGAGATTTGAAATATCAGTGACAGAGGGAAGCTGGAAGGCAGAAAAACAGTGTGATGGAAGACGAATTACAAAGGAAAAGCTAGATGGAAAATTGGAAAGCAGGTCTTGGTGTATTTTGTGAATTTTCTCAATGAAAAATAACATTAGAGAATCACAGAAGGAGGACGAGTGAAGGTGAGCAGGTAAAGAATCTGGTGACCTGAAAGAAGAACTAAACAGTAAAAACAGTATCTTGGTTGAGTCATCTTTTGAACAGATAATGGTGGAGTAGTAATCAGATTTTGTTTGATTAATACACTCCTTATAATACAGAATATGATTATTAAACATTTCCTGGTGGGTAGTAAGACCAGTTTTCTTATAAAGGCGTTCAAGCCGTTGGCCTTTTGCTTTCAGGAGCCGGAGTTCAGCTGTAAACCAGGGTGCTGATGGAGAGAATGATACAGATTTTGTCACGGCTGACGGAGTAAACTGTGTGGAGGAAATAAATGAGGATCCAAGCGCAGGCACTTGCTGAGATGTGAAGGTGGTTTAATGTAAAATAAAGCACAAGGTAAAAAATGGCAGAACAGAACTAAACATAATCTAAACTACTAAACAGCAAACGTGAAGGAGGGTGAGCAGAGGCATATGCTAGTTGACAGCAGGGTGGACACACAGTGGATTCACAGACAGACCAGCAAACAGCACACGAGTAGTTGCGACTTAAATACACACAGAAGAACACAGGGAGATTACACAGGTGGAAGTAACTGACAAGACGAGACAGGGGAAGCAACACTGAACACACTCACATGAGACACGGACCTTCACAATAAAACAGGAAACACGAAACAATTCACAAGGACGCAGACTTGACACTGAACTAAATCAACATTAAATACAAGGGCACAAGACACTAAACCTGAGAACGAAACCCTAAACCAGAAAAACTGAAACATAGGATATCATTTTCAAAACAGGATAACAAAAGAATCAGAACATAAATCCTTATACAGAAGAATACCAAAATATAAGAAACTCAAAATACTGGGTCAAAATGAACCGTGACAGATTTGGTTTTGAGTGGCGCAACAGAGTTTAGAATACTATTGAGACTAGAGTTATAATAGGAAACCAAGTCCTCTTGAGATTAATGCAAACTACTAGAGAAAGCAAAAGAAAGGGTATCAGGATTGATTTTCTTAAGAGGAGACGAAAATGCTCAGAGTGCATTTTCTTAAATTTATTAAGCAGTTGAAGGTTCAAGTTGTTTTGGTTTTTTTTAAAGGCTGCTGTGTCTTTCTGCTTCACTTCAGAGATCTAAACAAACAAAGTGTACCACACCCAGACAGTAATGCTTTTTATTATGTGTCATAAACAAGATACTAAGGTGATCAAAAGTTGGAGGAAAGCCACGGTTCTCCATATTTGGCTGAAATCCAGCACTTTGCTTCATGCTTCTTCTTGTTCTGCAGCCTTCTGGGCATCTCCACATAGGAGGGGTATCCAGATTCATAGGCTGCATCCTCCTGAGGACCCGGCCTTTGCGCTCTATGTGGCGGCGCGCACAGACGCAGCGGCTCACTGCTCCTCACGTTCGGTGTTTTGTTTTTTACTTTCTCTACGTGTATCTGTGTGGATGTGTGTGCTTTTTATCATTATACATCGAGTAGAGTCCACCTACAGTCGTCAGGACCTTTTGAGTTTGGGATTACGCTGTGCAAGGAGCATTACATCGGACTACCACCACTTTCACAGCATTCCGGAGGACATAATAAGAGCTCCAGGGTCTCCGTGGTTGGTTCTTCCCAGCGGCAAGACAAAGAGGAAACGTAAACAAAGGAGGCAAAAGCGTGGCTGCAGGGCGGGTCCACTAGCTCGGCTAAAGAAACAGCCATTTAAGCCACCGCTTCCGAGTATTTTCCTCTCCAACGTCAGGTCCATAACCAACAAAATCGACGAACTGAGATTACAAATTGCAGTCAATAAGTGTGTACGGGACAGCAGCATAATATTACTCACAGAGACTTGGCTGCAGCCATCAATTCTGGACTCGGCTATTGAGCTAGCAGGCCGCACGGTTCACCGTCACGACAGGAACGGCCACTCCGGTAAGATCAAAGGAGGGGGTTTATGCATCTACACCAATGACAGCTGGTGCAAAAACACAAAGACTGTAGACAGCCACTGTTCCCCGGATTTGGAATACTTGACTGTGAAGTGCAGACCCGTCTACATACCTCGCGAGTTTACTGTTGTCATGGTAACGGCCGTGTATGTACCACCCGATGCTAATGCTAACTCTGCCATGGAGGAGCTGCACAAGACAATAAGCAACCAGCAGAACTCCCATCCAAACGCAGTGCACATTATAGCTGGGGACTTCAACCATGCTGATTTAAGGTCAGTATTCCCCAGATTTGAACAGCATATTAAATGTGCAACGAGAGGGAAAAACACATTGGATAAAGCCTACAGCAACATCCAAAAAGGCTACAGAGCAACCCCTCTACCACATCTAGGTTTGTCAGACCACATGTCCATGCTGTTGATCCCTGCATACACTCCCATTAGGAGAAGAGCCCCCCCCCCCAGTCACAAAAACTGTGAAAACCTGGCCAGAAGGTGCATCACATCAGCTGCAGGACTGTTTTGAAAACACGGACTGGAGCGTGTTCGAACATCAGGACCTTGAAGAGCACACAACATCAGTGCTCTCATATATTAACTTCTGTGTCAACAGTGTCACTGTGGACAAACGTCTCCGGGTGTATTCCAACCAGAAACCCTGGATGACTAAAGAGGTCCAGGTCCTGCTGAAGCAACGTGACGCCGCTTTTAGATCCGGTGATGGTATGCAGTACAGTACAGCCAGATCTGAGTTGAAAAGAGGCATCAGAGAGGCCAAGGCAGCGTACAAGAGAAGGATCGAAGACCACTTCACCACCAACAACTCACGACAGGTATGGCAGGGAGTTCAGCACTTAACCAACTACAAGCCTGGCAATACCACGTTGACTGAGGGTAACGCGGAGCTTGCAGAGGAGCTGAACCACTTCTTCGCACGCTTTGAGGTGAAGGGACCAGAGGCAGCAGCAGCAAAAACATCGGACAGCAGCAGCCCAAGCCTCATAGTGCAGGAATATGAGGTGAGGCGCACACTGAGGGCAGTGAACCCCAGGAAGGCCACCGGACCAGATGGGGTAACCGCAAAGGTCCTAAAAGAGTGTGCAGACCAGCTGGCTGGGGTCTTCACCAAGATCTTCAACACTTCACTGTCCCAGTCCTGCATCCCGCCGTGCCTAAAGTCAGCCACAATTGTCCCACTGCCAAAGCGTACTAACATTAGCAGCCTCAACAACTACCGACCAGTTGCTCTAACACCTGTTATAATGAAGTGCTTCGAGAAACTGGTCCGACGTCACATCATGTCCTGCCTGCCACCCACACTCGACCCGCTCCAGTTTGCATACAGAGCTAACAGATCAACTGAAGATGCCATTGCTACAACGCTCCACACCACCATCTCTCACCTGGAAGTGCAGGGCCGTTACGCCAGGCTGCTCTTTGTTGACTTTAGCTCTGCTTTCAATACGATACTCCCGGACAGACTAATAGATAAACTGCTGGAAATTGGACTTCCTTCCACCACCTGCCGCTGGATCAGAGACTTCCTCTCAGACCGTGTATAGAGAGTTAGAGTGGGGCCTCATCTTTCCTCAGCCCTCAGCCTCAACACTGGCTCTCCACAAGGCTGTGTACTGAGTCCCCTACTGTACACTCTGTACACACATGACTGTGTTACTTCCCACCCAGACAACACAGTCATCAAGTTTGCAGATGATACCACTGTGGTGGGGCTCATCTCAGGGGGAGATGAGACTGCATACAGAGCTGAAGTTCAGAGGCTGTCAGATTGGTGTGCAGACAACAACCTGGACCTCAATACCACCAAAACAAAAGAACTGGTAGTTGACTTCAGAAGGAGGAAGTCCGAGCTGCAGCCTGTCAGCATCAACGGGGAGTGTGTGGAAAGGGTCTCCAGTTTCAAGTTTCTGGGTGTGCACATAGACACAGACCTCCAATGGAGCTCTAACACCTCTGCGGTCTTAAAGAAAGCCCAACAGCGTCTCCACTTTCTGAGAATCCTCAGAAAAATGGACCTGAAGAAGGAGCTGCTGACCGTCTTCTACCGCTGCTCCATTGAAAGTGTGCTGACATATTGCATCGGTGTGTGGTTCTCTAGCTGCACCACAGCACACAGAAAGGCACTCCAGAGGGTCATCAACATGGCCCAAAAAATCATTGGACATCCTCTTCCCTCCCTGAAGGACCTGTACAGCACTCGCTGTCTCAAGAGGGCACACAGCATCCTACGGGACTGCACACACCCAGGACACCGGGTGTTTAAGCTGCTGCCGTCTGGCAGGAGGTTCAGGCTGCTGAGGTCCCGAACAAATAGACTCAAGGACAGCTGTTACAACAGGGCAATAGCCCTGATCAATGCTAACAGCTGACCTGACTGGATACCTCCCTGGACTTTTTAGGGGGAGGTAACAATGTTTAAAACAATAACAATAATAATATTTATATTTATAACAAGGTGCAATAATAATTAATGTGCAATAATAACAGTGTGCAATACACATACACTTATTCTTCTTTTTTATACTAAGTTAATATACTGTGTTGTGTTGTTTGTTACGTTGTGATGTGTCATATCGTGTCGTGTTGTGTTATATGTAGTGCCGACGTAGGACAGTTTTTCCAATTTCATTGTACTACTGTACTATGTATGACTGTGCAATGACAATAAAGAGTTATCTTATCTTATCTTATCTTACTTGGTACTCAAGAGGCCGGGTATGGGTAGGATATGAGGTAGATGCAATTTTCTGACCTCCTGCTGTTTGTGTTATTTTCTGTTGATTGCTCATGGTCTCTCTGTGTTCCTCTTTTCATCTCCTTCCCCTTAAAATGTCAGAAAGGAGATGACTGGTTAGCAATTATGCAAACAGTTATGCAAACTACAATGAAGAAGCCAGTCTAATAGGAGATGAAAGCACAATAATAAGTTTGCAAAAATATCTAACACATTAACCATTCATCATATATAGTCTCATTTCATTTTGCCACAGTTATTTACCTAATTGTGTTTTCTTTTTCATAAATGGCAGCTAGAGATAAATAACTCAGTAAAAACAAATCTGAGTGAGAGAAAATATTTAATTATGTTTGGTGGCCTAAAGTCACCTTGCTGAGTTTAAAAGGAAATTTAAATACATAAAGTACAGGGATGTGTTCTATTCTCTACCAACATTTGCTGAATACTGAAGGCAGCAGTTGCTTTTAAGGTTTAAATGTTTTCGTAAATCAGGTCAGATCATTTACAACATGTTCATAAACTACTTTCAGAAAAATGCTGAAACTTTTTCTGACATTTGCTTTTCGTGACATCATTTTGACAAATCTTTACTGTCAGATGGTAACTTGACGTTCAGAAGGTACAATAAGCCTTGGAGGGACAAGATTCACCCAGTGTTCAAATACTGGTAACTGATTTGTGTCATTGCTGCATGCCACGCTAAGTGGCACTGTTATTTTTCTGTTGCTCTTGTCTTTCAGGTGCCAAGCCTCCACCTTCCTCCAGCCGCCACCTTTCAAAGTTATTTGGCATCACCTGCCAGGGATGGTTACAAAAGGGCAGCTCTCTGGCCAGCTGCGCCTGCTTCTGAATCTCTCTGACCTTTGGGTTTATAAGTTTCTATATGTGAACAGAGTGATTGTGGTGGGAGGCTGGACAGGTAAGTTTGGAGTACCCCATGTACATGCAACAGAGCAACTAGGTTATGCGGTTGATGCCACTTTCTCATCCAGACAAACCCACAGCATTGTGCCCTGTACTGCTTGAGTCTAGTCACCCCTCTGCTAGGCCAGTGAGACTACCCTCACCTCCACATGGTGAGTGTGGATGCTTCTATGCCATAAAAGGGTCATCTTATTGCAGATTGTCTGGCATGAAAGCATAAACAGCATCCAAAAGTGGTGGGACTGATTAAGGCTGTAGAGAATGTGAGGAAGTTACAGACCAACCATCACCACCTTGATCCCTGTTTCAAGCCTTTCATCCTAGAGCACAGGTATCAAATTCCAGTCCTCAAGGGCCAGTGTCCTGAAACTTTTCCATGTGTCCCTGCTGCAACACACCTGAATAAAATCAGTAGATCATTAACAAGGCTCCATAGAACTTGACTGTATGCAGAGGTGGCAGGTCAGCCATTTGAATCATGTCACATCAGCTCATGAGTGAATGAACATGATGCAACAGAAGTACATTTTTCTAAACACTTACATTTAATTACATTTATTTGAATGTACTTGAGTAGGGTTAGGGGTTGCCACCTCTAAAAGCCTGTTGGCTTCATTGCGTGATGGCCTCCAGCTCGCACTGGAACGGTTTGCAAGTGGAGGACTTTAAGTAACTTGGAGTCTTGTTCATGAGTGACGGGGAAAAGGAGATCGACAGATGGATTGGTGCTGCGGACGCTGTACCGGTCTGTTGTTGTGAAGAGAGAGAGCTGAATGTAAAAGTGAGGCTCTCAAGTTAATGGTCGATCTACGTCCCTACCCTCACCTATGGTCACGAGCTGTTGGTAGTGACCGAAAGAACGAGATCGCGGATACAAGCGGCAGAAATGAGTTTCCTCCGAAGGGTGGATGGATGGATGGATGGATGGATGGATGGATGGATGGATGGATGGATGGATGGATGGAGGGATGGATAGATGTCTTGTGTTGCTGTCTCCTCCCTGCCTTATCACCAACTTGGGGTTGGTATCTTTCCCAAGGATATTTGCCATGCAATTTGGGACAGGCGGAGATCAAACCACCAACAAGCACCAACTTTCTGAACTTAAAAGTTGAAGCTTGTAAGAACTATAATATATTGATTACATTTGACATGACCCAAGATGTAAGTGGGCGTTAAAGCGGGAAGTCTGGGAAGGTTCATCTATGTCTCCAATGGGAATAAGCTGACAGAACGTAGGTGGAATGAGTACTTTTTCAGTTTTTCAGAGTCACTTCAGTTTAGTGTGACCAAGTGGTCGGCGGGGTTATAAAAAAGGAATAGAATGACAACGCCACCTAGGGGAATTTCACCCCCAGGAAATATAAAATCGTTTGGGAATAAAATGTAATAAAAAAACAACAACGTTTGCACAGGTTCAGGGATGCACACTGAGGCCAGCTTAAATATTAATACAATTGTATTTATTAGTATAAAATAAGATAAAACATCAACAATAACAGAGCACTGAATATAGCGTCATCTAAAACTGTGTCCCAAACTACAATAAGACTGAACCATAGAACTGGGACTTACCAGCAGCGGTGGACCCAAAAAGAAAACCACCTGCCTAGTTGCTGTTTCAGGACTCCTCCTCAGTGGAGCTGCTGTCTTGTTTTGTCTTGTGTTCTGTTTTGTTGGCTGTCTTGTTTTACTCCTGTTGTTTTGCCTCGCCTCGTTGAGGCTTTGGGTTTTATTTTGAGCCCCTTCTGGACCAGAAGGGTGCATGTGTTTTATTAAAGATTTAAGTTTTTCTTTTATTCTTTTTATTTTATAGAGAGAGCCTGTTATTTGGTGTCCCATGTTTTATTCTTTTAATGTCTGTCTTGTGCTCTTATTTCAGTGAACTGAGGACCCACCAGCGGCCGTGGGACCTCTGGTGGCGGGTCGTTTTCCACATTTCCTTTGTGAATAGACTGTAGTGTTTTGTTTTGTTTTGTTTTTTTGTGGTTTTCTTTTTGGGTCCACCGCTGCTGGTAAGTCCCAGTTCTATGGTCCAGTCTTATTGTAATTTGGGACACAGTTTTAGATGACGCTATATTCAGTGCTCTGTTATTGTTGATGTTTTATCTTATTTTATACTAATAAATACAATTGTATTAATATTTGAGGCAGCCTCAGTGTGCATCCCTGAACCTGTGCAAACGTTGTTGTTTTTTTATTACATTTTATTCCCAAACAATTTTATATTTCCTGGGGGTGAAATTCCCCTAGGTGGTGTTGTCCTTCTATTAATTTTTTTATATCCCACCAACCACTTGGTCTCATTAGCAAAACTCTATATTTATTGTTTACTTTACATCTTTTTTTTTTTAAATTAAACAAACCTGGCCTGTATGGTAAAGGGGATGAAGAAAGCAAGACTGAACTCTTTGGCCTTATTGCCAAGCATCATGCCCAAAGAAAACCAGGCACTATTCATTACCTGACCAATGTCATCCTTACAGTGATGCATGGTGGTGGCAGCATCATGATGTGAGTTTCAGCAGCAGGAACTGGGAGACTAGCCATGGTCAAGGGAAAGACAAATGCACCAAACAAATGTACAGAGATATCCTTGATGATGATTTGCTCCAGAACACTCGGGACCTTGGACTTGGGCAAAAGTTTAACTTCCAACACAATAATTCATGTAGGCATACAGCCAAGACAACAAATGAGTAGTTTTGGGACTGTCAAACCCGAAACTTGAATATGTTTAACCAGACTTTATTTGCACAAGAGAAAATAGTTCACAAGGGAAAATGTACATGGGAACTCGAGCGTTGGTCTCCAAAACAGAGGGAGAGAACGATTATCAGGGACTGAATAAGAGAGAAAATATAGCAAACAAATGTCATGCAGCTTACTTTGCAGGCAGATGGAGAGTGTTTTAGGGGGTTAGCAGTGTTAGGCTAGGTGAGCGTACTGAATGACTGCAGGTGAGCCGGTGGTCCAACCTGAGATGTACAGCAATCTGGGATTGTGGCGGCAGGAGGGCAGGCAGGTGAGTGGTGTGAGCCAAAAGCACAGCCAGCGAACCGAATCTCCAGTGAGGTCAGTGTCCAGGTAAGCAAAAGGCACTGCAAATGGTGAGTATGACGAATCTGAAGAAGACGAATTGGCGAAGAATGGCTGAAAACACTGGCCTGAAAAACAACTGGATGATAATCCAGATCACCGACAGGTGAGTTGATGAGTCTGCCCAAAGGTGGAACATGGGAAAACACACAGCCACTCACCCAGTCCATGACAGGGACAATTCTTTGTTCACTTCGTCAATACGGGGTGTTTGTGTAGAATTTTGAGGAATTTAATTCAACCATTTTTAATAAGGCTGTAACATGATAAAATGTGCAACAAGTGAAGCACTGTGAATACTTTCTGGATGCAATGTAACCAGCTATGCTGTCAAACAAATGATATCTGATATTGTTTGAAACATCCATCCATCCATTTGCTTCTGCTTATCCTTTTCAGGGTCGCAGGGGGCGCTGGAGCCTATCCCAGCTGTCATAGGGCGGCATGGTGGCACGGTGGTTAGCAAGAAGGTCCTGTTTAAAACATGTACAGTTAAATAATCCACTTAATGTCAGGGTCCCTGTGTCTACCCGGTCGGCTCAGTGTGGCTACATGTGTTTTTGTTTTGGTTTTTTGCTCCTGCTCTCTCTCTCTCCCTCCCTCTGTCCCTCCTTCCTCTCACTGTCTGGGTGGAGCTCACCAGTCCACACACCTGTGGCTCATCACCCGAAAGTGTTCCAGTCACTATATAAGATGGCAGCTCTGTGTTTCTCGACGCTGGACCGTTGCCGAGTCCTGTCAGTGTTAACCCCAGCCTTGTTTACTCTCGTGTCTCTCTAGAGATCTTCCTGTACTAGTCTTCTTGTATCTTTGTGAATAGATTTCCCCGGACCTGTCCCTGTGTTACCTGTGCGACCGAGTGTGTGAGAATTGAAGCGAGCTTTGTGTTTCTTGTGGATTGGTGGAGAGCAGTGTTGGGTAACTTACTTTAAATTAGTAACTTAGTTACATTACTAGTTACTTCTATCAAAAGTAACTCAGTTACTTCAAGTTACTCGTTACTTTCAGAGTAACTAGTTACTAGGGAAAGTAACTTTGGTTTTACTCAGAATTCTCTTGTTAATGTGTTCCTTCTGTAACTGGATACCCAGCCAGACTGCCAGTCTTCTAGCTTGCTTACTTGCCACAGTGCACTGTGCCACCTACCAATAGAAAGGAAAAAATAATGTGCACATTTCCACGAGAGAAATCCCACGCCTGATTCTATCCTAACCTGCTTTTTACATCCAACACAAAAACTGCAGTCGTGGTGCTTTCGATTGTACTCAGAACTCGGAAATTCTGCCTTCTGAATAGGAAGATGTAGGTAACACCAGACTGCAGATGAGCTGCATACAGGGCTGGACTGGGACAAAAAAATCGTCCCGGGCATTTTGACTAGAGACCGGCCGCCATTATAGGAAAAATCATAAAGCCTTTGAATGAAAACAAACACTGCTGTGACAGTGATGTTCACTGTTCTGATGGTATATATGCATCAATCTATCAATCGTTTGTTGTAAGATTCAGATAATTATTTTTTTAAAAGTGAGACATTTTAAATGAGAATAAGAAAGTATTTCCTTGTGCCCCCCTCTCCCTGTTAATGCCCTACCTGGCCCCCTGGCAACACTTTGCTAGACCCGCCCCTGCACAGTTACCAGCTGTCAGCTGCTTAGAAAAGGATCCTGGTGTTATTTGTCTCTCAGAAACAGTTCATAACTTCAACTCATCCATGTCACCTAAAAGGTAAACCTGTTTCTCCATCACAGCTCTGATGATTCAGTAAGGACATCTCCTGGTTTCATCTTCATGTTTCCCTCTCACCACATATCCAAACCGACATCATGACCAGCAGCTTTACAGCTGTGGCTCCAGCCAACATCAGCTGATACTAGAAAGTAATATTAAATAAATTCTAACAACAGCTGATCAAGCTTAAACGTGCTGCTGTTGTTTAACGTGACATCTGCTGGTTTCTTCTTTCTGGCGCAAAGTGGGCGATAAACAAACAAGAGAGCCGATCAGCTGATCATTGATCACTTTCATGATTGAAGTAGAAACAGGAGAGGGAGAGAGAATGAGAGAAGAAGAGGCAGCTGTGCAGCGTAAACACAGAATAAATCCGGCTTTGTGTCTTTTTCATTGTAGCTGAAGTCCGGGACAAACTGTTCTTTTTCAGCTCAACACGAAATGCATAATAATTTATCTGAATATGAGACGATTCCGTTTTTTACTGGACGGTTGGAAACTCTAATAATTAACCTTATGAACAAAATAAAGTTCAACATCAGTAACATAGCACCACCCAGCTGAGAAACCCCGTCATGCTAGCTAGCACACAGTACGAAAACGTCAGCATAACGAAAATAAACTCCACCTAAACTTGGTTTATATCTGACCCAGATAGACTGCAGGTCATAACTTCTTACCTGAAGTTCAGTTCACCTGACACTCGGACCAGCGGCCGCCTCGGGTCTCTCCTCTTGCCTCCCTTTTCCTTCATCCACCTGCTTGCCTCCACCACTTGCTAATGTTACTGAATCTGTGGAAGCTCCGCGATAGCCACCACACGAAGTAACGAATAACAAGCCTATCTAAATCCCAGTAACGACTAACACGTTCCCGGTTTTGGCATAATAACTAGTTACCGTGCTTGTTACCACAATAATAACGTAGTTACTGTAACGCGTTACTTAATAACGCGTTAGTCCCAACACTGGTGGAGAGTGAAGAGGAGCATGTGGCGTGGAGCGTGGACGGAGTGTGGACCTAGGAATGCGTGTGTTGAGTGAAAGCGTCTTTCCCTGTTTGTGTGGATTCCCGGATCCCGTCTTTTCCCCCACTTTGTAAATAGCTCACCTGGTGTTTCTGTAAATTAAGACTCTTTAATGTTCCCGACCCAGAGCCTGCGCGTGAGTCTGCTCAGTCCAGTTCTGACATTTAATTTCATTGCAGTCTTTTAACGGGTTAAGGCAGGTTATAATGTGATAACCGAGCTGCTATCTATTATGGCCTATTGTACTTGTTGCCAGATAATATTCTTTTTGCTTCAGTAGATATAGTTATCTAAAGCTTATAGTGTGTATTTGTTGTCAGATTTCTTCTTGTTTTTTAAAAATGTTCCTTTTTTTGGGTTCTGATTGACATCACAGAAACAAAGAAACTAGGACATTGAATAGTTGTGCAGCCGCATAAATGGAACAGTTAATTTTAGTCAGTGGATGTAAATCTGTGAGAAACTGACATTCACATTTATATGTACTGCTTTTCTTATTAATATGCAGACTCAAAGTGATCAGTTGATGCAGATCCGTATGCTGGTGTAAAGAGGAAGTTAAAAGAATAACAGCAAAGTAATTTGAACTACTTTATTATTTATTATAAATGCAACCCCCCCCCCCCCCCAAACAAACAAACAAAAAACAAACAAACGAAAAAACAACATGGATGGGATCAAGATGTGTGCAAGGTAAAATGGAATTAGCTCTGGGTAAATTAATATTTGAAAGGTTAATTATTATTATGAGTCCCAGATTACTTCTAGTCCTCTCCTTTAATATTCATCACCTTTGTTTACAGAGCTGTGTTTAAGAGAAAGGTTAATTGCATAGCCTTTACAAATTATACAGTAACTTGGAAAACAGAGGGTTTATTAGCCAGATGTATTATTATTATTATTATTATTATTATTATTATTATTATTATTATTAGGCATTCCATTAAATTATCAAAAGTTTAAACTACAACAGGATTCTGGGGAAATTTAATTCAGTGGTCCCAGTGGTAATCAGAGCACTGGGTGGAGTGATCCCTGAGCTAGCCAAGTGTCTCCAGCAGATCCCGGGAACAACATTCAAGATCTCTCTCGAGAAGAGTGCAGTCCTAGGAACAGCAAAGCTACTGAGCAGGACGCTACAGTGCCGAGGCCTCTGGTAGAGGACCCGAGCTTGAAGGATAGACTGCAAGGGACGAGCGGGGAATATTTTTTATTTTTTAGGCAAACGTTTGGACACAACCATTTTATGGTTTTTCTTTGTTTTCATTCTATTTGCATGGTAGATTCTCACTGAAGGTATAGAAACTATGAATGAACACATATGGAATATGTAGTACTGCTTTGATTCCTGCTTTGCTCATTCTTGGCGTTCTTGGCGATGAGCTTCATGAGGTCGTCTCCTGAAATGGTTTTCCAACAGTGTTGAAAGAGTTCCCAGAGATGCTGAGCACTTGTTGGCCCGTTTTGTCATGCAGGTAGAATTCAGTGCAGTTTATTTACAAACACACCAGGTGAAACAATATACAGTGTGCGGGACAGGGATTTCCAGGGATCCGGGGATGGAGGGAAAACACACTTCACATGGCCACTTCTCATGCTCCACTTTCACACTCATGTTCTCTCCACACCTCACTGACGGACTCAGGGGAACAGGTCCGGAAACGGGGATGGGGCCAGGAATCTATATCCAAAGGAACGCAGTTAGAACAGACTAGAACTTCACACGGAAAACAGAGTTTAACAGGGCTGTACTGACGAGAGTTACTGATCCAGTGAAGAAGCATTCTGAACCACCAGATTCACTGCAGGTGGGTGATTACAACAGGTGCGTGGGCCTAGGACAGGAGCCCAGCTGAGCTCTGCATGGGCAGACAGAGGAGAGACAGGAGAGAGAGACAAAAGCAAAAACAAGATGTGGAGCTAGGTCAACCAAGGAGACACAGAGACAATGACGCTTTTGCCTTCAGTCTGCGCTCCATCTCATCCCAAATCAGCTTATTTGGGTTCAGGTCAGGTGACTCTGGAGACCCTTGTGGAGACTCTCCTTCTTGGCCAAACAGCCCTTACACAGCCTGGAGGTGTGTTTGGGGTCATTGTGCTGTTTGAAAATAAATGATGGTCCAACTAAATAACCCGGATGAGATAGCATGTGGCTGCAGGATGCAGTGGTAGCCATGCTGGTTCAGTGTGCCTTCAATTTTGAATAAAACTCCAACAGTGCCACCAGTAAAGCCCCCCACATCACCACACCTCCTCCTCCATGCTTCACAGTGCATGTAGAGACCATCCGTTCACCATTGTGCATGGGTTTTCGTTTCTGAACTCGGTGTCATATTTCTGGGTCCTTTTGACCCGGCATTTTGTGTTTCCTTTTTTTTTTAACGACCTTTTTTCTACGGTTTATTATTTAAGGTTAATATTGGTAATCCTGAGTTTATTCTATGTTAACTTTATATATTTAGGCTCCCCTTGTGTCTTTGTCCTCTGTGTGCTATTCTGTGTGTATGGGTTTAGGTGTCCTTGTGCCTTTGTTCCCTTTTCTGTGCCCGTGTTCCCTTCCTTGTGTGTCCAGGTTTCTCCATCTGTTTATCTCCCTAGACCTTCTCATTTTCCTGAGTGTTCTGTCCTCCCACTCCCCCTGTCATATTATGATGTTTTGTCTCCCTTCGTCTCATGTCGCTCTCCCGTCCTCCCTCTCATGCTCCCTCATGTTCCCTCACTCTCTCTCATCTGCCTTTTCCTCCACTTCTGTGTAATGTTCCACCGTTTCCTGTTTTACTGTGAAAGTCTCGTGTTTTCATGTTTGGTGTACTTCCCCTGTGGTGTCTTGTTAATTTATGTCAGCTGTGTTTCCCGTGTGTTCTCACTTCCCTCGTTGTCCTTCTGTGTCGCCTTGAGGCTGTGATTTAGCGCTATATAAATTAAGTTCATTAGGTTTCCCAGTTTAGTTTGCATTGTTTATTCGTTCAGAAAGTAAGCCTGTTTTTTTGAGTTTAAGTTTCACCTTCGAGTCTGCCTTTGGGTCCTTTCCGGCCTGCCATACACAGCCAAGTCAATCCCTCCACTGAGCTCCGGACAGACCTTATCTACACAGTGGAGTTTCTGTGCCAAGAGTGGGTAGCGCTCCCCGTTAAGGAATACCAGGAGAATTTAGTTCTCCAGTTACAAAGGATGATTTCCAGGCTCCCTTGGTTATTCAGCTCACTACATCCTCTTACCCAGGACTTCCTCGTCTCCACCATGCACATCCGCCCAGAGCAGCATCTTCAGCACCAGCTTCACCATAGTGGCCATGCGGTTGGCCTCCGGAGCAGCTCTGTCACCTCACTTTCCACACGGACTGCCCGTTATACCCCGTTATACCCCGTTATACCCCGTTTTGGACTGTTATGCCGTCGGCCTCCGGGTCACCGCCCTGAACTGCATCGTTTCTTTTCTGTTTTTTTTTTTTTAAAGACTCATGAGTCCACAAAAAAACTCAAAACTCTGGGTCACAGACCAAAGTCCATGACAAGAAAAGTTCACCTTTTGAGGTTGAAGAGGTGGCACAAACTTTGTAGTTTTGTATATTCGGGGTTCATACACCTTTTCCAGGGTCAAATACAACCGGTTTTTAAGCACTTTTAAGGTTCATTTCAGGCTTTTCCAGCACATTACCACTGTCATAAATTACATATTTATTCAAATACATACATGCTCAGAATGATTTCACTTTTTTAATCGCACAAAAGGTTTATGCCATATGTCACTTGACAAATAACTTCACAATAAAAATGAGAAATATAATAGAATTTGTCTTTCAGGTAAGCATTGAATTGAAGTAATGTGCAAATCAAAAAAAAAAAAGAGTTAATGAAATAACTCAAAAGAGTGCAAAAATAGAGGGGAACCCTGGTAGGGGGAAAACTGCATTATATGCATATCTACCGTATTTCCCGGACTACAAAGCGCACCTGAATATTAGCCGCACAAGCTAAAATCAGGGGAAAATCCTGTTTTGTACATACATTAGCCGCACCTGACTAAAAGCCGCAGGTGTTTCAATGTTGACTTATCATATGTAAGAGAATATGCACAAAGGGAATTGTCAGGAAAGAGATGGCTGTTTGGAGACACACCCCTTTTATTAATATTTTGAAAAACAAGTTATGGGTACATATTTGCACATTTAGTACATAACAATAACCTGCAGCACACCAGAAAAATAGATCCGGACTACCTTTTAGGCTCAGGTGCAGCGACACGGCTTTAACAAGAAGAAAAGTCAGTCCTTCACCACCATCTTTCTCTTCTTCCTGCGCACTGAAACCACCAAAGTCCTCTCCTCCAGTGTCGGATACAAACAGGCTCAGGATGGCTTCGTCATCCACTCTCCACTTCTCTCCTTCGTTGTCACTTTCAAAACCAAAGAAATCCTCGTTGTCAGTGTCAGAGTCGAACACCCTCTGAAGGGCCGTGGCGGTGTCCTCCTCTCCATCATGCAGCAGTCCAGCCCTTAGAAATCCGTTAGTGATCGTGGATGTTTTCACACTTTTCCACGCTGTCAGAATCCACCGGTGGAGTTGGGCATAACTTGCTTTTCGCAAGTTTATCGCCGCTCATCATCCACGCCTCCAGCTGAACGCGTAGCGCTACTTTGAAGTTTGTTTTTCGCGCTACTTGTACGGCACTACGTTGCCTGGCGGATGGACATGTGACTAACATACCACTCTTGAACCCCGATCCTTCCGCCAGGCAACGTAGTGCCGTACAACAGCAGAACAAACAAAACAAATCCTCTTACGATATGACAAAAATCATGGACAATCCATAGAAAAGCCGCACCTGACTAAAAGCCGCAGGGTTCAAAGCTTGTGCAAAAAGTAGCGGCTTATAGCCCGACAATTACGGTACATATGTAGTCCATAAAAAAATGCATTCAACAACCAAAGTGCTTCCAAAGGCACCAAGATAATACTTGAAAAAACTGCACATTGCAAAACACATAAAAATGTAAACATTATTCTTCTAATCAGCTTGTGACAACTTCGCTGCTTTATAGCCTTTATTCAGATACGTTAAACTGGCTAGTTATGTATTGGGCTAATGTTTAAAGCTTCAGTTGAGGGAAGTAACTCAAGTTACTGTTACTGCTAAGCAATGTAAGCTAAGCTCACAGCATATTCCATAAATTACCATCCCATAACTAGATGCTATACCAGCGCTGCCATATTGCATCACACTCAGTCCAGTTTAATAATTTCTCCCGCAAATTTGCTAGCTGACATAAACAAATTAGCATTGAAAATTTGTTACTAGGACTTAACTTTCATGTGACGCCAAATGACAGATTTCCCCACTGTGAAAAGCTGCAAATCCTTTTTCCAAATTTAGCAGGAGGCTACGCGTGGATTTGGACCTCTTCCTAGCCATAATTTGTAATTGTCCTTTTCCAGCCAGCACTTGCTAAAATGGCAGGCGTGTTAGTGCACTCATTGCTGACTGTTCGGGGGAGGGGTGGTGTCACATATTGAAACAGACTGACAGATAACAAGCAGAACGTCCTTTTAGACATTGCGACTTATTTTATTTCTCCATCCAATAACGATTCAATGAGATACTTATTTGTTGTAAATTAAAAGCAGTTACAGTTTCAAACAGTTTCAAGGACCACATCTGAAATCCAAACACTTTTCAAACAGTAAATAACCCTACAGATTATGTTGGAGAGGAGCTGTCCACACCAGTTGGAGGAAGCTGACAGGAACCTTGGCCCGAAGTTCTGTCAAGATACATTCAGATCAAAGAAGAGGGTGGGGGAGGACTAGATAAATGGGAGATAAGAGGCCAAGTACCAATGCCAAACCAAGAAGAGCAAAGAGGAATGGAAGTCAAATTGTGTGGAACATAATGATTCAATTTTAAGATTGTCATTTCAGCCACTTTCAGAAGACACCCTTTCTTAAGAGAGTCCATTCTGAGGTCACACTCCAGTTATGGACTGTATCTCAAAGTAATTTAGTGCTGGAAAAAATGGTTAGAATTTTGACAAAGGAGAAGAACCAGGTTTATTCACTTTGGGTGCATTTCACCATACTTTCAAAATCCTCTAAATGATTAAACTTCATTATTCTAAATCAGTTCCCTCCAAAATAAATTCAGAAGGCCAAAGATTATAGTTCAGGATTTCTATTAAATTTTATGTGCATATATATATACACACACATAAAGTTGCAGGGATTTAGTATAATACAACTATCCTTCAAAGCAGGGATACTTTAGCCTGAGTGTCAATAGGAATGTAAAAGGTTCGGACAGACTGCCTGAGGCTTAGAGAGGACAAAGACCACCCTTGCTTTATTCCTGACAGCAACTGGATGGGTTAGCCGGTGGCAATGCTCGCTTTTCTCCTTTATCCATTTTTCTTTCATGCAGGTGTTAGACAACCCAATGGCAACGTGCAACTGGCCGCGCGGGCACACACACCGACACACACATGCTTTAGCTAAGCAGGGGTTTATGGTTTTGTGTGTGTGTACCATGTTTAGATATCTTTGTGAGGACCAAAAATTGGAATGCTACTATTGGAGACCAACAGTCCTTCAGCCTGTCCCCACAAGTCTGACGGCATTTTTGAGACTGAAAATGTGGTTTTAGTTTCAGGGTTACGATTAGGTCATGGTTAGGGTTAGGCATTCGTTTTTGATGGTAAGGGTTAGGGTAAGCAGCTACAGAAAGCATTATGTCAACTAGATGTCCTCACTATGAAAAAAGTGTGTGTGTGTGTGTGTGTGTGTGTGTGTGTGTGTGTGTGTGTGTGTGTGTGTGATCTAGATACACACTTTAAATTGTCTGTCAGTCACATGTTGTTTAACCTCTGGATGATGGTGGGATGTACAAAACTTATCGCAGTAGACACAAGCAGACACAGCCTTACTTATTCAACATCACTATTATTCAGAGGTTATTATAAAAAGGTACTCTGTCATGTTTTATTCATTTTGTTTGGCTCATAGCTTCTTCTTTTTAAATAACTCAGCTGTGTACAGATGTATAATAAAATTTTAAAAGCAGTATTTAGAGGAAAGTGTTTGAGACTTAATTTGAACCAAATGTATGCTGGCTTTTAAGATGTTAGTGTGTGTGTTTTAATTTATTCTATTTTAAATTTGAAAGAATAATGAAGATAAACATTAAGAAGCTCAAAAGAAAAGAAAATGTAATGTCAGATGAAACTAGACTCCGACTGTTATATATAGGAAAACAAGCACAAAATGAATATATACTACCTGCAGCAAAATGCTTTTTATAGCCTGACTAAATGAATGTGTTTTTGTAACACGTTAACTAAGCAATGATCTTGGTAAGGGGGCGTTTTTAGGTAGTTCGACATCTTGGGAAAAGAAAGTATTCTTGTGCCGTGAGATGTTGGTTCTGATGAACAGCGGCCTCCTACCAGACGGAAGTGTCACAAACAGTTTTTGACCAAGGTTTGATGGGTCAGCAGCAATCTTCCTTAGAGCCCACTATCATCTCCACTACTGTGGCAGCATTGAGGTCCAGGTAGCTGTCACTGCACAAGGTCACCAGGCTGTCAATCTCAAGCCTATAGGGAAACTAATCTCCACCAGAGATAAGCCTGATGAGGGTGGTGTCATCTGCAGACTTCAGGAGCTTTATGGACTGGTGTCTGGAGGTGCAGCTCTTAGTGTACATGGAGAAGGGCCAATTCTGAGCCATGCCTGGCCAGTCTCACATGACGAGTTGAAGATATCAGTGAACACTGCAGACAGCTGATCTGCACAGTACCTCTGGATAGATAAAGACGCCGAGTCTGGTCCCGCTGCTTTGTGAGTGTTCTGTCTCTTTTGTTTACAGAGATTTTTACATCACTTTCAAATATGGAGAGAGGTTTCGTGGGAGATGGAGAAACGTCTGAAGGGGAGCATAGCGGGGGTTCTTTACTGTATTGTAA
Organism: Mchenga conophoros; assembly: GCF_057382185.1. Taxonomy (NCBI): domain Eukaryota; kingdom Metazoa; phylum Chordata; class Actinopteri; order Cichliformes; family Cichlidae; genus Mchenga; species Mchenga conophoros. Next base: position 35,712,777 of record NC_140543.1, on the reverse strand, counting down.
GCGGTGGAGGTGATGGGATTGGGGAGCCGCAGAAGGTGAAAGGGTAGAAGGTGGGCAGCTAAAAGGAATGGACATTTAAGCTCTTTGTCCATTAGTACCTACTTGGATCAGCTGAAGGTGACTCGAGGTGGTACGACTCGGCTCGACTCATTTTCCATTACCCTTGATGGGTTTACGGCGACTGAGGACTGGTTAAACTAAGATAAATACAAACACGTCACTGTTATGAAAAAGACACACAGCTTATCATCTTATAGTTGTACAACATCTAAAATCACTCTGTTGTGTGAGATCTTTATAGCAACACGGTCAAACATCCCATGACAACATTTGTATGTGACACGAATGTTACAGCAAAGGTGCACGTCGAGGCAAAGTTAAACCTGATGCTCTGTCTCTGGCTTTTCATCAGGCTCTGGGACCACGGGGTTGTTTCTGTGTTGCCATTTCCATCATTTCCTCGTGGTGGTTTTGATTTTCATGAAGAAGATGCTCTCACGACTCACTGAGGGACAGCACTGACTAGCCAGTCAGTGGCACGCAGTCTGTTGCTGTCACATGTTTGGATCACTTGGAATCCCAGTCAGCTAGGCGCCTAATGCAAAACCCTAAAAATTGTTTTCAGCTGACACACATAGGTACTAATGCGAAAAGGGCTATAACTGTCAAAGCAATGATAAAAGCTGTTCAGGTTGCTGGCTAAGTGTAAATTGTTGGTGGAGTGGGGGGCTTTAGGCAGTCTGATTCCTTTCCAGACAGAAGCAGATCTGAAAACTGCTTTTACAGTTTCTTTGCCTACTCTGAAATGTTTCCTCTGTGGGGAGGTCCCGTCTGAGGTGTTCTTGGTTCACATCACCAAGAATAACGAGTACGGAGTCTGGGTATTTGTTCAGCAAGCAAGTGCTGGGCCTCCTTTACTTTGCTGTGGAACATACCCGCCAAACAGAGTGAATGAAGTAAACTCACATGGGGAGGGAATAAATAAAAATTCCACATGACAAGAGCAGAGTTGTTGAATATCACTCACATCATTATTTATTAAACATAACTCCACCTTTTGTCTTGCCGGAGACCTCCGTGTGGCGATCCGCTATGAAGAGCCGGAATCCCGCGAGCTGGAGCGCAGAGTCCGGTATCAATCCACAGAGCCAAGTTTTCAATACAGCCAATGAACAGAGGTCTCTGTTTTTCCATCAATATCACCCTGTTTGGCAGGTATGTTCCACCGCAACGTACGGGATGCCCAACATTCGCCTGCTGAGCAAATAGTTAACTACTGTTTACTATTGGAGAGGAATATTGATGGTAACGAAGTACGGGGACTGAGCCAGTGGAGACACACAAATGTACCGGTTCGCTTTCCTCTCCTATGTCATTTAACTATGTGAAAACGAATGGCCACTGAGTTTATAAACAAATAAATAAAAAAGAGCGCACCAAAACACAGAGGCGGCCATCACAGGCACCATCTTATTATAGAACTCGTGAAACATCTCATGATACATCTTGTTGAACTCAGTAGTGATCAACTGTAACAGTACTTGGTCTCCGACCGATGACATATCATCGGTCCACGAGAACACAAGTACACACAAGTACACATATTGAGACACAGCTAGAGTTTCTGCAGTAGTGACTTGAGGTGGAGTGTCTGCATCACACTCCTGCCCACACACCTGCTGGATGTGACCACGCCCCCCTACACTTTTTACGTAGCCTGGCTGCTCCAGTTTATCTGCTGATGGGTTTACGGCGACTGAGGACTGGTTAAACTAAGATAAATACAAACACGTCACTGTTATGAAAAAGACACACAGCTTATCATCTTATAGTTGTACAACATCTAAAATCCCTCTGTTGTTAGTTTATTCGCTACATTAACCGTTAGCATGGTGTTAGAGGCCTGTAGCTAGCCAGTTAGCGATGCTACATATTTGTTACTCTATTATGGTAAATGGACTGATTCTTATATGGCGCTTTTCTACTCTCCCAGAGTGCTCAAAGCGCTCTATACAACATGCCACATTCAGCCACTCACACTCACTCATACAAGCACTTCCTTCTATACTTAAGCATTCACACACATTCACATTCCGATGAATGCATCGGAGAGCAACTTGAGGTTAGTATCTGGCCCAAGGATACTTGGCATGCAGACCGGAGGAGCCAGGGATCGAACCACCAACCTTCCAGTCAGTAGCTGATCTGCTCTACCACCTGAGCCTCAAAATAATTAGTCTCTATGTTTGAATGAGCACTAATTAGTTTTTGTCATCCATTTTCAGACAGAGACTGTACACTCCACAGAGGCTCACAGTTACTGTTAATATCAGAAATGCAGTGTTGCCCTTCGAGATTTTAACATCAGACTGAGATGAAATAAAACTTTAAATAAAGATTTAAATGGTTTCAGCTCCATTACACTCACAGAGCACTCGACAGCCTGGTAACTAAACACAGCAGCAGCGGGTTTCCTGGAAGTGTCAATAATAATAATGCAAATTATTATATACAGCTACATCCACCCTGGGGGAAACCTTTGACCTTCATCAGGTTTTATTTATTTGTGTCAGAGAAAATCCCATGTCCTCTTCATACAGCTGCCTTAGCAATGATGCTATATGAGCTAATGTGAAACACTGTGAGTTATTGTTGTCCACTCACCTCTTCTCACTCCCAATATATTTGTGTTAAGTTACTACTGAAAATGTCATTGAACTTCTCACTCTCTGTTTTGTCCTTTCTCCCGCTGCTCAGACAGGGTTGTTTTGATTATTGGGGTTTTCTCCAGAATTTGCCTCAAAGCACTATTGTGAGTTTGCACTAATATAAATAAACCTGAATTTAATTTAACTAATTTGAGTGGCTGTTTCAGGTCATTTGTAGGGCTCTGCCAGTATTTGTCCTGGTCGTCTTTCCACAAGCAAAAACCAGTCCTGCTGCTAAACCTGTCTAGCTCTCCTCGTGTAATGTCCCTACAAGGAACCTGAACTGTACCTACTGTCAACTATCTGGTATGCAACAGTTTATCGGTCCACTGGTAGCTGCTCTTTTTGAGATGTATGCAGTACTAGCAGGACTTGCCAGTGACAACTCCAGCGTGCCAGGTCGCATAGCAGTGCTTATGCAAACTTTGACAAGTTGCTTGAAGACGTTTCACCTCGCATCCCAGAAGTTTCTTCAGTTCTAAGGTCAAATGGTGGAGAGTCCCAGATTTAAACCCAGTGGGAGTTTCCCCCCAAAAAGGGATGATCCTCTACCTAATCACATGAGCCAAGGTGTGAAGGTGTGGGTCACAATCATTGTGAAACCTGGCCCCCACCCTATCATGCGAATTCCTGAGGTCAGATGGCCCAGGATGTGAGTGGGCGTTAAGGCGTCTGGGAAGGATCTCAAAACTGGATTATAGATGGCAGAGAGTTGGTGTCGTAAACCCCGCCTCTGTTCAAAGATGGTCGCTCACAGTGGACATAGATGGCTTCTTTCACTCCTCTTTCAAACCATCTGTCCTCTCTGTCCAAAATGTGAACATTGGCATCCTCGAAAGAGTGACCTTTGACCTTTAGATGCAGATGGACCGCTGAGTCTTGTCCCGTGGAGGTGGCTCTTCTATGTAAGTTCTGTGTTAGTTAACATTTAATATGGAGATATCAATACAACTGTTTTGTAATCCAGACACTGGCATTTTAAAATTGTAATATGCAAAACCAAACTACTGAATCATAGGTGCTGTTTTTTCAAAACTAATATTTTCTGCACTATGATGGTAACCTCAAACTAACTGCAAAATACAGAGCGGGAGAGACCGTAACAGACCAGCAGGCTGTTGTATGAAAACAGAAGCTCTGCTATACTTGACCCCTGGGAAAGTATTTAGTATAAGTACTTATGAGAGAGAGTTGTAACAGCTGCTTTTTTACCCAACTAAACAGGTCAGTCATTATGACAGCAGCTGGAGGAGGAAAGTGTGGGAGGAGATGCACACAGCAGAGCCAGTAAATATCGCAGCTGCTCTACATAAGTAATAATATGCGTAGAGTGAAATTTTTATTCCTGTTGATTATCAGTGAATAGATAACTCACAAATTACTGACCAGTCCACCTGATGTGGATAAGCAGGAGATGGATGGATTTCCTCTCAGAAGATAGACCGATCTGTAACTGTGAGAGTAAAAAATGTTCGTTTTGTGAAATATAGCCCTTGTTTTTGCTAATACATTTAGCCACATCACCTCATTGAATTTTTAATCAAACAAGATGTCACTGAAATACAGACTTTTCAGGTTTATTAATTGTTTTTACGAACATTTTATATATACAGTCACATATCTAAATTAAATTTTGGTGGAAAAGACAAAGTCAAAGGGACAAAATCATCAAAGTGCTCCTAGACAGTGTCACTGCCGAAGACCGTCCCAAGGAAAAGGACTCAAAATGCAGGATGCAGACGGAGGCACTGGTGAGCGTGATTAACAAAGTTTATTTACAGGACTAGTGAACATACAAGGCAACAATCAAACTGTGAGCAGTGAGCTAAGAGACTTAACATGAACTATGAATACGGTTTGAACCTGGCTGCCTGGTGAGTAGCTATGAACAAAAACATAAGGACAGGTGAGGTAATTTACTACAATACACAGAGACAGTATGGTGGTCTACACTAACAGTGGCTAGCTGATGATTGTGTTGTCTTCGTAGAGCTTTGAAAAATAACACAGCATCCACTTGTCTTTTGTGAGCTACCGCTCCAAACATTTTTATTCACCATTCACAGACCAGTCTTCTTTTATGGAGGCAATGCCCCTGGGGGCATTCATGAGCCCTCTCCAATACAACTCCCCCTGCTGGTAAACCCTATCACCACATGAACACCCACACATCACCACATCCCCTTTTCTCTGACAACATAGGTCCCACGAATCAACATATACACATAATTGTTTTACATCAATATATTTTTTTTCAATTGTTCTTTTTTTTTTTCAACACCATCAGAATATAAGATAAAAACAAATCCAGTCCTATCTTTACAGATTAAGCCTAACTGGTCTTTTGACCTTACGCTCTGATCTCCTCAATACAGGTTCTGAAACAACTGCACTTTTCTCCACATGCTCATGTCCATCCAGTGGTTTCAAATCAGACACTGTCTCTGCATGTGACACATCAACATTTTCATCTTCCTCACCATATTGTTCCTCCTGAAATGTCTCTTTAGTCTTCAGCAAGTTGCGACGGTTCCTTCTGAACACATGACCTTCTTCAGTTCTTATGTCATATGATCTCGGACCTGCTTCCTGAAGAACAACGGCTTTCCTGCTCCATGCATTCTGATCTTGGATTCTCACTACATCATCCTTTGCAAGCAATCCAAGTGCTCTTGTTCCTTTGTCGTATTGCAGTTTTTGTTTCCATTTCAGATGCTCTTGTTTTTTTTATAATTCCTTCACTCTGCTTGCTTTCTGCATAGCAGGGCAAAGTTGTGTGTAGCTTACGATTCATCAGCAATTCTGCAGGGGATAAACCACAGTCAAGAGGAGCAGTCCTGTAGCTCAGCAGAGCTAAATAAGGATCTGATCGACTGTCTGTAGCCTTCTTCAGAAGCTGCTTGATGATATGCACTCCTTTTTCAGCCTTGCCATTTGCCTGTGGATGTTGAGGACTTGATGTGACATGTTTAAAGCCGTATTCTCTTGCAAAATTCTGCCATTCTTTGCAATTATAGTAAGGACCATTGTCACTAATGACAGTTTCAGGTATTCCATGCCTGGAAAAGATAGACTTCACCTGTGTGATCACATTATTAGCAGTTGTACTTGTAAGCAGAGCAATCTCAGGAAAGTTAGAGTAATAATCTATCACCAACAGATAGTCTTTCCCATTAAAATGAAATAAATCTGTTCCGACTTTCCTCCAAGGCGCTGTAGGAAGTTCAGGAATCATCATGGGTTCTCTTGCCTGTCTGCTCTGAAACTTGTTACATGTTTCACACTTTCCGACCATGGTTTCAATGTCTTTATTAATGCCAGGCCAGTACACAGTGTCTCTAGCTCTCCTTTTACACTTTTCTATTCCAGAATGTCCCTCATGTATTCTTTGAAGTATCAGATGTCTCAGACTCTGTGGTATCACAATCCTATTGCCTCTCAACAGCAGTCCATTAAACACATTGAGCTCCGATCTAACATGATAATACTTTGAACAAGACCCTTTGGGCCAGTCTCCTTGGATATTTTCCATCACCGTTTGCAGCTCCCTGTCTGCAGCTGTCTCCTCACATACTTGTTTTATCTTTGCGTCAGACACTGGCAGAGACTCCACTATCATATTAACATGATCGTCTACTTCTTTCTCAGTGGAGCTTGCGTGACACACCTCTGATGCTCGCGACAGTGCATCCGCTAAAGCTAAATGCTTTCCTGGTGTGTATATCAAGTCAAAGCTGTACCTCTGCAGTTTCATCATGAGACGTTGAATCCTCGGCGACATCTCGTTCAGATGTTTCTTAATGATTGACACCAGAGGACGATGATCTGTCTCAACTGTAAAGGTAGGAAGACCATAAACATAACAGTGAAAAATATCAAGTCCATATGCCAGCCCAAGACATTCTTTCTCAATCTGAGCATATCTGGTTTCAGACTTAGTCATGGATCTAGAAGCATAAGCAACTGGTTTCCAGCTCCCCTCTTCAGCTTGAAGTAAAACAGCTCCAAGCCCATCCTTTGAGGCATCTGTTGAGATTTTCAGACTCTTAGTTGGATCATAAGGTTCAAGGTTCTCAAGGTTCTTTATTATTTGTCACATGCATAGTTATACAAGTATAACATACAGTGAAATGTAGCCTGACACGCTCCTCGACATGTGCAAAAATTGGGGGGGGGGGGGGGGGGGGGTGTAGAGGAAGAACATTATATATATATATATATATATATATATATATATATATATACACATACAGTATATACACTGGGTGAATGTGCAGTAGTAGCAGCAAGCAGGTGAATTCTGTACATTAATATGAATAGACATCTGACTATTTTACAGGATAGACAATATAAACATATTTAAAATTAAAGGAATTGAAATGTACATTGTGCCTTGGTTTAGTGTCTGGAAGAGTCCTGACTCAGTCAATTATAGATGATGTGAGAGGGCGGGTGTGTGTGTTTAGGGCACGGATGGCTTGGGGATAGAAGCTCCTCTTGAGTCTCTCTGTCCTTGCCCGGAAGATGCGGAACCTTCTACCAGATTGCAGAATATGCATAATATGCAAGCACTGGGCGCGTTGTCAGTGTGGTTTTTAAATCATTCCATTCTTGCTCATGCCTCGCTGACCATTTAAATTCTATGGAATCACGAAGTAACTCCCTTAGTGCTGATGTTCTCACTGACAAGTTAGGTATGAATTTTCCTACAAAGTTTATCATTCCCATCACTCTGAGCACACCTCTCTTATCTGTTGGGCGTGGCATTGTTGCGATGGCTTTTATTTTTCTTTCATCTGGCTGAATATCTCCAGCAGAGAATTTGTCTCCCAGAAATGTTATTTCCTTTACACCAAAATGACACTTGACACGATTTAGCTTTAATCCATTCTCCTTCATCTGCTGCAGCACCTTCACCATCCATCCATCCATTCGCTTCCGCTTCTCCTTTTCAGGGTCACGGGGGGCGCTGGAGCCTATCCCAGCTGTCGTAGGGCGAGAGGCGGGGTCCACCCTGGACAGGTCGCCAGTCTGTCGCAGGGCCGCACCTTCACCAGTCTTTCATTATGTTCTTGTAGGGTGGAGCCCCATATAACCACATCATCAACATAACAGCGAACACCTTGTAAACCCTCTAACATGTTGTCCATGGCACGATGAAAAATCTCAGATGCTAAGATTATGCCAAATGGCATTCTGAGGAATCTGTACCTGCCAAAAGGTGTATTGAAAGTACAGTATTTTGAACTTTTCTCATCCAGCTTTATTTGCCAAAAACCCTGTGCTGCATCCAGCTTTGAGAAGTATTTGGCACCTGCCATTTCACTTGCAATCTCTTCACGCTTTGGTATCTGGTAGTGCTCACGTTTTATGGCTTGATTTAAATAGCCAGGGTCCATGCATATTCTAAAATCATTGTTTTTATTCCTTTTATCCACACACACCGTTGAGTTTACCCACGCAGTCGGTTCTTCCACTTTTGTAACGACCTGCAACTGTAACATCCTGTTAAGTTCTTTCTTTAAACAGTCCTTCAGTGGAGCTGGGACTCTACGTGGTGCATGGATCACTGGCTTTGCATCCTCTTTCAGCTGGATACTGTAATTGCATGGTAGACATGCCAAACCTTTGAAGACGTCCTCATAATGCTGTACAATGGAGTCAACTGCTCCTCGCTGTCCACTTTCTGTTTCTGGACAGCTGATGTGATACACTCTTTCTACTAGGTTCAATCTTTTGGATGTCACGCCACCCAGCAGTGATTCACGACCTTCTGGAACAACATTAAACAATACATCATAATCTTTATGTTTTATTGTCACTTTAAGCCTGCATTGACCACTGCTCTCAATATGCTTTCCATTGTAGTCTTTCAGAGGTACTCTTTTCTTTATTATTTTGGGCTTTGGTTTCATAGCATGGATCTCTGTCATGCTGATTAGGTTCGCCTGCGCGCCTGTATCAATCCTTAGTGCCACCAAAGTTCCTTGTATTGGGAGTGAAACAATCCACGTGTCTTCATAATCTGAGCATCGCTCACTGTCTTCTGCTTCGCTATGCTCACTTTTTACATCCTCAAGTGACACTATGCCCACAAAGAAAGTCTCGCTTAAGTCAGTCTCTTCAACTACATGCACTGATTTGGGTTTGGCTTTCGACAGACATTGTTTGGCAAAATGATTTTTTCCATCGCATTTCAAACATCTTTTGCCATAAGCTGGACACTGTCTAGGTTCATGTCTGCTACCACATCGCTTACAGGAGTACACTGTATCATCTTTGCTGGGCTTCTGCGACATATTCTTCCTCATTTTCTTTTTAACCACAGCTATTCTTGCACTATCATGTACTGCAGCGACGCTCGTCTCATTAAATGTCTTTGCATGCTGCAGGGCTAACTCACTTGCATGACACAGTCTTTCTGCTTCATCCAGAGTTAGCTTGGAATCTCTGAGCAGCCGTTCTCTAGTCCGTTTATCATGGATCCCATACACAATTTGATCACAAACCATAGAATCTTTTCAGCTCTCCAAAATCACATGACTGTGCCTTTAGCTTCAAATCAGTCACAAAGCAATCAAAAGTCTCTTCTGGTTGCTGCATCCGAGATCGGAAAACATACCTTTCATATACTGTGTTCTTCTGTGGTGAACAGTGTGCATCAAACTTTTCAACCACTTTGTCGTACTTATTCCTGTCACCAACTTCCTCAAACTCAAACGTGTTGAAGACTTCAATGGCTTGAGGACCAGCTACCGTGAGCAGCAATGCAATTTTCCTGGCATCGGGTTTAGAGTCCAGTCCCATGGCAGCCATGTACAGCTCAAACTGCTGCTTAAAACACTGCCAGTTGCTGTCCACATTCCCCACCAGTTTCAGTCCTTCCGGTGGCTTCAAACTTTCCATCTCAAACAGAACTTTGAGCTGCTATCGCTTCCACTCTCCCACTTTTACTCCTGGTACCATGTGTTGTCTTCGTAGAGCTTTGAAAAATAACACAGCATCCACTTGTCTTTTGTGAGCTACCGCTCCAAACATTTTTATTCACCATTCACAGACCAGTCTTCTTTTGTGGAGGCAATGCCCCTGGGGGCATTCATGAGCCCTCTCCAATACAGCGCCCCCTGCTGGCAAACCCTATCACCACATGAACACCCACACATCACCACAATGATCTGGCGAGTAGTTGAGAATGCTGGCCTTATGTACTGACAACCTGATTACCTGCAGGTGAGAACAGCTAGCAGGTACATGGAGGCTCCTCCCAGAGGTGGAACTGCCAGCTCTGTGGAAAACACAGGCAGTCACCTGGACCGTGAGAGACACATTCATTTCAAATAAAGTTTAAAATGTATTTTTTCTTATGGCATGGTAATGTTTAACTTCTCTGATTGATGCAGCTGTGCTGTCTTATTTTGATTTAAAGACGACATGAAACACTGCACATAAAAAAAGCTAATTTAAGTTATTGAGCCCTGCTCTCAAAAACTGACATACACGTAATTCTGTCTGTGAAGCTAGATTTAAGAAATAAGTGTTTAAAGTTTAAGTCTGAGAAACACGTGTAGCCCCATCTTTTGTCAGTACTGAACATTACATCATGTGGTTGGTCGGCTGAAGCAAATACACTTACATCAGTTTCTGTGACTAACTACTGACAGAATCGATAAATCAGAGGAAAATAAGGACTCTAAAACTAAAAAATCTGTTTAAGGGGATCAAGGGAGCCACTTACTGCTAAAAAGACAGACAGCGAAAATGGACAGTATATCCTTGGTTTCTTAACATAAAACTCATTGTTGCAGCCAAGGGCCGCCCAAAAGTGATCCCCTTAGATTGATTTTTAGATTTAGTGTCCTTATTTTCCTCTGAGTTATCAATTCTGTCACATTCCGATGTCATTGCTGTGGTGGTGTGGATCAGTGAATCGTTGCCCCGTTCCCTCCTGGCATGCAGCTTGTTGTCATCCATGTACAGGAGGTGGACGACAACTGCTCTGATAGGTTTGTAGCTTGAACCTATTCGCTGGAACGTTGAAGACAATATAATTACACAGCAAAAGCATTGAACACCAAGTAGGCAAAGTTCTTCATGTTACTCATGCATGAGGGAGACCTGCCTGGAGCCAAGTGTCGTCCCACCACTTGACCTCCATCAGACTCTCAGCCAGGTTCCCCATAGCACTCCTTTTATTGTGGTTACACGAATATGCATTGGTTCATTAACACACAACGTCTACATACACACAAAGAGTACCTTGCCTCTATGTGTGTGTGTGTGTGTGTGTGTGTGTGTGTGTGTGTGTGTGTGTGTGTGTGTGTGTGTGTGTGTGTGTGTGTGTGTGTGTGGTCAGAGTGTGACCCCATAAACGATTTCCCTTAACCTGCTGGTCTGGAAGATCCAACAGTTCATCTAAACAAAAAGCACTTAGACTAGAACAGACATAGCTACGTTAATCCTACCGTAAAACAATAATAGAATTAGAATAGAATTCAACTTTATTGTCATTGCACATGCACAGGTACAGGGCAACGAAATGCAGTTTGCATCCATCCAGAAGTGCTTTGGTGATATAGATGTATTACAATAAGACAAGGTACGACCTCTCCCATGCTCCCAGAGTGCTCTCTAATGCTCACAAAGTTTGCAGACTATTAAGGATCAAACCTCTACCAATCTAAAACTAATCATAAAACTCTAAGCATACATGGTTAAATATTTCTAAGCATAAATGACAATCAACAATACAAAACCTAACATGCTCCTTTCCATAGTCAGTATCGGTAGCCAGTCTTGTCAATGATCTTACTGAGGGGGTTTAGACCTATGCAGAACAGCAGTGAGGACAGCGCATCTTTGGCACATCCCACACTTGATGGTGACTTGTGCTATGGGCTTGAAGTTAGCCTTCTTGTAATCAATCAAGGCAGTCCACAGGTTGGTCAGTCTAGTGTCTGGCAACTATTCTGTCTACCAGTAGCTGGTATTCCTCCTCTGGTGTTCCTGCTAATTCCTTTCTGTGCCCCGCTCATGTATTAAGCCATGTGCTTGTTCATCTTAGCCACCATGATGCCTGACAGGAGGTTCCATGTGGTACTGAAGAAGGTTTTTTTCCCCATTATTTGAATGGTACCGATCCTTTCTAGGGATCCTTGGAGATCAGGACTGTCCAGCCTTCGGTGCGTCTCATTAGGTATGTCTAGTACATTAAACGCTGGTGCGTTTGTGCTGCCAGAAACTCATGAAGTGCAGTTAGCTTCTTCAGTCAGTAAGCATGAATCATGTTGGGGCCTGGAGTTGTCAACTCTTCATATTGGAGACGCTTCCATGCTCTTCCAGTACTGCTCCATCTCCAGTTTTGGTGGGGCTAATCTAATATTGTTCCCCTGCCACTGAGAGTACACCTTGGATTGTTCCAGTGCAGCTGGTTAATTTTCCTGACTTCTATCTCTCTGGTGGCCAAGGCTGTGAGTCTTTGCTGAGCAGTGGTGTGGGTGATGACATCCTCCCCTGACCTGACATTCTTGCTCCCCCTTGCCAAAGCATTTGTGTTGAACCTCATCGATCTTAAGTTGTGATAGCAGTTCCTTCTTGTTGGAACACCGAGCTACTACTTGTTTCACCATCAACCTGGATGCTGAGTGTCAAAGATTCCATTGGTCCTACATCCTCTTTAAGTAATCCCGTGCACTAGGGTTAATTGCAATTCCAGTAGAACTGTTCTCCATATCAACAAGACTTTAATGACTTTGATCAGAGTTATATTTCTGGGTTAAGAGAACATCTTGGATTTGCCACAAAAGCTCACTTTTACCAAACACTGAAGAGATTAGAATTTGGCAAAGGCCAAGTTCATTGGGACCTAAAAAAAACTATGTTTTTAGCCATGACTCACGTATTCAAGACTGTCCTGACAACATCCCAAATCCATCAATCCATACTTCGATCAATTTTCTTTAGCGTAATGAGGTGCTGGAGCCTTTCCCAGCTGCCACAGGGTTAGAGGCAAGGAACACCCGGAACTGGTTGCCAGTTTGTCGCAGGGCTAACAAATTCAAATTCAAAATTCAAATTCAAATTTTATTTGTCACATACACAGTCATACATTGTACAATATGCAGTGAAATGCTTAGACAACTGCTCGTGACCTAAAATAAAAGACTATGAATAGGATAGGAAATAAATATGAAAATTAAAATGAAAGGTAAAATTAACTAGGAAAGAATAAAATTAAATATAAAAGTTAAAGTTAAAAATAAAATAACTGTACAACAAAATACACAATATAGAAAATATATAAGAATATATGAAGAAATATAGAACAATAACAGCAGCTGTACGAGTAATAAATGGTAATGAAGAAATGTAATGTCCAGGGTTGTGCAATCCACATATTTAAGTTACTTGTGACTGAGTGATTTGATTAGATGACCACACAGTGTAGTTGTGCAGCAGCCACTAGTGTAAACAATGTCCAGAAAGTCCAGTGTGTGTGTAAGAACTGTATGTGTGGGTCAGTACTGTGTGGTGGTGTGATTGAGAGACTGTATCGCCTGCGGGAAGAAGCTCCTCCTCAGTCTCTCTGTGTTGGTCTTCAGGGAGCGGAATCGCTTTCCTGACCTCAACAGAGAGAACAGTCTGTTGTTGGGATGGCTGAGGTCCTTCACGATCTTCCTGGCCTTGGTCCAGCACCGCCTGCTGTAGATTGAGTGCAGGTCAGGGAGCTCGGAGCGGATGGTGCGCTCAGCTGACCGCACAACCCTCTGTAGAGCTCGTCTGTCCTGCATGGTGCTGTTCCCGAACCAGGTTAAGATGTTTCCCGTCAGGATGCTCTCTATGGTGCACGAGTAAAAGTTCCTGAGCACCTTGGAGGGCAGTTGGAAGTCTCTCAAGCGTCTGAGGTGGTAGAGACGCTGTCGGGCCTTTTTCACCACGGTGTTGATGTGACAGGACCATGACAGGTCCTGCGTGATGTGAACTCCGAGGTATTTGAAGCTGTCCACTCTCTCCACTGGGCACTCGTTGATGACGGGGGTCTGGTAGTTCCTCTCCTGCTTAGTGCTGAAGTCCACTATCAGCTCCTTTGTCTTACTGACGTTTAGAAGGAGGTTGTTCCTCTGGCACCAGTTCTCCAGATTCCTAATCTCCTTCAGGTAGGCCGTCTCGTTGTTATCAGAGATCAGGCCCACCACGACGGTGTCGTCAGCAAACTTGATGATGGTGGTGGAGCTGGTAGTGGCCACACAGTCATATGTGTACAAAGAGTACAGCAGGGGGCTCAGAACACACCCCTGGGGGGCTCCAGTGCTGAGAGTGGTGGAGGCTGAGACATGTCCGCCCATCCTTACTGCCTGTGGTCTGCCAGTTAGGAAGTTGGAGATCCACTGACACATAGATGAGCTGAGTCCCAGATGCTCCAGCTTGGTGGTGAGTGTGGAGGGAATTATGGTGTTAAATGCAGAGCTGTAGTCTATGAAGAGCATTTTAACATAATTCCCCCTTCTAGTGTCCAAGTGAGTGAGTGATGTGTGGAGGAGATGAGAGATGGCATCGTCTGTGGAACGATTTGGACGGTAAGCGAACTGTAGTGGGTCCAGTGTGTCTGGTAGTGAAGAAATGATGAAGTCTCTGACCAGGCGTTCAAAGCACTTCATCACTACTGAGGTGAGGGCTACAGGGCGATAGTCATTGAGAGAAGCAGGGTGGGGTTTCTTCGGGACAGGAACAATGATGGACTCTTTGAAGCATGTGGGGATCACCGACTGAGATAAAGACATGTTGAATATCTCAGTGAACACAGAAGCTAGCTGGTATGCGCAGTCTCTGAGGATACGACCTGAGATGCCGTCTGGTCCTGCTGCTTTCCTGCTGCTTTCCTGCTGCTTTCCTTTCAACCATTCACACTCGCATTCAACACTCACCATTTCAAGTATCTGATAGGAAAAAAATGAAAGGATTGACATTTTATATCCAAGGGTTCAATTCAATTCTTTTGTATTGATACAATGCGAAATCACAGTTCAAGGCGCTTTATTTTGTAAGGTAGACCCTACAATAATAGATACAGAGAAAAACCCAACAATCATATGACCCCCTATGAGCAAGCACTTTGGTGACAGTGGGAAGGAAAAACTTCCTTTTAACAGGAAGAAACCTCCAGCAGAACCAGGCTCAGGGAGGGGCGGGGCCATCTGCTGGGTGAGAGAAGGAAGACAGGATAAAGACATGCTGTGGAAGAGAGACAGAGATTAATAATAAGAAATAATTCAATGCAGAGAGGTCTGTTAACACACAGTGAGTGAAGAAGAAACACCCAGTGCATCATGGGAATCCCCCAGCAGCCTACGCCTATTGCAGAATAACTAACAAGGATTCAGGGTCACCTGGTCCAGCTAACTATGCTTTAGCAAAAAGGTTCAAACTTTACTTCAATGTAAGCACACATAAACTAAGATGTCACTAACCTGTTGTACATTACTCTGTCATGTTTCAGATTATAGACTGTAAAACACAGTTGTTGCAATGGCATTGCAAACTGGTTTATGACATCCCTGGTCATATTCGAACTATAATTTGAAAAATAACAAAAGCTCATTCTGTTTCCATGTTGTGCAACTTCTTTTGTAAGAGAGCATGACCTCTTTGCTTCTGAGGAGCTTCAATTGTCCTCCCACAGACTTTCTTCTCAAGGCCTGGATTTATGTGTTTGCCTTGCGGAGTTTGATTGTCTGCTGCTGCCTGACTCCTCAACACCCTGCTGTTTAAAACCCTGATTCTCGCTGCACCCTGGTGAAAGCACACTGACAGCAGTGGCATCTCAGCTCTGGTTTCAGCATCTAAAGGCTTTGTTTTTATTTTGTCTTTGCTTTTGTAAATTAAGTGTATAGAAAATAAATAGAATTCTTAAATAGAATGAATAGAATGTCTTCTCTATCAAAGACTAGTTAATTTGTCTTTATCTGTGGTAAAGGACACAAATTTTTGTATTCTAGACCTGTGAGAATTCAACATTGTTTTATTAACCAATATTCTGCTGTGAACGAGACATACAGCACATGATATTACTTACCAGATTTTGAAACGATATTTCTGAAAATATCAAAATGCTGTCTGGTACAGCAAATATTCAGTAATACGTGTTTTAATCATTATTACTGGGCTGCTTGAATAAAGATCTGTATATCTGATATCTGATTTTGTAACTTAGTGATTTGACACTGAGTCAGTTCTCCACAATGGAGCAGCACAGTGCTTTATAATTTAATAGCTGGAGGCCGGGATAAAACAGGGGTGTATGGCTGCCACCCTCTGACACACAGATGGCAAGACTAATTATAAGAGCACAGGCCTGCAGGCCTGCAGCACACACAAAACAGCGTTATTGCACAGCTAACAATACAGTTATGTGTAATACGTAAATTTATTAACTCATTATCCAATTGACAAGCCCTTACACTAAGATTTGGAAATAAAATTACATTTGAAATATCAAACTTTTCCCGTAAATCACAACTAATGTAATCACATGGTGACATCACTAATTAGAAAAAAAGCTGTTACAAACCACTGTATGTTCACAGTATTTAGGATTGCTAAACAAATAATGCAGGTATAAAGAAAATTACCGATTATCTAACTAAAAAAACGAATTCAGTACATACAAACAACAACATGTATGAAGTGGACAGTTGCCTAGGTATAGATGAAAATTGTTACGTCTCACTTAATAAAATACTGAACGTCATAAAGCTTTGTCGTATCGAATGCAGGACTCAGGAAACAGAAACTAAATTAAAAGAAAAAACTTTTATTACTGTATGTTCGATGAAATAAACAAGTCCAAGAAATCCAAGAGCATTTATGGAAATATCCCAGGGTAGAAAGAGCAAAGATACACACAATTTAGATACACACTAAGGACTAGTGAGGACTAAGACAATATATACACAGGATAATAAGAAGAAAATGAAACAGGTGGGGAACACAGGTGGAAATCAGGACATCTCTCATGACTTTGAAAAAAAATAATTTGGTCACAAGTTGAGTTTGGATTTGATCGTATCCACACACAATCAAAAGTATGCATACACCCCCACAGATACGGAGAAAAAAATGGCACCAGATGGGCCGAATGTTGTAATGTATGGATATAGGATTTGCTCTAATATTTGAAATACGTATATTTTTATTTCATGGTAATAATACTTCATTATAGGCTTTATTAATGCTAGTTATTGACCCATTCCCAAGATTTGAACCTTCAGACAGCATAAACATACTGTAAAGATTTTGTATATTTCTGATGTTGATCTTCTGTCTTTGGCACTGTTTACGTATGTTTGTATGGATGTCCGTGTTTGAAGACATTAAGTCATGTGATGCATATAATTAAATCCTAACCAACACAGTTACATGCTAAACTCTGACCATTGCCCTAATCCTAATTTAAATATTTCTTTAAAGTGAGGAAAATGTGAAATAAGAAGGAAAAGAAGAATAAGAATAAGAAATAGGGAAGTAAAAATAACTTTCATGTTAGCTTCTCTTCATTGCCTCCCTGTGAAAGTCAAAATCAATTATATTATATTATATTATATTATATTATATTCCTTCTCCTCATTAAAATTCCATGTTATCTTAACCCTTTAGAGCCGGTCAGAGCGGGCACGCTCTGTTTTACGTAACTATTTTTAAATCCTGGTAGCACTGCAACCACGTAAGCTAGCGCAATAATTTTCTTTGCATATGAAACCGGAGGAGTTGTACTTACATCTGATGCCATCAGCTTGTCCTAGGTCACAGTTTCCTTCCACATAAAGCTTTGCAAAAACTGCATAAAAAGCGCTTGCAGGAACAAAAACATAATATTCCAGAAACACGCTTTGCCGATCCGATCAGCTGTTCATAACACTTCCTACGTTGGAATAGACGTCAGCGCAAACTTTTGCATGTCCGCCATTACCTGCCCGAAACCGGAAGTGACGTCATTTTTGCGGAAATGTAGTCTTTTTTACCATCAGGGCCTCATGAGCCTATACTGGTGTTTTTAAAAGTTATGTTTGACTTTATGACTTTCTGTGTCGTTTCTGGGATGCTGAGGACTCATATTGCACTGCTGGAAATAGTTTATTTTGATGCATATGCTGCTTTTTTGCAAATTTGCAGTATAATATTTATTTTCGTTTTTCCTGCAGTGTATAAAAATTGGTGTATTTCAAAAATAAAACTATGAAGACACTTAAATTAAGTTTCCTGTGGTGGGAAACTATTTTGTGCAACTTTTTTGTATTTACAGTTTTGAGGGATAAACCTCTTAAATTTCTCTAACTAGAAATATATGTTAAAAAAGCAAAACGATTTTCAATTTTTTTGTAGTTTATTGCACTTTTTTGCAATTTATGTAATTACTATGCACTTAATGAATACATATTATTAAAATCTGGGCTATAATTGTTGTATTGATGTATAGCAACTTGAAATGCTCCCAAAAATGGCTCCACACCATGTAAAAATATAATATAAGCTCTGGCGGACTTGGTTCTATGGTAGGTCTTAAAGGGTTAAAGACCTGATAGAACCATATTACCCCAATAGAGCACTTAGCTGCAACACTGCAGGCTTATGCATGGTTCCTAGAATAGAATAGAATACAATTTTATTGCTCTGCACCAACTGTGCATAAAGTAAAAATATATAGGACATCAAGAATAAATAACAGACAAAAGGAGTATATAGTATATGTAAACAAATTCAAATTCAAATTCAAATTCAAATTTTATTTGTCACGTACACAGTCATACACAGTACGATATGTAGTGAAATGCTTGGACAACTGCTCGTGACCTAAAGAAAACAAAAAAGGAAAAGGCTATGAATAAGATAGGAAATAAATATGAAAAATTAAAAAGGGTAAATTTAACTAGGAAGGAATAAAATATAAATTAAGGTTAAAAATGAAATAACTGTACAACACAAATTAGAATGAAGGGTAAATTTAACTGGGAAGAATAAGATAAAGATAAATATATAAATTAAAGTTGAAAATAAAATAACTGTACAACAAAATACACAATACACAATATAGAACTATATAAGAATGTATGAAGAAATCTAAATATAAATAAATATATACACAATAACAGCAGCTGTACATATTTATTTACATAATATAATATAATATAAACATAATATAAATGTTTGTTTCCAGTCCGAATGGCCCAGGGGAAGAAGCTGGTTGTGAGTCTGGAGGTGTGTGACCTGACTGACGCGAGGCTCCCATCAGAAGGCAGTGGGTCAAACAGGTGATAGGTGGAATGCAACGGGTCATGTGATGGCGCTGATTTTCCTGAGACACGAGGAGCTGGCAATGGCCTCCAGGGATGGCAGAGGGCAGCCAGTGATCATTTTAGGCAGTATTAATTACCCTTTGTGCAGCCTTCCTGTTCTTAGTAGTGGTCCCTGTGTACCAAACACCCGGGCAGTAGGAGAGTATGCTCCCCACTGAGGAGCAGTAGAAGACCAGCAGCAGCTTGTTTTTCAGGCTGTTCTTCCTCAGAACACAGAGGAAGCGCAGCCACTGCTGGGCATTCTTTACCAGCACGTTGGTGTTATGAGTACAGGTGAGGCTGATGGAGATGTGGGTGCCCAGAAGCCTGAAGGTGGAGACAGATTCCACCCATTCTCCATTTATAATGAGAGAAGATTGGACCCGTCTGTGAGAACATAGCCCTACGAGATCCAGTGCTGGGGCGGGGTGGGTGGGGGTGGAGTCTGACAGGTGCCAGTTCAGGAAGTCTTTGATCCAGCAAAGGGGGGCTGGGGGGATCTGAGGGTGGCCCAGTTTGGTGATAAGGATGTCTGTGATTAAATTTAAAAGTAGAATGGGAGGCTAAGCCATCAGCTTTCAGGCGCCTCTTCTACCAGAAGACAGATACCCTCTCTACTTTGAATATTAGACTTCAGACTTTCCTTTTTGATAAAACGTGTTGATGGGACTGTATCAGGTGGCCTGAAACCCTTCATTACATTCGTCACAATAGGCATAGGCGTCTGGGTCTTCCTATGATGTGCTGTTTTTTTGTTCTTCACTCACCTTTTTTCACTCACTATGTGTTTATACACCTCTCTGCATTTAGTCATTAGTTATTATTCATCTCTGGCTCTCTTTCACGGCATGTCTTTTATCCCGTCTTCCTCCCTGATCCCAAACCAGTCATGGCAGGTGACTCCCCCTGAGGATGGCTCTGTCAGAGGTTTCTTCCTGCTAAAAGGGAGTTTTTCCTTCTCACTATTGCCAAGTGCTCATCTGATTGTTGGGGTTTTCTCTGTGTTACCGTAGTTGTGTTTACCTGGAGGTAACTGTTGTTGTCATTTGTCATTATATAAATAAAACTGAACTGATTTAAGTCGAAATCTTCCTTTCTTTTAAAGTGTTCCAAGTCCAGTGGCTTACATCTCAAACTTGTTGAAAGTGTACACACACACACACACACACACACACACACACACACACACACACACACAGAGTTCCTGTGTCATCTGTTTTACACTAACACAACTTTGAAGAGCTAATATCCAAGCGCTGTTATGAAAATTAATTCCACCAGCCCCAAATGTGTTTAGTATTGATGTAAGCGAACCTAATTAAATTTCCTAGCATTAAATGTGTGTGAAAGTCTACATATGTGCGTGTGTGTGTACTTTTTTAATTAATTTAACTGACACCCCTAGGGTAATGTTATTACAAAGGTGACAGAGACCTCCTGGACAGTGACTAAACACACAGTGTTTTCATTTATCCACTCATGCACCTTGTACTTGTGTGTTCATTTACTGTGTGCGTGTATGTGTGTGTGTGGGGAGGGAGGGGGGGGGGCTATTAATGTGTGTGTGGAGGTGGGAGATAATGGCTTCAGGTGTCACACCATATCAGTCTGTCTTTTTATTACACCCTGACTGTAACAAGTAATTAACTTCCTGCCGAGAACATGTTTGCTCCACTGTCGATGTCATAAAGAGAAAGCCACTGGTTAGAATTTACTTTTCCATGCCAGAGGCTAGAGAAACTGTTTGTGTATGTGTGCGTGACATATAGAGGATTCTTTATACGGGTAGGCTCAGATTTGACATTATCATGGAGCATCTTTGTATGTGTGTGCCTTCTTAGAGAAAATTTAATACCAAATACTGTCAAGCAACTTTATTTTTCATGAGAAAATTGAACTCTGTTCGCAGCTGTCACATTGTCCCACCTGCACATGCACTTTTTCATCCCTGTCACATTTATGCACGCAGATGTCTGTAATGTTGCAGTCATGGTACTTGAGCTTGTAGCTGAAGTGGAGCGAGCATAAACAGAGTTACTGTGTCAGACAATTAACAAAAACAAACATACCTGCTAAAATTATAACACCAAGAACAAACATGCTCTGCACAGTTTGCCACACAACCTGTCTGCTAGCTAAAGCAACAGTACAATAGAATGTGAATATGTGGTAACACAAGGGCGTAGATTTGGTTTTGGCATTGGTGGGGACGGATGATTCAACCACCAAACCCTGCCCTGTTTCTTTTTGTTTTTCCCTTTTTGACTTTGCTTCTTGATGAAAAAATAAATAAAAAAGGAGAAATATACTTGCCTACATATGCTATTGTATATGCTGTTAAACCATTTCAAATTACAATTCATCTCTTTATATATGAATTATATAATGTTAAATTACAAAATACATGCAGTCACACATGTGCACCACCAAGTCATCATCCAGTTTCACCTGTGATCTTGTGTCACCATTACTCTCTGAGCTTTGTGTTGGTTCTTCTGTCACCTGACAAATAGGACAAACATGACAATAAGAATAAAATGTGCAGCTGCTTCAGTGTTTCTGTCAGTTTGTGCAGATCTTGACTCGTCAGTAATGTTTGTAGTGTGAGTGCATTTTTAAAACAATTTGTGCAAACTGCACTACAAGGTGGAATATTTGCAAAATCATAACTACCTCATGATATTTTGTCTCAAAAATTAACCCTATGAATATGTCAGTGCCACTAGGATGAAATGACTGTGTCACCAACATTTTAACGTTAGACATATAATTCTAACAGCCTCTGTGAACTAATATCCTCCAGACATCTCCGTGTCTCCTGATGACACCAGACCAATGGATGCCCTTTTTAACTGTATTTTAGATATAAGATCTTGGATGTCAGAAAACTTTTTACAGCTTAACCAGGACAAGACTGAAGTTTTAATTGTCGGTCCTGAGGCTCAGAGAGAGAAACTCTTGTCTAAATTACAGGCATTTTCACTATGTCCTTCGCTACAAGTGAAAAACCTGGGTGTTATTTTTGACTCTGAGCTTGGTTTTATCCCACATGTTAAACATGTAACCAAAATTGGATTTTATCATCTAAAAGATATAGCCAGAGTCCGCCCTATTCTCTCTCGGGCCAACACGGAGATGCTGATGCATGCTTTTATTACCAGTCGCATTGATTACTGCCCTGCTCTCTGGTCTTCCTAAGAAGAATATTTCACCTTTACAACTTTTACAAAACTCGGCAGCTCGTGTGCTGACGAAGACCAGAGGGCGGGCCCACATTACACCGGTTTTAGAATCGCTGCACTGGCTCCCCGTGTGTTTCAGGATCGATTTTAAAGTTCTTTTACTGGTTTTTAAATGTCTTAATGGTCTTGGGCCTTCTTATCTCTCAGATCTGCTTTTACCATACGAACCCTCGCGGACCCTGAGGTCCTCTGGTACTGGCCTTTTGATTGTCCCTAAAGTCAGGACACATACTCACGGAGAGGCAGCTTTTCAGTGGTATGGTCCTCGTCTGTGGAACAGCCTGCCGGAGGAGCTCAGGGCCGCAGAGAACGTACATGTTTTTAAGAACAGGCTCAAGACCCACCTTTTTAATTTAGATTTTACCTAACATTTATTTATTTTATGCTTATTTACTCTATCAGTTCAGTTCAGTTCTTTTTTATTTCAAACATATACATTCACCAATGTTTCATAAAATCATTCCATACAGTTGTTTGAAAAGGAGTAGGCAGAAGTATATACTTATTTAGCCCTACCCCCTCAGGTTTACATCCTCATCATCTAAATTTGAACAACAAAAACGTAATGCCGGTCACCGCTGAGAGGACCCACACAGCCCCAGCAGCCATGGTCGATCACAGCCCTTCAACTTAGAACATAACATCACAAAAAAATATTTTCACATGTTCAACTAAAACTATATTTAGATTTGCTAATTTGCAGAAGAAAATAAACATGAGTTTGACTGCTGTCTTGGGTTAATTGCATTTTCTTCATTCTTATACTTATTTAATATTTATTTTTTGAGTTTTATTTTAAACTGGTTTATAGCACTACTGACCTTTATTTCTACTTTTAACTCATTCCAGAATTTAACTCCCGCTATTGAAATAGACATCCTTTTCAATGTTGTTCTTACTCTTTGTAATTTTAAATTCCACTTCCCTCTAAAATTATACCTCCCTTCTCTTTCTAAGAACCATTTACTTATTTCGAGTGGGAGCATCCCTTTCCTTACCTTATATATTATTTGCACTGTTTTAAACTTCACCAGATCCTGGAATTTTATAGCTTGCGTCCTAATAAAGAGTGCATTTGTGTGAGCCCTATACCCCTCCTGATTTATTAGTCTAATGGCCCTTTTCTGCATTATGATTATAGTCTGAATATTACTTTTATATGTATTTCCCCAATCCTGTTATTCTATTTATTAATTTAGGTTTTACCTAATATTTATTGATTTTATTCTTATTCATTTTTTATCTTCTTACTCTATTTATATTTACATTGTATCCCATTCTTATTTATTTTATTTTTTTATTCTGTATACACTCTTATTAGGTCATATCTCCAGTGTTTCCTCGGAAGGGGCTCTCTGCACTGGGGCTGTGATCGACCATGGCTGCTGGGGCTGTGTGGGTCCTCTCAGCGGTGACTGGCTCCCTGTGCACACGGCTCCCCGTGATAGTGTTTCCTCACCTGGCTCATGTGTGCCCAGCCCAATTTTACTCTTTAAGTGTGTGTGTGTGTGTGTGTGTGTGTGTGGGGGGGGGGGGGGGGGGGTATGTATCCATGATTGTTTATGTTAATGAGAGTGTGGGGGAGTTGGAGGGCGGGGTGGGGTGGGCTGCTTTTAGAATAGAATAGAATAGAATTCAACTTTATTGTCATTGCACATGCACAGGTACAGGGCAACGAAATGCAGTTTGCATCCATCCAGAAGTGCTTTAGTGATAAAGATATATTATTTATTTATTAACCTTTATTTTACCAGGAAAAGTCCCATTGAGATTAAAAACCTCTTTTTCAAGGGAGTCCTGGCCAAGAGGCGACAACATGTTAAAATTACAAAGTTACATACATGTTATAAGTAACAATTAAATTTTAAAAAAGATTTTTCTCTGGCTCTCTCAATTTGGACTTAAAAGCATTTAATGAAATAAGATCTGCTATCTTCCAGTGTTTTTGCATCATGTTCCATGTAAAAGGGGCAGCATAAGTAAAAGCCCTCTTTCCCAGTTCAGTTCTGGCAAATGGAACATTGAGAATTACATTACAATATATATTAGCAATAATATAGATATGTAAGTATATTACAGAAATGGGTCTATTATGGTATGTTATAATGTACACGGTATGAAGTATGTTGTGAATATTCTATAACTATAAGTATGTACAGGCTGTAGTGAGTACAAGCTATGAACAGGATATAAATATGAAAAACTATACAGAATATGAAATAAATAACTTTACAGAATCTGAGATATACAGCTATACAGAAATGGGAACTATGCAAGTTGTAAACAGTTGTAGGGTTAAAAATTATTATCGTATGTACAGAATGATTATTTACACAGAGCTATACTGTCACGGTCCGGGGCAGCGGCCGTGTGAAGAGTGGAAAGGAGGACTCAGATGCAGCACTTACTCAGATGTGAAGGTGATTTATTGACAATACTGAACATAAAGTGGAGATGGCAAAACAGAACTAAGGATGAACTAAACTGGGAGAAACTACACAAAGGGAGTGGCAAACCAGAACATGAAGGGAGAACAGCAGGGAGAGCACGCAGGGGATTCACGGAGAAATGCAGAGTACGCAGGGTAACACAGAGGATGAACACAGACAACGCGACGAGGAGCAGAGGAAAACACACACTATAAGTACACAGAGAGACACTGGGAAATCACACACAGGTGGGAGACACAGCTGGACCTGATTAACCTGACGAGACAGGGGAACACTAACACCAGGGACCAATAGAGGGAGCACAAACCCAAAACCCAGTATCTAAAATCCCAAAACACAAACCATCCCAAAACAGCCCAAGAATAATAAAGAGAATAATAACAATAAGGAACACAAACACAAAGTCACTGAGTCATGGCCGCAGGACCATGACATATACAGTAGTGCAGTTGTCACGTGGCCGGGTGGCCGGTACTGAACAGGACTCAGGTGCAGAAACCCAGAGCGGAGACAGCAGATGATGCAACAATTTATTAGGTTTAAGTGCAAGAGAAAAACGTGGCAAAGACAAAAAAACAACGAGACGTGGAGTCTTGGTGCAGTGTGGCCTGGGGAACGTGGCTATGGCGAGGGAATAAGGCCTGAGATGCGGAACGGAGCTGAGTGGGGAACAGTCACACTGAAGGAAGAGGATATAGGAGTTAGGTAGGTAGTGAAGGCAGCTCTGCAGTGGCCAGTTGTAAGAGCAGCAATTCTTACTTGCAGTTAGGGACCTGGAGTGTTGAGAGGGGGGTGATGAAGATCCAGGGGAGGCTGAGTGGCGTGGAAAAGCTGGCCTGAGATCCGGGGCTTCAGATGGAGTGTGATGGCAGGAGGGCAGGCAGGTGAGGCACAGAGAGATTTCCAGAATGATTACTAGGTATCCTGAGTCCAGAGGTGGAGTGTGAGCCAAGGTGGATACAGCAACTGTAGCACAAGAGAGTCGTGTTAACAGGATGAATCACAGCAAGAACTTAACGTATACGGCCTGTTACCAACATGTGTTGATGACGAACTGGCAGTGAATGAACATCAACGTGTGGTTTAAATCCCTCTGGCTTGATTGCCTGCAATAGGCTCCAGGTGTGCGGGAGCTGGAGTTGGCCCTGCCCAGGGGCGGATCCCAGGTCAGTTCAGGAGCCTTATGGAAATTCCAGCCACCCACCGCAGACCATGACAGCAGTTAAGATAAGTGAGGGTGTAGATAGTTTCTACAGAGGCTATATAAAGTGCTAGTGGTTGTGAGTGGTGGTTCAGTCCATGTTATTATTGTGTGTTTGAGGGTACAGTTGTCCATTGTGGGTGTGTGTATGTTCAGTCCATGTGTTAACGTGGGTCAGATGTCAGGAAGCAGAGTTCAGGAGTCTGACAGCTGTGGGGAAGAAGCTGTTCCGGTACCTGGTGGTCTTAGTCCGGAGGCTCCTGTAGCGCCTCCCAGAGGGCAGGAGGGTGAAGAGTCCATGTGATGGGTGACTGGGGTCTTTGATGATTTTCCCAGCCCTTTTCAGACACCGCTACTTCTTTTATGGCAGGAAGTGGTGCTCCGGCGATGCACTGGGCAGTTTTCACGACCCTCTGCAACGCCTTCCAGTCCGAGGCAGAGCAGTTCCCGTACCAGACTGTTATACAGTTGGTCAGGATGCTCTCGATGGTGCAGCGATAGAAGTTCACCAGGATGTCTGAGGACAGGTGGTTCTTCCTCAGAGTCCTCAAGAAGAAGAGGCGCTGGTGAGCCTTCTTGACCAGCTTGGAGCAGTTGGTTGTCCAGGTGAGATCCTCGGAGATGTGGACTCCCAGAAACTTGAAGCTGTTCACACGCTCAACAGCCGTCCCCTTAATGTGGATGGGTGGATGTGGGTCAGCATTCCTCCTGTAGTCCACGATGAGCTCCTTGGTCTTCTTGGTGTTAAGCAGCAGGTTGTTTCTGTTGCAACACTCAGCCAGACGATCCACCTCCTCCATAGGCCAATCACCGTGGTGTCATCTGCAAACTTAATGATGGTGTTGGAACCATCAGCCGGTCTGCAGTCGTGGGTGAAGAGGGAGTAGAGGAAAGGGCTCATCACACAGCCTTGTGGTACACCGGTGTTCATTGTGATCGTAGATGAACAGTGGTTATCCAGCTGGACATGTTGGGGGCGGTTGGTCAGGAAGTCCAGTAACCATTTGCAGATGAGGGAACTGATGCCCAGGTCTGTCAGTTTCCTGATGAGTTGTGAGGGGTGGATTGTATTGAATGCTGAACTGAAGTCTATAAACAGCATTCGGGCGTAGGTGGTGTTGTTGTCCAGGTGTGAGAGGACAAAGTGTAGTGCGATGGAGACTGCATCCTCTGCGCTCCTGTTCTGGCGGTATGCGAATTGGTGGGGGTCCAGGGTGGGGGGAAGACAGGATTTGAAGTGTGCTAGGACCAGCTGCTCTAAGCACTTAGTGATGATGGGGGTGAGGGCTACTGGGCGGTAGTCATTGAGGCAAAATGGGTTGGAGTTTTTGGGTTTCGGGACGATGGAGGTGGATTTGAAGCAGGCTGGTACCACAGCGTAGGACAAGGACAGGTTGAATATGTCTCTGTGAGCACTCCTGCAAGCTCCCCAGAACATGCTCTGAGAACACGCCCGGGGATGCCATCGGGACCTGCAGCCTTGTGGACATTGATCCTGCTCAGCACCGCTCCTACATCGGTGGGGAGAGAGTCAGAGGTTGGTGGTCTGGCGTCACGTCTGCTTTGGGTGTGGTTGTGGGGTTCCCTCGCTCAAAACGAGCATAAAAGTTGTTGAGCTCGTTGAGGAAGGAGACATCAGAGGATGCGGGGGAGGGTTTGATGGTCCTGTAGTCTGTAATGGTCTGGAGTCCTTGCCACATGCGTCGGGGGTTGGAGTTGGAGAAGCGTTCTTCTACCATCCATCCATCCATCCATCCATCCATCCATCTTCATCTGCTTTTTCCGAGGCCGGGTCGCGGGGGCAGCAGCCTAAGCAAAGAGGCCCAGACCTCTCTCTCCCCAGCCACCTCCTCCAGTTTATCCGGGGGAATACCAAGGCGTTCCCAGGCCAGCCGAGAGATATAATCTCTCCAGCGTGTCCTGGGTCTTCCCCGGGGCCTCCTCCCGGTGGGACATGCCTGGAACACCTCACCCAGGAGGCGCCCAGGGGGCATCCTTGTCAGATGCCCGAACCACCTCAACTGGCTCCTTTCGATGTGGAGCAGCAGCAGCTCTACTCTGAACCCCTCCCGGATGGCTGAACTTCTCACCCTATCTCTAAGGGAGAGGCCAGCCACCCTTCGGAGGAAGCTCATTTCTGCCGCTTGTATCCGCGATCTCGTTCTTTCGGTCACTACCCACAGCTCGTGGCCATAGGTGAGGGTGGGACGTAAATCGACTGGTAAATTGAGAGCTTCGCTTTTACACTCAGCTCCCTCTTCACCACGACAGACCGGTGCAGAGTCTGCATTACTGCAGCTGCAGCCCCAATCCGTCTGTCGATCTCCGGCTCCCTTCTCCCATCACTCGCAAACAAGACCCCGAGATACTTGAACTCCTCCACTTGGGGCAGGAACTCATCCCCGACCTGGAGTGGGCACTCCACCCTTTTCCGGCTGAGAACCATGGCCTCAGATTTGGAGGTGCTGATCCTCATTCCCGCTTCTTCACACTTGGCTGCAAACCGTTCCAGCGCGAGCTGGAGGCCCTCACCCGATGAAGCCAACAGAACAAAATCATCCGCAAAAATCAGAGATGAGATTCTGAGGCCACCAAAGCGAAAGCCCTCCACCACTTGGCTGCACCTAGAAATCCTGTCCATAAAAATTATGAACAGAACCGGAGACAAAGGGCAGCCCTGGCGGAGCCCATCACCCACCGGGAACGAGTCCGACTTATTGCCGGCAATACGAACCAAGCTCTTGCAACGGTTGTATAGGGATCTAATGGCCCGTAGCAATGGGCCAGACACCCCATACTCCCGCAACACCTCCCACAGGACACCCCGAGGGACACGGGTCCACAAAAGTCCACAAAACACATGTAGACTGGTTGGGAAAACTCCCATGCACCCTCAAGTATCCTCGAGAGGATAAAGAGCTGGTCCAGTGTTCCGCGACCAGGACGAAAACTGCATTGTTCCTCCTGTATCCGAGGTTCGACTAGCGGACGAACTCTCCTTTCCAGCACCCTGGCATAGACTTTCCCAGGGAGGCTGAGGAGTGTGATCCCCCTGTAGTTGGAACACACCCTCCGGTCCCCCTTCTTAAAGATGGGGACCACCACCCCGGTCTGCCAGTCCACAGGTACTGCCCCTGATCTCCACGCAACATTGCAGAGACGTGTCAACCAGGACAGCCATACAACGTCCAGAGCCTTCAGGAACTCAGGGCGGACCTCATCAACACCAGGGGCTCTGCCACCAAGGAGTTGTTTAACTGCCTCAGTGACCTCGCCCCCGGAAATTGGCAGGTCATTCCCCTCATCCCCAGACTCTGCTTCCTCCTCAGAAGACGTGTCAGTGGGATTAAGGAGGTCCTCGAAGTATTCCTTCCACCGCCTGACAATTTTCTCAGTCGACGTCAGCAGCGCTCCGCCAGCACTATACACAGTGCAGGTAGAGCACCGCTTTCCCCTCCTGAGATGCCTGACGGTTTGCCAGAATCTCTTCGAGGCAGTCCGAAAGTCTTTTTCCATGGCCTCTCCGAACTCCTCCCACACCCGAGTTTTTGCTTCAGCCACTGCCCGAGCCGCATTCCGCTTGGCCTGTCGATACCTGTCGGCTGCCTCCAGAGTCCCACAGGCTAACCAAGCCCGATAGGACTCCTTCTTCAGCCTGGTGGCTCCCTTCACCTCTGGTGTCCACCATTTGGTTCGGGGATCACCACCACGGCAGGCACCAACCACCTTGCGGCCGCAGCTCAATGCAGCAGCTTCGGCAATGGAGACGCTGAACATGGTCCATTCGGACTCAATGTCCCCAGTCTCCCTCGGAATGTTGTTGAAGCTCTGCCGGAGGTGTGCGTTGAAGATGTCGCGGACTGGGGCCTCTGCTAGACGTTCCCAGCACACCCTCACTACGCGTTTAGGTGCACCAGGTCTGTCCAGCGTCCACCCCCGCCACCTGATCCAACTCACCACCAGGTGGTGATCAGTTGACAGCTCAGCCCCTCTCTTTACCCGAGTGTCCAGAACATATGGTCGCAGGTCTGGTGATACGATTGCAAAATCGATCATCGACCTACGGCCTAGAGCGTCCTGGTGCCACGTGCACTTATGGACACTCTTATGTTCGAACAGGGTGTTCGTTATGGCCAAACTGTGATTAGCACCTTCTTTTTGTAATGGTGTTTGGCTTTTTTGATGCCCTTCTTTAGATTAGCCCCGGCTGTACTGTAGGCGTGTGCATCTCCTGACCTAAAGGCAGTGTTACGGGCCTTCAGGAGGAGACGAACATCCCATGCTTACACAACTGCTCGTGAGCTGCTGACTAGGAAATAATCCTGAAGAGAGTAGGAGTGATGGACATGTGAGAAGAAAGAATATTCCTTACTGTTGGGGTGAAGGGAGCGCCATGCATCACAAAGGCCATAGTCGCTCATATACTGTTTGATTATATTTGTGGACTGCCAATTGCGCTGAGTTCCTGTTGTGTTGAGCCTATCCATTTCTTCATTTAGTCCAAGGTTGAGGTCGCCTCCAAGAATAAGTGTGCAATTAGAGAGTGCACTAAAAAATCCGTGGAAGAATGAGGGTTCATCAACATTTGGACCATATATACTTACAATACATAGCTATTTGTTAAATATTGATAATTTAATAATAAGGAATCTACCCTCTGGATCCATAACTGTATCGCGTACTGTAAAATTAACATTTTTATGTATTAAAATTGCTACTCCCCTTTGTCTAGAATTATAACAGGCTGCAAACATATTAGGAAACTCAGGTGTTTTAAGTTCGTTTAAACCTGTTACAGGCCTGTGAGTTTCTTGTAATAAAACAACATCTGCCTGTAGTTTTTTAAGCTGGTTAAATATCTTTAACCTTTTTTCTCTGGTGCCAGCTCCATTTACATTCCATGTGACAAACCTTAGTGTGCCCATAATTGTGTGTGTATGTCTAATGATGTACGCTGGGTGTTTCGTTTAGACGGGTGAAGAGAATGTGGAAACATCACTTGTTTGTAAATAGGAAGAGAAAGAAAAATGTGTGGTGAGAGGCTCCATAAGTCTCACTATGTGTCATGACCCTGTGCCATCTCGGCTGACTCTGTATGGCTACAAGTGTTTTTGTTGTGCTGCGTCTCTCTCTCTCCCCTCCCGCGCACTGCGCTCTACCGGGGCGGAATCATGACGGCTCCAGCCCCTGGCTCGGACACCTGCAAACAATCGTCTCATCTCATTCACTTCTTAAGGTGGCTGCTGAGAGTGCTTCTTCGCTGGATTATTGTGTAACACTCGTCAGTGTCATTGCAAATCTGAGCTTTTTCCCGAGTTTCTTTCGTGCCGCAACTTACCTGTTCTTCCTTCCTGTGCCAGATTTCTCGCCAGCCTGAGGACCGCCGTCTGGTGAGCTAAAAGCCGGAGTCCGAGCTACCTGAGCTTCAGCGAAGGATTGTGTACATAGCCCGTCCCCTTCCCGTGCCTGTGTTCCCCGGAGACCCTCTTCCTGTGCCCCCTCACCTGTATATATCCGCACCTGGTGTCTGTGTGTAAAAAAATTGTGAACTTAAGTGACGGTCTGCCTCCGAGTCTCTCCTGAGCCTGACAGAATAATCCAGCCATTGCTATGGACTCAGCAGACCCAGCCTCGGCAGCGACAGCCCCCATGTCTCTGGAGGAGCTTCTGCACCGACACGAACAAATGCTAGTAAGGCTCAGCGGAGAAGTGGCATCTCTAACTCAGGCTTTCGCCCAACGGATTCCACTGCCCGACTACCCGCTTCCTGCGGCTCCTCCCCAGGTAACACACGCTCCTTCCGTCACTACAGCAGCCACAGCTACTCCGGCCGCTAGCGCGGTAGCTTCAGTAGCCTCCCCGGGTTCGCTGAATAAGCTTTTACCTTCACCTGAGGCTTTTTCTGGGGAGATGGGAAAATGTGCAGGATTTTTGTTGCAGTGTTCCATGCAGTTTCAATTACTAGCTCATGTGTTTGTTACTGACGGGGTTAAGATCGCTTACGTCACCCAGCTACTACGTGATTGAGCCCTGGCCTGGGCCCAGGCCCAGCTGCAGGCGTGCCCCGG
Organism: Mchenga conophoros; assembly: GCF_057382185.1. Classification (NCBI taxonomy): domain Eukaryota; kingdom Metazoa; phylum Chordata; class Actinopteri; order Cichliformes; family Cichlidae; genus Mchenga; species Mchenga conophoros. The sequence goes on along the minus strand of NC_140543.1, from coordinate 35,680,783 downwards.
AATGTCTTACGATGACTTCCTGTCTCGCTTCAAGTCGGTGTTTGATAAAGGCTCTAGTACGGAGGCTGCCGGCTAGCGTTTGATTAATCTGAAGCAAGGTAGGCGAAGCATGGCTGACTTTTCTGTTGATTTCTGGACCCTAGCTGCACAGACCAAGTGGGGACCTGAGGCCCTGAAGACCACTCTGCTAAATAATATCCACGAAGAGCTCAAGGATGAGATAATGATGCGGGAGCTTCCTGCTTCTCTAAATGCTTTAATGTCCCTGTGTATTCAGGTGGATGATCGCCTATGGGCGTGCCAGAGCTCAAGAAGACAGCAGTTTTGCGAGCCCCTGGCTTCCCGGGACCCCCAGCCCGACGCACGGGAGGCTAGAGCTTTTGGAACTGAGGAGGAGGTACCCATGTAGCTGGGACGTTCTCGACTCACTCCTGCGGAGCGACAACGCCGGTTTTCCGCAGGTGAGTGTTTGTATTGCGGTCGCAAGGGGCATTTCATCTCTGCCTGCCCGGCGCTGGCAAAAGGAAGCACCCGCCAGTAATTGAGAGGGTACTGGTGGGCGACCTGTCCAGCAACAAGCCTCTTCCCCGTCTCTTGCTGTCTGCAAAACTCACCCTCCGGTCGTTGTCCCATTCCCTCTTTGTGTTAATTGACTCTGGTGCAGAACAGAATTTCATTGATGCATCGTTAGTCTCCAAGTTCAACATTGGCACACGGCCACTGCCTCATCCTCTCCGCGTGTCCGCCCTGTCCGGTCACCGGTGCCTGACATAACGCACATCACCCTACCTGTCACACTCACTCTCTCTGGTAACCACGTTGAGAACATTTGTTTCTGTGTGTTTAAGGCACCAGTGACCCCGCTCGTACTAGGTTATCCATGGCTTTCACAACACAACCCACACATCGACTGGAAGAAAGAGCAAGTTATGGGGTGGAGTATGGGCTGCCACATGACCTGCCTTCGGGCCGCCACGCCTTCTGTCCCTTCTTCCCTCTCCGGGAAGCCTTCTAAAGCGCCAGAGCTATCTTCAGTTCCTTCCGTCTATCATGACCTCGCAGCAGTTTTTAGTAAGGATGAGGCGAGCTCGCTTCCACCACACCGGCCCTATGACTGTGCCATCGATCTTCTCCCTGGGGCGCCTCTGCCCTCTGGCCGCCTCTACAGCCTCACACAGCCCGAAAGGGAAACCATGGAGAGATACATCAATGACTCTCTGGCTGCCAGGATAATTCGCCTGTCATCTTCCCCGGTGGGGGCAGGTTTCTTCTTTGTTGACAAGAAAGACAAGACGGTCCGGCCGTGTATTGATTACCGCGGCCTCAACAGGATCACTGTAAAGAACAAGTACCCTCTTCCCCTCCTGAATTCAGCTTTCGAGCTACTCCAGGGGCCCACGGTGTTCAGCAAACTAGACCTGCGAAACGCTTACCACCTGGTGAGAATCCAGGAAGGAGTGGAAGACCGGTTTTAACACACATATTGGACACTTCGAGTATCTCGTCATGCCCTTTGGCTTAACCAATGCACCCGCGGTCTTCCAGGCCCGAGTTAACGATGTTCTGAGGGATTTTATTAATCGATGTGCTTTTGTGTACCTTGATGACATTCTCATTTTCTCTAAGTCCCAGGCGGAGCACGAGAGTCACGTGAGGCAGGTCCTGCAGCGCCTCCTGGAGAACCGGCTGTTCGTAAAAGCGGAGAAATGTGAATTTCACGTTGACACGGTGGCCTTCCTTGGCTATATCATCTCTCGGGGGGATCTCAAACCTGACCCTGAGAAGGTCCGGGCTGTGTTGGACTGGCCTCAACCGCCGAACCGCCAGCAACTCCGACAGTTCCTAGGATTCGCCAACTTCCACCGACGCTTCATAAAGGACTACAGTAAGATTGCCTCACCTCTCACCGCACTTACCTCCCCCAAAGTTCCTTTTCAGTGGGACCTCTCTGCTCAGGAGGCCTTTTCCCTACTAAAGGAGAAGTTCACTACCGCCCCCATCCTCCGTCAGCCCAACCTCAGGCAACCGTTCATGGTGGAGGTGGATGCTTCGGACTCTGGAGTGGGAGCAGTTCTGTCACAGCGATTCAAAGGTACGCTCCATCCCTGTGCGTTCTTTTCTCGTCGTCTCTCACCCGCAGAACAGAACTATGGCATCGGTGATCGGGAGTTGCTAGCGGTCAAACTGGCCCTGGAGGAGTGGAGGCACTGGCTTGAGGGCACAGAACACCCGTTCATCGTGTGGACCGACCATAAGAACCTTGAGTACATCCTGGTCCGCCAAACGCCTAAATTCACGGCAAGCCAGGTGGGCCCTCTTCTTCACAAGATTCAATTTCTCCATCACTTACAGACCAGGGTCGCGCAACGTGAAGCCCGATGCACTCTCCCGTCAGTTTTCCAGTACGGAGGGGGACTCCGATCCTGAACCGATTCTTCCAGCTACTTGTGTTATTGGAGCTGTCACATGGAAGATCGAAGCTCTCGTGCGCGAGGCCCAGGATACTGACCCCGACCGGGCACGGGCCCCCCTGGTCGGTTGTTTGTCCCTGCTGCTGTCCGACCCCAGGTGCTCCACTGAGGCCACACTGCCCGGTTCACCTGTCATCCAGGAGCCCGCGCACCATCACCTTCCTCCAGCGGTTTTTCTGGTGGCCCTCCTTGGACAAGGACGCCAGGGAGTACGTTATGGCATGCACCACATGTGCCCGGAACAAATGTCCCAACCAACCACCCGCCGGGCTTCTTCAACCGCTCCCCACGCCAGGACGGCCCTGGTCCCATATAGCGCTGGACTTCATTACGGGGCTTCCACCGTCATCAGGTAACGCCTCCATCCTCACTATCGTTGATCGTTTTTCTAAGGCAGCTCATTTCATCGCCCTCCCGAAGCTCCCTACGGCCCTGGAGACCGCCCAGCTGCTCACCACCCACGTCTTCCGGCTTCATGGCATTCCGATGGACATCATCTCCGACCAGGGACCCCAATTTACCTCTTGGGCTTGGAAGGAGTTCTGCACGCAGATCGGCGCCAAGGTCAGTCTCTCTTCGGGCTTCCACCCTCAGAGCAATGGACAGACCGAGCGTACCAACCAAGAGCTCGAAGCAGCACTCCGCTGTGTCGTCTCTCACAACCAGACCACTTGGAGCGAGCAACTCCCCTGGATTGAGTACGCCCACAACTGCCTGACCTCATCAGCCACTGGACTGTTGCCGTTCGAAGCCTCACTGGGCTACCAACCACCCCTGTTCCCGGCCGTGGAAGGTGAGCATACCGTCCCATCAGTGCAACATCATTTCCGCAGGTGCCGCCGGGCCTGGCGGTCCACCCAAGCCGCTCTGCTGCGGACAGCGGAGCGCAATAAGGCGCTCGCCGACCGCCGCCGGATCCCTGCACCTGCCTATATGGTTGGGCAACAGGTATGGCTCTCCTCACGCTTCGTTCCCATTCGTGCTAAGTCGAAGAAACTTTCCCCGGCTTTCATCGGTCCGTTCGAGATCGAGGCCCTGGTCAATCCGGTGTCTGTCCGTCTGAAGCTGCCTCGCAACATGCGTATCCATAATGTTTTCTATGTCTCCCAGGTCAAACCCGTGCTCTCCAGCCTGTTGTCCGTCCACGTAGAGCCGGTCCACGGCAATGACAGTGCGGGAGCCTCTCTGGATGAAGCTACGTCGAACTGGGAACAGGACCTTGCGTCGTTCCAGGATCTCTTTGGGGAACTGGTCGTTCACGCTGAAGTCTGTTCCTGCCTGTTCTTTCTGTTTGAATTGGCCGAATTTGGCCACAATTGGACGTGGTCTCCCAGTTGGCGACCTCACGGCCCCCAAGCGATACACTCTTTCAAAGGCGATGTTCTTTACGGTGTCCTCCGGCAGATTCTGTAATACCAGAAAACACAAGGTTGTCTCGCATGCTACGGGCTTGTAGATCGATAACTCCTCATTCACTTCCGGGTTCTTTCGAAGACCAAGAAGGCCAGAAAGGCTGTGAAATGTCTAGCCTTCAGATTTGCATCACCGCTGTCTCGTTTCAACCTAAGATGCAGACAAAGCAGAGTTGTTCCTAAGAGCTCGCGCCTTGGATCCACTGTCAGGGGATACAGAGCAGACTTGATTCTACAGAGAGCACGAAGTCAGCTTTTAAGTGAAAGGATAAGACAGGTCCATTTCACCATAGATGCCCTCCAGATCAAGATCAGCCAGACTCTGCAGGAACTGGAAACCCTTCTACCCTCTCCAATCCTGGAAGAGGTTTACAAGTTTGTGGACAAGGCCCAGCGGGCCCAACACTCTAAGGGAAAAGAAAGACAACGCAGGAAATTTCACACCTTGCTTTCAAAAGCACACACTCCTCATTCTGAACCTACACAACTCAGAGAAGAAAACACACCTGAAGACAGTCAGGAGAAATGGGTTAAGAACTTTTCAGACCGGAATCTCACTGAACCTGAAAAGAGAGTATTAGCCAAAGGACTCAATTTTGCCATTTCCCCGCAACAGTTGCCCATAGTAGACCTCATCACAGCCACAGAAACCGCCATATGGATTAACTGTGCACATTGAAGAGAATGGCAACCTCAACATCGAAGTTTAGTGGAAGCCCATACACACGGACCAGTACCTCCTCTTTCACTCCCATCACCCTCTGGAACACAAACCTGGAGTGATTAGGACCCTACACCTTAGGGCCTTAGGAGGCACAACATGTTCCTCCTAAGCCTGAAGGAAAAAAGAAGGAACACACACACGTAAAGGAAGCACTCAAAACGTGCGGCTATCCTAAGTGGGCGTTTATAAAGTCAGCAAAGAGGCACAGAAAAGAAGATCAGACACCAGCGAGGGAGGATAAGAAAGACAGACGCAACAACATTGTCATCCCCTATGTAACCGGTGTATCAGAGAAACTCAGGAGAGTTTTCTCCAAGCATGACATCCCGGTGCATTTCAGACCCAGCAACACACTCAGACAAAAACTGGTTCACCCGAAAGACAAAACGCCAAAACACAAACTTAACAATGTGGTGTATGCTGTACAGTGCAGCGAGGAATGCCCAGACCTCTACATTGGAGAGACCAAACAGCCACTTCACAAGCGCATGGCACAACATAGAAGCTCCACAGGACAAGACTCAGCAGTCCATCTGCATGTAAAGGATAAAGGACACTCTTTCGAGGATGCCAATGTTCACATTTTGGACAGAGAGGACAGATTATTTGAAAGAGGAGTGAAAGAAGCATCTATGTCCACTGTGAGCGACCATCTTTGAACAGAGGCGGGGGTTTACGACACCAACTCTCTGTCATCTATAATCCAGTTTTGAGATCCCTCCCCAGATGCCTTAACGCCCACTCACATCCTGGGCCATCTGACCTCAGGAAATTGCATGATAAGGTGGGGTCAGGTTTCACAATGAGTTCTCCCGAAACACTGGCTGATTGGGGCCCACACCCATTTTCACACCTTGGCTCATGTGATTAGAGGACCATCAGGGGGTCCTTTTGTCCCTCTGTGGGGGAATACTCCCACTAGGTTTAAATCTGGGACCCTCCGCCATTTGACCTTAGAACTGAAGAAGCTTCTTGGATGAGAGGTGAAACGTCTTCAAGCAACTTAAAGAAGTTCAGACGCTTTTCTTTGAAAGCTACTCTGAATTTTTTTTAAATTAATGCAATTTAAAATATGGTGTTGTAATTATATATATTTTTTATTTCTAATATAATTTTTTATAATATAAAGGACACCAAGTTTAAAATAAAATTCCAAACTGTAATACAACTCTTTACCACTAGGGTCCGATGCTGAGTGGGCAAAGTGTCACACACCCCACTAGAAAACGGGACTGCAGTACCAATGTATGTCCACTAGAGGCGCAGGGATTTTACACTCACACTGATTTCAGGTTTTGACCACGTGGGGACCTGATTTGAGGTCCCCACCATGAACCAAGTCCCCACGGGGTGGTTTGTATTCAGGTTGAGGTCCCCACCCAGCAGCTAGGGCCTTATCTAACATTTGCACAAAAACACTCTGATGGATGCATTGGGGAAACCTTAGGATTCAGTATCTTGCCTATAAGGATATTTTGACATGCAAATTGGAAAAAAAGGGCTATATAAATATTTGATTGTCTCAAAGTATGTGGAATATTGTTGACGAAAACTGTACATGTTAAATAACAACCCAGAGATTTATAAGTTTTCATTGCATTTGAACCCATTTTAATCAAATATATTAACTGATTAATTGATTAGTCTTTACCTCTGAAAACACAGCTTCTCAAAGTGATATATTGATCTCTGTGTTGGGAAGTTACAAAGTGTCCATGAGACGAGTTCCAAATGAACATAATGAGTCTGGTGCTGTGCAGAATTAGGATGGCGTCAGAAGAATCTTTATGTGGGCGGAATGCGGTGGGGCTGACTGGCTGTGATTAAATCAAATTAATCAAGTAAAACAAAGCAGTCACCATGACTTGCTCTCGGGAAGATTACATAAGAGACAATGGGCGCAAGATGATCTTCTCACCTATAATTGCTTAAGGCAAGAAACCAATGAGCAGTACACAGAATATTTTAAAAGTGTGAGCCACATGAGGCCTTTTATACTCTAAGACGCCCTTAAATTAAATATTTTTACTACTTCTGACTGTCTAAACTTAAGTAACTACATGGCCACTCAGGGTGCTGAGTCAGGATGCCTGACTCACATCCTGTTATTTTTATTATTAGAAATATTTTAAATTATAGTGTTTTTCAGCATATTTCTCCAGCACGCATTGGTCTGCAGAGACAGAAAACCATCTCTAGTTTTTTCTCCATAGTGTCTGACGATTTAGAGCACTCTCTTTTTCAACTGCTGGCACTTCAGCTCCGCCCAGCTCGTCTTTTCCACTTGTACTTCACACAGTCAGCTCTTGGGGACCTACTGAAAAAGTGGAGGCATGATTAGATGATGATGTGATGTGTTTGCCAGCATCCTTTGACACTCCACCCTGAACCCAGTGCTCCACCCCTCCCCTGCAGCTGAGCCACATACCCCAATCATCTGACTTAGGCTGGGGACCTATCCTGCTCACAACCAACCTGTTGGGTTGGCTCTAAGCCCGGCCTGTCTCAGGGACTCCATTCAAAATGGTGCTTTATGAGATTGGTGCGACCGGGCAGCAAGTGGAGACCACATCTGCAAAATGTTGCTGTGACGCAGGAACATCAGCTTTCTGGGCCTTTGTGAGATGGTCATCACAAAGGAGTGAGGATGAAATAGCACCTCAGGCCCCAACTCATCTTGATCCTTAACCAGGCTCACCAGAGAAATGGGTTTAGCCTCTCTTTATGCTTCAAGGAGGTTGAGGTAAGATCTGTGTGGCTCAACCACTGTTTGACCACAGCAGCTCATTATCAGCGTACCCCAGTTTACCTCCTGATGTAAAGCCTAGTCCCTCTGTTACACAGGGACAGGCCTCTCACACAGCAAATAACAGAGGCTCAAGCTAGTGATCCCAATTGCGTTCATCCTCATGAATGAACTCATGAATTATGGACTTTCAAGTCTTATTCCGCTAACACATCAGACACTGAATCAAACAGATTTAATGGCAAATAATTCTTACAGTTGTTTGTTTTTTTGCGTGTAAGATATGAACTAATACAAAGTGATATCTACATAGAGTCCGTTGAAATGGCCCAATGAGCACAGCACAGACATCACAAGTCGCTACCAGTCGTGAGTGCACCCCTGCACACTTCTCCTATTAATCTCCTGAAGTTGGGCCAAACTTGCCTGATAATAAAGGGGTGGCTAGGCAGAAGCTAACCACAGCCTTAAGTCTGTGTTTTTAACCTGCATTTAATTACATCTGCAGTAGTTAATCTGATCCATATATCAAAGATGGGGGACATTTAATACTTAGAAGTAGGTTTGGAGTCTTCTCACACCCCCATTCTCTGCGGCCTGATGGGGCGGGGGGGCTAGGAGGAGGAGTTGGCTGTCTGACTGCGGTCTGGAGTGTGGGGCCTCCCTGCTGCTGCGGAGTCGGGGCGGTCTGCCTCTCCCCACCGCAGGGAAAAGGGTAACACCACCTGGGTCTGGGTGCAGTTCCCCCCCTCCAGGGGCAAGGGTACCTAGACCCGGTTCGTAGAGTACGCTTGGGGAGTGTGATCGTGTGTACAACGTCTCTTTATGTCTGTCTCCACGTTGGTTGAGTGTGGAGTAAGTGCATATGAGAGCATGAGGGTGGGAATGGATGTTTGTGTCTGTGTGTGCCTGTATGTCTGTGTCTATATGTCAGGTTGGGTATCAGACGTCACCTCTCTGGGGACATCTCAGGCCCTCCAAGGTTTGGAGGCCTATCTCCACCCACCACCACGTCCCCTGCCAGTGGCGGACTCCCTCAGACATCGGTGCGTTGGCGGTTCTTTGTGTCCGGGGATGGGCGTCCAGGTACACACCGGCTCACTCCTTGGCGGCTGCTTATCGGGGCCTGGAGCCTGGGGCTCGCTCGAGTCATTTCGGAGGTGGGGTGCCCCCGGCCTCTCGGCCTGGGGCTCGGTCACTCAGGCACGGCTGGCTGCTGGCGGAGCTCACGGGCGCGTCACTGCAACCCCCCCCCCTGGCTTCTGCTCCGCGGCTGCTGAGTGAGCCCTCATCTGGGACTCTCCTCAGCTCTTTCTGGGACAGTGGCGCGGCTGCCCCTCTGTTGGTCTTCCTTGGTCGCTTGTGTTCTGGGGGCCTCTGGATGTCTGGAGTTTTGATCTCCTCCATACCTGCTTCATGCCCTGGAGGACGGGGCTGTGGCCCCCCCACACCCTCTAGCAGATTATTACATGAAGGAACCTTTTAAAAACAAGCGCGTCCATGCTCACAGGTGTACACACGGGTGATCACACCCACAAACTACACCCTTTTTGGCTCCTACCTCAAAGCACACTGTGTTCTGTTGATCTTATGTGCTGCACAATAATGTTTAATATTTAGTATTTACTGTCATATTCCCATATATCATTGTGATGTTGTTTATTCTATTGCTCTCGTTTTCTTCTGCTTGTTTTCTTTTTTCTTTCTCAGCAGGTGATTCAGAAAAAAAAGACAAAGGTGATGAAGCAGATTTTCATTGTCTTTTCTCTCTGTCTCTTTTCTCCTTTTTCTTTTCTCCTTCTGAACTTTTCTTCTTGTTTTTCTTTCCCATCCCCAAGTCCAGTCTGGCCTGATTACAATAACTTAGAATAAAATTAACTAAAAAAAAAAAAAAGTAGAATTTGAAAGTAATACTGGTTCATGTGTAGTGAGGTGTTTTCATGGTGTTTTATTGCTTTGGCATTTTTAAGAAAAACAGCACTCAATATTGTCACTAACAAGTACAAATGTATTTATCTATGAAATAAAATTTTACATTTTTAAAATGGACAACAGTGAATCATCAGGGAATCTAAAACTAGATCCTGCAATAAAATTAGTGCTCTATGATAGACTGTAACCTGTACAAGGAGTCAAGGTGTAACCTGCCTCTTCCCATATAACAGGTAGATAGGTTCTAGCCCCTGAAACCCTGAGTTGAATTACTGGTTTCAAAAAACAGCAAAGGCAAACCAGCACAAGTTCCCTAGTAATGAAATAACTTAATTCATTTTTATTTACACAGCACCAAATCACAACAGCAGTCGCCTCAAGGTGCTTTATATTGTTATATTGTGTTCTGGGGACCTCTGGATGTCTGGAGTTTTGATCTCCTCCATACCTGCTTCATACCCTGGAGGACGGGGCTGTGGCCCCCCCACACTCCCTAGCAGATCGTTACATGGAGAAACCTTTGGAATGCACGCATGCTGATCCACACAGGTATGCACACAGGTGTACACACGGGTGTTCACAGACGCGGACTATAGCTTTCTTGGCTGCTGCCTCAAAGCACATTGTGCGCTGTCTATCTTGCGTGCTGCACAATATCGTTTATTATTTAGTATCTACTGATATCTACTGCTAGCTAGTTCATTGTGATGGTGCCGTTTTTTTTATTATGTTGCTCTTTGTTGTTTGCTTTCTCTTCTGTTTTTGTTCTCCATACAGGTGACCCAGGTGTTTTGTTTTTTTTGTTGTTTGGTTTTTTTTTTCTTTCTTCTCCCCCTTCTCACCGTCTCTTCTCCCCTTTGGTTTTCTTTCTCTCCCTCTCTTTCTTTCATTCTTTCTCCCTGTCCTATCCCCCAGTCATGTTTGTCCCGTTTGTAGCAACTGAAAATAAAATAAATTCATAATTATAATAAAGGTCAATCAAATGGACCAATATGGCAAGGCCATGATGATCCACTTGGTAAAATAAATCCGCTTGGCATCTTTCTTGGCCTTAAGACAACAATTCTGATGCTAAAGATCCAAACGGGACACAAAAAAAAAAAAAAAAAAAAAAAAAAAAGGTGCTTTATATTGTACAGATGACCCTGCAATAACACATACAGAGAAAAACCCAACAATCAGATGATCCCCTATGAGCAAGCACTTTGGCGACAGTGGGAAGGATAAACTCCCTTTTAACAGGAAGAAACCTCCGACACAACCAGGCTCAGGGAGGGGCGGGGCCATCTGCTGTGATTGGTTGGGGTGAGAGAAGGAAGACAGGATAAAGACATGCTGTGGAAGAGAGACAGAGGTTAATAACAGATATGATTCAATGCAGAGAGGTCTGTTAACACATAGTGAGTGAAGAAGAAACACCCAGTGCATCATGGGAATCCCCAGCAGCCTACGTCTAATGCAGGATAACTAAGGGAGGATTCAGGGTCACCTGGTCCAGCCCTAACTATATGCTTTAGCAAAAAGGAAAGTTTGAAGCCTGATCTTGAAAGTAGAGATAGTGTCTGTCTCCTGAATCCAAACTGGAAGCTGGTTCCACAGAAGAGGGGCCTGAAAACTGAAGGCTCTGCCTCCCATTCTACTTTTAAATACTCTAGGAACAACAAGTAGGCCTGCAGAGTGAGAGCGAAGTGCTCTAATAGGGTGATATGGTACTACAAGGTCATTAAGATAAGATGGGGCCTGATTATTTAAGACCTTGTATGTGAGGAGCAGGATTTGAATTCTAGATTTGATTTTGATTTGATATTTGATTTGATTTGATATACCTTTATTAGTCCCACAAGGGGAAATTTCATAAGGCTGCCGACCTATTGCACGCAATGGCGGCGCCATCTTACCCTCCGACCATACATACATTACACAAAACATCACATGGGGAAGACAGGTCAGAGAGGTATAACAATGGAAAATGCACCACATGAGGAAAGATAAGGAGAAAAATATAACTCCCCCCAGACTGAGCTCCAACAGGGAGATCAGTTTGAGGACAGAAAAAAACACCTCTGCACATGAAAAAACTCTTAATACACCAAAGAAACACATGACAAGCAACGGGGGGGGGGGGGGGGGGGGGGGGGGGTAAAGGGTGAGAGACAGCCGAATTAGACAGCACATCCGGGCCTGACTGAGAAAAGTCAAGCGTGCAGCTGCCAAGATGCCACTTGCCACCAGTTTGGCCATATTTCAGAGCTGCAGCATCACTGGAGTGCCCAAAAGCACAAGGTGTGCAATACTCAGAGACATGGCCAAGGTAAGAAAGTGTCATGGTCCTGGGTCGGTGACCCAGCGCTTTTGGTTATCATTTTCTAGTTTATGATGATGATTATTATTTTTTGAGTTCTATGTGTTATTTTTGGTCTGCCTTTGAGTCTGTGTCTCTGTCTGTCTATGGTGTCACCCCATCTGTTTGTGAATCTGTCTGTTTAGTTCAATGTCTTGTCTGGTTCCATGTGTCTGAGTTTCCTGTTTTATTGTGAAGGTCTGTGTCAAAAGTGAGTGTGCTCAGTTTACGTTTCCCCTGCCTCGTCAGCTGTGATTTCTCCCAGGTGTGTTCCCCTCCTGTCTCTCATCCCTTGATTACTGCCATCTGTGTATTTAAGCCCTGTGTTTCTCTGTGTTAGTGTCGTGTCGTACCCTTAACTAGCTGTGTGTTCTGCTTCTATGTTCCTAGTGTTTGGGCTTCTGCTCCAGTTTAGTGTTTCTTTCCAGTGTTTGAGTCCTTGGTTCCTCTGTTCTGACTTTTGGTTTTCTTTTGGTGAGTTTAGTTTGTACGAGGTTTAAGTTTCACTTCCGTGTCTGAGTTCTGCATTTTGGGTCCACCACTCCTGCTTGCCTGCCACACAGCGATTCATGACAGAAAGGCTGAAAGACGACCACCACTGAACAAGACACACAAGCTGAAACGTCAAGACTGGGCCAAGAAATATCTCAAGACTGGTTTTTCTAAGGTTTTATGGACTGATGAAATGAGAGTGAGTCTTGATGGGCCCGTGGCTGGATTGGTAAAGGGCAGAGAGCTCCAGTCCGACTCAGACGCCAGCAAGGTGGAGGTGGAGTACTGGTTTGGGCTGGTATCATCAAAGATGAGCTTGTGGGGCCTTTTCGGGTTGAGGATGGAGTCAAGCTCAACTCCCAGTCCTACTGCCAGTTTCTGGAAGACACCTTCTTCAAGCAGTGGTACAGGAAGAAGTCTGCATCCTTCAAGAAAAACATGATTTTCATGCAGGACAATGCTCTATCACACGCGTCCAAGTACTCCACAGCGTGGCTGGCAAGAAAGGGTATAAAAGAAGAAAAACTAATGACATGGCCTCCTTGTTCACCTGATCTGAACCCCATTGAGAACCTGTGGTCCATCATCAAATGTGAGATTTACAAGGAGGGAAAACAGTACACCTCTCTGAACAGTGTCTGGGAGGCTGTGGTTGCTGCTGCACGCAATGTTGATGGTGAACAGATCAAAACACTGACAGAATCCATGGATGGCAGGCTTTTGAGTGTCCTTGCAAAGAAAGGCAAGGCAAGCTAGCCTAAGTAAACAGTCTTCCAGCCAACCCAGGTGGCCTTGCATGGAATGGGAAGAACATACTAAACACAGTCGTTATCAGGGTGTTGTTGTTCAGCTCCAGCCTTGAGGCCGCAGCTGGTGCCAAAGGGGTATCCGCATGAAGTGATGGTGGTTTTTACTTTAGTGCAAACAGCTCATATGAATTTCAAAGCTGTTCTACAGTCCAACACTGGTCTCTCAATCTCCCGTTGGAGAGCCGTGAGCTTTGCCATACTTGCGCTCTGTGATGTTGTCATTTCTTGTGCTCAAGGAGCCATTTCTGAGAACTCACAGCAGTGTGCCTCCCCAAGATGTCATCCAATTTGCGCCCAGAGATGTTATTCCGAGCGAGCCCTTCTTAGATGTATCCAGTCTGCAGTCAGAGATCTTATTCTGAGTATTCACAGCAGCCGTAAGCTTCTCCAAGATCTTCTCCGTGCTGCGTTCAATCAGCCCATTTTGAGAAACTCACGCCTCTTCAGATTGTTCCAATCCCAGCGGGCAGCCTTGTGGGGGTTTGAACAGCCGGTTCCGCTTCCTTAATTCTTCGATAAGTCAGGGCCAAGCCAGCTCCGATCAACCAGAACCCTGTTACCATGGTTCTGAATAGTTAGATATCTTCAGCACTCAGGCTCACCCGAGCCCAGACTTCTCGTTGAGAAAGGGGTGTCAATTGCATTTAGGGACCAGTTGATCAAATCCATAATTCCTCTTTTAGGTTTTAGAGAACAGACTGTGAGAGAGTGTTCCAGGGAAAAGTAATACAAAACACACAAGACTAGACAAGGACACAAGAGGCTAAGCAGGGAAGATAAGGGAGAGGAGAAAAGTGCGACCGCCTTCGTCAAGAGCAAGAGCAGGAATTTAACAGGGAGCCTCCTGTATTGACTTAATGAAGGGAAGCCAAAACAGGAGAAACCTGCTCTCTCTTTCTAGTCCCTGTCAGGACTCTTGCTGCAGCATTTTGGATCAGCTGAAGGCTTTTTTTAGGAGTTTTTAGGACTTCCTGATAATAATGAATTACAGTCGTCCAGCCTGGAAGTAATAAATGCATGAACTAGTTTTTCAGCGTCACTCTGAGACAGGATATTTCTAACTTTAGAGATGTTGCACAAATGGAAGAACGCAGTCTTACATATTTGTTTAATATGTGCGTTGAAGGACCTGTCCTGGTCAGAAAGGACTCCAAGGTTCCTCACAGTGTTAATAGATTATAGATAATACTATCCATACTAATAGTTGGAAAAAAATAAGATGGAGACAAATGGAGAGAGATCATGTTATTTTGCTGTGAGTTATTTTTGTAATTTTGAAATTTTATTATCAAAACCTTATTATTTTCTATTTCCTGCTTAGTCATAATGCACACTATAAAGTTTATTCATACACTTAATCACTGATAATTATCACTGTGGATAAAGTCTGTTGCCACTTGTTAACTAATCAGGAGATCTTTCCCAAATTTCTTTGGGGTTATCAAAAGCTAACCAAGTTTGCTGTTCAGCACCATCTCAGCAGTCAAGAAGCAGCATCGGGGGAAAGTAATGCTTGAGTCTTCAACTAATGTAGTTTACAGGACTATAGGATTAGTGTCTGTCTGACTGTATAATACTGTCCAGTCAATATTTAGCTGAATCCAAACTCTGTGACGTTGCAGCACAACAGTGGCCTGCAGAATATCTCTCAAGTAATATGCAAAGTTCAGTTAGCCAGCTTAGGTTTTCTTGTGGTTTAACATGAATGAGTTATAACAATAGAATTTAAAAAATTTTAACAAAAGCAATAAGAACCAGAAGCCTCCTCCACTTCACCTTCTGGGTGATCATAAAACAGTGCAAACACCTGTGATCAAGAGGAATTCTGAAGTTGTACAATGCAGTCAGTTTAGTGACATGCTGTAAATACAAAGGTCACATTTGTTCTCTCCTCAGACTTCTAAACAATATTAGAGCCTCTACCTCACTCCCTGTGAAGCTGTTGAACATGTATTGATGCTTCAAGGAGATGTAAAAAAACAAACAAACATTGGTCTCTCTTTGGAAAGTTCAATTTAGAATATTCACGTTATAGTCATGAAACTATTCACCTTTGTTTGTCTTACTTGCCCTGTGGCT
Organism: Mchenga conophoros; assembly: GCF_057382185.1. Lineage (NCBI taxonomy): Eukaryota > Metazoa > Chordata > Actinopteri > Cichliformes > Cichlidae > Mchenga > Mchenga conophoros. The sequence goes on along the minus strand of NC_140543.1, from coordinate 35,665,777 downwards.
GTCCAACCACCTCAGATGTGTTCACATCTTGGCTAGTCTCTCTAGAAGATGTAAAAGAAAACGCCAGTAAACACCTGCTGCAGGTGTAAATGTCACATTTAGACATTCATTCAACTTTAGCTTCATTAAAATGCCCCCAAACTATTCAGAACACGATCTTGAACCACCACTGTCTTTGGTTAAAAAAACTGTGCCATAACATCTCATTTTTTGTTTTCCTAATGTTTCTATCTTTAACATTTCTCAAGCTGCCCAATTCATTTCACACAGCTGTCCCTCTTCTGTATATGCAGTTATTTTTGTTTGAAACAAGATGGTTTATTACAGCCATCTAGTGGTATACCTTAAGAACCGTGACGTTCTCTTCAGTATAAATGTATAAATACATACAAGCACTACATTTTCTACATGCATATTTCATGACTTAAGTACATGATGAAGACCTTGGTTCATTAACATTACACAGTGTAATTTGTGTTGATTCAAATGGTTGAAGCAGTGTTTACCTGAAATGTCCATATTAAACATTTTTTAACAGCAATGCCATAACAATCATTATGCATCCTGAAGATACTTTGCTACTGTAAATATGAGTTTATTGACACCAATAAAATGTTTCCAGCAATTAAACTACATTTATATTGATCAGTCCCTTTCCTCATTTTATGCATTCTACCACAAATGTAATATACACTGGTTAATTCTAAAAGCAGTGGTTACAGGAAGAGGGTGACAGACATTGAATCAAATCAAATCAAATCACTTTTATTGTCACATCACATGTGCAGGTACATTGGTACAGCACATGTGAGTGAAATTCTTGTGTGCGAGCTTCACAAGCAACAGAGTTGTGCAAAATACAATAATGTAAACAAGCAAAATACAAGAATGGCTAAATCTGAAACTAATAAATACATGTACAATATATAATAGTATATGCATTCCTGGATGTGTATACTAAATATTTTTCTATGTGTGTGTGTGTGTGTGTGTGTGTGTGTGTGTGTGTGTGTGTGTGTGTACACATATTTTACAAATTAAATAGAGTCAACAATAAATAAAATATATAAAAAGCAGTTAGCATTGAAGCAGTTAGAACAAGACAATGCTATTTCACATACAAGGGTCAGTTCTACAGGCAGAAACATGGGTGCACCATGGTTTCCCCAGTTTCACCCATCGTGGCCAATTTGCACATGGAAGAAGTGGAAAAAAGGGCTTTGCTATCCTACCCTGGAACACCACTTAGTCATTGGTTCAGGTATGTGGATGACACCTGGGTGAAAATCAAATCTCAGGACGTACCACAACTCACGGATCACATTAACTCGGTGGACCGACACATCAAATTCACCAGGGAGGATATGAACAGTGGCAGGTTAGCCTTCTTAGACTATGAGATTTCCATCAGTAATGGAGGACATCTAAAAGCTGACGTGTACCGTAAACCTACACATACGGATCAGTATCTAAGGTTTGACTCTCATCATCCACTGGAGCACAAACTGGGTGTCATCAGGACGCTACAACACAGAGCAAACACCATCCCCACTGACACAGCAGCCAGGGAGGCAGAAGAACATCAAGAAGGCCCCGAGTAAATGTGGTTATCCCAGCTGGACTTTTGTCAAAGCTGGGAAGAGAATTGTCCTTTAATTGTTCCACAGGGGGAATTTGGTTGCAACAGCAGCAAAAAAATACATATACAAACTGAACAGGACACAGGACATAGAACAGAAACACACAAATTTTTTACATATTTACATCATGGACAATCGTTACCAAAACAGTACTGTACAGTTATTAAAATTAAAGTATAGATAAGTGGCAAACCCAGGTTGTAGTGTGTGAGTATGCCTGTGTGTAGAGTATGATACTGAAAGATGTTTAAATAGTTAAGAATACTTAGAATAATTAGAAAAGTACACAGCAAATTCAAAAGTGTTAAATTTTTTGGTGTTAATAGTCTTCTTGCAAAAGTAGAGTTAATTTTACTCTAAGCAGAGTCACATTCTTTTAATGTAACTCTGAGGTGTAAAATGATAGTAGTTAAAATCGAGTGTTAAAAATGAGTGTTTCTAGGTCAAATCTGGAGGTGTTACAATGGAAACATTAACCCTTGACCTCTTAACTCTGAACTCCTACAGGGGCTATGACACCAATAGAGTAAATTCACAGACTCCGCCCCCAGCACGGCTCCAATCGAAGCTGAAGTGAAGCCGTTTCAGAACATTTTGCTCTACATATTTGAGTTGTTTGCCATGCTTGGTAAGTCATTTTTTCAAAGATTGTTTCAATTGTTATTATGAGCTTTTACTTCTGTGGCTCTTTGGAGTTGAGACAAAGCTGTGTGAAAGGCATTAGCCATGTTGCTCGCTGATAGCATAATATTCTGTTTTAGCTAGCTGAAAGGTATTGTTTGCGGGCAAATACCACAGCCTTGAAAAAAGCTTGCATGTGAATTTTCAGTCAAACTTTTGGTCAAATACACCTAAAACAATGTCTAGAATGTGAAATGTTGGTATAATGGTGCTACTTGAAGCCTGAAAACGATCTCCCTTAAAAAAAAAACGAGCAAACAGCAGTAGCAGACGTCCTGACTGGATTCTACGTTAGCATAGATCCCTCCAGAGTTTTGTGCACACGGTTTAGGTAAAAATTAAAAAGGTTGAGGTTTTACATTTAGTTCAGTATTACCTGTTGCCTGTGTCCTTGTCTTTTGGGAAAATACTTTACACAAGTAATGGCTCAAAGAGGATTCCTTTTTTTTACTGTGCTGCAATTGTTTACTGGATTATTTGTGCCATTAATTAGTGTCAACTAATTTTTATTCAATCTCCGCACAGGATATGCTTGTGAAGATGGAATATGGAGGAGAGCAGAAGTGCGTTGAAGTTCCACAAAGGGATGAATGAAGGACATGCATATTGTATTGAAGAAATAAGTGATGAGAATGCTGTTATTTGCATTTACCATGTCAGACCTTTTGATAAACAAAATTCTAATGAAAGTGAGAACATGTAGGGGAGACCGGGGATAGTTGTAACGTGGGTCAGTTGTAACACTTCCAATTTCTCCAATCAGGGCTAAGTTTCAAATGATGTGACTCATCCTGTGCATGCCCAATTCAGTTCTGCTATCACACGTGAAAAATCAGCACATTTTGTCAAACACAGACAATTTAACATGGAAAAAAGTAATTTGTATGCCAAAAAGTAAATTTTTCTACTTTATTTCAATTTGTGATAGCATTATCTGCTTTGCAGTTAAACTCATCAAACTTAAATTATGTTATTTGTATGTCTATGGGGATATATTCTGTGTAGGTCTTTAGTGCTAATGTTTTAGCCGTTGGCTGTAATGTTAGCTAGTTCATGGCTATAGGAGTCTGGGTCAGTTGTAACAGCAACAGTCTGGGTTAGTTGTAACAATAATGCAGATGTTACAACTTACCACACTATTACTTTAACTTATATTAAACAAGTTTGTGAACGACATCAGCAGAGAGAGGTTCACTGGTCACTTTTGTATATGCGGTTAATGCCATTGGCAACACAATTCCTCCACTGTTTGTGTTCCCACATTATGCAGACCTCTGTGTCAGAGATGGACCAGTAGGAAGTACTGGTAGTGGAAATAAATCAGGATGGGTGCAAGAAACAGATTCCCTCATCTTTCTGAAGCACTTTGCAAACCACACCAAGGTAAGCCATGATAAAAAGTAATGGAATTGCGATGCTGGTGAACAACTACATTTTTTCAGCTTCATTGTTATGTTCAAAATTGGTGCAAGAGTTGTAGGTTATAATGCCCACTGAGCCAATGAGGCCAAACTCAAGGAAGACCAACCAAAATTAATGAAATATTCAGTTGCAGAAAATTCCATAATTTGTCTTTTTTGGGGGGTTGGAATATGTTCAAAAGCTAGATTTCTGCATTCTGTCACACACACACACACAGCTACATAAATGGCTCTAAGTGCATTCATGTGTTGAATAAACAAAGATTACATGTTAATATTTTGTTAGTACCCTTATTTCATTGTGTTACATTTTACCCCAGGATATGTTACAACTAACCCAGAATATGGGGTTAATTGTAACATTTCACTCTTTGTGTTTGAGGCCATACCATGCAATGGGTAATTGTGCTGCAGAGAAAATAGCTGCATTATTTAATAGCAGAGACATGTAAATACTTTGCATTACATTTTGAATCCACTACCTTAAAAGAGCTCCAATTTACAGACAGAAATGTGAAAAATGTTACAACTATCCCCGGTCTCCCCTACACTGTTACATCTTTCAGAAAATGTTTTGAAATTGAGGTGCACAGTTCAGAATAAATGTTTTTCAAAAACCATTGCATCTTTTTAGTAAATGTTTATTTCCAAAAGAAATTTCTAGAAGTTCAGAACAGTAAAATTCCCGCTTTTTAGAATGAATTAGAAGATAACTCTTACGTAGTTAAACTAAAATACTCTTTGAGAGTTAATATATAAACTCTTAACACCAAGTGTTAAATTATCAACTCCAGACAGATTTGGTGTTTAACACTAAATCAGAGTTAACGTACCAACTCTCCAAAAAGAGTTAAATTAACACTCTCTGGTGTGGACCCATATAGACACTTTAATAGTGTTGAAATCAAATCCGACAGTGTTAATTTGGACATGCTGGATTTGCTGTGTACAGACTGTATTGTACCTGTGCATTAAAAAGTAGACAACTTCCTTTTTTTTCTTTTTTTGCCTGTCCCGTTTGGCTCTTTTGCATCAGAGTTGTTGTCTAAAGGCAAAGAAAGATGCCCAACGGATTTACTTTACCAAATTGACCATCCCAGCCTTGCCGTAATGGTCCATTTGATTCACCTTTTATTGTTTCTTTTATTTTCACTTACTGAATACGGGACAGACTTGACTGGGGGAAAGAAGGGGAGAAAGAAAGAGGGAAAGAGAAACAGCTGAGAAGAGGGACGGGGGAGAAGGGCAAAAGACAAAAACCAACAGAACGGGCAGAAAAAAAAAAGAAATAAAAAATGCATATATCAATCACCTGGATCACCTGCTGAGAAAGAAAAAAGAAAACAAGCAGAAGAGAACAAGAGTAATAGAATAAACAACATCACAATGATATATGGGAATATGACAGTAAATACTAAATGTTAAACATTATTGTGCAGCACATAAGATCAACAGAACACAGTGTGCTTTGAGGTAGGAGCCAAAAAGGGTGTAGTTTGTGGGTGTGATCACCCGTGTGTACACCTGTGAGCATGGACGCGCTTGTTTTTAAAAGGTTCCTTCATGTAATGATCTGCTAGAGGGTGTGGGGGGGCCACAGCCCCGTCCTCCAGGGCATGAAGCAGGTATGGAGGAGATCAAAACTCCAGACATCCAGAGGCCCCCAGAACACAAGAGACCAAGGAAGACCAACAGAGGGGCAGCCGCGCCACTGTCCCAGAAAGAGCTGAGGAGAGTCCCAGATGAGGGCTCACTCAGCAGCCGCGGAGCAGAAGCCAGGGGGAGTTGCAGTGACGCGCCCGTGAGCTCCGCCGGCAGCCAGCCGTGCCTGAGTGACCGAGCCCCAGGCCGAGAGGCCGGGGGCACCCCACCTCCGAAGGGGCCCGAGCGAGCCCCAGGCTCCAGGCCCGCCAAGGAGTGAGCCGGTGTGTACCCGGACGCCCATCCCCGGACACAAAGAACCACCAACGCACCGACACCTGAGGGAGTCCGCCACTGGCAGGGGAAGTGGTGGTGGGTGGAGATAGGCCTCCAAACCTTGGAGGGCCTGAGATGTCCCCAGAGAGGTGGCGTCTGATACCCAACCTGACATATAGACACAGACATACAGGCACACACAGATACAAACATCCATTCCCACCCTCATGCTCTCATATGCACTCACTCCACACTCAACCAACGTGGAGACAGACATAAAGAGACGCTGTACACACGATCACACTCCCCAAGCGTACTCTACGAACCGGGTCTAGGTACCCTTGCCCCTGGAGGGGGGAACTGCACCCAGACCCAGGTGGTGTTACCCTTTTCCCTGCGGTGGGGGGAGGCAGACCACCCCGACTCCGCAGCAGCAGGGAGGCCCCACACTCCAGACCGCAGTCAGACAGTCAACTCCTCCTCCTAGCCCCCCCGCTCCAGCAGGCCGCAGAGAATGGGGGTGAGAGAAGACTCCAAAGTAGACAACGTCCAATAAGTCAGTGTATATACATTGAGAAAAGTAATGTGCAAGTTATGACAGAAGTTTTTCGGTTGAGTAGTGCAAGTTACAGCGCTGATGTGAACATCTATGTTTGTTGGGAGCAGGTCTGATTGTACAGTCTGACAGCTGCAGGGAGCAAGGACCTGCAGAAACGCTCCTTCATGCATCGAGGATGCAGCAGTCTGTCACTGAAGGAGCTCTGCAGTTCAGTAACATTTACATGCATAGGGTGGGAGACTCTGTCCATCAGAGATGTTATTTTGGCCAAAGTCCTTCTGTCTCCACCACCTGCACTGGGTCCAGGGTGCATCCCAGATAGGGCTGGGCGATATGGCCTAAAATCCATATCATGGGTATAATTTGAAGCATTTGTGGTAACGATATATATTGCAATATATTCTTTTCTTCTGTATCATGTATTTCCCACACTATAAGGCGCACTTAAAATCCTTTAATTTTCTCAAAAATCGACACTGTGCCTTATGTATGAATTCTGGTTGTGCTTACTCTCCTCGAATCGATTTTATGTGGTATGCGGCGCGCAGAAATCTGTCAAAATGTTTCAGTACGACTTTGGTAAGCTATGAAGCCACACTGCTTGATGGATTGTCGGAGCATTACGGCTACCGTAATCAGGAGCTTCACGGAGTAATCTGGGTCCTAAACTCCGTCTTCTTCAGGTCCCAAAGTCAAACAAACACTGTAACATCACTGAGAGTTACAAACTTTCTAAATTCTTTCATTTTTAATAAAATGATCAGCGTTGGTGGTTCACCAGGTGTAACAATTAAGTTTAACATCCAGGCATCCATGAAAACAGAATTTATTAAGTTCAACGGAGTTAGAAGTGGTCATGTGATTGGGTTACCCTGACTACTTTATTCTTCCTCAGTCAAACAGCAGCACTCATGTGATTGTTTTGCCCCCTGAGCTCCAGGTGTTGTGCCGAAAAGTGATCGTCTACCAGAAAGTGTTTACCGCCCGTGGGAGCGTGTGGAGGTGCTTAAGCTGTAGCGCCCAGATTACTTACAGCTACTTCCGTGCAACTGATGTAAGGTGCGGTAAGCTGAACACAGCTTCAACCATTTGTTTGTTGAAAAATAGTAATGTGACCACACCGCATTTTCCTGTTAGTAACGGTAACGGCGTTGTAACGATAGGAATAGTAATTAGTTCGATTACTTGTTACTGAAAAAAATAACACCGTTAGTAACGCCGTTATTTGTAACGCCTGTATTCACATCACTGGTTGCTGATCACCTTTTCAGACGCACAATGTTGAAGACGCACATACTGTGGTCTTCTTGTCAGGTAATCAACAATCCAGGACACCAGAGAAGCATCCACCTGCATCGCTGTTAGCTTATCACCCAGGAGGGTCGGCCTGATGGTGCTGAATGCACTGGAAACTTCAAAAACATGACCCTCAGTAATCTGGTCCAGATGGATGTAGGCATGATTGAGCAGATAGATGATGGCATCCTCAGCTCCAAGATGTGGTTGGTAAGCAAATTGAAGGGGATCCTGATGTGGTCTTACTATGGGTCCGAGCTGGTCCAGGATGTCTTTCCAGGGTCTTCATGATGTGGGATGTCAGTGCCACAGAACTGTAATCCTGGGGGCCACTGGGACATGGGGTCTTTGGTACAGGGACGAGGCATGATGTGTTCCACAGCACTGGGACCCTCTGCAGACTCAGACTCAGCATGAACAGTTTATGAAAGACTCCACAAAGCTGGGGGGCACAGGCCTTGAGGACGCGGGGACTCACTCCGTCTGGTCCAGCAGACTTACCTGAGTGGAGTCTCCTCATTTGTCTTTGAACCTGGTCATGAGTGAAAGTGACAGGTGGGGGTTAGGAGTGGTGTGGCTGCAGACTGCAGGCTGACTACAGGTCAGTCTGCACGGGGGTGAGCATTCACTGCAGTGTCGAAGCTGTTAAAAAACACATTCAACTTATTAACTCTGTCCTCAACACCCCCCAGCTCCTCTGCTGATGGATGACCTGAATCCACTGATTGTCTTCATGCCACTCCACACCACTCTCGCTTTTGCTGGAGTTTCCACTCCAAGGGAAGAGAGAGGTTATTCTCCTGTAATTGTCCTTAGCCTCTCTGATCTTGCCCTTCAATAACACCTAAATCATTCTCACCTCCTCTTTATTGCCCACTCTGAAGGCCTTCTTCTTGTCATTCAGAGGAGCTTCGATGTCACTCACCCACAGCTTGTTTTTTGAGTAACAATGGACAGTCTGAGTTGGGACAATGGAGTCGGTGCAGAAGGCTATGTAGTCACTGATACACTCAGTAAGCCCACTGATGGGAAGAGGAAGGCACAATACAGTAAGGCACACATTAGAGGACAGGTTGCAAAGTGCTTGAAAGTAGCGCAGTAGACTTAGTCTGAACACAGAGTCTCTGTATTCACATGAGTCATTCAGATGTGTTTGTTGTTACAGAATTACATTCACTTGAATGTTTTGTTTTGGGGGGTTTTTGCCAACTTTCCAACCCTGCAGATATTCTGGCTCAAAAATGTAACAGACAGGAACATTTGATGAAAGTCTGATATGCATGTTTGTGCCGTACGATGTCAGTACGATGGATAACAGTAAATAGAAAACGTAGCAGGAAAAAGGAAAAAAAATAGGAGCTTGTTATGGGGAGCAGGCGTTTGTGTCTTTCCAGCATTTCCAGTGAAAATTGATCCTCCCAGTTCATTTCTTTTGTTTTTTGTTAGTTTTTTTTCACTAGTTCGTTGTTATTGAGCTCAGACAGTAAGTAAAGTCTATTTAATAAGTGCTTTTCATAGACAGGCAGTCTGCACAGAAAGGGTAACATAACCAGAATGTTAAGTAACAAAATCAACAATATAAACAATACAAAAGGTTACACGTACATAAAAATGTCAAATTAAAAAAAACAGTAGATACAGTGGAAAGTTATTTGGTTTGGATTCTGCAGTCCCACAGAAGATTAGGTCATCTCAAAGTGATTATAAATCTGATATTGTTTCTCATATATCTCTGAATGTGGTTGAATCCAAACTATTTTTAATATTCTGATTTTCCTGTTGGAATCCCGACAGCATTAGATCAATGAAAATAAATATAGCACAGACCTTAGAGAAACCGCTGTCTGGGTTCATTCAAGTCCAGTGACCAAGAGCATGAACAGGTTTGCTTATTGTTGCATTTTTTGTTCAGGAAAACTTAGCTGGTGAAACAAAACAGGACAGACGATTAACAAGCCCCTAAAATTAACAAGTGTCCAATGTCAGCCTCTTATATAGCCTCAAACAGAGTTTCTGTCTGATTTAGTGCTCAGCTCAGATAAAATAATTATTGTGGGTGATTTTAACATCCATGTAGATGCTAAAAATGACAGCCTCAACATGGCATTTAATCTGTTATTAGACTCAATTGGCTTCTGTCAAAATGTGAAAGAACCCACCCACCACTTTAATCACACTCTAGATCTTGTTTTAACATATGGCATAGAAACTGAACATTTAACAGTGTTTCCTGAAAACCCTCTAATTTGAGGTAATCTCAAAGTTCAATTCAATTCAATTCAATTTTATTTATATAGCGCCAAATCACAACAAAAGTCGCCTCAAGGCGCTTCATAGATACAGAGAAAAACCCAACAATCATATGACGCCCATTAATTGTTACGGTCGCTGACCTCTAGTGGCTCTGTGTAGGAGTTTTTTTTCTCCTTTTCTTGTGTTGCAGTCCTGCCTCATGAGCCACAGCTGAGGTGTGTTCCAGCTCGTCAGCCACGGCATATAGTCTGCCACGTCCCCCATTTTTGCCAGAGCTGTGAGCTGTAGTGTTTTGAGCAGCAGGTGTGTGTGTGTGTGTGTGTGTGTGTGTGTGTGTGTGTGTGTGTGTGTGTGTGTGTGTGTGTGTGTGTGTGTGTGTGTGTGTGTGTGTGTGTGTGTGTGTGTGTGAGTGAGTGAGAGAGAGAGAGAAGGTGAACTCTGTGAAACTTTGGTTTGCTTTTTGTTTTGGTTAGTGAGTACTTGGTTTGATTTCTAGCTAAAGGGGGTGTTTTGTTTGTTGTTTTGGCCTTGGAGACCCTGAAGAAAAGAGCTTCCCTGTGTTTATTTTTACTGTAGTAGTTTTGGGCAATAAATCATGTTTAATGACATCTATTCTCCGGTAGTTCATGTGTTCTCTTTCACTTTGTGTTACCCCTCACCCCAGTCAACACTTCATTTTTAAGTGGGGCGTAACAGTAATCAAAGGTAATCTCATTTCCTGATTACATTTACAATATAAATTCAAATTCAAATTCAATTTTTATTTGTCACGTACACAGTCATACACAGTACGATATGTAGTGAAATGCTTGGACAACTGCTCGTGACCTAAAGAAAACAAAAAGGGAAAAGGCTATGAATAAGATAGGAAATAAATATGAAAAATTAAAAAGGGTAAATTTAACTAGGAAGGAATAAAATATAAATTAAGGTTAAAAATGAAATAACTGTACAACACAAATTAGAATGAAGGGTAAATTTAACTGGGAGAATAAGATAAATATATAAATTAAAGTTGAAAATAAAATAACTGTACAACAAAATACACAATATAGAACTATATAAGAATGTATGAAGAAATCTAAATATAAATAAATATATACACAATAACAGCAACTGTACAAGTATTAACCGGAAATGAAGAATATAGTGACCAGTGTTATGCAATCCACATTATGTCTTGTGCAGTGCAAATATGCTTAGAGTGATTTAAGTGATGAAGTGAAAACAATGTCCAGAAAGTCCAGTGTGTGTGTAAGAACTGTATGTGTGGGTCAGTACTGTGTGGTGGTGTGATTGAGAGACCGTATCGCCTGCGGGAAGAAGCTCCTCCTCAGTCTCTCTGTGTTGGTCTTCAGGGAGCGGAATCGCTTTCCTGACCTCAGCAGAGAGAACAGTCTGTTGTTGGGATGGCTGAGGTCCTTCACTATCTTCCTGGCCTTGGTCCAGCACCGCCTGCTGTAGATTGAGTGCAGGTCAGGGAGCTCGGAGCGGATGGTGCGCTCAGCTGACCGCACAACCCTCTGTAGAGCTCGTCTGTCCTGCATGGTGCTGTTCCCGAACCAGGTTAAGATGTTTCCCGCCAGGATGCTCTCTATGGTGCACGAGTAAAAGTTCCTGAGCACCTTGGAGGGCAGTTGGAAGTCTCTCAAGCGTCTGAGGTGGTAGAGACGCTGTCGGGCCTTTTTCACCACGGTGTTGATGTGACAGGACCATGACAGGTCCTGCGTGATGTGAACTCCGAGGTATTTGAAGCTGTCCACTCTCTCCACTGGGCACTCGTTGATGACGGGGGTCTGGTAGTTCCTCTCCTGCTTAGTGCTGAAGTCCACTATCAGCTCCTTTGTCTTACTGACGTTTAGAAGGAGGTTGTTCCTCTGGCACCAGTTCTCCAGATTCCTAATCTCCTTCAGGTAGGCCGTCTCGTTGTTATCAGAGATCAGGCCCACCACGACGGTGTCGTCAGCAAACTTGATGATGGTGGTGGAGCTGGTAGTGGCCACACAGTCATATGTGTACAGAGAGTACAGCAGGGGGCTCAGAACACACCCCTGGGGGGCTCCAGTGCTGAGAGTGGTGGAGGCTGAGACATGTCCGCCCATCCTTACTGCCTGTGGTCTGCCAGTTAGGAAGTTGGAGATCCACTGACACATAGATGAGCTGAGTCCCAGATGCTCCAGCTTGGTGGTGAGTGTGGAGGGAATTATGGTGTTAAATGCAGAGCTGTAGTCTATGAAGAGCATTTTAACATAATTCCCCCTTCTAGTGTCCAAGTGAGTGAGTGATGTGTGGAGGAGATGAGAGATGGCATCGTCTGTGGAACGATTTGGACGGTAAGCGAACTGTAGTGGGTAATTGATTACACTGGGCAGGGAACGGGCAGCACGGTGACACGGTGGTTAGCACAGTTGCCTCACGGCAAGAAGGTCCTGAATTCAATTCCACCATCAGGCTGGGGTCTTTCTGTGTTGAGTTTGCATGTTCTGCCATGTTTGCCCGGGTTCTACCCGGGTACTCCAGCTTCCTCCCAAAGACGTGCACTCGCGGATAGGGTTAATTGAAAAATCTAAATTGTATGCAGGAGTGAATGTGAGTGCGAATAGTTGTCTGTCCCTGTGTGTTAGCCCTGCAACAGGCGACCTGTCCAGGGTGTACCCCGCCCTGAAAAGGATCAGCGGAAGCGGATGGATGGATTACACAGCAGTGGGGGGTAGAGTTCATCACAGTAGATGTCTTTCTGACTTAGAAATATGGTATCTAAGCAGATTCTTACTCTGGATGGCATTACCTTGGCCTCCAGTAACACTGTGAGGAACCTTGGAGTCATTTTTGACCAGGACATGTCCTTCAACGCACATATTAAACAAATATGTAAGACTGCTTTCTTCCATTTGTGCAACATCTCTAAAATTAGAAACATCCTGTCTCAGAGTGAAACTAGTTCATTATTACTTCTTTCATTATTATCAGGAAGTCCTAAAAACTCACTGAAAAGCCTTCAGCTAATCCAAAATGCTGCAGCAAGAGTCCTGACAGGGACTAGAAAGAGAGAGCAGATTTCTCCTGTTTTGGCTTCCTGTTAAATCCAGAATTCAAAATCCTGCTCCTCACATACAAGGTAAGTAAGTAAGTAAAGTTTATTTATTAAGCGCTTTTCACAGACAGGCAGTCACAAAGCACTGTACACAAATATTAAAATAAACAATACAATCAATAGACATTATACACAATGTAAAGGATCAAATGCAAATAATGCAAAGAATATAAAATACATAGATCAACAAAAGGCTTGTTTGAACAGAAAAGTTTTTAACTGCTTTTTGAAAGAATCCACAGAGTCAAGCAAACGTAATTGTAGTGGTAAACTATTCCACAGCCTTGGTGCAACAGACTGAAAGGCTCCGCCCCTTTTGTCTTCAGTCGTGTATGGGGAACAACCAACAGACTCGGAGTCTGTGAGCGGAGACGGCGAGCAGCAGAGTATTTTAGAAGAAGCTGGGATAAATAATCTGGGGCCATTTGGTGCTCTGTATGTTAAAACATGAATTTTAAAGCGAATTCTAAACTCTATTGAGAGCCAATGTAAAGAATATAAGATGGGAGTAATGTGAACACGCTTGGTAGAACGAGTTAGAAGTCTGGCTGCTGCGTTTTGTATTGCCAGGAGGTGAGAGAGAGTCTTAAATAATCAGGCCCCATCTTATCTTAATGACCTTGTAGTACCATATCACCCTATTAGAGCACTTCGCTCTCGCTCTGCAGGCCTACTTGTTGTTCCTAGAGTATTTAAAAGTAGAATGGGAGGCAGAGCCTTCAGTTTTCAGGCCCCTCTTCTGTGGAACCAGCTTCCAGTTTGGATTCAGGAGACAGACACTATCTCTACTTTCAAGATTAGGCTTCAAACTTTCCTTTTTGCTAAAGCATATAGTTAGGGCTGGACCAGGTGACCCTGGATCCTCCCCTAGTTATGCTGCAATAGATGTAGAACAGCAGTCCCCAATCCCCGGGCCACAGACTGGTACCAGTCTGTGAGTCGTTTGGTAGGAGGCCGCAAGTGTTGAGGCTCAGGGGTGAAATTTATGGTTTTCAGGGTTTTCAATCATTTTTTTATCATTATTGTTTTTGTCTTTTTTATCGTTAACTCTGTTTCCCTGAGTCTTTTCCCATGTGTTATGAATAAATACTTTTTTTGGGTACCGGTACTAGTTTTATTTTGTTGTATTTATCTGCGACACTGGTCCATGGCACAAAAAAGGTTTGGGACCGCTGGTGTAGCCTGCTGCGGGATACCCAAGACGTGTTGTGTTTAAACATCACACTGTATTGAATCATATCTGTTATTAACCTCTGTCTCTCTTCCACAGCATGTCTTTATCCTGTCTTCCTTCTCTCACCCCAACCAATCACAGCAGATGGCCCCGCCCCTCCCTGAGCCTGGTTCTGCCGGAGGTTTCTTCCTGTTAAAAGGGAGTTTATCCTTCCCACTGTCGCCAAAGTGCTGCTCATAGGGGGTCATATGATTCTTGGGTTTTTTTCTGTATGTATTATTGCAGGGTCATCTGTACAATATAAAGCACCTTGAGGCGACTGCTGTTGTGATTTGGTGCTGTATAAATAAAATAAAATTGAGTTGAATCAGATATGCTTAATTTTTGTATGTATATATGAAAGAGAGAAAGTCTGAAAGAGCTGCTTTGCTTCTGGGTGTGTGTTTTCTGTTCGTGGTCGCTGAACTGTAACAACTATGATTTCCAGAAGATGGCGCTGTTTGACAGAGCATGAATATGGGAGTTCATTGAGATGACTTCGGATACACAACAGGTAAAATGAAGCATAGTGTTGCTGCTTTATCGCACATGTTTGAGTTTATAAATGCAAATTGTTTACCGACTTTTATTCTGAAATAACCTGGGACAACACTCTATTTTTGCAACAGTTTTGTTTTAAACGAGATAGCAAAGAGTTAATTGGCCTTGAAAAATCAAGACATCACAGTCACATTGATGTGTGTGACTGTACTAGTAATACAGTCACACACATCAATCATTTTCAATGAAGAAGGAGGAACATGAAGTTAGCATTCAAGTAGTTTAGGACCAAAGTTCTGTGAAAAATGTATTCCAAAGTCAGTGCTTTAGGAATTAAAAGGAAAAGTAGCAGCCAGGTGCCGAATGATAATTAAATAGACTTGAATCATGTATCCTCTGCAAGTGTGACCACCTTTATAAAAGCAGACTTTCTTGCTGGTCTGCTGCATTCAGGTATGTGTTGTGAATGCAATGCCAGATTTTCTCCAGGAGTGGACATCCTAGAAAGTTTACCCCAAGTTCAGATCAAGCAATGCTTAGAAAAAATACATTAAAAAGGGGGGGGCAGCAAAATCTCAGACTCTACGGGTTTTAGTTACCATGATAAATGTGCAGAGTTATGACAGTGCAATCAGAAAAACACTGAATAAGTATGGCTTGCTTGGAAGTGTTGTGAGAAGAAAGCCTCATCTTTTGAAAAAGAACATGACAGCACAGCTTACATTTCTCTAAAGTTGCATGTGGAGAAACAGCAACCACTTCTGGTCATAGTTTGGTCATAATGCACAGCACCACACTTGGAGTACATTAACTTAAACACGTCATAGCACCTCTCAAGCATGGTGGTGGAGGGGTGATCATTTGGTTTGATTTACTGTCACAGGGCTTGGGCACCATCTTATTTAGTTGAGTATGAATTCTATTTGGACAAAAGGATCCATGAATGTGAGGCCTGTCTGACAGCTGAAGACTGGGCCAACGGGACGATGATCCCAAGAAAACCAGCTTATCTCAACCAGATTAGCTGAAAAATAATCATGGTGTCACAATGGCCCAGTCAAAGTCCATACCTCAACCTAACTGAAGTGTTGTTGCAGGACCTTGAAAAGCTGTGCATAAACGAATGCCCCCCCAGACTACAATGTACTGAAAAATACTTATGTTCCTCAACAACAGTGTGAAAGATGAAGTCAGACAGCAAACAATTACTTCAAGTTATTGCTGGTTCTAGAAGTCACTGAGTTATGGAATGTAATAGTTTGTCACAGTACTCTATTTAGTCACGTGAGAAACTCCAGGTCCACAAACACATGCATCTATCCATCCATTTGAGTAGCTTCTCAGCTCCCTCTGAGCAGAAGAATGCAGAGCACTGCATCAGCTCAAGATTATCATCTATATTAAGTGTATGCTTAAGGTTCTGTATGATCAGTGTTCATTTGTAATTTTACTGCAGCCTTTGTTACCAGGATTTCATCCTTTCGTGTTAGACCTTTACTAGATCACAAGCTATCTGAACTAAGTGACACAAAAATAAAACTGAGGAATGAAAACGAATACTGTTTTTGACTTGGGAAGAAACAAAATACGATATTTAGGGAATATGCTGCCTTTTGTTTCACATTGTTTATAGCGTAAGTTATGTTACTAAAATTATATATAACTAGACATTAATAATGTAACGATGTACAACTTGAAAACTATGAAGGCATTCCTGAATGTTTATGAATATTGAAGCGTCCCAATTAATTTTACCTCGTGTAATCAGATTCGACCCACGCAACAGGTTGTGGTATTATTTTGAAAAGTCAAACAGGAAGCAAAGTACTATTTGATCACTGACAGCTTTGAGCTAAATGACTTGTGAGAGACGAGTGGGGGAGTTTCCAGTACGCGGTATGGAAGCGGCTGTGGCAGCAGTGGCGACTGCTTCCCATCCTTCCACGTCCCTCTTTCAAATCCCGGCACACCGCTGCCGGTACACGCCGCTCCTTCATATCTCCGCCTAGAACTCCTGTTCTGACCTGGACTACACTGTCAGTCTTACATCACTTTTAACAGCAATTCGCAAAATCGGAACGTCACTGGAAGCTACAGAGTAACACTTACCCTCAAGTTCTGAATGACGGGCGGTCGATTCGACTTTGATGATGGGGGGACCTACTGCGGAGGGTGGGAGGATGGCAAAGCCCACGGCCACGGTGTGTGCACCGGACCCAAGGGCCAGGGAGAGTACTCTGGCTCCTGGTCGAACGGTTTCGAGGTAGTTGGCGTCTACACCTGGCCCAGTGGGAACACGTATCAGGGTTACTGGGCGCAGGGGAAGAGACACGGGCTCGGGATTGAAACCAAAGGGAGGTGGATTTACCGAGGAGAGTGGACTCATGGGTTAAAGGGCCGTTACGGAGTCAGGCAAAGCGTAAACACGCCGGCCAGGTACGAGGGTACCTGGAGTAACGGCCTGCAGGACGGGTATGGCGTGGAGACGTATGGTGATGGAGGTAAGATAAAACGGTGCACAGGTGTTGACTGTTCTTCAACCAAACTCCCACAATAACCAAAGCACCCTTTTCTTCTGTACAGTAGGTTATCTTACACACTATGATAACGAATTTGTGTGTGTGTGTGTGTGTGTGTGTGTGTGTGTGTGTGTGTGTGTGACAGCACACTCTGGAAACCCCCACCTGGCCTGATCAAAGATACACCAACCAGCCCTCACGTTGAACATAAAAAACAACTAAAATGCTAATATTTAATTGTTAATGTGGCCATAATGTGTCCTCTGTGATAGAACTACTCACATGCATGTAAAACAGAAGTGGCCCATGTGTCCCTGAGCCCATCATGGATGTTTTGCGGCTGCTCTGAAAATGGGGATTTTAAATGGTGGCAGTCGTTTCATTCTAACCCAAATCAAAGGGTGATTAAAGGATTGCGAGGGGACATCAGGTCACACATAATGTTTTTGTCACCATCAACTAAAATGCTTGTGCTTACTAGTGATGTTCCTAGCCACTAATTTCTTTGTTGACTAACCTACCAGTGTAAAACTAAGGAACACTCAGTGAGTTAAATGTGAAAGCTGTTTAATAGAATATGTCAAAAACTGATAACAAAGCCGTTTTAAATCACTGATCACGTTCTTCAATAATGAATCATGCTGTGCCTTATCAACGTTACATGTTATATTTCTGTGAAGGTTCTCAGTCATCCAGGTCATCGTAGTCTAAGGAGCTTGGAGAGACTTCTGGACTTCTGGACTTCTTTAAATTGCTTGAAGACATTAGGGGGTCCATTGTCCCTCCCACAGGGCTTAAATCTGGGACTCTCCACCATTTGACCCTAGATCTGAAGAAGCTTCTCGGATGAGAAGTGAAACGTCTTCAAGCAACTTAGAGAAGTCCAGACGCTTTTCTTTCCAAGCTCCTTAGGTTACATGTTATACTCCTGACGATGAAGAAGAAAAACACTTAAAACAAACAGATGTTAAATATGAAAACATGTTACTACAGAAGATGTTCACGTATTACTAAAATATGACAAATTAACCACTGAAAAACTCATAAATTGTGACGGAAAAGTGTGCCATGCATTATGAATGATGGACGATGTTTGAAAATCCATGACAACGCAATAAATCATCCTGCCATTTTCTTCTGCTTATCTGAAGAAAATTATCCCTATACCACACCTTCTCATTTAATGTTTTTTTTTTACTTTCATGTCTATTTACATTGTAGATTCTCACGGAAGGCTTCAAAACTGTGAATGAACACATATAGTAGGGGTGGGTTTTGATTATCGATTTATCAATTAAAATCACTTCTAGCTTGGATAACGATTCATTAAAATCCTGAATTGATTTTTTTAATATAAATTTATTTTACTTCATGCACAGCTCTCTAAAAATCTGTTTTCTGCATTATTCGCTTGCTTACTACGCACCAGTCTACCGTAGTTTACAGGCTGTCGGCCGCTGGTTTTTTTCCTTTTACTTACTTACTTACAAAGAAGCCTCATTTCTGCTGTTCAACACTGAACAAATTTAAACTTTTTAAAATTGAAAAACTCTCAGCTGTGTCTCTAATAAAACCTCTGTAACTTTGCTTCACTTCAGCAGCATCAGGTAACATTCATATGTTGATTAATGGTTTTCTTTCGTTTTTGATGTACTGCTGAATATTTTTATAAAATCCCAGAACAGGAAAATCACCTTCATGTTTTTCTATGTTTTATTCTCAGTTACTTTGACACAAAGGCCTCTGCTGTGATGCTCACACCTTTGGTAAAGTCTCGCAAGTGTCAGTTTTCTTTTTATAGATATAAAAATATGGAAATGTACTGATACGTGATCTGAATTATACTATTTCTGACTGTCTGAGGCAAAATTTCCCCGAATTGAATCGAATCGATTCAAGAAATCAGTGACGATACCCAGCCCTAGTTTCTAGTTTCTAGTCACCCTTGCATTATTTAGTCTACCAGCCTAAATACATGGCTTGGCTTCTGTTTCATGACTATTTACATTGTAGATTCTCACTTAAATTATGTAGTAAACAAAAGTGTGAAACAACTCAAAACATGTTTTATATGTTAGATCCTTCCTAACAGCCGCCCTTTGCTTTGATTCCTGCTTTGCTCACTCTTGGCGTTCTCTCCATGAGCTTCATGTCACCTGAAATGGTTTCCAACAGTCTTGAAGGAGTTCAGAGGTGCTGAGCACTTGTTGGTCCTTTGCCTTCACTCTGCGCTCCATCTCATCCCAAACCATCTCCACTGGGTTTATGTCAGGTGACTGTGGAGGCCAGACCATCTGGTGCAGCACTCCATCACTCTCCTTCTTGGTCAAACAGCCCTCACACAGCCTGCAGGTGTGTTTGGGGTCATTGTCCTGTTGAACAATACATGATGGGATGGCATGTTGCTGCAGGATGCTGTGGTAGCCATGCTGGGTCAGTGTGCCTTCAGTTTTAAATAAATCCCCAACAGTGTCACCAGTAAAGCCCCCCACACCAGCAAACCATCAACTCCATGCTTCATGGTGGGAACCGTGCATGTAGAGACCATCGTTCACAAAGACACGGCGGGTGGAATCAAAGTTCTCCAATTTGGACTCATCTTGTGTTTCTTGGCCCAAACAAATCTCTGCTTGTTGCTTTTCCTTAGTCGTGGTTTCTCAGCAGCTATTTGACCATAAAGGCCTGATTCCCACAGTCTGCTCTGAACATGTAGAGATGTGTCTGCTACTGGAGCTCTGTGTGGCATCTATCTGGGCTCTAATCTGAGCTGCTGTTAACTTGTGATTTCTGAGGCTGGTGACTCGGATGATTGTATCCTCAGCAGCAGAGGGACTCCTGGTCTTCCTTTCCTGGGGCGTCCTCATGTCAGACAGTTTCATCGTAGTGTTGATGGTTTTTCTGACTGCACTTGGGGACACATTCAAAGTTTTAGCAGTTTTCTGGACTGACTGACCTTCAGTTCTTACAGTAATGATGGGCTGTTGTTTCTCTTTAATAATAATAATAATAATAATAATGGATTGGATTTATATAGCCCTTTTCAATACCACTATTCATTCACTCTCACATTCACACACTGGTGGAGGCAAGCTATGGTTGTAGCCACAGCTGCCCTGGGGCAGACAGACAGAAGCGAGGCTGCCATATCGTGCCATCGGCCAGAGGGGCCGATGGCACGATATGGCCTTTACTTAGCTGATTGGTTCTTGCCATAATATGAACTCTAACAGCTGTCAAATAGGGCTGTCAGCTGTGCACCAACCTGACTTCTGCACAACATAGATGATGGTCCCAATACCACCAATGAACCCTGACAGGCTCACCTGTGAGGCGAAACCATTTCAGGTGACGACATCATGAAGCTGAGAGAAGGCCGAGGGTTTGCAGCTGGGTGGCTTCTTTCTTGAATCTAAATTCTAAAACATATTTCGAGTTATTTATCTTTTCTTTTTTTGCTACATAATTCCATATATGTTGCTTGATATATTTGATGTAATTAGTATATATCTACATATGTACATATATTGTGCATATATAATGCATGTGTGTGTAATCATCACAGCTGCACAGAAAGATTAAATTGATTAAGTGCTTGCTGCAATCTTGGTGTTGCTGTTTAATGCTAAAGCTGTGTGTTAAAACTGATAAAATTAAAAAGCTTGATTTTTGTGTCCACTTCTGACACCATTGATTGATTGAATCTTTATTTTGAACATGTTGAAAAAGTATTAAAAAAAAAATAGAATTAAAAGAGACAAATGAACAAAGCAAACAAAAGGAAAACGAGCAACCACAACTCCAAATAACGTTCATGTTCAAAAAGGAGCAGGAAGAAGCATAAGCTTATTTAATCCCACCCCTTTTCCACTATCTAGTATCAATAGACTACAGAAATACCTCCTTGCAATTACATTATATGTTATGTGTAATTTTTTTTTAATATATACACATATATGTTTCTATCTATCCATACATACGTATATACACACATACGCACATATACACATTTTCAATAACCCCATTAACACCTCAAGGATACACAACCTGCAATTATATATATATATACATATATATATATACCCCCATACCAACAAACCCGTGCATGCGCACACACATGAAAATATTAGACAAGAACACCCTATCAAATCTCTACCTTTTCCCTGTACCCTGTAAAAACCATATCCTTAAACCGCTTTTTAAACTGCGCCATTCTTGGACATTGCTTCATATCTTTACTTAGTCTGTTCCACAGCTTCACTCCACACACAGAGATGCAAAAACTTTTTAATGTTGTACGGATACGAGGATGTTTTAAATTTAATTCCCCCCTCAAATTGTATCCCCGTTCCCTTTTAGAAAACATTTTTAGAATATTGTCAGGAAGCAGGTTATTTCTTGCTTTATATATAATTTGTGCAGTGAGAAAATGAACCAGATCTGTGAATTTTAGAATTTTTGATTTTAAGAATAGTGGATTTGTATGATCTCTGTAACCAGTTTTATGGATTATCCTTATGGCCCTTTTTTGTAATATAAAGATTGATGATAGCGAACATTTGTAAGTATTGCCCCAAACCTCTGCACAGTAATTCAAATACGGTGCAATCAGGGAACAATAGAGAATGTGGAGTGTTTGTGGTCCAGAATGTGTTTTACTTTACTCAAGATTGAGACACTTCTTGAAATTTTGTTATGTATATGATTTATATGAGACTTCCAGTTTAATTTATCATCTATAATCACACCAAGAAACTTATGTTCAAGTACTCTTTCAATTTCCACACCATCTACTTGAATCTGCACTTGTGCATTTCTAAGGGAATTCCCAAATAAGATAATTTTAGTTTCACTTAGATTTAGCGATAGTTTGTTCCTGTTAAACCATTTTTTAATTTTGCACATTTCTGAAGTAATTGTATCCAGCAGCTCCTTTAGATTCCCCCCAGAACAAAAAATATTTGTGTCATCTGCAAATAATACTAATTTTAATATATCAGATGCCTCACAAATATCATTTATATAAATAATAAATAATTTTGGACCCAGTACAGAGCCTTGTGGAACACCACAAGCAATGTCCAAGCATGATGAGGAATGGACACCTAGCTTCACAAATTGTTTCCGGTCACTTAAATAATTAAATAAATAAAAATAACCATCATGCCACAAAACGAGAGTTGGAAATCCATTAATGTTGTTGCTTAATTTTATTGCTTGAATGGGCATTGGTGATAAATCGCCTACATATGCAACTGAAATCAAATCAGTATAATTTGTCAGCTCAATTTGTAATTCTTATATGGCACTTTGATATTTCAGAAGGCCTTCTGCTTCTAGATTATGATAGTTTTTTCTGTAAAGCGGATGTAGGTGGTATTATGAAAGGAATATAATGAAAGACTGGCTCAATAGACCTAAATGACAGAAATCATAACAGTTTTATAGTTATGTATACAGTTATTCATAGATCTTACAGAAACCAGTCTAGTCTGGTGTTTTCAGTCGGACTCTGGAGGCTTATGCCTCATTGCAAAGTAGCTGCTTGGAGTTATGTTTGGCCATCCAACAGACTTCTCAGTGTCTCAAGTTACTTCAGTCTTTTAAAATAGAACATCCTGACATTCTACAGCTGAAAGTACCAGTGCCACAGCTCTCCTAATCAGGCTACAAAGCGAACAGTTTTTTCACTTAATGTCAGACACTGGTCGTAGTTTTAGAATCGCAAAAACTCCCAACTGTCAAAATCTTTTCTTAGACTCAAACATGTTAAGAGAAACATACAGTTATTTGTCTCCAGTTGTGCTTATTGTTCATTTTTTGACTTCAAGACAAGCTCCAAACATTGCACGGGGTGTAGGATTTGGAAACGGAGCAGAGGATTGAAAATCAGCATGTATTGGAACTCATAGACAGTTAATACATGCAGCACAATAGCACACTATACTCGGTAAATGCAGGGCAGCACAGTGGTTAACTTTTTTCTTTATTATGATTGTAAAGAAATCTAAAATGGAATTAGGTTGCACTTAACAATGAATATAAAAATATGTTATAATATAAATATATTTCTTTCATTCACGCACATTAAACATGGAAAACAACACAAGACCACCAAAATGCATATTTTGATTTATTCCTGTAATTACTGCATGTTTAGTATATGAGGTGTGCTTTCAGTTCACTGTTCATGATGGTAGTGACTTTAAGGTAAAGACTGTTGGTGAATCGTCTGGTGCATGTTCTAATCGATGTTGTCCTGAAGTTGACAACAAATCTTTTTTCTAACAGCGGGAGATGAAGATGTCTTCCAGGACAGGCAGCTGGTTTGTTTGTCTTTTTGTGTGCTGCAGAGCTGCTCCCTTACTATAACAGAATGGCATAAGTGCAGACACCTCAGTGGAGTTCTGGTAGAAAGACACCAAGAGATGCTGCAAGAGATTTACTTCTTGAGCAGTCTAATGGGGGCATTATGCTCACTGTGTCATGGGTGTGTCGTGATGATTTTGACCTCACATGTGTCGCCCACAATCCTTGTGGTGCATCGGCGGATCACGCTCCGCTCGCTTTCTGTAACCCGGGTCTTTGTGCTGCATCCACCGCAGTAAGCCGAAGACACGACTACAATCGTGTCAGTTTTTACCACCATTTTCTTTCCAAGCTTCTCGGACCACCACGACCTGGGTGACTGTGAACCTACACAAACAGTCAGTTTAGTTATTGTTTGCAAACTGTGTAGTTTTGTTTTATTCGATTTTTAATTGACTTGAACATTTTCTTTGTGCTTCACCTTTTTTTTTTCTGGAGAAGACTTTTTCAAGAATACAGATTGGTGTGTGTGTTTTCTTTTTTGGTTCAGTGTTTTTCTGTTTTGCCACCGTCATTCAAAGCAAAGGTGCAATTAACAAATAAAGTGGAAGCGACTGGCAACAACAGCAACTCAGCCATAAAGTGTTAGGCCACATGAAAGCTGTTCTACCTGCAAAGGGTGGGCCGACATCCTATTAAATCATCTGGATTAAGAATGGGTTGTCGCTCAGGTTCATATGTGTGAAGGCCAACAAGGAAATTCTTCTGCAGAATATAGTGTAGATTAGAGTTGGATGTGTCGAGACCAGTCGTGGTCTCGAGACCACTTTTACGTGGTCTTGGTCTTGTCTTGGTCTCGACGGACTTTTGTCTTGGTCTCGGTCTTGCGTTCTCAAATCGACATAGTGTTCGGGAGATTTGGAGTCAACCATCAGCGGAGCGGGGGGGTGGCTTGCTGGGCTTAAGCCCGGGTCATTTTTTCAGAAGCATGGGGTCTTTTGGAGTGTAATTTGTTAGCTAGATGCCTGACTGACAACTGTATAAAACAAAAATAACACACGAAGCACAGAGCGCACCGTCGTAAATTCCCCCTAATTTTGGTATGATCCGAGCTCAGGCACTAGGCGACTGAGCACAGCACCCATGTGAGCGAGGGGGGAGAAGCTGCTGCCTGCGAGTTTGCTGCAGACAGAGGAGAGCTTAAGTTTGACCAGGTATCAAAGCAAATCATTCGTACTGAACTAATAATGTAAATATGACGGTGCATCACAAAAGATTGATATCAAACTGATCACTTGGTTGCGTTACTTGCTCTTCAAGTGAATCAACAAATGGATAAATAAAAAGCCGAACAGCAACGCTGATTTTTTAGAGAGTCTTAGCTTACATTTCATATTTTCAGTTGTTACCCTCCACGGCTAAACAAACTCTAAATCGGTTTCAGTCATGTACTGATGAACACAACAATGGACATAAGGAGCTTCTTTCAAAGAAAAAACTCAGGTAGATGTTATTTTATATATTATGCTTTGGATGTTGTTTAGTATATCTATGCAAAACAAGAGGAATTTCAATACACAGCAGTATATTCACAGCTGAAACCAGATATTTACATACACTTTATGGAGAAAACATAAAAACTTTTTTTTACTGTTAAACATCAATTTAGAGTAAACTTGTTTTAGATAAATAAATATTGAAATATCTTTTGAATTAGTTAAATGTCAGAATAAAGAGAGACAGAGCTTCTATTTTAGTCACTTTCATCAAATGTAGGAGTACATGTACACTAAGTTTATTGTTAATTAATAAGAAAACTCCAGACGATTCCATTCTGAGCTGAAGAAGCTTCTGATAGGTTAGTAAAGTCCATGTGAGTAAATTGGTGGCACAGCTGTGGATGCATATAAGGCAAAACACAGAGCCTGTTTCTGTGACATGGGAAAATCAAGAGATGTCAACCAAAACACCAGGAAGAGAACTGTGGAGCTCCATAAGTGTGGCTCAGTTTGAATACAATTTGGTGCCGTTTACAATTAAGAAATACAGACAGTTTCTCTCTTTACTCTTAAAGTTAACATGTGTTTTTTATATTTATCAATCTAAAAAAATAAACATTTAGTCTGATTTGATGTTACAATTAAAAACGTGTTTTTATCTGAAGAGTGTTTAAATATCTGGTTTCAACTGTGTATTTGATGATGTTGGTGTTTGGCTTGATTGTCAGCACAAAGAGGAACAGAGAGAGAGGGAGAGAGAGAATGAGGACAGAACAGAGATGAATAAGAGCAGGTGAGACACACATGTTAGTCAAATGGTTGTTTGCCAAAACTCATCAGAACATGTATCTCGTACCTAGTGTTTCTTTTTAGGTTTGTTACTTTTCAAATTCTATATTTATTAAGTTATGCAGGCTTGTTTGCACAACAAGGCTAAATAATTATATAAACGTTTCTCAATCTAAATAGTGGACTTTGGTAGAATTAAAAAATAAGTGTAGTGCAGGTCTATGATGATTTTTAGTGCTGCTTTCATCTAGTTCTGATTCTGGTTCTGTCTTGGTTAAGTCCTCAGTAGTCCTGATTTTGAACTGTTGTAGTCCTGTTTTAGTTCCGGATCAGTTCTGGGTCTGGTTGAATTGGGGTTTAGTCCTCGTGTCTTGATACAGCCCTGACTTTGTTCTGCCTTGCTGCTTAATTAAAAAACTAGTTTAAGGTGTCCTGCACATGTATATATAATAGCATCTGGCTGCAGTTTAAAGACTTTTTTTGTCTCGGTCTTGGTCTTGGTCTCGTCTCGGTCTCGGTCTCGTCTCAACTTGGTCTTGGTCTTGTCTTGGTCTCGATACCCTCTGGTCTTGGTCTTGTCTTGGTCTCGGATTAGGCGGTCTTGACTACAAGTCTAGTGTAGATTAGGGAATTTAAATTGATGTCCAATACTGATAAATTGTTGCATCCTAAATGTTATGGGGCCATTTGCCTTCAGATGGAGCATTGTTGTTTACAAACATAAATCTGCTAATTTAGACATGAACACTATTAGAATGAAAGAGCAATTTAGCTTTCTCCGAAGGGTGGGTGGGCTGTCCCTCAGCGGCACAGTGAGGAGTTCAGTCATTCGGGAGAGGTTCAGAGTGGAGCCCGTACTCCTCCACACCCAAACGAGCCAGCTAAGGCTGTTGCCTCGTGGGCACAGTGTTTCAGCCGGGCATGCCAGTTGGACCCAGAACACACTGAAGAGATTGCATCAATCAACTGACCTGGGAAAGGCTCAGGATTTCCTCGGATAAGCTGAAGGAGGTGGGTGAGAGGGAGGCCTGAACTTTCCTCCTTCGGCTGCTTCCCAGCAGCCTGACATCAAATCAAATCAAATCACTTTTTTATTGTCACATCACATGTGCAGGCACACTGGCACAGCACATGCGAGTGAAATTCTTGTGTGCGAGCCCCACAAGCAACAGAGATGTGCAAACACAACAACACAAACGAGCAAAATACAAGAATGGCCAACCTGAAACTAATAAATATATGTACAATATATAATAGTATATGCATTTCTGGATGTGTATACTAAATATTTTCCTACGTGTGTGTGTGTGTGTGTGTGTGTGTGTGTGTGTGTGTGTGTGTGTATACACATTTTTACAAATTAAATAGTAAAAAAATAAAATAAAATAATAATAATAAAATATATAAAATATACAGAGTTGAATATGTGCAAAACAAGTGGCATTTATATACAGTGTGGAGTGCATAATGTTGAAGTTCCAGTAGTGAAGCTGAGGTGTCTATGACGTGTTCAGCAGTCTGATGGCCTGATGGAAGAAGCTGTCTCTCAGTCTGCTGGTACGGGACCGGATGCTGCAGAACCTCCTTCCTGATGGAAGCAGTCTGAACAGTTTATGGCTGGGGTGACTGGAGTCCTTGATGATCCTCCCCGCTTTCCTCAGGCAGCGCTTCCTGTAGATGTCTTGGAGGGAGGGAAGCTCACCTCCAATTATCCGTTCAGAGCACCGCACTACTCGCTGGAGAGCTTTGCAGTTGTAGGCGGTGCTGTTGCCATACCAGGTGGTGATGCATCCAGTGAGGATGCTCTCAATGGCACAGCGATAGAAGGTCCTGAGGATGCGGGGGCTCATGCCGAATCTTTTCAGTCTCCTGAGAAAGAAGAGGCGCTGCTGCGCCTTCTTCACTGTTTTGTTTGTGTGTACTGACCACGTAAGATCCTCAGCCAGATGTACTCCAAGGAACCGGAAGCTGCTCACTCTCTCCACAGCAGCGCCGTTGATGGTGATGGGGGTGTGTACTTCTCTGCACCTCCGGAAGTCCACTATCAACTCCTTTGTCTTTGCGACGTTGAGGGTGAGATGGTTGTCTTGACACCAGTGGGTCAGGGCGCTGACCTCCTCCCTGTAAGCCGTCTCATCACCGTTGGTGATAAGACCCACCACTGTAGTGTCGTCCGCAAACTTCACAATGATGTTGGAGCTGTTAGTGGCTGTGCAGTCGTAGGTGTAGAGTGAGTACAGGAGAGGGCTCAGTACACACCCCTGTGGAGCACCAGTGTTCAGTGTAATGGGGGATGAGGTGATGCTGCCCAGTCTGACCACCTGGCGTCTGTCAGACAGGAAGCTAAGGATCCAGCTGCAGAGGGAGCTGCTCAGTCCTAGATCCTGCAGTTTCCTGTCCAGCTTCGAGGGAACGATGGTATTGAATGCTGAGCTGTAATCTACAAACAGCATCCTCACATACGTGTCTCTCTTCTCCAGGTGTGACAGGGCAGTGTGTAGTGTCAGGGCTATGGCATCATCAGTGGACCTGTTGTGGCGGTATGCAAACTGTAGAGGGTCCAGTGAGTCGGGTAGTGCAGAGCAGATGAAGTCCCTGACCAGCTTCTCGAAGCATTTGCTTACGATGGGGGTCAGGGCTACAGGTCGCCAGTCGTTCAATGAGGAGATGGTGGAGGATTTGGGTACAGGGACGATGGTGGCCATTTTGAAGCAGGCTGGGACTACAGACAGAGAGAGGGAAAGGTTGAAGATGTGCGTGAACACTCCAGCCAGCTGAGCCGCGCATGACTTGAGGACGCGGCCGGGAATCCCGTCCGGACCAGTAGCTTTGCGTGCGTTCACCTTCCTGAAGCACCTCCGCACATCCTCCTCAGACACAGTGTGCGCACTGACGTCATCCGCGGTGCGCACACTGTCCGGTCTCATGGGGTTCGCTGCGTCGAATCTAGCGTAGAATACGTTTAGATCCTCACACAGAGAGGCCGTGGTCTGCGGTGTGCTGGTTTTCCCTCTAAAGTCTGTGATCGTGTTTAGTCCCTGCCACATACTCCGAGGGTTGTCAAACTGTTGTTCCACCCTGTCCCTGTGCTCACGTTTGGCTGCTTTGATCGTCTTCCGGAGTTGGTAATGTGCGTGTTTGTAGTCCGATGTGTTCGCGGAGGCAAAGGCGGTGTTCCGTGCCGCCAGTGCCGCGCGAACATCTCTGTTAATCCAGGGTTTTTGATTTGGGAAGGATTTGACTGTTCTGGATGGGACGACATCTTCCACGCATTTCCTGATAAATCCACAGACTGAGTCTGTGTATTCATCAATGTCTCTGGCGGCCACGTGAAACATTTCCCAGTCCGCGTGATCAAAACAGTCCCGCAGCGCAGACTCCGATTGGTCCGTCCAACAGTGCACCGCCCTCTGGGTTGGAGCTTCCTGTTTCAGCTTCTGCCTGTAGGCGGGCAGGAGCAGGATGGAGCAGTGATCTGATTGGCTGAATGAGGCGCGGGGGAGGGCTTTGTACGCATCCCGGAAAGAGGTGTAACAGTGGTCGAGTTGCCGGTTTCCACGTGTGTTGAAAAGGATGTGTTGATGGAGTTTTGGTGAGACTTTCTTCAGGTTTCCCTTATTAAAGTCTCCGGCTGTGATAAACGCTGCCTCTGGGTGTGCGGTTTCCTCGCTGCTGATCGCGCTGTACAGTTCCCTGAGTGCTCGGTCAGTGTCGGCTTGTGGGGGAATGTAAACAGCCGTAATAATCACTGCTGTAAATTCCCTCGGTAGCCAGAATGGCCGGCACTTAATCATCAGGTACTCCAGGTCCGGTGAGCAGAAGGATTTGACCGGGTGCACGTTCGCATAATCACACCAGCTGTTGTTGATCATGAAACACACACCACCGCCTCTGCTTTTCCCAGTAAGATCCTGTGACCTGTCCGCGCGGTGCACAGAGAACCCCGGCAGTTGTATTGCGGAGTCCGGTACTTTGTCCGATAGCCAGGTTTCTGTGAGGCAGATCACGCAGCAGTCCCGCATCTCTCGCTGGAATGAGATCCGTGCCCGAAGCTCGCACAGCTTGTTCTCCAGAGACTGCATATTAGCCAGTAATAAACTGGGTAACGGTGGTCTGTAAGTGCGCCGTCTCAGTCGAACCAGAACGCCAGATCTTCTCCCTCTGCGTCGGCGTTTGCGGCCTCCAGGGCCAGAGAACAAAGGCGTCTCAGGTGAGATGAATG
Source organism: Mchenga conophoros (assembly GCF_057382185.1). Classification (NCBI taxonomy): domain Eukaryota; kingdom Metazoa; phylum Chordata; class Actinopteri; order Cichliformes; family Cichlidae; genus Mchenga; species Mchenga conophoros. The sequence continues at coordinate 35,635,867 of NC_140543.1, read as the reverse complement.
GGGGGTCTGCAAACGGAGCGTCCGTGTTGCAAAACTTGAACTCCGGAAAGTTATAAGAAAGACCGTCTTTTATGTCCAGTAAGGTTTGTCGGTCGTACACAAGGAGACAAGTGCTGCTCGTGAAAAAATAAAGGAAAAGTAAAATTAAACACAGAAGAAAGCCGTTGCTTGGGGGAGCTCGCGACGAGGCTGCCATACTCGGCGCCATCTTGAAGCATCAGATAACTGGAGGAAAGCCCTGAATGATTTATTGATCTGTTATTTCAGATTTTAACTTTCACTGAAGTGGTTTTAATGAAGTTTCGTACATCATTCATAAAGCATGGCTCAATGTGCTACACTTTTTACTTGCTGTTCAGTTTTTTGGATGTTGATTTGTCATATTTTAGTAATATGTGAACGTCTTTTGTAGCAACATGTTTTCATTTACATGTTTATCACATCATATTCAGTTTAAGTGTTTTTCTTCTTCTTTGTCTGGAGTATAACCTGTAATATTGATGATGCGTGATGCTGCACAGTTAAGCGACTGAAAAATGTGATTAATGGTTTCAAATGCCTTACAGTCTTTGACATTGTCCACTAAACAGTTGTCAAATTTAACTTAATGTCTGAGTGTTTCTTAGTTTTAGACTACTCAGCTAGTCTCATTTTTCCCCTCATTCAGTCAACTAAGAAATTCGTTTCCAGGAACATCCCCAGTTTATATACTGTTAATACTCACACCCACACCCCAGAAATCTCTATCAGCATTTGCCCCAGTGATTCTGAACATGAAATAAAGCTTAACATAGAGATACACAAATTTCTAATTGACTGTTGCATTAATAAAACCATCCATTTCAAATATTTTTATTTCCCAAAAATTGGGATATTTTTATTGTCTTGTGAGTGGAAAAAATATTTTCATTTCGGAGTAAAAAGAGACCTACAATACAACCATGTGTTTGAATAAAAACTCAACAACATTAAGCCCAGCACCCAGTTTTAAACATCGCTAACACAACAGCTGCACTGATGATGACGCTGGCACAGTTTAATGTGGAGCCATTAGTGACATGGCGAGCTCAAGTTCAGTAAAAAAACACAACATGTTTCTAGCGTCCAAGACAGCAGCACTGTTTCTGTAATCACCATTAAAACCTTTACTGTGAAAAAGCTGTTGGGCGTCTTTCATCATAGCAACCATCAACAAACTCGGACATGAAGACTTTGAGCAGCTACAATCCACCACCGTTTGTTTTACACCGCGAAAAATCTTCCAAGAAAAAGAGTAAAGGTACTTTTTTTTTTCATGCCTTAGTTATTTCACTTTGACTAAAATTATTTATATTTTTTGCATTTAAGAAAACATAACATTTTAGCATGGCACATAAATACTATCACAGGTTTTTGTTTTGTTAAGAGATGTTTTTTGCAGTTAAACTTTAAAACGTTGTAATTTCTAAAATGGACACTAGTGAGCAGTTCATTTTGAAAAACCTGTTTTTTCTCTTTTGAATATTCATTACTATTCATTAATAAGACAAAAGTATTTATTATCCATGGTATTTTACTTGATTAAGTCATGGAATAATCAATAGATTACTTGATTACTAAAGATGACAATATTTGTGGTTATAAATAGGCAGTCTTGTTGTTAAGTGATGACTTATCAACTCAGATAAGTCTGAGCTCAGTCTGCTCGTGCGGCTGACCGGCCAGCTACCTAGCCTGACCGGTCTCTCCAATGTGATGTTTGTGTATTGTATGTACGGTCGGCAAGGTCAGTCTCGTAATTGCCCCTTGGGAATAAATAAAGTCTTCTGAATCTGAATCTGAATTTTCAGGTCCAAGCCTCTGCTGTGCTAACTGAGGCATTGTTATTAACTTTTTGTTACGGTTTGTCATGAGGACTCACACGCAGGACTCCGTGATAGGAAGCTTCACAAGCAATTTATTTACACAGTTCACCAAATGTATATACAAATGTGCAGAAATACTGCTATATATAAAAGTGGGGGGACAGGGCTCCAGGGAAATCCAGGGAAACAGACTCTCGCTCCTCTTCCAATAATCCACAAACACGATCAGGCTAGAGAGACCAGGTTACATTTGTGACACATGGAAGACATTGTGAATCCGCGTATTCCGGGGCAGTCTTAGATGGACAGAAACAGGGTTAATCAGGGTGTCAATTTCAAAAGGGCAGATGAAGGTGGGAGATAGTTTTTTGGATTCAGACCTGAGTAGGATGAACCTGGCAGACAGCCAAACCTTCTGTCCGGGCGCGTAAGGTGGTGCCGGGGTCCAGTGACAGTACGCCAAGCGCTCGGCCGTGCAGAGAAGGGCGGCTTGAGTGGCTCTCCTGGCGCGCCGACTCCTCTGGCGATGCTGCTGGAAAGAGGGCACAAAGTGCTCACCTTCAACGGCAGGAAACGGAGGTGGTTGGTAACCTAGGGACGCCTCGAAGGGGGACACTCCGGTGGCAGGGGAGGTGAGGCTGTTGTGAGCGTACTCGATCCATGGGAGTTATTCGTCTGGTTGGTGGATGTCAAGCATTGGAGTGCCGCTTCGAGCTCCTGATTGGCCCACTCCGTTTGGCCATTTGTCTGCGGATGGAAACTGGAGGAGAGACTGACCTGAGCTCTGACGACGTTACAGAATTCCTTCCAGACGCGCAACGTAAACTGTGGACCCCTGTCTGAAACTATGTCCGTGGGGATTCCATGGAGGTGTAAAACGTGGTCAGTCAGGAGCTGGGTGGTCTCTAGAGCAGAGGGGAGCTTGGGGAGGGCAACAAAATGAGCAGCTTTAGAAAAGCGATCGATGATTGTGAGAATGACTGAGTTACCTGATGAAGGTGGCTGAACGGTGATGAAGTGGATAGCAATGTGCGACCAGGGGCGGCTTGGCGTAGGCAGTGGTTGGAGTAGGCCGGAAGATGGCTGATGGACGTTGTTGTTTTGGGCACAAATTGGACAAGTGGCAATGCATTCACAATCATCTTCTGCAAGAGAGGGCCACCAGGCGAAGCGCTGAAGGAAGGTAATGGTGCGGTGGACCCCCGGGTGACAGGTGAGCCCAATGTAGCACTCGTGACCTAACAGAGGTCACGAGTTCTACAAAGAGTAAACCTGGAGGGCCCGTTCAGGGGCCTGGTTCTGTTCAATGACCCTCCCTAATGGCAAATTTGATCTCCCAGGTCAGGGTCCCAATAACACACGTGGGAGGGAGAATGGGGGAGTCCTGAGCTGTATCTTCCGAGGCAGTGAATCGGCGTGAGAGAGTGCCGGGTTTGACGTTATGAGAGCCAGGTCTGTAGGTGATCGAGAGCTGGAATCTGGTGAAAAACAGGGCCCACCTGGCTGGCCTGGCATTTGGCCATTTAGCTGACCGAATATACTCCAAATTCTTGTGGTCCATCCACACCACGAATGGCTGGGCAGCGTTCTCCAGCCAGTGACGCCACTCCTCCAGGGCGAGCTTGATGGCTAGCAGTTCGCGGTCTCCCACGTCATAATTTCCTTCTGCGGGGGAGAGACGGCGAGAGAAGTAAGCACAAGAGTGAAGCTTACCACTTTGTTGCTGGGAGAGCACGGCCCCCACTCCGGCGTCCGAAGCGTCCACCTCCACGACAAACTGTAGACTGAGATCTGGTTGGAAAAGGATGGCCGCCGAGGCGAAACGTAGCTTCAGATGAGAGAAGGCTCATCCCAGCTGACAGGAACCTTGGGTGAGTTGAGACGAGTTATTGGCAAAGCAAGCTTACTGTAGTCACGAATGAAACGAAGGTAAAAGTTAGCAAAACCCAGAAAGCTTTGGAGTTGCTTGCGGTTAGAAGGGGTTGGCCAGTTAATGGCGGCTTTAACCTTAGCTGGGTCGGCTCTGAGGTTACCTTGCTCAATGATGTAGCCCAGAAAGGAAACTGTAGTTACGTGGAACTCACACTTCTCTTCCTTAACAAAGAGATGGTCCACAAGGAGATGTTGTAAGACCTGTCTGACATGGCGTTCGTGTTCGGTGACGGAGCGTGAGAAGATGAGGATATCATCCAGGTAAAAAAGACAAAGTGGTTGATGAAGTCCCGGAGCACGTCGTTTACCAGAGCCTGAAAAACAGCTGGAGCATTGGTGAGACCAAACGGCATGACAAGATATTAAAATGGCCAAGATGGGTGTTAAAGGCCGTTTTCCACTCATCCCCCTCACTTTTCCTGACCAGGATATTTGCATTTTGCAGGTCTTAGTGAAGATTGTGGCCCCCTGGAGAAGCTCGAAAGCGGAATTCAACAGCGGGAGAGGATATTTGTTTTTAACCGTAATGTTGTTGAGGCCTCGATAACCAATGCAGGGCCATAAACTCTTGTCTTTCCTGGTCACAAAAAAGAAGCCAGTGGCTACTGGGGAAGATGAGGGGCGAATTAAACCTGCAGCAAGTGACTCGTTAATGTACTTTTCCATGCTTTCACATTCAGGCTGTGAAAGGCTGTATAAACAGCTGGTAGGGAGCGGTGCGCCCGGGAGAAGGTCAATCCCGCAATCGTACGGCTGGCAAGGAGGCAGCGAGCACGCTCTATCTTTGCAAAAAAAACCCAGTTTGAGGTCACTCCTCCCCCCACCCCAGGTTACTCTCCTTTCTCCAATCAAGGACTGGGTTATGTTGACGCAGCCAGGGGTAGCCTAAGACTAGCGGTGTGAGGGGGGCTTTGAAAACTGCAAGGTTTCAGAATGATTTCCAGAAAGGGTTAAAGAAATGGGCTCTGTAATGTGGGTGATGTCTGGGAGACGCTGACCACTAAGGGCTGTAACTTGAAGAGAGTGTGGTAGTGTTTCAGTGCTTAGTTTTAGCTTATGCGCCAGCGAAGCGTCAATAAAGTTCTGTTTGCCCCAGAGTCAATCGGAGCCCTAAGAGAATGAGTCTTGAGTTGCACAGTTCATTTTGCTGCAATCATGAGACGTGGAGGAGACCGTGAACAGGAGACCTCATCCACCCATACTCTCCTCTCTACTGGCGGGCGGTCTTTTGGCCAAGCGTTGGCGATATGGCCTTTGCAACTGCAGTAAAAACACTCACCGGCCCTCCACCGTCAATGTCGCTCCTCAGGCATTAGTCTGGAGCGCCCCAATTGCATGGGTTGTTCACCCTCTTCCATACTGTCCGACACCTGATTGCCTCCGCCACTGGTCGCGCCTCCGCCCAGCGCCATTTCCGTGTGTCCCAGATGCCTCTGGGTAATATAGTTTCCGGTTCCCCGGCTCACTCTTAAATGCTCGTCTACCTTCATACACAGTGTAATCACATCAGAGAGAGTCAAAGGTAAGTCCCTCATTACCAGTTCATTTTTCAATTCATCACAAACATTATTCAGTGAGGTACTTATCAATGCCGACTGCCCCCACCCGGTCTCTTCAGCCAAAGTCCAAAACTCGACTGAGTATTCCGCTATACTCCGTCTCCCCTGCTTTAAGTTCAACAATCAAAGAGCAGCCACCTCAGCCCCGGTGCCTCTTTCAAAACCACTTTTAAATTTAACGAGAAAGTCCTGCTAAGTGATCTCAGGGTCAGTTCTTAGCATGGCTTGTGCCCAGTTCAATACCTGCCTGTAACAACTGAACAATATAGGCAATTTTGGCCCCATCAGTCTCATAGGTCTGTGATCTGGGTCAAAAATCCTGCACACTTATGAAACTCACCCGAGTAAGATTCCATAGCAGGTAAAGATTGCTCCGGGGGTTCTGGGTGAGCCGGTGCGGAAGAGGTAGATAGTACGGGCGCCAGAGTTTCGGAAGCCGGTAACTGTGGAGAGACATGCAGAGGAGGCGTGGATGGGTGTTGAGCGAGGGCTTGGGTGAGCGTAGCCAGTTGCTAGTTAGTGTGCTGTAGCATTTGTTTGTGGCGTTCCAGAATTGCTTCCGGGGTGAGGACAGGCTGCAGGGTGGGGGTTGAGTCTGCTGAGTCCATGGTTGGCTGGATCATTACTGTTACGGTTTGTCGTGAGAACTCACATGCAAAACTCAGCGATAGGAAGCTTCACAAGCAATTTATTTACACAGTTCACTGAATGTATATACAAATGTGCAGAAATAGTGCTACGTACAAAAGTGGGGGGACGGGGCTCCAGGGAAATCCAGGGAAACAGACTCTCGCTCCTCTTCCATTAATCCACACACATGATCAGGCTCTCTTTCTCCAACTATCACCACACAGGAAACAGGGAAAAGGTCAAGGGAGTCTGTACACAGGGAAATGTTTGTTAGTTCAATGCTCAGAAACACAAAGGGGAAACTTAGCTGGCAACTTGACGACACTAACACGAGTCAAACACAACGATCCAGCGAAGAACAGCAGTCATCGCCTGGCTTAAATACTGGTTGTCAATGTCATGTCAATGGCTGTGAACAAAGAGAAACTTGTAAATAACTCATGAAAGAATAAAGTTACGTTGAAACCAAGCACACCATTGTTTTTCTTGTGACATTACCAATAAGTGTGATGTGTCACATGGCCCTCTTCCTATTGAAAAAAACAAAAGTTGTATCCAAGATGGCCGACTTGTAAATGGCCACCATGGTCACCGCCCATCTTGAGGAGTTTGCCCCTTCACATATACTAATGTGCCACAAACAGGACTTTAATATCACCAACCATTCCCATGTTATTACGCTGTATCCATAGAAATGGCCCACCCTTTACTTAAACATGGAGTCTGCCTCACAGTGTTTTACACTTCACACGTGTCCTGGATATGTCATGCTTAAGCACATCTGTTGAACACTTTTGGATATAGTTATAATCACTGATACACTTACACAATTATATGATAACAACTTTGTAGATGGGCAGCCTGTTTATGGCAGTTGAAGTTTGTACAGTCTCCTGACACATTGCTAACATTTCTGTTGGCTAGGAATGTCACCTAAGTTGTTAATAAAATAAAATTATATTTTTACTCTACCTCTGCAGTGACTTTGTTTTTGTTTGTTTTTTTTAGCTTAGTATCCTACGCTGTCATAAAGTAATGTGGTGTGGTACGATATTTGTCTTGCTATAATGATGCATGGCCAAAAGGTTGATTAAAATGACTTTCATTCGACTATAGAAAGTAGTTGGTTCATTGATTCATTGTTGGAGCTCTAGTTGCATCCTTCTTTGCATTCTTGATCTTTTTTATTTACTTTGGTAGCCTCTATCACTCACTTTGTATTCTACATTATTCTGTATATGCTTTTTATTCTGTCTCTGCTTATTTTTTATGCTTTACTCACAGTCTGTCTTCTCTCTGTGTGTCTCTCTGCTACTGCTGTAGGCACGTATCAGGGTCAGTGGAGTGGTGGCATGCGTCATGGCTATGGAGTACGTCAAAGTGTTCCTTATGGCATGGCTTCTGTCATCCGCTCACCTCTACGAACTTCGCTGTCTTCACTCCGCAGTGAGCAGAGTAATGGTACAGTACTGCGTGACAGCCTATCCGATAGCCCTGCTGGCACACGTGGTGGTTTTGTGCTCAACTTCCAATCAGATGGAGAGGGTTCAGAGAAGAGAAAGGGTCTTTTTCGCCGTGGCTCCTTTTTTGGTAGCCTTCAGCGACTACGCAAATCTGATTCACGCTCATCAATTTCTAGTAAGCGCAGTTCAGCACACAGTGACACTACTATGAGCCGCATCAGTTCAAGTGACGCCAACTCTACCATTAGCTTTGGAGATGGAGACCCTGGCGATGACTACCTGCCTCTTGAGGACAGTGTGGATGCTACCACCACCGAGTCGTATGTGGGCGAGTGGAAAAATGACAAACGCAGTGGCTTTGGTATCTCTGAGCGGTCTAATGGCATGAAATATGAAGGCGAGTGGTTGAATAATAAACGCCATGGCTATGGCTGCACCATCTTTCCTAATGGGACGAAGGAAGAAGGGAAGTACAAGAACAATATGCTGATCCGGGGTATCAGGAAGCAGCTGTTCCCACTAAAAAATGCCAAGACCAAACAAAAAGTGGATCGTGCCATTGAAGGAGCAGTGAGAGCAGCAGCCATCGCCAGAACCAAGGTTGAGATTGCCATCTCCAGGTAAAATATCCTGAGAACCATAAGGAAGTTACAACTACTTTTACCACCTTTTTCTTTACTATATTGGAAGTATATTGGGTAGTATATACTATCCAAAGTTTTATCCATATTTTATCTATACTATTGTCAGAGCATATACTGCTCATTATTAAATACTATTAGTAATACTCTTAATACTACTCTGCATATTTTGGCTTGACACAAAGACATTTTATTGCTCATTTTGACACACTGGCTTACAAATGTAATTGAAACTTCATAGTAAGCATATGGTACTTAGTATTCTGTGGAATGAAAAAATATTTGCTGCTTGTTAGTTTGGGATTGTCTTTCATATGTGTCACATGTTTCAGATGATCAAATATATTTTAAAACTGGACAAAGATAACCCAGTATGTAAATGCTCATTTAGTTTATTAAAAGAAAAAAAAGCTATCCAACCCTACCTGCTCTATGTGAAAAAGTAACCGTTAAATCCCCAAAACCTTTGGAAAAATATTCTGTCTAAACTTTTTTAAAGGGTTGAGTCTGGTTACATCTGGTGTAAAACTAACACACCATTTCAAGCCTGTTTTTCAACTGTTTTAACTGCACATCCCCCATCTCAAATATCATCAGCACCCCTAGATGCCCTCCTCCCACTGCCTCACTGATCTGACCTCCTGTGACACCTGCATATTCACCTGTACTCCTAACCAACCCCGAAGTCCCCACCAGTCAAGCCAACACCAGCATCACTTCCACCTCAATCTCCTCTGCCGGCATGCATCTCAGCCCCAGAAACCCATTTTAGATGCCATACCTAGAATCTACTGGAGCCACTCACTCAATTTTGGGCACAGTGACCCGAGTATTCTGATTACTACAGGGACAACAGTTGCCTTCAGCTTCCACGTATTTTCTATCTCCTCTCTCAGCCCTTGTTATTTCTCAGGTATCTTGTTCCTATTTCCTGATGTTGCTATTGCTACATCTTATCACTACAGCCTTCCTCCTCTGCTTGGACCCAACTACTGGCTGGTTAGCCTTAGCACTTCCAGGCCTTACTCTGCAACGGTGTTCCTGCATGCTATGCCATCCACTTCATTATAGCTTTCCATGTATGATCTGCCAACTAGTATTTATGATCTTTGCTGTTCTTGTTCCTTTTCTCTCTTGGGTTTCTGCTGCCTGAGGTATCACCAAGCACATGATCATTCCTGGCCATCTTTCTGATGTACTGATGGATTGTTGTTGTTGTTCTTACATCCTGGATAGTAATTCTACACTCACTATTCGTTGGCCTGGATTTGGTATGAAACCTTCGATACGTGGTAAAGGCTTTTCTTTTTTTAATGTCAGTGGTTTCTATCTCCTCCCTTGGCTAGCTTATTATTCCAGCAGGGTATCTGGCAGGGCATAGGTGTTGATTACCTAGAGCTTGTTCTTCCCATTCAGCAGACTCCTCAGGATTTGCCTTGCTCTTTGGCGAAGGCAGCTTCTCTAGTGGCCTCCTCATTGTTCAGTTCACCTCTTGTATTCCCATGTAATTCTAGCTATCCTCAATATCTGGAATATTGCATTCTGATAGTGCAGTCTGCTCAGTTCTGACTACTTTCCATCTTTTTGTTGTTCAGGCTTACGTAGAACAGCAGTGGGGACAAGGTAGGGCTGGGCGATATGGCCTAAAATCCATATCACGGTATAATTTGAAGCAAGCGCGGTAACGATATATATCGCGATATATTCTTTTCTTCTGTAATTTTCTCAAAAATCGTTAGTGCGCCTTATGTGTGAATTCTGGTTGTACTTACTGACCTCCAACCAATTTTATGTGGTACATGGCGCGCAGAAATCTGTCAAAAATGTTTCAGTACAACTTTGGTAAGCTATGAAGCCACACCGCTTGATGGATTGCCGGAGCATTACGGCTGCCGTATTCAGGAGCCCCGCGGAGTGATCTGGGTCCAAAACTCCGTCTTCTTCAGGTCCCAAAGTCAAACGAACACTGCGGCATCACTAAGAGTTACAAACTGTCTAAATTATTTCCAGTGTTGCCAACTTGGCGACTTTGTCACTATATTTAGCGAGTTTTCAGACCCCCTTAGAGACTTTTTTTCTAAAAAGCGACTAGCGACAAATCTGGTGACTTTTTCTGGTATTATTGGAGACTTATTTATGACGACTTTTTGACGTGAAAATGCATATTGCTCTTACTCTCAACAAGCAGCGGTGCTGCCGTGGGCACCTCACCCGTGCCAAAGCACTCACAGGCGGATGATAGTCCTCCCCCATCTGCTATCAGGGCACAGAGATGTTGACCCCTATGCGTCCAAACTGCAAATGAATCGCGCATGAGCGAAGCCGCTGCTCTCGCACTGACTGTAACGCAGTCAGTTCTTCTTTTACTGTTATGCTGTTTTGTGGATCACAAGGTTTAAAACCACTCATAAACACACACACACACACACACACACACACACACACACACACACACACACACACACACAGCAACTCCACCAGAGTGCCAATTTCGGGTCACTTTTGCAGGTGTTCTGGGAATCCATCCTACCTCAAAAAAACATCCTACCCAATGTTTCTGCGCAGACGCGGCGCATGTGCACAACACCAAAGCCGAATTAACTTCTTTTTCTCTCACCCATCTGGAATACTTCTTAAGGTTATGGTTATGGCGCGCTTTTAAGCGCTTTGGGTGCCTTGAAAAAAGCTATATAAATCCAATCCATTATGGTTAGGGTTATGGTTAGGGTTATGGTTAGGTTTAGTCACAAGTCACCGTCAAATTATAATACGGGTAGGACGATTTGTCAGAGTAGGATGGTTTCTCAGAACACCGGTCCAAGCCCGGATAAAGGAGCAGGGTTGGAATTGTGACATTAAAAAACAATAATTGCTAAAAGAAATTTAATTTATAGTTCTAAATAAATTCTAACTGCATTTAGGACATTTTTTACTCACTTTTTGCCTCTTCCACGATGTTATTTCTCTGTAGGTTACAGAGAGGTTACAATTACATTGGCAGAGGCTTCCATGTGGTGTTAGGCAGTTTATTGGATGTTAGTTAGATGGGACCAGTCCCTTCGAAGGGTCCTTGGTAATCAAGACTGTCCAGCCTTCAGTTAGCTGTTCCAGTTGCATCCATTAGCAGCTGGTTCATTTGTTCTGCCAGGTGCTCACTGAATACAGTTAGGCTCTTAGGCAGTAGGTGTGAATGATGTGCGGGCCTGGTGCTGGCGAACTCATGCTTGAGACTCTTTTTTGGATGTGATGGTCACATCACATGACATGCAGTTTAGAGTGGTTGCTATGGGGTGCTCTTAGATCCACTAAACACTGAGTATTGTTGTTGTGTTGCATCCATCTCCCATATGCTATTCCAGTGTTGCTTCATCTCCAGTCTTGGTGGGACTGCTCTCATATTGTTTTCCTGCCTTATATTAATGCATCTTTGATGGTTTAGTAGAGAACATCTGGTTTATTCTCATGGTTTCTACTTCTGGTATACCTCTTAAGGCGGTTAGCCAAGACTGTGTATCTTTGTTTGGTTGTTTCAAAGGCCTCAGAATTAGCAGCTTGTTGTACTTCTTCTACACTCCATTCTTCCTCATACCTTTCTGCAGTTTAAATATTTTGCTAACTTCCTGCAGTTTTCCCTTGATCTCAGCCTCTTTCTGCATGGCAGGTATTGCTACTTGTGGCTGGTCAACTTATAGCCAAGCATCTCAAGGATCACTGTTGCTGTGGTATAGATCAGCTGGTTGGTTTTAGTAATGATCACAGCAGGGATTTTATGTAATGTTGGATTCAAATGTTGCATCGCTTTGACCTTCAGATACTAACCCCAAGTTGCTCTCCGATACATCCATCAGCGTATGCATGTGTGTGAATGCTTAGATAGAATGCACTTAAAGTGTAGAAGAAAGTGCTTGTGTGCATGGCTGTGAATGGGTGAATGTGATCTAAAGTGCTGTGAGTGCTCCAGGAGAGTAGAAGTGCGCTATATAAGAATCAGTCCATTCACCATTTTAAGTCTGGATGAGCTGAATAGCGTTCATAAAAATTGATGCATATTTCTAATCAAATGTGATACCCATGTAACCCTCTACATAATTTTAATGTTTCTTTTTCTATACTGTTCCATTTTAATCACCCTTTGGTTTTTACCTCTTTAGCCAGTTTGGCAGAAATACTTTGTTAGATTGACAGAGAAACCACATTCCTCAGTACAGCACCAAGAAAGCTCTTAGGGGTTTATACCCCATCCCTAAGACATCTGGGAAGCTCTTGGGGGCGGGGGGGGTAAACAAACATATGTGTTAGTTTCCTCATTATTTCATCATTAAGGAGATAAAAGAAGTGAAGTTTATTCCTTTAGAAAAATATCAAATCAAATCAAATAAATTCAGCAACACTAAAAGCCCTGAAAGACCCCTCAAGGCAACGAAAGTAGATATTTACAAAATCCTTTCCTTGATTAAGAGAAAAACTCTTCAGTTACTAGCCAAGTCAAAAACACACAAAGACGAAGGCTTATCGTTGTCAAAGTCTACAATTAAGAGAAATGTCCAGCCAACATCAAAGGAGAGAAAAAAAACCTAAAAGCTGTGTGCATCACATTTCTTCACAGCTGCCTTGCATATCAATGCTTTTTAGAAGCCCCAGATGGCAGCCCCATGGAAACTATTGAAACACTTCCAAATAAACCAGACAGAGCACACTATGCTGAGTATGTTAGTTACTAATGAGTATATGGATTCTTGCAGGACGTCCCATGCCCAGGTCAAAGCAGAGTGTGCAGATCAGGCTTCACAATCAGCCTGCCAGGATTCTGATATTGCCCGAGCTGTGGCCAGGGAGCTCTCCCCATCTTTCCATCAGCCAGGTACTGTAACACCTGCACATGTTGTAGAGCTGCTGCTTGTAAACATGCGATGTTGAACTTCTGTTGTTAGGTTTAATTTGTGACCTTCTGTATGATTGAAATGCCTAAAAGGTTATGAAAGGTTTTAGAACAACTGTTTGAAGGTTGGGTTTGAAACCCTTTGAGGTTGTCTTGGTCCTCCCCTATTTTCTTCAAATTTTGCTACCAAGGAGCCAGATCATATTGCAATGTTTTTTTTAAAATGGTCTTTAGCAATAGTTCTCCATGCCTTCTGAAGGTTCTTACAAAGGTTTGGATATCGGCTGCTTTTTCCACAAATTTTCAGTCCGGTCTTTGTACCTGATCATTTTCAGTGGAATGTTTTTTGTTAACATTAACCTGTGAACTTCAGACAAAAAAAGGCGTGAAACAGTGTTGTATCTGCACACATTTTAAATTGTATCTTCAGGCACAAAAAAAACTATTTTGATTGTATGATAAATGCCAAATATAACACAGTTTGACAGGCATAAGAGTATTTTTACATCGAAAAGTGATTTCCAAAGAGCTTTTAGTTGAAACCTTGGCATATCTTGGCATGGTGTGTTCTTTAAAAAATTAAGAACCGGGGTGGCAGGAAGTAGAGCAGATCATCTACTGACTGAAAGGTTGGTGGTTCAATCCCTGGCTCTCCCTAGTCTGCATGCCAAATATCCTTGGGCAAGATATTAACTCCAAGTTGCTCTCTGGTACATAGTAGTTAGTAGGTAGTTAGTAAGCACTTCAAAGTATAGAAGATAGTGCTTGGCTGAATGTGGCATGTTGTGTAGAGCGCTTTGAGTACTCTGGGAGAGTAGGAACTGCTATATAAGAATCAGTCCATTTACCATTTTTAAATGATCTTTAGGGCTGGACCTGGTGACCCTGAACACAGCCTTAGTTATGCTACAATAGGTCTAGGCTGCTGGGGGTTTGCATGATGCACTTCTTCTTCACTCACCTCTTTTTTTTATACAGTGTGTTTATACAACAATGATTCAATCATTGGTTTTAATTAATCGTTAGTTATTGTTAATCTCTTTCCGTCTTCCTCCACTCACCCAACCCCTCGTGCCAGATTACCACCCCTCCCTGACCTTAGTGCTGCAGGAGGTTTCTTCCTCTTAAAAGGTTTTTTTTTTTTTCTTCCTACTGTCGCCAAGTGCTTACTTAGGGAGTGCAGAATTATTAGGCAAGTTGTATTTTTGAGGAATAATGTTATTATTGAACAACAACCATGTTCTCAATGAACCCAAAAAACTCATTAATATCAAAGCTGAATGTTTTTGGAAGTAGTTTTTAGTTTGTTATTAGTTTTAGCTATTTTAGGGGGATATCTGTGTGTGCAGGTGACTATTACTGTGCATAATTATTAGGCAACTTAACAAAAAACAAATATATACCCATTTCAATTATTTATTTTTACCAGTGACACCAATATAACATCTCCACATTCACAAATACACATTTCTGACATTCAAAAACAAAACAAAAACAAATCAGCGACCAATATAGCCACCTTTCTTTGCAAGGACACTCAAAAGCCTGCCATCCATGGATTATGTCAGTGTTTTGATCTGTTCACCATCAACATTGCGTGCAGCAGCAACCACAGCCTCCCAGACACTGTTCAGAGAGGTGTACTGTTTTCCCTCCTTGTAAATCTCACATTTGATGATGGACCACAGGTTCTCAATGGGGTTCAGATCAGGTGAACAAGGAGGCCATGTCATTAGTTTTTCTTCTTTTATACCCTTTCTTGCCAGCCACACTGTGGAGTACTTGGACGCGTGTGATGGAGCATTGTCCTGCATGAACATCATGTTTTCTTGAAGGATGCAGACTTCTTCCTGTACCACTGCTTGAAGAAGGTGTCTTCCAGAAACTGGCAGTAGGACTGGGAGTTGAGCTTGACTCCATCCTCAACCCAAAAAGGCCCCACAAGCTCATCTTTGATGATACCAGCCCAAACCAGTACCCCACCTCCACCTTGCTGGCGTCTGAGTCGGACTGGAGCTCTCTGCCCTTTACCAATCCAGCCACGGGCCCATCCATCTGGCCCATCAAGACTCACTCTCATTTCATCAGTCCATAAAACCTTAGAAAAACCAGTCTTGAGATATTTCTTGGCCCAGTCTTGACGTTTCAGCTTGTGTGTCTTGTTCAGTGGTGGTCGTCTTTCAGCCTTTCTTACCTTGGCCATGTCTCTGAGTATTGCACACCTTGTGCTTTTGGGCACTCCAGTGATGTTGCAGCTCTGAAATATGGCCAAACTGGTGGCAAGTGGCATCTTGGCAGCTGCACGCTTGACTTTTCTCAGTTCATGGGCAGTTATTTTGCGCCTTGGTTTTTCCACACGCTTCTTGCGACCCTGTTGACTATTTTGAATGAAACGCTTGATTGTTCGATGATCACGCTTCAGAAGCTTTGCAATTTTGAGACTGCTGCATCCCTCTGCAAGATATCTCACTATTTTTGACTTTTCTGAGCCTGTCAAGTCCTTCTTTTGACCCATTTTGCCAAAGGAAAGGACGTTGCCTAATAATTATGCACACCTGATATAGGTTGTTGATGTCATTAGACCACACCCCTTCTCATTACAGAGATGCACATCACCTAATATGCTTAATTGGTAGTAGGCTTTCGAGTCTATACAGCTTGGAGTAAGACAACATGCATGAAGAGGATGATGTGGACAAAATACTCATTTGCCTAATAATTCTGCACTCCCTGTAATATCAGATATTTATATTGAACTGAATAAAGACAAAAACACAGCTTTTTTGATATTTGCATAGAAAGTAAAATCAGATTATGACAGAAAATGTAGATAGATACAAAGATACAGTTTAGTGAGAAGTAAAAAACTTAATGTGTGAAAACTATAAATAATTCTGCACTCCCTGTAAGGCATAGGTGTCAAACTCTGGCCCGCGGGCCAAATTTGGCCCGCAGCCTAATTACATTTGGCCCGCGAAGCCATACCAAATGACTATTAGAGCTGGCCTACTGGTATTATACAGCTAATATATATATTGTTTAGTATTAAGCTTTGCTTGTTCTATATTCAGTTTTTCAGCAAAACGTGCTTGAGTCCATAAGAAAAGATTCATTCTTATATCTAGAGGAAGATTTTTTTTTCAGTAAATATTAACGTTAGCCCGCGACTTTGTTCCAGTTTTGAATTTTGGCCCACTGTGTATTTGAGTTTGACACCCCCGCTGTAAGGGTTCATCTGATTGTTGATCTTTTCTCTGTATTATTGTAGGGTACCTTACAAAATAAAGTGCCTTGAAGAGACTTAAATGGAAGTGTACAGAGTGCTTTCGGTTCAGCACCCACGTCACTCAGCTCTCTAGCTGACTGCACTAAAAAAGGAAAAACGCTCATTGGAGAAACTATCATCACCTGCTGGTTAATGTTTTAATTACACAGGTGGGTTGCACCTGAGACATTTGTTGGTTTTGAAGTCTCTTCATGTTCAGTGCATTGTCAAGAATTGTCGAGACTTTGATAGAGGGACAGACATCAGTCTTTTGGGCAACGGGTGACATGGACTGCTGTGGTACAGGAGAGTAGTGGATAGGCCAGGCACTACCTGTGGGTGACCCCACAGGAACTAGATAGATCCAGTGTGGTGACTGTGGGTGCTGTTGTTGACCAGGACACCAAGTGGTGGTGATAGTACCAATTATCTTGTTGCTGGCCTTGCATAGACTGGAATCTCCTTTTCTCTGCCTCTGCTGCGCTTTCAAAATCTATCAAATGCTTCATTTTCCTGTTTTAGACATTTCTGCTCAGCTTCATATAGTTCCTCCAGCTTCCTTCTCTGTTATGTATGACTGTGACAGATTCAAAGTTGTATTAGCTTTGGCCTCGTGTTTGCTCACATGAGCCTCAGGAATGGCCAGCCTTTCACAGCTTCGTCCACTCTCACCATCGTAGTCTGGATTGTTTTGACTTTACCGGGGATGTGTGCTGAAATGCAACAACAGGGCCACTTTTTTTCTCCATAACTCGGTGTCCTGATGGAAGTTTCTCATCTGAATATTCAAACAGTTATATGCTACGTACTGTATACATGGCATGCACTAAGTTGTCCACTGTCAGAGGCCATAAGAAGATCATTTGTAACCTTCACTAAAGCTGTTTCTGTGCTGTGATGAGCTCTGAAACCTGACTGAAACTCTTCAAATAAGCCATTCCTCTGCAGATGATCTGTTAGCTGTTTGACAACTACTCTTTCAAGGATGTTTGATATAAAGGAAGGTTGGAGATTGGCCTATAATTAGCTAAGACTGCTGGGTCTAGAGATGCTTTTGAGTAAAGGTTTAACTACAGCCAGCTTGAAGGCCTGTGGTACATAGCCGATCATTAGAGATAGGTTGATCATATTTAACCTCCTAAGACCCGAACTCTTCCACGGCATGCATTTTTAATTTCTATTTGGTATTTGGACTGATTGGGTCCTGATGAATGTAAAAACAAAGATTTGCCAGATTTTTTTTTTACCTAATTTTTGTTTCTGAGAAAAATGAAATGAGAGCCACATATGAGGATATTCATTTAAAATTTCGATAGAACAGTAGCAGTATAATGTCCTCGGTGGAGTGGATATAAGGCCCTTGTAGAGCAAAATTGAGTATTTTGGTCTAAATAACCCAAAATGTGATGTCCACATATGTGGACGCCAGGTCCTAGGAGGTTAAGATCGAAGAATTAATTAATGGCAGGACTTCTTTGAGCAGTTTTGTAGGAATGGGGTCTAAAAGACACGTTGATGGTTTGGAGGAAGTAATTATTGAAGCTAACTCAGAAAGATCAATTGGAGAAAAAGAGTCTAACTTAACATCAATGGTACTAAGAGTAGCTGTAGATAATAATACATCTGTGGGATGATTATTGGTAATTTTTTCTCTAATGATAAAAATGTTATTTGTGAAGAAGTTCATGAAGTCATTACTGGTTAACGTTAAAGGGATGGTTGGCTCAACAGAGCTCTGACTTTTTGTCAGCCTGGCTACAGAGCTGAAGAGAAACCTGGGGTTGTTCTTATTTTCTTCAATCAGTGATGAATAGTAAGATGTTCTGGCTTTGCGGAGGGCTTTCTTATAAAGCAGCAAACTATTTCTCCAGGCTAAATGATGATCCTCTAAATTTGTGACACGCCATTTCCTCTCCAGCTTACGAGTCATCTGCTTTAGGGTACGTGTTTGAGAATTATTCCACGGAGTCAAATACTTCTGATTAGAGACCTTAGTTTTCACAGGAGCTACAGTATCCAGAGTCGTACAATATAATTATTTTATCTGAGCTCAGAACTAAATCAGATAAAAAGTCTGAGAAATCAGACAAACTCTGTGTAAGGCCCAGGTGGACGATAGATGATAACAAGTAAGACTGGTTTCTGAGTTTTAAATCTGGGGTGGACGAGGCTAAGCATCAGGCTTTCAAATGAATTAAAAGTCTGTCTGGGTCTTTGGTTGATTAATAGGCTGGTGTGAAAGCGTTGTGCAGCGTTCGATACTGTCGACCATAATATCCTATTAGAGCGATTAGAACATGCTGTAGGTATTACAGGTACTGCACTGCAGTGGTTTGTATCATATCTATCTAATAGACTCCAGTTTGTGCATGTAAATGGAGAGTCCTCTTCACACACTGAGGTTAATTATGGAGTTCCACAGGGTTCAGTGCTAGGACCAATTCTGTTTACATTATACATGCTTCCATTAGGCAGCATCATTAGAAGACATAGCATACATTTACACTGCTATGCAGATGACACCCAGCTCTATCTGTCCATGAAGCCAGATAACACACACCAATTAGTTAAACTGCAGGAATGTCTTAAAGACATAAAGACCTGGATGGCCGCTAACTTTCTGCTTCTTCATTCAGATCAAACTGAGGTTATTGTACTTGGCCCTGAAAAGCCTAGAAATATGGTATCTAAGCAGATTCTTACCCTGGATGGCATTACCTTGGCCTCCAGTAACGCGGTGAGGAACCTTGGAGTCATTTTTGACCAGGACATGTCCTTCAACGCACATATTAAACAAATATGTAAGACTGCGTTCTTCCATTTGCGCAACATCTCTAAAGTTAGAAATATCCTGTCTCAGAGTGAAGCTGAAAAACTAGTTCATGCATTTATTACTTCCAGGCTGGACGACTGTAATTCATTATTATCAGGAAGTCCTAAAAACTCCCTGAAAAGCCTTCAGCTAATCCAAAATGCTGCAGCAAGAGTCCTGACAGGGACTAGAAAGAGAGAGCAGATTTCTCCTGTTTTGGCTTCCTGTTAAATCCAGGATTCAAAATCCTGCTCCTCACATACAAGGTCTTAAATAATCAGGCCCCATCTTATCTTAATGACCTTGTAGTACCATATCACCCTATTAGAGCACTTGGCTCTCGCTCTGCAGGCCTACTTGTTGTTCCTAGAGTATTTAAAAGTAGAATGGGAGGCAGAGCCTTCAGTTTTCAGGCCCCTCTTCTGTGGAACCAGCTTCCAGTTTGGATTCAGGAGACAGACACTATCTCTACTTTCAAGATCAGACTTCAAACTTTCCTTTTTGCTAAAGCATATAGTTAGGGCTGGACCAGGTGACCCTGAATCCTCCCTTAGTTATGCTGCAATAGACATAGGCTGCCGGGGATTCCCATGATGCATTGAGTTTTTCCTTTCCAGTCACCTTTCTACCTCACTATGTATTAACAGACCTCTCTGCATTGAATCATATCTGTTATTAACCTCTGTCTCTCTTCCACAGCATGTCTTTATCCTGTCTTCCTTCTCTCACCCCAACCGGTCGCAGCAGATGGCCCCGCCCCTCCCTGAGCCTGGTTCTGCTGGAGGTTTCTTCCTGTTAAAAGGGAGTTTTTCCTTCCCACTGTCGCCAAAGTGCTTGCTCATAGGGGGTCATATGATTGTTGGGTTTTTCTCTGTATCTATGAAGCGCCTTGAGGCGACTTTTGTTGTGATTTGGCGCTATATAAATAAAACTGAATTTAATTGAAAAATTGCTGCCACACCGCCCCCTCGGCATGTGCTTCGAGGTTTCTGGTAGTTAGAATGACTCGGGGGTGTTGATTCATTTAAACTAACATAATCATCCTGCTGCAACCAGGTTTCTGTGAGGCAGAGTAAATCGATTTGTTGATCAATTATTAAGTCATGTACTAACAGAGACTTGGAGGAGAGAGACCTAATATTTAATAATCCACATTTCACTGTTTTACTCTTTGGTTCAGATGTGGATGCTGTATTGTTCTTTCTTTGTAATTGTTTATGTTTAAGTTGTTTGTTGCTGGTTTTTAGTTTGTTTTTTGTCTGTTTGGAAGCTGACACAGTCTCTATGGAGATGGGTTTTTGGGGAAGTAGCAGGAGGAGAGAAGCTGCAGAGAGGCGTGTAAGACTGCAACTCTGCTTCCTGGTCCCAACTCTGGATAGTCATATTTTGGGGGGTTTAATAAATTTGTCCATATTTCTAGAAATGAGAGCTGCTCCATCCAAAGTGGGATGGATGCCGTCTCTCCTAACAAGACCAGGTTTCCTCCAGAAGGTTTGCCAATTATCTATGAAGCCCACATGCTCCACCAACCTGGCTGTCTGAAAGTGGTAGATGCTGGTCCAGATAAATTGAATCTCTAATAATTTGCACATTTCTTTCAGTGTGAAAGACATGAGCGATGTGCACTAGTCAGTCAGTCAGTATCGCTTTCAAGAGATACTCACCCACTCTGACTCCAACCCTGGGTTAGATCAGAGTTTGGGGGACCAGGTTCTGGATGCAGCCCAAGTCCACCATATAGCCTTGTGTATACCCCCTTGGTAACTTACCGGTGTGCTGTACGTCCCTCTCAGATGGATAGAGGGTGTTGGAGGGCCTGCAACATGGAATACCTGTCTGACCTCCATCCATAGACATTCCCAGCAGATGTGTCCTTATCACGTGCACCTCCAACACTCCTGCCCCAAGCTCGTGTGGGTCCTGGTGCAGTGCCTGGGAAGGCAGAACAGGGAGATGTGATTGCAGCACAGAAGGGAAACCAGCATCTCGGAGCTGAGACTGGCCTCATCCCACTCGTTAGGCAGCCGCGTCTCTCAGTCTCCTCTAGCCATGCTGCTTGTGGATCTCTGCCAGCATGACTACCACCTCCAGGCTCGCTGGTCGAGGGCAGTGGACCCATTGCGCTGTCTTCCCAGGGAACCCCTCCACGAATTGTTCAAGGTCCACCAGCTCAAACTGCCACGCTTCCCCCTCTGATGTTCTCTGATGTGGTGGCTGCAGCCACCACATCAGAGAACCGCTGGGCCCATGAACTGCTGAGTGAAGGGCTAATACTCTGCCGACATTGCACTTTTCCAGAATTGCCAGCGGTCCAGCATGGCCCGGCAGATGTTGGGAAAGCACCGCGATGCCGGCAGCAAGCTCAGGGCCACCATCTAAGCCTCCCTCCATAGCAGCAGCAACCACTCGTCCATAGGCCACTGACACCCCTCTGCTGTGGCCAGGAGTGTCTTCAGTTTCCCCTTACGCACCACCATGTACTGTTTGTGCACGGCTGTGAGCTCTGCCGCCATCTGACCCAGCAGCTGGGCCAGCTGTACAGGCTATGGATCTGACATGCGTCCTGCGTTTTCGGGACAACTGTGATAGACAGACCCAGTAAACAGCGTTTTCAGGTAAGTGACCATTTATTTAAAGACTTCTTTGAGTTTTGTTGTGGCAGCTTTGCAGCTGACATGTCTCAGCTTGGCAACAACAACCCTCTGCCAGGTCCCTGCGTCAGTAAAAAGGAAGAGCCTGATTAGCAGACTGGCCCCAGCTGCACTGCCAGCCTCTCTGGCACTGTGCTCTGAGCCCACTGTGCCACCCCTCTTCTGCAGCGGAGCTACAGACCACACCTCCACCACAGTGGTGTTGATACATGGTGTCCAAATTTGTAACTGTTCCAACTGTAATTATTTTTTGTTTTTTTGGGGGGTTTTTTAAGGCAGCTGTGTCCGATCTGACTTTGATCTGTCTTTCAAACTAAGTGTAGAGAACAAAAAGTCTTTGTGTGTGTGTGTGTGTGTGTGTGTGTGTGTGTGTGTGTTTGTGTTTGTGTTTGTTTCTAGGACCCGACTACACACTGCAGAAGTACAGTGACTCGCAAGATGTAACTGAGAAGCCCAGAGAGGAGACAAAAGAGAAATCTCTTTCGGGGAGCCCACATTTCTACAGGAAAGGCACAACACCAACCCAGTCTCCATCTGCAAGCCCAGGTCCCAGCCCTAGTCCTTCACCTACTGCTGCTAAAAAGGCTTTTTACAGCAGTAAAACTCTTGCCTCTGATGCAGCAGCGGAGGCTTTGACAGCAGGTAAGCAACTTTATTGCATGTTTGTCTATCAGATATTAGCTGTAATAGTAATACAGCTAATTTCTACATATTTACTGCAACAGGAGGTTTCCCAACAGTCTGGAGGAAGTTCTCCTGAAAGCTGTTATTTTTTCTTTGACTCTGTAGTTCATCTCATCCTGAACCATCTGTGTTTGGTGGGTTTAGGTTGGATTAGGTTATAGAGACCCATGGTTTGCCAATTAGGAAGCTGGAGGGTCTTTTTGCTTATTGTCTTGCTGAAAATTAACAGCATCCCGCAGATACTGTGAAGCTGAACTGAGATGTGAAGCTTGACTGAAAACTTGAAATTCTACCTCCTGAACCAGTATATTGTATACGCATTAGTCATTTGGTTAACTGTGGTCTCCATTACTCCTGTCTTTTTTTCATTGTACAGGCATAACAAAAGCAGTGTCAAAACTTTCTCTGAGACAGCAAGTAAGGCAACAAGAGGCTTCTCCAGCAGTCAAACAGTCTGCTACCACTACAGTCAGCAGTTACTCAAGCAATGGACAGATTCACTCCCAGTTCCATGGTTACCATGTTAAAGCAACTCTTAAGATTCAACCCCCTGAAGAACCAATTGGTGTAGTGGATGATCTTCACCCATCTGACCTTGTACACTTGCTGCCATCACCTGTCAAACAAATTCAACCACCAGCACCAAAACCCCTGCCAGCCCCTATCCCTTCACAAGTTCCAGCAAAAGATGGCACCAAAGCACAAGAGCCTCCCAAGGAACCGCAAAAAAAGGAATCAAGCAAATCAAGGAGCCTTGCAGAAACCAAGAAAGCCAGTATGGAAATGGATCCTGAAATTGTAGAGGACAAATCGGTGAGTTGAGTTGCCACACATATTTTTATAATATAGTATTCTAACAATCAGGGAGAATCGAACGCACAGTGAGTGTGCGTGTTCAGATTGTACTGACATGACTTATACTTTCTAGAATTTCCCACCAATGTTACAATAACTATAATCTGAATATGGATATATGTCCAGAATTAGGGCTGTTGCCATATCATGGTGCCCACGGTAATACCACAATACATTTTTACCTCCTATAAAAGTGCCATATTTTGATATTAATGATATAACAATGCTATACATTTACATTCCCTAGCACACACACACAGACAGACAGACATGTTTAGCAGTGAGGCCCACATGTCAGCCTTCAGTGGGATCTGATTATTCCAGATGTTGTGTGCGATGAGGTGGATTTAAATTAGAGTCTGGATTTAACAGGAAGCCAAAACAGGAGAAATCTGCTCTCTCTTTCTAGTCCCTGTCAGGACTCTTGCTGCAGCATTTTGGATTAACTGAAGGCTTTTCAGTGAGTTTTTAGGACTTCCTGATAATAATGAATCTTTGAGCTCAGAGAAGAAATTCAGCTGTTTTTACAGGAGGAAGACATGCATGAAGTTGCAAGGAAATGCTGTAAAACTTGTGAAAATCCAGTTAAAAGTCCAAAGTTACTGGTTGTACTTGTTTGCGGTGAGCAGCAGATCAAACAAGTTAACAATTATAAATGGTTTCAAACACACATCCAGGCCTGTGAGACTCATTTAGACACTCGGACACTGACCGTGGTTCTCTGGTACACTTCTGCATACTTTTTGTATATTTTGTGTAATATGTGTAATAAACTGTAAATTTGGACTTTTTCAAGGAAGCATTTTTTTTATTCAGTGTTTTCATTTTTTAATGAATTTACTCCTACTGGGGAGAACACACATGAGGTTTAAGGCCTGGACGATGATGAAACCTGGAAAATGGTTGCAAATAAATATGGGTACCACTTTAGGCAGCTCCTAATTTTATGGATTCGGCACCCAGCTTTGCTTGTTTTTTCACTTTTTCGCTACGCGATTGCATTTAATTCCCGCTCGTCTCTTTCTGTAGCTAGCCTGTATCACTACACTAGCTGTCTTGAAAGCGTCTAACTCCCTCCCTTCTTTCACATAACAGTATGATTACAGTCAGTCTTGTGATTTGCTGCATGGTGTGCCCATCAAAATAAAGTCCTTCCTACATGGATTCTCAGCAGGGTTGAAGATTCAGCTGCCACATACCGACAGGCCATTAATCAGAATCAGAATCAGAATACTTTATTGATCCCTGGGGGAAATTATTTTTTGTTACAGTGCTCCATTTTAAACCAACATTAAGACAAGACAGACAATACGCTAACTAAGAATAGTACAATATATACATATATATACATACATACATACATACATACATACATACATACATACATACATAAGTCACTTATAAATAAATATTTGGAAAAGAAACATGTGTAGCTGTAGCAGCAAACAGTGTGTTAAGTGGATGCGTTGTACAGGGAGCCACAGGCAGGAATGATTTCCTGTGTCGTTCAGTGGTGCATCATGGGTAATCTCAGTCTCTCACTGAACGTGTTCCTGTGACTGACCAGCATGTCATGGAGTGGGTGGGAGGTGTTATCCAACATTGTCTTTATCTTGGACAGCATCCGCCTCTCCGACACCACCTTGAGGGAGTCCAGCTCCATCCCCACAACATTGCTGGCCTTACGGATCAGTTTATTAAGTCTGTTGGCATCTGCGACAATATTGACATATGAAATTATATCGCGGGCCGGATGTGGCCTTCAGACCGTTTAGGAGCAGTGCTCTCTCACACAGGGTTTAGTGGGGGTGGGGTGCTGCTGACTTCAACTGTGGATATAGTCGGACAGCAGGAAGAATACTTTGAGGACCTGCTTCTGTAGAGGACGCAGAGTGTGTGGATGAGGGGCACGATTTGCCTGTCACCAGGGGCAAGATCAACAAAGTAGTTAAACAACTACTTGGTAGCAGCAGGGCCTCTGGGGTGGATGAGTTGCTCTGACTTCCTTAAGGCTCTTGTTGTTCTAAGTCTGTCTTGAAGATCTGGCAAATTCAAATTCAAATTTTATTTGTCACGTACACAGTCATACACAGTACGATATGTAGTGAAATGCTTGGACAACTGCTCGTGACCTAAAGAAAACAAAAAAGGAAAAGGCTATGAATAAGATAGGAAATAAATATGAAAAATTAAAAAGGGTAAATTTAACTAGGAAGGAATAAAATATAAATTAAGGTTAAAAATGAAATAACTGTACAACACAAATTAGAATGAAGGGTAAATTTAACTGGGAAGAATAAGATAAAATATATAAATTAAAGTTGAAAATAAAATAACTGTACAACAAAATACACAATATAGAACTATATAAGAATGTATGAAGAAATATAAATAAATATATGCACAATAACAGCAGCATATACACAATAACAGCAGCGTGATTTAAGTAATGAAGTGAAACAATGTCCAGAATGTCCAGTGTGTGTGTAAGAACTGTATGTGTGGGTCAGTACTATGTGGTGGTGTGATTGAGAGACCGTATCGCCTGCGGGAAGAAGCTCCTCCTCAGTCTCTCTGTGTTGGTCTTCAGGGAGCGGAATCGCTTTCCTGACCTCAGCAGAGAGAACAGTCTGTTGTTGGGATGGCTGAGGTCCTTCACGATCTTCCTGGCCTTGGTCCAGCACCGCCTGCTGTAGATTGAGTGCAGGTCAGGGAGCTCGGAGCGGATGGTGCGCTCAGCTGACCGCACAACCCTCTGTAGAGCTCGTCTGTCCTGCATGGTGCTGTTCCCGAACCAGGTTAAGATGTTTCCCGTCAGGATGCTCTCTATGGTGCACGAGTAAACGTTCCTGAGCACCTTGGAGGGCAGTTGGAAGTCTCTCAAGCGTCTGAGGTGGTAGAGACGCTGTCGGGCCTTTTTCACCACGGTGTTGATGTGACAGGACCATGACAGGTCCTGCGTGATGTGAACTCCGAGGTATTTGAAGCTGTCCACTCTCTCCACTGGGCACTCGTTGATGACGGGGGTCTGGTAGTTCCTCTCCTGCTTAGTGCTGAAGTCCACTATCAGCTCCTTTGTCTTACTGACGTTTAGAAGGAGGTTGTTCCTCTGGCACCAGTTCTCCAGATTCCTAATCTCCTTCAGGTAGGCCGTCTCGTTGTTATCAGAGATCAGGCCCACCACGACGGTGTCGTCAGCAAACTTGATGATGGTGGTGGAGCTGGTAGTGGCCACACAGTCATATGTGTACAAAGAGTACAGCAGGGGGCTCAGAACACACCCCTGGGGGGCTCCAGTGCTGAGAGTGGTGGAGGCTGAGACATGTCCGCCCATCCTTACTGCCTGTGGTCTGCCAGTTAGGAAGTTGGAGATCCACAGACACATAGATGAGCTGAGTCCCAGATGCTCCAGCTTGGTGGTGAGTGTGGAGGGAATTATGGTGTTAAATGCAGAGCTGTAGTCTATGAAGAGCATTTTAACATAATTCCCCCTTCTAGTGTCCAAGTGAGTGAGTGATGTGTGGAGGAGATGAGAGATGGCATCGTCTGTGGAACGATTTGGACGGTAAGCGAACTGTAGTGGGTCCAGTGTGTCTGGTAGTGAAGAAATGATGAAGTCTCTGACCAGGCGTTCAAAGCACTTCATCACTACTGAGGTGAGGGCTACAGGGCGATAGTCATTGAGAGAAGCAGGGGGGGGTTTCTTCGGGACAGGAACAATGATGGACTCTTTGAAGAATGTGGGGATCACCGACTGAGATAAAGAGATGTTGAATATCTCAGTGAACACAGGAGCTAGCTGGTATGCGCAGTCTCTGAGGATACGACCTGGGATGCCGTCTGGTCCTGCTGCTTTCCTGGTGTTCACTCTCTTGAAGGCTCTCCTTACTTCATGCTCGGAGATGACGAGCACGTTTCCGGTGCTGGCAGTATCTTCCTGTCTGCAGCCGTTAGCGCCGCTAACACTAGCATCGTTGGAGTCCTTAGCTGCAGCCTCGAAGCGAGCATAGAAAGTGTTCAGCTCGTCTGCCAGAGTCACGGCCACGTTCGTCATACCGGTTGTTGGTGCTTTATAGTCCGTTATTGTCCTTAGTCCCCACCACAGGCTCCTAGAGTCACTCTGTTGGAGTTGTGACTCTAGTTTCCTCCCGTAGCGCTGCTTCGCCTCTTTCACCGCCCTCCGCACGTTATATGACGTGGCTTTGTACGGGTCCATGTCCCCCGTCGTGAGTCCCGTGTTGTAGGCAGCGGTGCGGGATCTCAGTGCGTCGCGGATGGTTTTATCCACCCACGGCTTCTGGTTGGGAAACGTTGTGATAGTCTTTGTCTCCACGGTATCATCTGCTAGTTTCCCGATGAATCCCACAACCGCTTCCGTAAACACGGTTGTGGCAAGGTGCTTCTGGATTGGTAGACTGGAGTGGTGATTCCCATCTTTAAGAAGAGTTTCTGGAAGGTTATAGGGGGATCACACTACTCAGCTTCGCTGGGAAGATAGACTGTACCAGGGTACTGGAAAGGAAACTTTATCCATTAATCAAATCTCAGATTGAGGACTGTTGCAAGAGCTACAGTTGTACACTGCCAGCAGTCAGTGTTGGACTTATTCACAGTAGGTGTTGGACTCAGTCACCAATCCTGCTCATTATTTTTATGAAATTTTAGGCATAGCCTCGTGCCTGAAGGCTTCCAGTTTGGTAGCTTCAGAATCTCACCTCTGCTTTTTGCAGATGATGTGGTTCTGTAGGCTTCAGTAGGTGGTGGCCTGTTTGACAAGTATTTGTCTTGCAAAATTTAAATAAAAATTTGCAGTTCAGATTTATTAACAAAATTCATAAATGGTATAATAAAGGTTGCATGCAAACGAGCAAAAAAGAAAAGAACGACACACACACACACACACACACACACACACACACACACACAGGGTGATATGAGTCTCTACAAGAGCAAAAGGTGAAGCAACAAAAGGATTATAAGAAGATGACAAACAAATGTTACCAAAGACCTTCTGCAGAAGAAGAAAGTGGGAACTCTGAACTAGACAGCTGTCTTGGACAACTACTATTTTCTGTGGCCATCGCCCTGTACAACTCCTCCATCTAATACGCTGTAAACACTGCAATAGTTCCACACTGTTGCACACGCTCTACAGTAAAAAGTTCACAGGTTAGAATTAAATGTCAATCATATATATTTCACCTCTGTGATACTCTTCATACTTATAGTTGAGCGATTTGTGCCAGCTCTTAAATTGGTAAACTCTGCAACATATTGTATTATTTAAATAGTTTAGTCTGTTACTGTTACTGTCTTTGGGCAACTGTAATCCACACAATTTCCTGAGGGATTAATAAAGTATTCTGATCTGACTGAACTGAATTCAAGAGGATATCTTTACTAGTTTCCACTACATACTGCATGCTGTCAGTGGGGCCCACTGCTTGTCTTGTTGATTTTGATAGCGTCAGTAATCATAATGTTGCAAAATAAATGAAATAACTTAAAGAGCTTTCTTGTGTGTCTCCACAGGGCCCTAACTCTATCTTGGTGGTTCTTGTGATGCTGTTGAATGTAGGTCTAGCAATCATTTTTGTCCATTTCCTCACCTGACCAAATATGGGCTCGGGTAAGAATTTGCAGCTGTATGAGTATTTCACAACTGAAACTGGTTTGCTGTTGTGTTTATCGTGCACTCAGGAAAGATCGGTCATTTAGAATACAACCTCAATACAAACTGTATATAAAAACAGAAGTGCAGTGATCTGCAAAGCTATAATTTATTCACAACAGAAAACAGAAAGAGTAGCAAATGTTTACAATAAGACAATGTACCCCTTTAAGAAAATATTACTTTATAAAGAAGTTAAGACGGTGGCAATAAAAGACTGGAAACTGTAAGTGGTACTAAAAAGAGGAACATTTTACTAATACATACTAATTATTATCATTTTACAAGTAATCAAAAAGGAGTTATCTTTAAAATCCTTCTATTGCTTTATACAGGTCCCAATGCTTTTCCCTGCTTTGTCCCCTCTCCACTACAGTGTCAGACCTCTCAGGTCATCAGGTGCACATCTTTAAACTGTTCCCAGAATTAGATCCGAGTGTGGTGGGGGGGCTTTGAGTTACTGTGGTCCTTGTTTTTGGAACACGAGTCCCTCTTTAGTCCAGACATGTTTTCCACGAACGATCTAAAGAAGGACCATCTTGCTTTGTTACCTGTGCTCAGTTCAAAAGTCTGCATATCTGATGCTATGGGATGCATTAGTGCTTATGGAATTGGCAACGCCATCATCAATGCTAAAAGTGTTTAATATGTGGTTCCAGCTATATGACGTCTGACGTTCTTGCACATTTTTAATTTGTTGGTGTAAACATGATATTTTCTGTTGTGAATAAAATATGGCTTTATAACATTTGCAAATTATTGCATTGCATTTTACACATTTTTGGATTAAAGGCTCATCAGTCCGAGTCAAACATGGCTGCTGATTACATTCAAAACTGTATTCACTCCACTGACATGACTGTTAACACATTTTTGTTCTATCCCTGCATTGCACCTTCACAATGGTACGGTTCTACAGTTCTGCTGTGGTAATTCTTCTGTTTTCAGTTAGCCTGGAACGTTTGTGCTCCAATTAGCAAAACTGACCCCTGGGCCTGGTTTGAATATATGTTTGACACTGACGGATGCACAGGACACGATGGAGTATCCATGGAGACTCCATCCTTGCCTCATCCTCTGGTGAAAGGACTACGAGGAAGAGAGAAATTAATAATTCAGTAATTTTTTCCAATCATTGTATTTTTTCAGGTTTCAGTGTATTGCACATCAAGTGTTACTGTGATGCTGTGGAAAGCCAAGTGAATAACTGGAACTGAGTGCCTAAGTAGACTGAGGGAAAGTGAAGCTTTGGTTGTTTAAAGGGCAACACTGGTCTTTTTTAAAAAATTGTTACTACTACTATTGTCCTACAAAAGGACGATAAACAGCTACTAACGGTGATGTAGCCCTTTTCTCCCGTTTTTACAGAACATAAAACAGAACACTGTCCCACTGGGTGGCGTTCCTTTAAAACAATGAGTTCTAGAGTTGGTCTAACAGTTACAGATGACCAAAGCTGTTGTCATGTTCAGACACAGTCCTGTTTACGCTGCTTTGCTTGCTTCTTGGCCCACAATCATGACCTATAAACTTTAGGCCAAGAAGGTCTCGATCAGTCGTCCAGGTAAGTAAATCCATCTGGATGTAGCGTAATTATGTGATTCCGCTACATCCAGATGAACAGAATCAACCTTTTGGGGTTTAAGCTAAGGAGAAATTTAAGATGTGAGGTAAAACGTCCTGACAGTCCTGTATTTCTGACACACAAGAGCAAACTATATTAGTATCAGCTAGAGTATTCAGAATTGTGAGGGCAGCTTTGGATATTATTAATTTCATGAACTGTTTGTAAACAAACTGTAGTTTTCAAATGGTTCATAAAGAAAGGAGACTTTACCAGGTGTTGCTTTGTTATGTGCTTTTAATAAACTAATAGGTGTTGGTAGAAATAATTAATTGTTCACATGAAAGTTGTGAGAATCATTCTGTAAAGCAGACATGGGATCCCTCTGATTTATACACAGGTTTCTTTTCTTTTGTGGCTTAAATTGGAAACCTTAATTCAAGTACACATTATAGCATTCAGTTGAAGGAAGTCTTCTGTCTCGCCAGCCGGACAGACATAAAAACTACAAACATCACAAAGCTTTGCTGGTAGCAGGTCGATGCTCCAGGAAGCAAAATAAGTACATTTGAGTCTATTGTATGATGGCTTTACCTTAACCATCAAGTTCTGCTGCTATTTTAAGAGCACTCCACTTTCTGTCTGCTTATGAAACTGTGATGTGAACAGTATATTATTCAGTGTGTCACAATGATGACAACACTTTAACTTGAACTTTGTTTGGGGATGGGGATGAACATGAATGGAGTACGATGGGGCAGCAAAGGCTGTGTTGGTCCCATGGATGTGCACACAACAGCATGCAAGAGCTTGTTTGCAGTGAATGAATCTCCTGTGATAATGCTCAGTTTATTAGAAGATTTGCTTCTTCCACAAATTTGAGATCACATAAAAGTGGTCTCAGTGGAACTCTGAGCCATCTAAAATAGCAGTTGTACTGGAAGTGGTCCAGAGATACCCAGGAAGGCACATATGTATAAACCAGTGCTGTGTCTACACATAAGACAGTTTAGCAAAGAACCAGTTTTAAAATGTATCTTTGCTACCAGCAGCATGTTGGAGGGGAAAAAACATGATTTGCTTCTAATTTTTTAGTTGAATTTATGAAAAAATTTGGTAAAATGCCAAATATAAAACAGTTTCACATTTATAAAACTAAAAATTCGATTCAGAATGAAACATTTTAAATTGTTGGTTCAAAGTATCATCAATCTGTAGGAGGGGGTAAGATAAAGGCCCCGGGGTGGGTGTTGACAGCCATCTGTAAAACACCGTGGATGCTCTGCCACAGTTTGGGGCTGAAGTCACTGATGTCATTGATCTCGTCAGTATTAATGGAATTATGAGCAAAGAGAAGTACTGTGACATCATCCAGCCTCCCCACAGTCTGGACCTCAACATTATAAAACTGTGAATCCCACTGACAGAGACTGGAACAAAAGGTGCTTCAGAGAGTTCAGTCTGTATTGAGTAAAAGTCACTTTAAGCTTGTTAGAATTTTTTTCTGTTTTTAACCTAATATACTGTATTTACATATGTGTGTGTGTGTGTGTGTGTGTGTGTGTGTGTGTGTGTGTGTGTGTGTGTTTTTAAGGTAAATGTAATTTTTAAAAAGGAGTGACTTTACACTCTTTATGGTCCTTGGAGAGTGAGTGTGTTTGTTGATCTGTTCACATCCATTGCATATAAAACTTGATAACTTGTTCTCTGCAGCAGTGACCGGACTCCTGAATGACTTTACTCTAACAGCTACTTTTGTGACCTTGCAGTGGATCCATCCAGACTAGTCAGAGGGGCCTTTTTAAAAAACGACAGCAGACAGAACAGCAGACACAGACAAAACGGAGGCCTGAAAATAGCCGGGTGGAGGAGAGGATAAAAACACATGGAGGAATGAGGGGGGTGGCAAGGGAGAAAGATGAAACCATCACCACCCCTGGACTGTGTGAAAGTCTTTGGTGCCCAAGTCCAGCCTGATTGGACTGTTGATGACGTGTGACTTCAGAGTGCAGTGAAAGCTGAAGCTGGGAGTAGCTAGTTGGAAACCAGGCCTTTACCCTCAGCGAGATGAGCCAATGGGAGCAGAGTGGATTTGAGTGTCAGGCCTAGCATCTAGACTGCCCATAAAAACCTGGAGTATGTGCCTGTTTAGCAGTCAGTCTGACTGCTGAGTAAATTTTCACGTTTTGAAATGCTGCAATAAAAAGTTTGTGCCTTATCCAGCTGAGATGTAAAGAATTTGTTTTGTATATGATCAGTGAACAATAACACGGACATTCAGTCGTTATGTTGCTCTTCTGTTCAGTTAGTTAGCCGTCATTTACTTTGCACCAAGCATACATTGTCTAGAAGATAACTTTGCACTGATGCTTCAGTTCAGCAAGAACAACTCACCTTTTCTCTCACATGTAAGTTCTCATAAGACTGTTGTGATCTAGCTTGTGCACAGATTTGATCACATATGTGTGTGCTTCAGCAGTTTGTGTGTGAGAGGATGGGCAGGTGTTGGGCTGGATAAGTTCAGAGATGCACTTTGAGTTGATGGAAGCCAACAGCTGCCTTACCGTTTTACAGAGTGACATGGTAGTGGGTAAGAATGGCTGGACAGGAATGTGAAGCACCAAGCTGCTTCCCTGTGCCAGCTCCTAGGAGAGCAGCTCTATTTCTATTGGTCTGTTTAGTGATCTGTTCACATCCATTTTTATCTGATTCTGTCTCAGTGCCTGCTTTTTTACTTTATTAAAACTTAACCATAGACGATATTTTCATTCACAGTCCACATTATTTCATTTCAAACTGGTTTATTGCACTTATAGTTTTGATCATTATGATGGCTGAATACCAGTCTGTATATGTTGAATGTTAATATTTTAGTTGACAAATGAATCTGTCTTCCAGTGGGCTGAAAATGCACTCGAATCTCCACCGAAGCAGCTCACTCTTTGGACGATATTTACTTTTAAAGGAATATTATTTTATTTTGTATGTATCCATTTGTTTTCTTTGTTCTTTTTAAACCTTAGTTTATAGTGCAGTAAAAAGAAGTGCAAAGTGCAGGCTTTTGTTTGCCTTGTTAAAATCTATGTTAATATAAATGACAGAACTTTGAGTATAATTATTTTGTATTTATGTGGATATGAAACATGCACCATTCATTTTATTGTATAATGAGTTTAAATGTGTGGTTCACTTGATGGCTATTACTCTGTTGACCTTGAAGGAGAGGTCACAGGTCAAATATGACATAATATTACCTTAATAATATTACCTTAATAATATTACCTTATATTCGAAATATGGTAGTTTCTGACAATGCACTCTTTCACATTGTGCTTTCTAAGTTCTGAGGTTTTTTGTCAATTTTCAACCAATAAATCATTAAGTTGACCTTGAAGACCTGGATGGATGTAGCCCAAACTTTAACATGACCCCACTCTAGACCCTACAACGTTTTATCAAAATGTGCTCAACACTTTTTTAGCTATTGTATTTTCAGACAGAACGGTACACACATACATACACATGCAAACATGACAAACAAACATAACCATCTTGGAAAATTTAAAGTCTTATTAAAATTCTGGATTTTCTCCCAGAATCCTGGACTGGCTGGTGGAGCGACGGAATAAGACTTTGAAGCCCATGATTCATAGGTTTATTCACGGGGATGAAAGCAATCAGGATCACGGGTTAGAACCTTTGTTGCTTGCAGTGCGGGAGGTGCCCCAGGCCTCCATGGGATTTTCTTTCTTTGAGCTGCTGTTCGGCAAGAAGCTTGATTAAGGAAAACTGGGAGGAAGGTCCAAGCCCAGCTAAGAAGGACATTCAGTATGTTCTGGACCTGAGAGCAAAGACACGCACTGGGAAAGTTATCACGAGAAAATTGTCTCCAGGCTCAGGAACTTCAGGAGTGCCTGTATGGCAGAGCGGCTAGAGGGAGACAAAGTGCTTGCATTACTCCCTTCTTTCATCTCAAAGTTGCTCAGCAGGTTGCAAGGAGCCTTCATGGTCACACAGGGGCGATCGTGGCTCAAGAGTTGGGAGTTCGCCTTGTAATCGGAAGGTTGCCGGTTCGAGCCCCGGCTTGGACAGTCTCATCGTTGTGTCCTTGGGCAAGACACTTCACCCGTTGCCTACTGGTGGTAGTCAGAGGGCCCGGTGGCGCCAGTGTCCGGCAGCCTCGCCTCTGTCAGTGCGCCCCAGGGTGGCTGTGGCTACAATGTAGCTGCCATCACCAGTGTGTGGATGTGTGGGTGAATGGGTGGATGACTGGATATGTAAAGCGCTTTGGGGTCCTTAGGGACTAGTAAAGCGCTATATAAATACAGGCCATTTACCATTTACCATTCACAGTAAATGGGTAACAGGTGTTGACTATGCAGTGGTGCGGTCAGACAGGAGAGGAGCCACACAGGTATATCACCTTAACCCTCTCAGGCTCAAATTAAACTTTTTGTTGCTAATGCACAACCAAGTCCTGCAGTGGTACTTCTGAGTAAAAAAAACTCATAAAATATGTATGTGGGGTAATCAGGTTGTTAGTTTTTAACTGTTGCAAATCGGCAACGCCTGCCTCGAGAGGGTTAACCTTCTCAAAACATGGAGAGAGGCCAAACCCACTTCTCTGATGAGGGAGAGAGATGAGTTTGGCCAGAGGTGCCCAGTTCCTCCTTCCCTCCATTATGATCACACTCAGGCTGAGCGAGTGAATGTTGCTGCGTTGCAACAGCATTTTGCAGATGTTCTCCCCATGCCCAGCCGTACCTCTCTGATAGAGCTCCAGTTTGAAATGTGTCCTGGTGTGACAGTGCACTCACAGCCCTACAGGTTACCTGAAGGACAAATTGTTCAGAAAGAATTGGCTGAGGCGCTAACGATGTGGGAGTATTTCACTAGCAGGGTCCACTCCCTTGGTAACGATGAGCAATGAGGGATGAGGGAGTGTGATTAGTGCTGCGGTTTGGGGAAGGCCTTGAAGGGGACTGGCGATGGCTCTCAGGCCGTGCAGAACCCCCTGTACTAACGAGAAATAAAGGGAGGAAAGGAAGAGAGGAGAGGACAGGAGAAGAGAGGAAAGAAAAAAGGGGGGGGCATGAAAATGAGAACAGCGGGTATTGGAGAAGGGGGGCTTTTATGGCCTGAGGCCAGAGGGGGTGTGAAGGAGGAGTAGTCCCGCTCCTGAAATTCAGATGATATCTCCACTAGAAGAGTCTTACAGCGCCTTGTGTAGCCCCATAGTTCGTGTGGAAAACAAAGATGGGTCTATGTGGTTCTGTGCTGACTATCGTAAGGTGAATGAGGTGTCACTTATCCCAGGGCCTGGGTCGACAAGCATCTGGACCGGTTAGGCACTGCTCATTGAACCAAGGGATAGTGGCAGATTCTTTTTGTCCAGAGTTTAAGGAAAAATACGTCGTTCTCCACTCAGTACGGTTTGTACCAATTTGTCACACTTCTGTTCGGCTTGTTTGGAGCCCCAGTCAATTTCTAGCTTCTCATGGACCAAGTGCTGCGTCCGCATGCTGCATGTGCTGCCACCTATCTGTTTGGCTCGGTAGGCTCGGCCAGATGGCTCCCCGGCCTCAGGGCGGCGGAGGTATATGGTAGGAGTGGTCTGCGGCTGTGCTGCAGAAGAATGGAGAGGCAGTGGGCTGGGACTGCTTTGGGGAGAGCTGTGCCAGGAACAAGTCGGCTGCAAAGCTGCTCAAAGTGATCTTTGGAGGGGGGGATGCAAATAAAACCTTACTAGTACTGCAACAGCGTGTAGTACATTTTATTCCTGTTTCTGTACATTTTTCACTTTGAATATACAGTACTGTGTGAAACTTTTCTAGTCTAAAATAGGTGCGGTGTTATTGAGCTGTGCAATATACATGAAAATACAGTCCATAAGGCAAAAGTAGAGTTTGCACAATTATAACAAGGTTTAAAGTCAGTATTTGGTAGGACCAACACAGCTTGAACTATCTTCAAGAAGCTGTTTGGTAATATTTTTAAAAGTAGCCATCAGAAATAGTTCTTTGGGTTTGTCGAAGGATATTTAAAACTCTTTGGATGTTGGCTGACTTTTTTCTGTTCTCTGTCCAGGTGACCACACACTGCTTCAATAAATAACGCTGTGGAGAGACCCAGCCATACACTCTGAATTGCTGAGCTAAAATTGAGCCACTGAGTAATTCCACCTGAAATGAACATAGGCCTTCTGCTCTAACAGTCTCCGATTTGCACAAAATATATAAAGATTGACATGAAATTTAATCTTCATATATCAAATACCTGATCTTTTTTGTCAAAGGTCAAACAAAGGTCCATCCTGCAATTTTCAGTCCTTTTGGTTTCTGCACATTGAAATTTGAGGCAATATTTGAACATATCTCAAAAACTCTTTACTGCTGTTTCTTACCATCAGAATTAATCAGGAGCTGTAATTTGTGTTAATTAATTTACTTTAGGCGGTTAATTAAAATATGGAGAAAAAAATCTTGCTGACCTGTAAACAACTTAACTTTGCAAAAGATTAATGATAATGTCTGAATGGTAATATAGTTATATTTCACATTAATCCAGAATAAAATATGTCCAATATTTTTTTTAACACGAAATTCTTATTTAACAAAATGAAGAAAATATTTTCAATGAACTTTGAATTGTTGAGCACATATGACAAAAATAGTAACATCATCAGAAAGGCTTATGTGAATGACACAAAGTTTGGCTCTGTGTGTCAGATACTGTTTGTCTGATGTAGATTTTAGATAAAATTATAATTTGATTCTAGTCAATACTCTGTCGCCTTTGGAAACGTTTGGTAGATTCAGACCTTGGAAATTCCAGCGTCTTGCTCCTTGGAAGAAAAATATGTAAAAAAACAGGGATGACTCAAGACTTTTGCACGATGCTGTAATTCTGAAACTATTTGCTCTTCCAGTTTTTTACAGAGTGCTGAATCCTTCCACATCTTTACATTTGGAAGTTGCATTGAATCCTTTTTGGAAATCAGGTTGTAGACGACCGGATTCTGATTCAAAACTTAACCTGATGAAATCGTCTGTTCTACTATTTCCTTCATGCTTCTCGCTACAGACTATAAAATGATCCCGTTAACTTTCTTAGATGTCAGCTCCCGTCTCAGGAGTACCATGCAGTGTTGGAGCATCTGACAGGCTGATTAATGTATAGTATGTCATCTTCTCAATATAGCAACAGGCCCACACATAACAGGCCCTCCTGCTTTTTTAGTGCTGTGCTATTTTAAGCCTGAACACTTGCTTATTAGGAATAAAGTCTGTGTCTTTCCATGGTCGAGGTTTATGGCAGGCAGTGCGTTATGAAACATAATATTTTACTCAGGTCTGATTTTTTCTTTTCTTTTTTAGAGTCCAAGAAAAACTGTTGATATAGAAAGAAGTTGTATGAGTAGCAAAGAGATGGAGACAGCCCAGGACTGACAGTTTGATAATATGCTGTTTGTGACGACAGACTGGGAGAGTTTCTTTATGGAAAATAAATGTCTGTAATGTGTAAATGATATTTTGTCTGAGTTAGATTTCAGCCTTTGTGACAAATAAAAGTATGTGATTGGATTAAGCATTAATATCTCTCCTGTGAAGTCTATTTTAGTATTGATTTTACACCAACATGACAGTCTCCTCTTTTCTAGGGTTTGTACTTGACTCTATGCTGTGTGTTTTTGAGGCATTTTAAGAGTCTTTATTTTAAGGGTTTTTTAGATGTAAAATGTCCACGTAGTCAGGCCACTGGCTGCCCAGTGGGTGGCAAGTATGGAGTGACACATCAGTGTAGTGATTTATGTGCAAGTATACCATCAACACTGACACAAATACAAGACAGCAGCCTTTGAATAGCTGTCCACTGTAGTGACCACTATGGCTTGACTTCTAAAGGTAATTATCATCTTGACTGTTACAAGTGATACGTTTGTCATGTTGTCACGTGTTATTGTGCAATAAATGTTTATTTTCTGTTGTTTTTTTCCCCTCAGTTGTTTCTAAGGAGATGCATTTAAAACTGGATTTCATGTTACATGATGTGTTTGTGTAATCTGGTCCAGTGTCTTTGTTTTCAGTCTGTGCCAAGGAAATTATTGTTACTGTAATCACTTTGGTAAAATGGAATATAGATAATTAGATCACATGCATACCAAACTTTGATGCCGTGGCATTCAACAGTCAGGGCCGTTAGGGAATGGCAGGGAGCATAACGCTGTATTTTCCTTCTACTCTGTCCTATGAGAAATCCTCCAACTCATAAGTGGGCGTGGCTTTTCTATTACCAAAATGGTCATGGCTGCTGGAAAGTGCAACACAACATCAAAGATTATTTTTATTGCAACTGTGAAAGAAAATAGTGTCATTGTCACTGCTAAAAATAAACTTGTAAACTAATCTTTAGGTTCTTGTTCTGTTTTTATTTTATTTTTAGTGCTGCACAAAGTTGAGTGATAGATATTACACAGACGTGTTCTTAGGTATGTCATTCATTTGATTCCATTCATCATTCCGCATGTAGACAGTCCCATTTTGTTACATTTGTGTAAGATCATTTTAATTAGTTGTAGAATCTAAGTGGTGCTTTTTGTCCGCTCTAATAGAAAGCTTTTTTTATTTTTATTTCTTTTGCCATGCCCGTGATGCCGCCCCCCACCACGATGCCGCCCGGGCAACCGCCCGTGTCGCAATTTAAGATAACTTTTACTAAAGGACAAGCTTAATCTACTTTAAGTATTTCTATGTTACGTGT
The DNA here is from genome assembly GCF_057382185.1 of Mchenga conophoros. Classification (NCBI taxonomy): domain Eukaryota; kingdom Metazoa; phylum Chordata; class Actinopteri; order Cichliformes; family Cichlidae; genus Mchenga; species Mchenga conophoros. The sequence goes on along the minus strand of NC_140543.1, from coordinate 35,596,657 downwards.
TATGTTGCTTCTATTCTGGCATATTTTGGATGAAAATATTGTACTTTGTATATCATTCTAGTTATGTTAAAAACCTCTGTTTCGTCTATGGAAACATTATTATATATAAAGCTATCCAGCACCATAGACATAATGATCTGCAATGATTCAATAATATAATGTAGATTCTGAAAAATGCCATTCTACGTAATGAGTACATTTACTTTAGGCAGTTTAAGTAACTTGTGCACAACGTAGCTTTTCATGATTCTTGGTCTGTGACCCGGTGTTTTGGACTCTCTGTTTCTCTCATTTAATGTTTTTGTGTCATGCTTCTAAGAAGAACTAAAATTAGTTCTTTTTGTCGTTTTTGCAGTCTTGAGTTGTGACACATTTCCGGTTTGGTTTCTTTATGTTTTCTCATGTGTTTGGTGACATCTGGTGGCCAAAAATATGAAGAGCAGCTTGAATCATTATGATTGCCCAGTCTGCAGAGCCAGCTGATAGCTTCTGTTTAGTATGGCGTTATTTTTGAGAGTTGAGTTAAACGCGCACGGGCAGAAATGTTGAGAGCGCGAGCAAGACATTGCGAGCGAGCGCAAATGCAAAAACTGAGCGAGAGGGGCTGCTGGTGTGTGTGTGTGTGTGGATAATAGCCAACACTGGAACACAGTTTTTGCACGCAGGAATGAATTTTGTTCACTCAAATTTAGCTTTTCGTCGCTCAAAATAAATTTCTCCTCAAAATGCAACACTTGCACCTGCAAATTTTTTACGTGCGCTCAGAATAGTGGCACAACTGTTCTGTGTGATACTGAGCTCCTATTTTGGTGCTTTGAACTTGCATTTTGGGGGGGTGAAAAAATGATGTTATGTCCTGTTGATTAATAAATGTATGCTTGTGCTGTAAGGTCCCTGCCTCCACATGGCTTTGTAATGGACCAGTGACAGGTACATTTACATGTATAGTCTATTTCTTATTTATGTTTTGGACCTGTGGGTAAAATTGCTTATGAACTGGTGAAATAAAAACATAACACATTATGTTATTCTGTTTGAACCAGTGAGGAAGAGAGGAGTTCAATCTCTGTCATTGTGTCGCACACCGGTCTGCTATTTATCACAACACAAATCCCACCAGTGATTCACTTTCTTATAAACCACAGAATCAGGTCCCTGAGTGACGTAGATCACTGCTTTGATACCGAGCTCAGTTGTTTAGTAAATGACCTGTATTTGTGTAGCCAGAAGGCAACGGGTGAAGTGTCTTGCCCAAGGACACAATGTCCGAGCCGGGGCTCGAACTGGCAACCTTCCGATTACAAGACGAACACCCAACTCTTGAGCCATGATAGTATCAACTGACAGTTCTGTGTGATTGGGCTACCCTGTTGTTGTGCTTTGTTTTTCATTTTTTGTGTTGTTTGTTTGTTTGTTTGTTTGGGTCAGTGTATCTATTTTAATAAATAATTGTTTTGTTTAAGCATGTGCCACGGTCTCCCTTTGCCTGTGACATCTTAATGTTTGTAAACATATTCAATAAAAATGACAATATAAATAATAATATACAACACAATCGTATAATAAGTTGGGGGTGTGCTGTGAGGTTGGACTGGTACATTTATATATAATATATAAAAACTTATACATATAGTGTATATTTTATTTATGTTTTGGGGGTAGAATTGCTTGTGAACTACTAAAATAGAAACAGCACATTTATTGTTATTATGGTTATTCTATTTGGTTTTTATTTAGGAATGACAGCGCATCCTCTTGCTGGTTTGGGGTTTTTTGCACAAAATCACTGTGAAAAAAATTTGCTAATTATTCACTTCCTTATAAATAATTGAATCAGGTGCTGAAGCTGTGATACACTGAATAAAGCTTCGGACGTCACTGATCACGTGACCCTGGCCAGACGGACCAAACCTCGACACAATGCTTCTGTTTTGGTGTTTCTTTGACACGTGTCAGAGCTTCAGCTTCAAACGGTCCATCTTTAGCCATCTGTACCTGCTGCCTCATTAGATAAAGGTTTGTTTCTGTTTATTAGAATCTGTCGTGAAGCATTTTAGGTCCAAATTCCACACATATTATGACAAGCTTAGAGTCCAAGTACATTTCCAGAGATATGAGCGGATGAAGCTTTGTGGCGCTTTTGTGAGGTTTCTTCCTGATTGTACAAAAAACGATTCACAGACAATCCTGTCAGTGACATCTAGTGATCAGCTGCAATAAACAGAGAGGCAGATGTTGTCCAAGATAATGATTAAGTCTAAGGAGCATGTTAAGTGACAGACTGAGATGACCCAAAATGCACCACTGAACAACACAGGAAATTATTCCTGCCTGTCGCTCTGTCCGTGTACGACTCCTCCATCTAATCCACAGTAAACAGTGCAATGGCTGAACCATTTTGCATGAGCTCTACAGTGAAAATAACGTTTTACAGTTCAGAGCATTTTTTTTTATCTCTGTGATATTCTGGATATTTATGATTGAACTATTTGTATATGTTAGATCTATTTCTTTTATTTTGTAACTTTGTTATATGTTGTATTATTTAATTTGGTTATTATGATTCTGTAGAATTATTTCTGCAGATTCTATAGAATTATGATTCTGATATAGCAGAAATGATTCACACAACTCATTGATTGCAGCTCCACTACAAAAGCAGTAAATAGTGTTTTAAACAGCTGTGTCTTCAGTCTAAGATTCAGAGCCCACTAATGAAAATGTTACAACATTTTGAAATGTAAATTTACTAACAAAATGTTTAACACTAAAACCACCAAGTGGTCATCAGGAATCAAAACAACTACTGTGGCATGCTGGGTTGACTAGCAACACTTATTGTTTACAGACACATAAAGGCTCTGTAACATAAGCTAAATGTGAAAAACAAATGCATAATAAACTGCAGTTAAAAAAAGATAAGACGACTGTAGACCTGAATGGGTGATGCAAAAAAGTATTTAAACCATTGTAAATGGCTTGTTGTCCTATAGTCTGCCAAACATGTCTGTCATGAATGGTATCGAGTCATTTTGAGATGGAAGAACATTTCTGTCACAAGGTAGATGTCACGGGAGTGGAACGGACTCAGGCGCAGACCGAGGTAGCACAGTTCAACGACACTTTATTAATCACACTGGTGCACTATATACACGTGAAGGGGGGGGGGACACCAGGGTCCCGGGGATCAATAGGCTGGGGAGACACACTTCTTCGCACTCGCTCTGCTCCTCGTCCAAACAGTCTCCACACAATCAGCTCACTCTCCTACTCACGGGGTCCAGGGGTCACAAAAGGGCTGATCCAGGTAAACCTGTTTACACAGACGAGGGTAAGTCGAAGGCAAACACGGGAACAGTAGAATCGCAAGGAAGCCAGGCAATACTAACGAGAGTTACTCAATATTCCAGCGACGAATAGCTCAGAGCCCCAGCCTTAAGAGCCAGAGAACTGCAATTCGCTCGAGATCAGCTGCAGGTGCGTGGGCCAAGGGCAGGAGCCCAATCAGAGCTCCGCCCAGGCAGACAGGTAGGAGAGAGAGAGCGAGAGAAAAACAACAAACACTTGTGGCCACACTGGGCTGGCCGGGGAGGCACAGGGACCATGACAGTAGAAGCTGCAATCAGTTTTGGCAAAGTGCCTTTTTTTTCTATCCTTCATTTAACCAGGTATCAATGTTTACTGAGATTAAAAATGTTTTTCTCATGAAAGATCTGGCCAAAAGGAAAGCATACATTGCAGAAACAAAGATAACATTTCATTAGGGAGTTTTGAGGGTCCAGCGCAGCATCTTAGCTGTTCCTAGGACTGCGCTCTTCTGGACAGAGATCTTGGATGCTGTTCCTGGGATCTGCTGGAGTCACTGCCCTGAGCGCTCCGATTACCACTGGGACCACTGTTACCTTCACCCTCCACATCTTCTCAAGTTTTTCTTTTAACTCTTGGTAACTCGTGTTCCTTCTTCCTGATGTTGCTGTCATTTGGTATCGTTACATCGATCACTACAGCCGTCTTTCTTTGCTTGCCCAACACCACTATATCCATTTGTTTAGCCACCACCATTTTGTCCGTCTGTATCTGGAAGTCCCACAAGATCTTAGCTCGGTCATTCTCCACCACCCTTGGGGGCGTCTCCCATTTTGACCTCGGGACTTCCAGGTTATACTCGGCACAGATGTTCCTGTACACTATGCCGGCCACTTGGTTATGGCGCTCCATGTATGCCCTGCCTGCTAGCATCTTGCACCCTGCTGTTATGAGCTGGATTGTCTCTGGGGCATCTTTACACAGCCTGCAGGTGCAGGTTGATCACAATAGTGATGTTAACTGTCATCACTTCTGGTTTGTCTGACCAGTTGGCCTAGCGACGAGCAGCAACAACAAAGAGTGAAGTGTGTGGAATTGCCGTTGTGCTACATCCACAATTTAATGGACGTCATTGTTTTTCTTGTGACATTACCAATAAGTTTGATGTGTCACATGGCCCTCTTCCTATTGAAAAAACAAAAGTTGTATCCAAAATGACCGACTTCTAACTGGCCACCATGGTCACCACCCATCTTGAGGAGTTTGCCCCCTCACATATACTAATGTGTCACAAACAGGACTTTAATATCACCAACCATTCCCATGTTATTACGGTGTATCCATATAAATGGCCCACCCTGTAGATCCTGTTAGTTTTTCCTTCACACTGTCACCAAAGTGCTTGCTCATAGGGGGTCATGTGATTGTTGGGTTTTTCTCTGTATGTATTATTGTAGGGTCTACCTTACAATATAAAGCACCTTGAGGCGACTGTTGTTGTGATTTGGCGCTGTGTAAACAAAAATGAATTGAAATTTAATTGAATATATGGACTGTTGTTTTGACCATTTCTGCACAATGAATAAAAACAAGCAAAAACATATCAAACACATAAAGCTCAGACTTCTAAAAGATCTCGTCCAACTCCAAGTAGTTTGGATAACTCACCTACATTCCCTGCTGATCCAAGTCCTTGAGAGGTGAGTGACATTTTATTGTCCATTGAACAAAAACTGAATTCAACAATAGACTTTCATTGATCGAGCTATTATACAAAGAACTTCAAGCTCTGCGTGAAAGCTTCGAATTGTATCGACTTACAAATGTGCAGCATGAGGGACAATCTGATTTTCTCCAGCATCAAAGAACAAATAAACAAAGATCCTGAACAGCTGATCAAGGACTTATAACATTGAAACTTAACATTTCCAGAGAAATTTTCAGCAATATGTACAAAGACTCAGTCAGAAGAAATCATCAAACAATGGCCCTCTACCCATAATCACAAAATTTGAAAGATTTAAGCATAAACAAATGGTACAGCAACCAGGGAAAGAACTGAGAGGAACAAATTACCGACTAAATGAACATTTTCCACAGGAAATATATGAAAGGAGCAAGAAACTTATCCCAGTCAGAAAGATGAAGATGACAGAAGGAAAGAAAGCCGTGATAATAGCAGACAAACTGTACATAGACAGTAGATTGTACTGGGACAAAGATGTCACACCCTGGCTGTCTTTACCAAAGAACTGTCACTGTTATTTTTGCCTTTATTTGTTTGTTTCCTCACTTGTCATTGTCGCCTGTCACATGCTTTTCTTTCATTTTCTTTGACATTGTTTACTTTACTATGTAAATGTCACAATCTGTGGAAGCAGACTGTGTGGAGTGAGGAGGTGGACCCAAGTCCAGACACGCAAAACGAAACTTGATTTTAACAAAGGGTGAGCCGTTTATTGGAGGCTGATAAAACAGTACAAAAACAAAGGCGACACGAAACAATAACCTATACTGGAAGAAGTCTAAACATGAAAAACCCTGAAACATAAACATAGAAACCTGAAACATGAAGACTTCATAAACCTGGAAACGTGGCGTGACATTGCAGGTAAGCAGGCAAAACAGATGAATGGACAAAGAATGACAGGAGCTCAGAGATTAAATACCCACAGGAGGTGATCAGGGAAGTGGAAACACGTGGGGAATCAGCTGATTCAAATAAACATGATGGGAAGTGAAACTAAACACACTGAACATGGAACAAATGACCTCTTCAAAATTAAAATAGGAAACATTACAGGACGCAGACATGACCACACAAACCTGATTACACAGAAAATGCAGACATGAAACACATGATGGACTTAATATGACAAACTGACGAGGAACACACACTGTAAATACACACACAGGAAAAAGGGGATTGGAGATGAGACAGACGAGGTAACCTAGGGAAAATAGAAGGAGCTGAACTTACAATGAATGATAAAAATATAACACTCAAAACGCTGGGTCACATGACCCAGGATCATGACAGTAAAACAATACAATCGCTAAATGTCATTAGCTGGAATATTAAGGGTTTTGGCTCTCATAAAAAAGAATGAAAACATTTAAACATCTATCTGACCTGCATGCTGATACAGCAAACACATCTCTCTGAGCGATCATATTGATCTTAAAACAACCAAAAATAATCAAGTATTTTATTCAAATTATAATTCAAGACAAAGAATTTTGATCAATAAAAATATACAAGCAATATAAAACCACTGTAGATCCTGAAGGTTTTGCACATACACACCTACACTCTGCCGATAGATAGATACCCTACTGGGATAATAAGCTGCCCAAAGGAAGTGATAGAAACAGCTGATATCAAGACAACAAAGCTCCTGACCATGTATGGAGGGTTTCACCCCAAATCCAGCACCCTGAGATTATATGTCAAGCAGAAGAAAGGAGGCCCAAGACTACTGTGTCCCCTATCCAGGATGAAACAACATGAATGTCCATGAATGCATCAGGAACACTAAGCACCAGTGCTTATTGAATACCTCAGGCAGAAGAAACCAAAGAAAGAAGACGAGCAAGTGGAAAAACCACCCTGGAAGAACAGGCGCCCGCAGGATTTGTACTGAAGGCAGAAAAAGTGACTGACATCCAGAAATCCTACCGGTGGCTGGTGAAAGACAGCACAGAAGCACTACTCATGGCAGCACAAGAACAAGCCCTTAAGCACACGATCAATAGAGGCTGGGGTCTATCACACTGGACAAGACCCCAGACACAGGCTGTGCAAAGATGCCCCTGAGACAACCAACACCTAAGAGCAAGGTGCTAGCAGGCAGGCCATACATGGAATGCCATTACCAAGTTGCTGTCATAGTATGCAGGAATATCTGTGTCGAGATGACCTAGAGACTCCGAGGTGACTGACCGAATTAAAATCCTGTGGAACTTCCAAATACAGACAGACAAGCTGGTGATGGCTAACCAAAAGGATATAGTCGTGGTGGTGTGAGATTATTCCGTTATTATATGTTACCTTATATATGTAATCAAAGTAGTTGGATTAGAATACTGCTGTAGATCATATTATACCCTTTAATATAGAGTGTGTGATCAGTATGTAGTTTAGTTCTCATTATACTTTTGAGTTAAAAGAACATATTCACTTATTAGTTTATTAGATAAGTGTGCATCACTCTGTATCCTTGATCTGCTGTGAATGTCTCATACTGTGTTCTTGACATGTTTTATTGCTGAATCATAAACAGAAGGAGACTTTGTGTCTAGAGCAGAGGAGCAATGATCCGAGGTCATAACTTAGGGAGAAAGAATGTGAATGTTTGGGCTTTTACGACTAGGTGGGGGCCACTAGCGGCTATAAGAAGCTGAGTAACACGTCACCATTTTGAGACTTGCGGTGACCCTCTTCAGGCATGTCTCCCCATCATGATGGTCCTTATGCTCTTAAGTGTTGAATTGTATGGAAATAAAGTATTGTTGATTGAGCATAAATACACCGAGTACTGTCCTTCCTTCAGCCCAAAATTGGGAGATTTCAACAGTGGACAAGCAGAGGAAGACAGCTGCAGTGATAGACGTAGCTATACCGAATGATAGCAACAACAGGAAAAGGAACACAGGAAGATGTAGAGGGTGAAGGCAGCAGTAGTCCCTGTAGTAATGGGAGCACTCGGGGCAATGACCCTCCAAACTGGGCGAGTGGCTCCAGAAGATTCAGAAGACTCCAGCGCCCTGATGCACTGGTGCTGAGACAGCCATCTCACCCTCAATGTCACAAAGACAAAGAAGTTGATAGTGGACTTCCGGAGGTGCAGCACACATGCCCATCACCATCAATGGAGCTGCTGTGGAGAGAGTCAGCAGCTTTCATTTCCTAGGTGTAAATCTGGCTGAGGATCTCACATGGTGAGTACACACAAACAAAACAGTGAAGAAGGCGCAGCAGCGCCTCTTCTTCCTCAGGAGACTGAAAAGATTCGGCATGAGCCCCCGCATCCTCAGGACCTTCTATCACTGTGCCATTGAGAGCATCCTCACTGGATGCATCACCACCTGGTATGGCAACAGCACCACTTACGACCGCAAAGCTCTCCAGAGGGTAGTGCGGTGGGACGAAAGGATAATTGGGGGTGAGCTTCCCTCCCTCCAGTTGTGCTGTCCTCGCCCTTTGTTTTCACCGGCTGGACAGTAAGATAATGCTCCAGTAAGCAGACTTATTTTCCTTTTTTGTGCTGATTTATTGAAGAATGGCCTCTGATCATCGCCTTCTCTTTGACTATTGTAAAACTGAAAACATACAAAATATTGCATTAGCAAACTACTATCGCAAACTAGCTTGTTACACACTTACTGCGAGCTGACAAGAAAAAACTTTCATAACTCACACGTACAAATTATTATACAATTTGTAAATAAAACAAAGAGACAATTATTATTTTATCATCACTCATACTTTTGGACAAATCTCGTCCAAAGCAACATTTTAAGGTCCATGTCAGCTTAAAACAGTAATACTTTGGCATTACGTTCAGCCATCTTGGATTTTCCGCTTTCTCTATTTTTCTTTTTCCAAAGTAATCAAAAGAATATTACAAAGCAGCCACCAGAGGGAGCTCTAGGGCAGTTTATAAAACTGTATAAGCCAGTGTAAATTATAAAGTCAGAACAAGCGTAGTCCTTGGAGAACCAAAGATACCTTGAAGGACCCCCAAGACCCCAGGCCTCTGGTAGAGGACCCAGTGGGTGTTCATGTGAGAATGGGCTAATGATAAAACTGCATAAACTGAATTAAACATGAAGAGAATTGTATTCATATGTGACTGAATGTTCATAATTATTGGAACTTCCTAACATAGAAAAGAAAAATAAAAGCCTCATCTCTGCATCCAGGAGGGCAGCGAGTCTCAGACGGCCTTTAATACTCCGTTTAGACACTTTGTCACTTGGATTAACAAATGTGTCTGCTGTGTTTCAGGCTCTGGAAAAGAAGGTCTTAAGACCAATTTCTGCTGTAATTTTCACCTTTATTGTTGAATACACCAGTTTTCAGTTGGGTGTTTCTAAGATAAGATCACCTTTATTAGTCCCGCATGTGGGAAATTGGTTTTGTCGCAGCAGGAAGTGGACAGTGCAAAAGTTGTATAGCAAAAATTAGAATACAATACGAATAATATACTGTACTTCATACTGTATTGTTTTCTTCAGTGCATTCAGTTCTTTCTGGCTTTGCTCAGTGATGTAGTTTTGTACCCACTGTTTTTCCCACACATAATTTGCGTGCAGGCAATGTCAGTAACTGCATCCCAAAGCACTCTTTGGTTACAGATGGTGGATTACACTCTTCACCTTTATCTGTGTCAGTTATCTTGACTTGCTCACCTTTGTGGACAGTCTTTAACCCAGTGAAAAACAGACGGATAAACTGCACATTTAGTACTGCAGCCAAACAGTGAGTTTCTTCCTGATCCCTTTGTGCCAGTGGCTAGCCTTTCTGTCACTTTTGCTATGGGATATTTACCATTTCTTGGTTAATTCACCTACTTGAGACAGCCTCTGATTTTCTTCCAAATATCCTTTTTAGAGTCGACTTCATAAATGTAAAAGTCAGAACTGAACATGCTGTAAAGACTTTAGCATCCAAACATGCAGCATCTAATGATTTAAAAGCCAAGACTGCATTGGGAAGCTCCATCGTGTACGTCCACATGTGACTGTATCATTGTTCAAAGTCCATGGTAGAGCTTGTCACAGTTACACTGGGGTCTGTCGTTATCTTCTCAAGGCAAGAAACATCATAGGTCTGGTCTTTTTCTTCAAGAAACAAACTGTCAAGATTCGTGAGTAATGTGTTCGTACCAGGGTCCTTGTTCAAGTCATCAACCAGTGTTTCCCCCACTGTTTCTCTCATCCAATTGGAAACCATGAAAACACCAGTTGCTTGCTTATCTTTGTTGAGCTGTGACTCGTATCCAGAAAGCACCTTCATTCTTTCAGCTTTCATTCGTCAAAGTCTGGAGGAAGTCTGTCATTGCGAGCCATCCTCTCCTACCAATATTGATCTATAATGAAGTCAGACTTTAAGGTGGTTTAATATTTACTTTATTAGTGTACATCACCATCCTGATGACTTCCCAAAACAACTGGGATGTCCCCACTTAGAAAGTCCAACTGGAATAAGCTTGCAAGTCAATAATGTCATCCATAAATGCAGTTTAAAATTATGTCATGCAAAGAAAAAGCCAAACGATTAAAGCAACTGTTTTTGGGAAACATGGATGGCACGTGGACATCCAGGTTGTTGTCAGCGCTCAGTTCAAAAGAAGAGTTCTTTGAATTCTCTATCACACAACAATGGGACGACATTCCTCTGCTACAAACGCAGCATTCCTCACTTCCCAGATATTTATGAAGGTTGTTGTTTTATTGTGAATAAACTGAGGCTACGTCCACACGTACCCGGGTATTTTTGAAAACGCAGATTTTTCTATGCGTTTGCACCTTTCGTCCACACGTAAACGGCGTTTTCGGTCACTGAAAACGGAGATTTTTAAAAACTCCGGCCAGGGTGGATAGTTTTGAAAACTCCGTTTTTGCATTTACGTGTGGACGAAAAAAACAGAGAAAACGCAGAAAACGCAGCGTCAAAGGTGTGCACCATTTTTGACGTCACACTGTGCGCCACGTAATTGTTTCGGTGAAATGAATTTCTACAATACTGTTACTGTTACTTGTACTCTCTGCAGTGTTTAAATGCTTACATACACACAAACAGTTACTGTCCCTCCACACATACGACTCGGTTCTGCTTCTATGCCCCAGCCTTGTTTACTATTTCCCACCGAGGCTTCTAGACTTCTGATTGGCCAACATTTCTACAGGTTAGGAATATATCGCCACCTGTTGCTTTGGCATGTTCATAGCAGCGTTTTCCTTCATTTCTGCGTTTATGTGTGGACGGGATTATTTTTTAAAACGAAAACAGAAAATCTCCGTTTTCAAAAATACCCGTGTACGTGTGGACGTAGCCTACACTGTAAACCCGAATGTTCAAAGTAATTAAACAGATTAAGTAGTGTATACTCAAAGTTTTTAAAAAGTTCTGTTAACTTAAATATGTCAAGTTCGTATAACATGTTCTTTTTGAGTAAATGAAACTAATAATATTTGATTGAATTGAACTATTTCTATATTAAGTAAGCATCACTTAAAATCATAACTTAAGCACAACGTAACACAGTTAAGTTAGGACATATAAGAATGGTAAAGTCCTGTTATTTTTGTTGTTTCAAGTAGGATTTAATAATAAACTTAATTTATGTAGCACATGCTAAAATACAATAAAATCTCAAAGTGTTTCACCAAATAAGTAAAATCAAATTGTCTTAAATGCATTAGTGGAAGACAAAATGTATTTATTTTAATATTCATTGTTTTATCAATGTGTCCTACATATATATTTTTAATTTTTTCCGTAAGTGTTGAGCAGCTGCAGGAATCAATTTTTATTCCGAGTTAATCTCTGATTCACCCTCCGAAGCGGAAGGCGGCGCTAATGAGCATTAATACGAAACACAGAAGAAGTGAAGGTATATGGGCGGGAACAGCACCAAAGAGGCAACACGGACGACTGGAGAAAGTTGGACCTAACGGCAGCAACTAGCATCACTGGACTTACAGTAAGTTTTCAATGTTGATATTAGTTTATTGTTAAAATACGAATATTTAGTTGTATTTTGGGTGCGTGTCGAAAAGAATAGCAGAAATGTCGGTCCGTGTTTTTTATGTGCTTTGCTGCTCTCCCCGAAGGAAACTTTGCGCTTGCAGAGCTAGCATTAAGTTGTTGTAATGAGGGTCGCAGGCTGTTTAAAAAGTTAGATACTACTTGTTCTAGAGGTGGCGCCTGGTCGCCTAGTATAAAACAAAGTATTTTAATCTCTCTAAATTTTTAAACCCCCTCTCATGACTCAGAATAGTTGGGTCCAAACAAGCCCGTTGTCCCTGCAGTTACACAACGGAGATGCCTGTCTGCAGTGAGAGTGCTTTCAAGCAGTTTTCTTGTTAGAAACGCTATATTTTAAACTATATGTTCAGGGTTAGGGTTGTGAAGGAGCTCTTGGACCTCTGGCCTGCTCTAAAAATGGAGTCTGAGGTAATATGGATCAGCTCTCTTAAAAATGAAAATTGTAATTCTTACTCATGTGGCAGCTTTTTGCTGCTTTATAAAGATGTGCGAGATTCTTCAAATTGAACTGTATTGTTCTTCTGCTGTAGTTGTATGCAGAGTTTCAGCGGATTACAAATCAGAACCTGCCCAATACATTCTACGCTGAACTTGACCGCCATCTTCCTCGACTGATGACCTTATTCAGCCAGGGCATCAAAAACTGGGAAGACAGCAGATGCCCTGGCTGAAAGTCTAAGAATTCACAATGAACAGGTAATAATAGATTGTTACACATTTCATAGGTTGAACCAGTGGAACATTGGACAGGTTCAATGATTTAAATGAGCTTTTTGAATTTTGCTATTACTCCACTTTGTGTTTGCTATTTGTCTGACTGTATTAAAGATGTGAACAGGTTATTTGTGGACATATGTTCTGATTTGACTGTTGTTTTTGTTGTTGTTCAGTAAACTCACCAGTATATACAATTCTGTTTTTATCTGGAAATAGGAAATCCATGATATCCACACCAAGCGCACTACCGTTCTCCACGCCCTTCCTGTCTATCTGCGTGAGGATGTCTCTGGATTTTTCAGAACCTGCACTGTGAGTGTCCTTAAGTATCTAACAGATACTACTGTGTATATAAACAGTGCATCAAAGTACAAACATGTATTTTGATGCACTGTTTGGACTTATCTTTGTTTAGTCTACCCATAAGGTTTCCATGTATGGTCTTTTCTGTCTCCTCACTACGAATGAACTGAATTGGTGTTTTGTTGAAAGTGATAAGATGTTTAGTAAAACATTTTCCTGTGTATTTCCTTTAGCTTAGTTTCAGTCTATCTCACACCACTTGATTCTCTGGTGAATTAGCTGATTTATGTGTGCAGAACATGGATCTTCTGTTTTTCACCTCTTACAGTGAGACTCAGGTCTCCCTTGTAAAAGAGGTATTGGATCTCAGTGGGAGTTGGTAAAATGAGAAATTATATGTCGTCTGTTGTATTTCTTGGGTTAGATTGTGATTAGTATCTCTTTTTCATTAATTCAGGACGAATCTGATGAGTTGGAGCTTGATGGTGTTGAAGTGGCCCTCTTCACTGTCATCAGTGACCATGACACAACAAGTCCAGTTCACTACCAACCTGTGAAAATCTCTGTCGTCATTGTAAGTGATGCCGTGTTCAGTCTCCCCAGATTTGGTGAAGCCTTCCTGGTAATGTTTGGACTGATCTATGCACTTCACCTCAGCTACCCCAAAGGCCTGACCAACACTTTAGAATTTACTCAAAAGATTTTATTTGGTCTAGAAAGTGGTAAACTGTCACCCAGGTTACAGACCCTCAAGAATGACTTGGTTATGTAGGAACTCATCTGAAAGAAGGATGCAGGGTGAAGCATTATAAAAGGCTAGTTCAAAGTTCTCTCCTTTCATCTAAATAATGCCTCAAAACATTATTGCATTACTCTACAGGTGTTCAGCCAATAGGTCCAAACTATACAACGTGCCTTTGTTCTCATTAACATAATGCAAAGCAACACTAATGTTTTGTATGTTTTAATGTTTTTCGTAATACTATTTCCAAAACATTGTGGGCTGCGCAAGATGACCTAAATTTCACTGTTTGATACTGGTTAATGTAAAACAAATAGCATTGTAATTCACTCAAATTGCTGCCTTGTTGTCTTATTCAGATATTAGCCAGAGAGCCAAAAGCACATTTTGATATTATTAATTATTATTTGGCATTATTTTTCATTACTCTGACAGTTTTCCTGACTAAACAATTTTTGGTCTACTTATTTTAATTTATAAATGTTTTTGTTAATTATTTTTAATTAATTTAATTTTTTTTTTTTTAATGTATTTAATTTCAACATAGTGCTAAAAGGGAGCAGGCAAGATACTGTTCAATGGCAGATGTTTATGACTTTTGCATATTAAGTTACCGATACTCAGTGTAATTGAGGCAATCAATTGCCTCAAAAATTTTAAGTTTTGGGTCACATGTTTTTAAGTATCAAGTAGTCAACATATTTGACTAACGTGTACTTAAAATAATGACAACACAAACTAATAAACATTTGAGTTTTGTTAACATAAAAATGTTGTGGTTGTGTACTTATTTTTTATAAGTTCTGTGAACTTATTTCTTTGAATTTGTAAACTTGAAACTTTAAGTCATATTAACTGCAAATATTTGAGTTGACCGTTCTCAAAAGATACAAGTACCATGTAATCCAAACTTTTATGTTCTGGAAAAATTTGACTTTTGAGTTGATCAACTCAAAAAAATTGAGGCAATCGATTGCCTCAATTTTTTTGAGTTCTGGTAACTTATTCAGGTTTACAGTGTATAAATATATGTGACTTTCAAATCACTGCATTTTATTTACATTCCACACAGCATCCCAAATGTTTTTTGAAACAGGGGTATAAATGTAACTATCATCCAATGAGATCAAGGAGTTTCCCTTTAACCTTGGCAAAGCTCTTGTATTTTGCCTGCCAGTTCCAGGCAGTGTAGGACCCTGACTCTCTCTCTCTGGAGCTCTTCAGGACTCACTTGGCCTGCCAGCTTAGCAGAGAAATGGATCAGGTCTTGCATAAAAAGGCCCACGGTCCCTCTTGGTGCCGGAGGAATCTGAGTCAGAGGCCCTGAATCAAACTGAAAGTTGATGTTTTTTGCTCGGGGGAGGCCTGGTTGCCGTTCCTCAATCCATGTCAGAGATCTGGATGGACATAAGATGAAATGATTACACGTCATTTACGCCTCTCATCTGTCCTTTCGTCATGACAACCAAACGACTGGGACATATTCTCACTCAGTGGCTACTCCAATGGCTTTCTGACTTTAAAAATACTTTTATTTATTCCAGTTAGGTGAAATGAAGTTATGACGCATGTACTGCACAACTGACAACAGAAAAGAGTGATGTTTCAAACAGACTTTTGGCTATGATTTTTGAAATATTATCCACATGTACATTCCTGTTGTTTGGGGTTTAGTTAGTCTGTTTGGTCCAACCCTGCTCTGATGTTGGCCCTAGCCCCCAGTCTTGTGTGCTGACATGTGGGATAAGATGTCCTATTTTCACTTAGGGTATAGTCCTCCTCTTGTTCTTCATTCAGATGGATCTATCCTCCGTACCTGTTGTCAGATGTTAGCAGCTTTGCAGTCATCTTGCTGTAGCTGTTAGCAGGGTCCTCCTCCAGTGTTGCTGCAGATACTGAGAGCTCACCAAACAACTCAACCAACCAAGTAAGGCGGGCGATGCCGCTGAATGATGGGAAACCAAATCCAGGCTTTAAAGCTCCACCTTGAAGAAATTACAGCACGTACATTACTAAGAGTTTCCTGAAGTTTGAATTAGAGTTGATGAGAACTGTTGTGTGTTTAAAGCATCGTACAGATGACTGAATTATTAGACCTCACATCAAATTTTTGTCAAAAATTCCCCTAATACTGTTTCTAAGATTGCAAAGGATAGCATTTCTAAAGATACGAGTTTTCTTTAGAAAGCATAAATTTCTATATTTCTGTTTGTATAGAATAACAATTGTTTCTGAAAAATACCAAGCTCAACGTTACTACTTCTGAACTTAGTCTTACTGAGTAACAGCACACACCACTCCTATGCTTTAACTCGCCGAAGAAGAATGTGCTGGGATTGCTCAGGAGACGTGTGCTGTCGCAAACAAACGTCTGCAGGCTGCTATACACAAACAGGATACACAATTCACTATTTAAATCACAGGCGGTAACTACACCAACAATTTTCTTTAAACACTACAGGTGCTGCACAGAATATTATACATAGATACACATACAAGCATATTTAGAGTTTTCATATTCATCTGGTTTTCACTGGTCATTGTGCTTCTGCCTCGCGTGCAGGGACTGTAAACGAGGGCCTAGTTCATCCTTTGCAGATCCTCACAATATTCCCTTCCCTGGGTAACGTTCTGCTGGTGGAAACGTGATCAGATTTTAAACCCAAGGTAGGGCTGGGCGATATGACCCAAAATTCATATCTCGATATTTTTTAGCTGGATGGCGATATAAGATATATATCTCGATATATTTTTTTAAAGCCATAAAGTAAGAACAAGAAGAGAGTTCTTAGTCAAAGCTGTGTCCCAGATGTCACACAGGCACTTTTATTAACATAGAGCAGATGTACATAAAATTTACTCAAAAATAAATTATGAGCATTTATTAAATAATAATGCTCCATAAATAAAAGAAAACAAGGTTGTTTTTGTGCATAACAAAAAGCTCACAATTGTGCAGTCAAAATGTAAACTAAAAGACGCCGAGCACAATAACAAAGACAGATTTCACAGCTGCTCTGTTCCCAACTTCTACTCTGTGACTGACAGCCTGGAGTTTGAAATCCGCTTCGCAACCACGTCTCTCAACAGGTGCCATTTATGGTCCTTATACACAGTAAGGTACTATTACGTTGAAGCACAGTACGTATCACTCCGCGAGGCTCAGCCGTAATCCTCCGACAATCCATCAAGCGGTGCAGCTCCGTAGCTTACCAAAGTCGTACTCAAACATTTGTGACAGATTGCTGAGCGCCGTGTTCCACATAAAATCGGTTCGCGGCCATCAAGCACAACCAGAATTCATACATAAGGCGCACTGTCAACTTTTGAGAAAATGAAAGGATTTTAGTCCGTGCAGCACCTCTGGGCTGCATGGCGTTAGCGTGGTTAGCTCGTTAGCGTGGTTAGCTAGCTAACACATTGACGCCGTCCAGCCCCACGCACGGGGCGATGCGCAGTAACTCGTTAAAGGAGATTTGCCGTGTCCATCTTGTTGCTTCCTGCAGGTGAAGCGATGGGGGAGGAGGGGGAGTTGTGTTCAGTGAAGGAGAGACGAGGCCGAGTAACGTTGCGTAAAGACGAAAGTGGACGAAAGAGAGGCAAACTTGCGGCTCCGCAAGTTTAATTATAACGTAACATAGACTATATCGATATAAAGGATATTGTCAGATCTTATATCTAGTATAAAAATATATCGATATTTTTTAAAAACTCGATATATCGCCCAGCTCTAACCCAAGGGTTATTTAAAAAGACACTCTTTAGCTTCTGTCTCTTACCAGTAAAATGAAGAGTACCTTCTTGCAAGGTTTTCCCCTCTACCTCTCTCTTCAGCTGTTTGTATTCCTCTGTCAGCAGCTCAATGTGTTCTTCATGCAGAATCACTCCTGACAAACAGACACAGTTGCTGAGAATCAGAGGATTCAAACTTTTACAAACAAAAAAAGAAGGCATGCTACACAAAATGCAAACAGGCGATGCAATCATGTGTGCCCGTATTTTATTCTCAGCAGAATACAGAAAACATCAAATGTTTAAACAGAGGAAATTTACCATTTATGAAAAATGTTGTGAAAATATTAGCTCAACTTGGATTTGAAGACAACGTGTCTCAAAAAGATGCCAGCCACTGCGTAGCATCTCATTTCCTCGTGTGCCAAATGTTGTTGTCTTACTCAGGTATGCAAAGACCCTCCCTGAGTATAACCTGGAAGAAACATGTTGCCCTAAAGCCTCTGAAGTCTGTTCCTGTCTGATGCACCTCCATGATGATCCCTCTCGTCTTTATATTTTGGGGAAGGAATTTCAAATTTTGATTCAGCTTCAGAGGTTTGGCCCACAGCAGATTTCTGATGGCTTCTTCTTTGCAGCTTTAACCTGCTAACTGTGTTAAAAGACAATTATTTCTGGATGCGTTCCTAAATCCATGCTGTCATTTCCATGACAGAATCATGTCTGTTTTTAATGCAGCTCCCCCTGAGGGGCATTCAGCCTTTCTGTGCCCATGCACACAGACATTCCTCCAGATTCTTGGAATCTAATATATCATTAATATCATTTGCTGTAGTTGGAGACATCTAGTCTGTGTGGTCCATAACAGAAGAACATTATTCTAACATTGTTCCACAACTTTTGTAGACTCGGTTTTTTGCAGATTAGTGACTCTCTGCCCATAATATTACTCTGGCTCTCTAACATGCTCTTTCTACAGCCAATCATATTACTGACCTGTTGCCAATGAACCTAATTTGTCGCAAAATGTTCCTTCAGCTGTTTCTTTTAGTATAAGAAATATTTTTTAGCCTTTGTTTCCCCATCTTGACACAAGTGAAGCGTTGCTGCAATCAAATCCAAAATGAGCTACTATTTTTCTTAAATAAAACAAAAAGTCATTTCCCACAGTATCATCAAACTGTGTTTCTGCAAAACAACCGATCCAAATGCTATTATGAATTAGTGATCACTTGCAGAACCATCAGGGGTAAATGTTCATGCTGTTCTCACAGCAGTAGTGATGACAACACTGTACTTAATAAAAGGAACTTCCATTACTCTGAGATGTTACAGCTGAATTGCTTCACTTTTTAATTATCTGTTTGACAGCATTTCTCCGAACTCAGCGTTTGACGTGCAAAGGGAAAGTGCATGGTAGCACACAATCATAAATGATCACCTTTTTCTTCAGCTAAGTCCCAAAGCTCCACCGCAGCCTTGTAGCTCATGGTCATAGGATACTCAACACAGACATGCTTCTGTGCCTGCAGAAACATCCTAATGAGACACGAGTTCTTGGTCAAAAGGAAGGCAACAAGAATAAGTAGTAGGTCACGTAAACATTCAGAATTTTGTTACAAATGTTTTCTACGATGGGAGAAAAAGACTCCTGTCAGATAATAGAGCACTATTGGGGACAAAATTAGATATGTAATTACATTTTACATGAGCGCTTAGGCATATTTGAACGTTTGTTTAGACCCCCCCGCACAAACACATCCTCCAACCACACACGCCCATATTTTGCTCCACTGCGGTTTATTTCACACCTCAAACATTTAGTAAACAATTAAGCAAATAGAAGTAATCTGCAATAAATTACAGGTACTAAGAAAATAAACTACTAACTCTTTTACACTGCGTTAACACCCACACAGGTTTTTTTAAAAACGCAGCTGTTTCTGTGTGTTTGGACCTTTCGTCCACGTAAACGTGTTTCAAATCACAGAAAACTGAGATTTTTTAAAACTTATTTTTTGCCTTTACGTGTGGAGTTTGTAACACAACATCAAAGGTATGCGCCTTTTATCACGTCACGCTGTGGCCACATTATTGTTTACATGAGATGAATTGCAGCATGGCAGATAGAGACAAAATACTGTTAATCTGACTGTCTGCAGGTTTTACACGCAGTTACTGTCCCTCCATTTACAAAGGCAGAGGCGTCACGGTGGGATTATTTTACTGTAGTTGTTTTTTCCTGTGTAATAATATTCAACATTGCAATCAATACATTTTTCAATTCCTCTGCGAAATAGGTTCAAAAACATAAACAGCTGTAGGATCCTGTCTGTCTGTGATTTGAACCGGGGGAACAAATCATGGCAGGATCAGCCTGATGTTATTTGTATCCCGCTGTAACTTTACTGTATAAAGAGCAAACATCTCCAAAATGTCAGGAGTAGTTAGTCATTACAACAAGTGTTTGTGAACTAAAAATCACGAATGTGGGATCCTGTTTGGCTGTGATTTGGAGAGCCCAGCGCTGCTCCCGATGAAGGGAAAAACAATGTGTTACTAAGTCTAGATGCAGTCTGGCTACTGATTCAGTGAAAAAAAATTGCGCGGTTTCCACTCCAGGAAAAATGACTCAGCATATTTCCTTAAATCTGATGTTTAACCTCTTTCACGTTTGTAATCTAAGTATTCCCAACCCCCTGTACATTTTTTCTACAACATTTTGTAGTTGCACAGACATTTACCTGACATTGTCCTCGTGTGACATGTTCTCAGTACAGATGAACGCCACATGAACGTCGTCTCTACCCAAAGCCTCCTCCAGTGAGATCTGACTCACTCCCTGCTGAGGCTCCAGGCTTCTCCTTTGGTAAACCAAAGCAAAAGAAGCAAAAGGAAGAATACAGTAGTCACAGTTAAGACAACATCCGATGAGACTGAAGATTCACAAACAACAAAAATGAAAATATACACAGATTGTCAACATAACAGCTTTACATTACAACGCTATGAACTTTAATTCACTAACAGTCTTACAAACTGTTCGTAAACACAGTCTGCAACCCTGGGTGCTTGACTTTACACACCTGAATTCATGGAGTTGGACGGGACAGTGAACACTGTAGTGTACTGTGACTTTTTATGGGTACATGGCAAGTCATGGCCTCCAGTTTGGAAGGAGCATGAATTAGTGTGTGAGGTTGAGAGATACCAGCTGGAAACAGCTGACTTCACCTCGTCACAGCTTGGGGGTTCTGAAACCAGACCCTGGAATGGGGCTGGAACCTGTTCCAATCCTGGGAAACAGTTCGGCAACTGAAGAGGTGGAAGAAGTGTTCTACTGTATCTGTGACTGCTCCGATGGAGAATCTCTGGTTTGATGGCCTCAGGGTGGCCTCTGCTTTCTGCAGATGATTTGTTTCTTTTGGCTTGATCAGATGATAACATTCAGCTAGAGTGGTTAACAGCCCAGCTGGAAGCAACTCAAATGAAAACCAGCACCTCCAAGTCTGAGGCGATGGTCCTCTGTAAAAAAAAAAAAAGTGGCAGAGTGCCCGTTGATTGGAGGGGAGTAGCTACTCCAAGGGAAGGAATTTCTCAGGGTCTCACAAGTGAGAAGACTGACATCGATTGGTGCAGAGCTGAGTCTGAAAACAAATCTGCTGGTTTACCAATCGACCTACATTCTATCCACGTGCTTTGGTTAAGGGCTCACTGTAGTTTTACTATTCCTCTGCATGATGACTAGGATGCCTCCTGTTTTGAAGAGGTCTTCATGGAAGAACCCAGGACAGATTAATTAGAGAGATTAGATATCTCAGCTGCCCTTGGGAACTACTCAGTGCACCCCTGGAAGAGCTGGAGGACCTGGGTAGGAATAAGGACAACTTGTCTCTGCTTACACTGCTGCCCTTGCAATGTTGTGACATCCATCAGTTAGCTTTATTTTCATTCACCTCTGGACTCATCATGAGCTAACGATTTATGACAATAATTTTGCTTGACAAAGACCACATACACTATATCTCATATCATTAATGAGCTGCATCAGCATGTGTGTGTTACCTGGATATAAATCCTTTGACAGCGAGTTTCTCTGCAGGACTGCCACATAGTGGCACCAGCATGTCTCTGATCCTAACACAACCAGCTGTGCCAATGCCAATCACCACTGCTCCAAGCATGCTGCGTGAGAAAAGGTTAGGTTGTGTGCAGGATGTAACAAATATAATGTAAACAATATATGAACAACTATAATGAACAGTTTCATGTTTCATTCTCATCCAAAACACACAATCTCCAAATCTCCTCCTTTTTAAACAGACTTGCTTTGTATCAGTGCTTGTTTCTTAGCCAGCCCCTAATTTTTAAACCTTGGACTCTGTGGAGGTCTGATGGGATCTTCCAGGAATGGTGATGCCATTTTCTGGAAAACTGATTGGTGAATGGGTGATGATGTCATACTTCTTGATCTCTAATCTGGAACTTAACCTGTTTGAGAGTAGGTTAGGCTCTAAGCATAAAGACTGCAGTACACCTGTCAGAGCTCTAGACTAACTTGTTGTCACGGTTGCACTGTTGTATGGCGTTATTTTTGTGCCACTATTCTGAGCGCACGTAAAAAAAAAATTTGCAGGTGCAAGTGTTGCATTTTGAGGAGAAAATTATTTTGAGCGAAGAAAAGCTGAATTTGAGTGAACAAAATTCATTCCTGCGTGCAAAAACTGTATTTCAGTGTTTGCTATTATCCACACACACACACACACACACACACAGCAGCCCCTCTCGCTCAGTTTTTGCACTTGCGCTCGCTCACAATGTGTCGCTCGCGCTCTCAACATTTCTGCCCGTGCGCGCTCAACTCTTTCTGTACACCGTTATATTTGTGAGACAAAACCAGCCAATCACAGACTTGGATGCAAAAAAAATCTGATTGGCTGTTTTTGTCTCCAATCAGCTCAAAATGACGAAATGAAATATCCCAGAATCCATTTTGTCCAAAACTCAAACGAGGCAGTGGCAGAGGAACGCAGAGTGGCGGAGTTTGAAATATTACTCTTTCTGGGTCACACAATAAACCTTTGAAGATGATTCATGTGAGAATGGTGCTGCGTAAACTTCAAATACCTGCTCGATTCATCAAGACATAGAGCTGGGCGATAGAACGATAACGATATGTATCGCGATATAACTTTTACTCGATAGAGAAATTAAGCTATCGCGATAGACCTCGCCCTCTTGTCATCTTAAAAAAAAAAAAAAAAAAAAAAAAAAAAAAAAAGGTCAGCCAAATTCAGTAGCGCAGAGCCGAACCAATCACAGCCGCAGCGTCACGTCGTGTGACTTGTTACGTACAGCACAAGTGCCAAGCCGCACGTGTGTTTGTTTGGGAAGCAGCCAGCGGGTAATGGAGCCAGCGCATAATGGAGGAAATGAGTGTGCCGACTAGAAAAATCAACCGAGCGTGACCGAAGAGAAAACAGATGATGGTTCCAATGCCGGAGAGATTGTCGAACGGAAGAGCCATAGAAGTTCCGTAGTGTGAAGGTATTTCGGCTATTTCAAGTCTGACAAAAAACAGAGTAGCGTGCACTGTAAATTGTGCCGAAAGCAAGTCTGGAAATACAATGAACTGGTGCATGCGTCACACTGTGCGCCACGTTATTGTTTCGGTGAAATGAATTTCTACAATACTGTTACTGTTAATTCTACTCTCTGCAGTGTTTAAATGCTTACATATACACACAGTTACTGTCCCTCCACACATACGACTCTGTTCTGCTTCTATGCCCCAGCTTTGTTTACTTTTTCCCACCGAGGCTTCTAGACTTCTGATTGGCCAACATTTCTACACGGTTAGGAATCTAGCGCCACCTGCTGCTTTGGCATGTTCATAGCAGCGTTTTCCTTCATTTCTGCCTTTATGTGTGGACGGGATTATTTTTTAAAACGAAAACGGAAAATCTCAGTTTTCAAAAATACCCGTGTACGCGTGGACGTAGCCTCAGTCTCTGACTGGAAGCGCTAATTCGTCATTCGGCTTTTGTCAGACTAAAGTAACTGTTAAAACTGTTTGAAAAGCTAAGCTATACAACAAGGAGAGATTGAGAATTTCCTTTTAGTTCTCAGTTTATTTGATATTGACAAAAGTTAGTCAGTTTTGTCTGTTCTTCTGTAAAACAAACTAAGATTTATTTTTAGAATTAATATTTTGTTTCTAAGTGGAATTGACAATTTAGTCTGTTTCATTTGTTCTATTTTGAAACTTAAACGCTTTAGCGGCTGCCTTTTGTGTAGTTTGCAATATTTGCCTTTATTTATCTGAAAAAGTCTCATGTTCCTTAAGTACATCTACCCTGTTGAACTTATTATGGGAAATAAATATTTAAAAACAAGCTGCTGATTATTTCACATTTTACTTGTGAGCAACGGCACATTTAAATCTTACAAATATAGTTATTTGGCTTATATCGTGATAGATATCGTTATCGCCTGAAATGAAAAAAACATATCGTGATATGAAAAAATCTCATATCGCCCAGCTCTATCAAGACATCACATATATCCATAAGTGTTTATTTCCAAACTTAACAATGTGGTGTTTGCTGTACAGTGCAGCGAGGAATGCTCAGACCTCTACATTGGAGAGACCAAACAGCCACTTCACAAGCGCATGGCACAACACAGAAGAGCCACCTCCACAGGACAAGACTCAGCAGTCCATCTGCATCTTAAGGATAAAGGACACTCTTTCGAGGATGCCAATGTTCACATTTTGGACAGAGAGGACAGATGGTTTGAAAGAGGAGTGAAAGAAGCATCTATGTCCACTGTGAGCGACCATCTTTGAACAGAGGCGGGGGTTTACGACACCAACTCTCTGCCATCTATAATCCAGTTTTGAGATCCCTTCCCAGACGCCTTAACATCCACTCACATCCTGGGCCATCTGACCTCAGGAATTCGCATGATAAGGTGGGGCCAGGTTTCACAATGAACACACCCGAAACTCTGGCTGATTGGGACCCACACCCAGTTTCACACCTTGGCTCAGGCAATTAGAGGATCATCAGGGGGTCCTTTTGTCCCTCTGTGGGGGGCCACTCCCACTAGGTTTATATCTGGGACTCTCCACCATTTGACCTTAGAACTGAAGAAGCTTCTCGGATGAGAGGTGAAACGTCTTCAAGCAACTTAAAGAAGTCCAGACGCTTTTCTTTGCAAGCTCCTTTGACTACAATGACCTGGATGACTGAGAACCTTCACAGACAATGTTAATAGTACATTTCCTTTTTTTAGGAAATGACCTGTATGTATCTGTGTGACATCAATAAAAGGATCCAGTGCTGCATTATCTTTAGTTACATCGATAATATTTATTTATGGTGAAACAGTGGTGGAATATCGCTGTTGCTTTCGTATAAATGAAGCGGACATACCTGCGTGGCCGCGATCTAATCCTGTTTACATAAAGTAAACCTGCTCCCGAGCAGGTTTACGCTTACAGCTCTGTTGCTACGACAGCAAGTCCCGGATGAGCTTCGGGGAACCGAACGATCCAGGATCACGCAAAATCGTCAACAATCAAATCCAGCTAACTTACTTAGCGAGGTACGAAGAACGGGCCCCAGGTGACTGATATATGCATTTTTTTTCTTTTTCTTTCTGCCCATTCTGTTGGTTTTTGTTTTTTGCCCTTCTCCCCCGTCCCTCTTCTCAGCTCTTTCTCTTTCCCTCTTTCTTTCTCCCCTTCTTTCCTCCAGTCAAGTCTGTCCCGTATTCAGCAAGTGAAAATAAAATAAACAATAAAAGGTGAATCAAATGGACCATTACGGCAAGACTGGGATGGTCAATTTGGTAAAGTAAATCCGTTGGGCATCTTTCTTTGCCTTTAGACAATGATTCTGATGCAAAAGAGCCAAACGGGACAGGCAAAAAAAAAAAAGAAAAAAAAAAAGAGGAAGTGATAGCAGAGCTGTACGTTTGAATTAGCTTCAAAAATCTCTCAGTCAGAACATGGTATGTCATGTTTAGGTGTAAACTAGCGAGCTAACTTCCTGTTAACTTCTAACTCCGTGAAATTTAATAAATTCTGTCTTCATGGATGCCTGGATGTTAAACTTAATTGTTACACCTGGTAAAGCAGCAACGCTGATGATGAAAGAATTTAGACCGTTTTTAACTCTTAGTATTCGTTTGACTTTGGGACCTGAAACGGACGGAGTTTTGGACCCAGATTACTCCGCGGAGCTCCTTACTACGGCAGCCGTAATGCTCTGACAATCCATCAAGCAGTGCAGCTTACCAAAGTTGTACTAAAACATTTTTTAACAGATTTCTGCAGCCAAAATCGGTTCGAGGTCAGTAAGCACAACCAGAATTCATACATAAATCACACTCTCGATTTTTGAGAAAATTAAAGGATTTTAAGTGTGCCTTATAGTGTGGGAAATACGTTATACAGAAGAATATCGTGATATATATCGTTACTGTCGCGGCTGGGAAGGCGAGCCGTGTGGTGTGGAGGAAGGAGGACCCAAGATGCAAGCAGTGGATGAAAACGCTAGTGAAGTTTATTTACAAGGTGTAGTGGCAAACAAGCAGTGGGGGCATGACATATAACTGAAAACATCTAAACTGGGAGAACTAAAATAACAGACCTGGGAGCATACGACAAGAGGATGAGAGGCAGACGACGAGCAGGCCACCGAGGAACACAGACTGACACCGAGGAACACAGACGAACCAGCAACAGGCAGGAGAACACACAGGGCTTAAATACACACACCAGTAATCAGGGGATGAGAGACAGGAGGGCAACACAGCTGGGAGGAATCGGAGCTGACGGGACAGGGGAAATGTAAACTGAACACACTCACATCAGACAGAGACCTTCACAATAAAGCAGGAAACTCAAACACGGGGAACCAAACAAGACACAGAACTAAACAGACAGCTTCACAAACAGACGGGTTGACACCATAGACAGACAGAGACACAGACGCAGACTCAAAGGCAGACCGAATATAACACATAGAACTCAAACAATAATCATCATCATCATAAACTAGAAAATGATAATAAACTAAAAGCGCTGGGTCACCGACCCAGGACCATGACAGTTACCGCACGTGCTTCAAATTATATCGCGATATGAATTTTAGGCTATATCGCCCAGCCCTAAGCAGCAGTCACAAATGCAGTATTGCCGCTTGTGGTCTTTCCACACTCATCACAGTAAACGCAGTGCATCAGGTGGTCAGCTTTACTGTATCTTAGCCAGGGAAACTGGTCAAACCACTCTCTTTGAAATGTATACACGTCCCCCTTTTACTTTCAGTGGGCTCTGGCTCAGAGTCAATCGTGTGTGGCTCATTATGGGATGCCGTCTCCGGACCGGTGTTAGACATAACCTGAGAGGTTGATGGCTCCATGTCAGAGCTGGCTATGAATTTCAGATGGTTCAGGCCTTAACGAAAAAGTTATCAATCGTTCTTTTCATCTTTTCTCATTACCCACAGCTGCATCCACTTCTGTCAGGCCTAGGCTGCTGACTAGGGCTGGGTATCAACACTGATTTCTATTATTGATTCAATTCAGGTCTGACTCAGACAGTGTCAAAGTAACTGAGGATAAAACAGAAAAAAACATGAAGGAGATTTTTCTGGCCTGGCTTTTTATAGCAGATAACCTTAAAAATATTCTGCAGTAGAACAAAAACTGAAGAAAACCATGAATCAACAAAGGGCTGTGCGATATGACCAAAATCTCATATCCTGATATAAGACATCTATCGTCCCGATAACGATATAAATCACAAAAATTTTACATTTTCTGTAAATTCTGTGAATCTCGGGCAGCTCGACTTGCGTGAAGTGTTTTCAGCTGGGCGCTGTGTACCTGGAGTTGAGACTTTTAACCGATGCATGAAACGATACATTTTTAGACATAAGTTGTAACGGCGCCGTTTTCTTTGTGAGTATTTATTACACGGCGTGCTGCGGGGAAAAGCCTGCTCTAAAGTTTGAGTCTAAGGTTTATTTTTTAGCACCTGATGCCTCTTTTATGCTTCTCATCTGTAAACACTCTGAATACTCTTTCACGGGATTTCGTTTATTTTTAAAAGTCTCAACAGGATCTTGAGCTTTATTGTGAAAGGTCAATATATTAATAAGCGGACGGTGGAGCCACGCCATTGTTTAACCGTCGTGGTTGCTAACGACAACCGGCTTTGTAGCTTAGCAAAGTCGTACTGAAACATTTGACAGATTTTCGAGCGCCGTGCACATAAAATCGTCTCGAGGTCAGTAAACACAACCAGAGTTCATACATAAGGCACACGGGATTATAAGGGGCTCTGTCGACTTTCAGACAAATCAAAGGATTGATTTTAAGTGCGCCGTATTTTCCAAACAACACGGTAATAACGACGGCCCGCTAGCATGCGCTACCAAAAATAGTGCTTTGTTGTGTATCTGAGGGACGAAAGCTAAACCAGTTCCACACCAGTGAAGCTGCAGCATTTTTACAAACCAGTTCAGGTTCATTCGTTTCATTCAACGATCCACTTTCACTCTTCTCATTCTCCGTGGCCGCCATACTTTTTCCGCCATGTGCATATGAAAACAAAGGCACTGCGCATGTGCGTTTTACCCATATTTTATCGCCATATTTCAATTTGTTATCGTTGCCCAACATTATAGCGGTGAACGGTATGATATGGCCCAGCCCTAATAACCACCATGCCACCATGTTGCCCACATTGCAAAACCTTTATAATAAATACAAGATAATGGAAATTCAACTCAAAAAATATTTAATAAGATAG
The DNA here is from genome assembly GCF_057382185.1 of Mchenga conophoros. NCBI lineage: Eukaryota > Metazoa > Chordata > Actinopteri > Cichliformes > Cichlidae > Mchenga > Mchenga conophoros. The sequence continues at coordinate 35,568,253 of NC_140543.1, read as the reverse complement.
ATAATAACATGTGTCTATAAAATGTTTCTCAGCTATATTATTATTTTCAGTCACATGATCACTAACTGAATATTTTTCTATGTAGGCATTGACTTTTCAGGTGTTTTTAATTTTTTGTTTGATAATTCTTCCTAATTAAAGAATTAGAACAAGAAGTCTGATGTCTTGTATTTATGGACGACCTGAGAACTGTCGACATTGCCTGGGACGAAGCTGAAGCAGTCGCTGCTGACCGACATCGATGGAGATCACTAGCTGCCCGATGCGCCGCTCGGCGTAGGAGGAACTAAGTAAGTAACTAAGTAAGTAAGTAAGATGTCTTGTATTCTTTATGAAAGAATAATTTGAAATACATTACTTTTGCTTTTGAGTTTCCACACATTACTTTTTTGTACAAAGTATCAGTATCAGATCAGTATCATCGATACCAGCCTGGATTTTCAATTTTCAATTCAATTTTATTTACACAGCACCAAATCCCAACAACAGTCGCCTCAAGGCGCTTTATATTATAAGGTAGACCTTAGTGTGTGAATGGGTGCATGACTGAATGTGTAAAGTGCTTTGGGGTCCTTAGGGACTAGTAAAACGCTATACAAATACAGGCCATTTACCCTACAATAATGCATATAGAGAAAACCCAACTGACCCCTATGAGCAAGCACTTTGGTGACAGTGGGAAGGAAAAACTCCCTTTTAACAGGAAGAAACAGGCTCAGGGAGGGGCGGGGCCATCTGCGGTGCGAGGGGAGGAAGACAGGATAAAGACATGCAGTGGAGGAGAGACAGAGATTAATAACAGGTACGATTCAATGCAGAGAGGTCTGTTAACACATAGTGAGTGAAGAATGTGACTGAAAAGGAAATACTGAATGCATCATGGGAAGCCCCCAGCAGTGAGCCTGCAGTGTGAGAGCAAAGTGCTCTAATAGGGTGATATGGTACTACAGGATCATTAAGTTAAGATGGGGCCTGATTATTTAAGAGGAGCAGGATTTTAATAACCACCATTTTCATGAGAATCCTGCAAGCTCAGAGAGTGTGTCCAAGTGTTGAAACAGTTTGCATATGACGCAATATTGTCCAAGTGGCGAGACCGGTCATTTAGGAGAATACTGCAGCAGCTTCTTGCCCCTTAACAGCAGGTGTAAATGATGAACAACAAACGGTGAGCAAAGCAGGTAATATTGGCCCCTTTAGACGATCCCAAAAATACATGTACTCTCCACCGTGTTCCTGTTAATGACAAACTAAATGAATTTACCCCAAATTACTAAAATATTGATATTTTAAATAAGAGAATCGACTGGAACATAGATATCTGGTGTCACAGACACTTCGGTGCAGCTGTCGCATGACACAAAGATGGTGTCATGATGACGTCAGAATTGGTAAGCATAGTGGCCATGGGGATGTACTCTGGGAAGAGTGAACCACCTTTGCAGCAGAGAAAACTCAGTGTTAACCCTGAAGTTACCTGAATATGCCAAAACTCATCTTCGTGGTACAGGCCTCTAAACGATTTTGAATGTGTTTGCCTCTGAAGTGAATCTCAAGCGAGCTCAGTTCAGCATGCTTCTTTAAGAAGGCGCATAAATGACCAAGCAATGGTTAGACTACATGCCTGTGATGTAACCCTGTTAGGTAACTGGTGACAATAACTTGAGGCATCAGCATTTAAAAAACGAGCACGGTTACTATCGGTTTAACCTGTGCTCAACTTCACCAGAAAATTCAAAAAAGTTGTGCCGCAAACAGATTGTCAGCATTTAGCAGTTGTGACGTGTTGGTCTATAATCTGTAAAACATATGTCAAACATATCTCTCTTGAATGACGTCAAGCCAGAAAGATCATTTCTGTTATGAGGTAATAGCTCCAGTTCCCTTTTTATCCTTTATTTGTGAATGTAAAATGCTCATTAACATTAAAAATGTCTTTTACAGGAGAGATCAGCAGAGGGCAGCAGAGGGCAGTAACGTGATGTATATGGGTTATAAAACACAGAGCACTACAATTACGCGGAGCGATGAAGATACTTTCAAAGCAGGTCATTTCTTTATTTTTATCAAATAACCCCTTTCAATGTAGATTATTTATTAATACTAGTTTTGATGTATAAATTATTGATGTAGGGCAAACAGTTTGGGTGGGACAGGACGAGAAAGACAAATTTTTTAAATTATTCTCCACACTCTGGTTTTTTGGCAGTTGACAGTGGGGCGAACATTCCGTGAAAATCTAAATCTTCCTAAAACTTAAACTGCTCTTGTGAAACAACCGTAAAAGATATCGCAACGAGGATTTGGACAATAAAAGTCCAAAATCTTGTGACCCGTTTAAAGTACGACAAAGTATGGCCGAGCGGTAGGCCTTCAAAGTGGTCTGTGTTGGCGCCTTTTTTCGGGCCCATCCCCATCGAAATGGATGGGGGGAAATGGGTCTTTTTTTGGGAATTTGGGGAAAACTGTGCGACGAATCCCTACCAAGAGTCGTGGGGTCGTCTCATAATTTCAGGCGGAAGAAAAATAATAATAAGAATAATAAATCTGTCGAATAGTAATAAGTGTGCCATTACATAGGCACACTTAATAAGGAAAGATATTACACACACCGCACTGAAACACCGGAGATCACTTTTTGTCGGACCATCACCGGCAGAGCGCGAAATATTCTGTCAGCGCCGCCGGTGATGGTCCGACAATCATTCAGCGTCATTGCTACAAAACAAACTACATCATGTTTGTCTCTTACCTGAATTTCTTTATGTCCTCTGTGATTCCCACAAAAACTGCAGCTATTACCGAAGTGCTGCTTACGTACAAGTTACATATACCGACCTGACATAACAACACTTCGCAGCGAGTAAGCAAGCAGCACCGACTGTGACGTAGCTGCTGAAAGCCCCGCCCTGCTTTAGGTGCGCTTGTTTTGTTCAAGCGGAGTTATATTTGGTACACGTGCAATAGGACGCTACACAGAGCTACACATTATATGTTGAATGGCTGCATTTTTTTAGACTATTGTTGGTCAGCACAAAATTGTACTTTGTGAAAAATCTACGGAAGAGTATTAGGGTCTCATTAAGAAAACAAAATATTATCGACCACATTTTGAGATTGAAGTCATAATTCTGTTTTGAGAAATGTGGAGAGGCACGGCTGCTGTTCCCTGTGAGTCGGTTTTAGTAACAGGGAAAGAAATGATTTGTCTTAGAACATAAACACAGTCATGAGTGCAACGATGTTGAAAAGCTTTTGGTCACATGTGAAAACACAAACTTGGAAGAGTGCATTTGTACAAAATACAATGACAGTGGACAGATGCAAGCTTATCAATAGTTTACCCTCGTACAAGAAAGAAGATGTGTGCTGTGTCACACGACGGCCCATCGACTTGTTTCACTAGCTTATCTGCACGAGGCATTTTGCAAACGTGGCTTTTTATCTTGAAAGAACAAAAGTAAGCTCCACATTTCGACTTTCTTCTCAAAATAAATGTTTTACTTTAATCTGGAAATTTCAACTTTATTGTCCAAATGATAAAACAATCAGTGTGAAATACAACTACAAACGTTGGAACACCACATTTGTTTTTCAAAGAAGAAAGAATTTTTACTATCTTGTATTGGCTGAAATATTTATGTCTTTTAAAAAAACTGTCATTGCCACATGGTTGACATTGTTTTTATCTTTATCATTTAGTCTGCTGTCAGTAACTAAAACTGGACTTGTTTGTAACCCAAAAATAAGAAATGACCTTGTTTTATCGTGAGACTAGGTGTAGAGGTGTAGGTGACTTTCTTGTCCGAGTTATTCTTGTGACGTTGTTAATGTAATTGATATTTAACAGTTAACCAATTTAACACAAAACTGAGTTTTCCTGCATGACTATTCAAGCCAACAAACAAATGACTTCATCCCAGACCTCTCCTATCTTAAATCAGAATCAGAATCAGAATACTTTATTGATCCCTGGGGGAAATTATTTTTTGTTACAGTGCTCCATTATAAACCAACATTAAGACAAGACAGACAATACACTAACTAAGAATAGTACAATATATACATATATATACATACATACATACATAAGTCACTCATAAATAAATAGCTGAACAAGAAACATGTGTAGTTGTAGCAGTAAACAGTGTGTTAAGTGGATGCGTTGTACAGGGAGATGGCCACAGGCAGGAATGATTTCCTGTGTCGTTCAGTGGTGCATCATGGGTAATCTCAGTCTCTCACTGAACGAGCTCCTGTGACTGACCAACATGTCATGGAGTGGGTGGGAGGTGTTATCCAACATTGTCTTTATCTTGGACAGCATCCGCCTCTCCGACACCACCTTGAGGGAGTCCAGCTCCATCCCCACAACATTGCTGGCCTTACGGATCAGTTTATTAAGTCTGTTGGCATCTGCGACCCTCAGCCTGCTCCCCCAGCATGCAACAGCATAGAGGATCGCACTGGCCACCACAGACTCATAGAAAATCCTCAGCATTTTCCGGCAGATGTTGAAGGACCTCAGTCGCCTCAAAAAATAGAGACGACTCTGGCCCTTCCTGTAAAGTGCTGTGGTGTTTTTAGCCCAGTCCAGTTTATTGTCAATGTGTACTCCAAGGTATTTATAGTCCTCCACAATGTCAACACTGACCCCCTGGATTGAAACAGGGGTCAAGTGTTTCCTGGTCTTCCTGAAGTCCACGATCAGTTCCTTGGTCTTTGCCACGTTGAGCTGCAGATGATTCTGCTCACACCACGTGACAAAGGAGTCGACCACAGCCCGGTACTCTGTCTCATCATCCCTGCTGATGCATCCAACCACCGCAGAGTCATCAGAAAACTTCTGAAGATGGCAGGTCTCTGTGCAGTGGCTGAAGTCTGTGGTGTAGAGGGTGAAGAGGAAGGGGGAGAGGACAGTCCCCTGTGGTGCCCCTGTGTTGCTGATCACCTTGTCAGACACACACTGTGGGAGACGTACATATTGTGGTCTTCCTGTCAGGTAATCAACAATCCAGGACACCAGAGAAGCATCCACCTGCATCGCTGCTAACTTATCACCCAGGAGGGTCGGCCTGATGGTGTTGAAAGCACTGGAAAAGTCAAAAAACATGACCCTCACAGTGCTCGCCGGCTGGTCCAGATGGGTGTAGACACGATTGAGCAGGTAGATGATGGCGTCCTCTGTTCCGAGACGAGGCTGATAAGCGAACTGAAGGGGATCCAGATGTGGTCTTACTATGGGTCGCAGCTGGTCCAGGATGAGCCTTTCCAGGGTCTTCATGATGTGAGAGGTCAGTGCCACGGGCCTGTAATCCTGGGGGCCACTGGGACGTGGCGTCTTTGGTACAGGGACGAGGCATGATGTCTTCCACATCACCGGGACCCTCTGCAGACTCAGACTCAGCATAAACAGTTTATGAAAGACTCCACACAGCTGGGGGGCACAGGTCTTGAGGACAAGGGGACTCACTCCGTCTGGTCCAGCAGACTTGCCTGAGTGAAGTCTCCTCATTTGCATCTCAACCTGGTATTGAGTGAAGGTGATGGGTGGGGGAGGGGTGTCAGGAATCTCACAGGAGGCAACATGTGAAGAGAGAGGCTGGCACAGTGGTGTGGCTCTGGATTCCAGGCTGACTGCAGGTGAGGTTGTGGGGGTGGGAGCAGACACTGTGGTGTCGAATCTATTGAAAAACAGATTCAACTCGTCGGCTCTATTCTCACCTCCCTCAGCTCCCCTGCTGTTGGTTGGCCTGAATCCAGTGATGGTCTTCATGCCCCTCCACACCTCTCTCATGCTGTTCTGCTGGAGTTTCCACTCCAGCTTCCTCCTGTAATTGTCCTTAGCCTCTCTGATCTTGTCCTTTAGTAACACCTGGACCTTCCTCACCTCCTCTTTGTTGCCCCCTCTGAAAGCCCTCTTCTTGTTGTTGAGGAGGGCTTTGATGTCCTTAGTCACCCACGGCTTGTTATTTGGGTAACAATGAACAGTCTGAGCTGGAACAATGGAGTCGGTGCAGAAAGTTATGTAGTCTGTGATACACTCAGTAAGCCCATTGATGTCCTCGGCGTGAGGCTCACAGAGTGTTTCCCAGTCGGTCACCTCGAAACAGCCCTGTAGTTCTGCTAAGGCCTCCTCTGACCACCTCCTAACAGTCCTGGTGGTCACAGGTTCCCTCCTCACAATTGGCACATAGCGGGGGGTGAGGTGAATCAGGTTATGATCTGACCTACCAAGTGGGGGGAGGGAGGAGGAGCTGTATGCATCCTTGACGTTAGCATACAGTAAGTCTAAAGTTTTCTCTCCCCTGGTGGGACAGTCCACATATTGTTTGAATGTTGGTAGTGTATTGTCCAGTGATACATGGTTGAAGTCACCCGAGATCACAATAAAGGCACTCGGGTGCTGAGTCTGTAGCCGAGCTATGGCAGAGTGGATAGTGTCACATGCAGCTGTGGGGTTAGCAGAGGGGGGAACATAAACAGCCACCAAGATGACGTGAGAGAAATATATAGCCAGCCAGTTATCAGAAAAGCCACCCTGATCTCTCAGTTACTGCCCTCAGGTTGAGCTGATAGCACACTGGCCTGAAGAGAAAGATAACCCACAGGAGCACTGTTTTTCCATTCATACTCTGTGTGCTTGTGTGCATTTAAAATGAATATGTGTATGCATTTTTAAACTCTGTTTTCAAATGTGTATTAGTTATTGATAAGAAAAGGTTACCAATCCTTCACAGGGCTAAGAACAGAGACAACCATTCACACCTACACTTTACAATTTATAATCACCAGTTAACCTAACCCCATATATGTCTTTGAACCGTGGGAGGAAGCACCCAGAGAGAACATGTACATTCCCCACAGAGAAGCCCCAGACTGGATTCTAACCCAGTGCAGAACTATCCTGCCCCATTTTCAGGGACCTGCCAGTTTTGTGAACGCTCAGTGGCTTTTCTTGATGATGTTAACTTTCACCACAGGTTCTTCCAAGATTTCAGCAGGGGGGCTACCCCATTAACTGAACCAAAACCCCTACCAGTTGGCCATTGAAGACCTGAAAGAATAGTCCAGGCTAGGTGCTGTACTATCACAACACTGCAATAATAAAATGCACTGAAACTGCATTTTGGTGTTCATGAAGTCCACCTTAGCAGGCATGAACAAATGCTCAGACTTATCTCTGGACAGCAGTCATTCAGCTAAAAGCTATGATAAAACCTGATTCAGAACCTTATGTTAACTCTCCTCGTCCTCCTCCTCAGAGCTCAGCACAGGCATGACGATGACTCCAGAGAAGTTACCGTCCACACCTGAAGTTTTTACTGGTGAGTTAGAGAAAAGTGGGGGATTTCTCACTCAGTTTTTGGTTTTCTGGCAACAAAGCAAAACAGAATCCTCTGACTATGCAAAGATTCCCTGCTGGGAGGGTCACTGGGATCCTACTGTCACGTTTTAGAAGTTTAAGTATGATTGCCATGAGTGGTCCTCACGCAGGTACTGGGGGGGCAGCTAGGGTGACCTCAGAGTTAGTCACAGCAGCCCTGTTTCATTCAGTGCACGAACGGCCTGCGAGCTGAAGTGCTTGTGCTTCTGTGTTTGCAGAATGAAAGAATTAAAGGAGACTATTATAAACTCATGCACACCTGGAATTGTCTTTTTGTCCAAGTGTGCAACATAACCAACGCAGCCGGGCCGAGCCCATCTCTCTGCTTCTGTCTGGAGAAGATGCCCGGTTCCCAGTCTCTGGGAACGGTTCTTTGACATTAAATCACAAAGCGTAACCTGTCTCTCTCTCTGTCTGGCAAACAGTCTGAGTAAATCAGTCTGATCCTATTTGAGGCCCTGAGCTCCCCTCTGGTTCTTGATCACACTTGGTTTAATGTTCATAACCCAAACAATGATTGGAATAAGAATTGCATTTCCAGTTGGAGTCTCACTTGTCAATACAACTGTTTGAAATCTGCCATTTCCCCTACACTGTAACATTCACCATCCAGACCTGTAGAACCACCCGCACGGTCTCACTAAACCAGAAGCTCTTGAGAAATGTAGAAATGTTTTGGGGGGGGTTTAAACATAGCGGCTAAGCCACTGAGGTGTTGGATGGTGGGGTTGCCACTGTTACAAATGATGCTTGAGAAAGTCCAATAACTCCAGCCATACTTAACTTGTCGGTTTAACACATTTATTGCTCATCAGTAGCTGCTTTTGTTGTTCAGCAATTCCTCTTAGTATTCAACATCATTTAACATACATCACAACAGTGCAGCAGACAAACAAAAAGCGTCCCCTAGCAGCAGACATGAGGTAACAAACACAAATGGCTCCTACAACAACCATCAAGTGAAGCTCTGCTCTCTCCTATAATCTAAGACCACACTGTACTGTGTTTATTCTGCTCCACAGCCCTTTCTTCGATATTGGGCTTCTTGTTAGTGTGTGCATGTGTTCTGTTTGATTTACAGTAAACATTAACATTTAAATGTCCCCCAGCATTGATGGAAATCTCAGTCTAAGCTAGCCTGTCATCTTTTCATACCCTCCCTGGTGAACTTGATGTGATCAGTGTAATGTTCGGAGATTTGATTTTCACCCAGGTGTCATCCACATACCTGAACCGATGTCTTGGTGGTGTTACAGGGTAGGATAAAAGTAGGGTGACAACCGTCCTCTTTTCCCCCAAGATGTCCACTTTTCACATTCTGTCCGGGGCGTCCGGGAGGATTTTCGAGATGGATGAAAATGTCCGGGTTTTCCTACAGGCCTACAGAGGGCCCATATGTGCAACGTCATCCCTGAACTGCTGTGTTGTAAGTGGTTGTTCCGCGCTCACAGACAGGACAGAGCGCAAGCTGTGCGCTGAAAAGATGCCAACGCGCAAGTGCATCTTTTCAGACAATCTGCAAAAGAAATTTGTGGTCGGAATAAATGGGAGGCGTAGTGCACTGTGTGCAGAGCTGGCACATACGTTTGTGTGTCTAACAAAGGTGCCGGAGATCTTGTTGCTTACATGGACACAGAAAAACAAAAAGGCTGTGCGAGGCGAAAATTCATCTAGTAAGTTGACTGAGTTCTTTGTTACACCCGGGAAAAACAAGGATGCTGTTGTATCTGCAGTAGAAGGCGCACTGGCATTTCATGCTATGATCCATGGATTGCACTAGTGTGTTGCTAAAGAAACACAGCTAAAAAGTTCAGTAGTGCACCAAGACTGAAGCTATTGTCAGTGATAGTGCTACATTCAGTGGAAGTCACTCTTGAAGCTCTTTATGAAATCCAGTACTGTGGCACTTCTCAGACTTAAGTAACCATGGAACAGGGAAAATATTCCCAGTCATACTTTGACTGGAAGAATGGTGGCGTGCAAACAAAATTAATTAGGTTAGAAACGCCAAATGAAACAGCAGAAACCATTGCACTGGTAATTTTTCTTATAACTCTCATATATACTCAATTGTATATAGCATTTGTATTCTATTTTATTTGATTGTATATTGTATTTTATTCTATTCTATTGTGTACAGTTGTGTACATTCAGTAAAAGGACTAGATGTTGTCCCTGATAATTGTCAAAAGAGCTTGCAAAGAAATTGGATGACTGGATGACTGAGAACCTTCACAGACATACGTCCCTGATAATTGCATTGCTTTAAATGGCAAGAATCTTGAGGGATGGCTGTTATAAGAAAAGGCAGCCCAGAAACTTTAAAGGCAGCACACATCGTTGTGTGCCTCAACTTTCGGTCTTTTACCCAGGCTAATCTGCAATTTATTTTATTTTATTTTATTTTTTTTGGGGGGGGGGGGGGGGGGAATTAGACATCTGATATAGATTATCATATTAAGATTTGGGACACATCATCAGTTGTGGACCTTGGATTAATCGGGTGTTTCGGCCATTATCACTAGACACCCTCATCCAAGGAGGCCCTGGAGTGTGTCTGGTTTATGTTAAATTGTTATTTCTCTCCTTTCTTCTGTTTACAGTTTATTTTCTATCTATTCACTGCAACTGAGAAATAATACTTACCTCTTTAGCATTTATGGAGCCTCACTTCTTCAAAGGGATAGAAAAGGTGATCGAGAGAAGTAAGACAAAGGGGACACGATAGGAGAGAGGAGAGCCGGAAGGGGGGCGCTCGATCTGGCTTCCCACACCTCCACGCCGGATCGGGCTGTACGCTCTACCTCCCCACTGCCTCCCAGAAAAGGGAAGAAGAGCAGAGGGGAGAAGAGCATAATATTTTCTTTTCTCTTGCGGTTAGCTGACTGCCTTAGCTGCCCAAGTGAGGTCAGCCCTTTTTAGCCATAGCCAGTGACTGGTCCTCTCAGCAGTGTTAGCTAGTTCTCTTATAGCCTGCCGTTGCACCTGTCCTCTGATCCCAATCTCTCTAAGCAGTTTTGCTGTTGTACTGGCAACAAAGCCCCTGCACCCCACTTCCATCGGGCGCACCTTGATCTTCCAGCCTCTGCTTCAGCTGCCAAGTTGGCATACCACAGCTTCTTACACTCAATTGCTTCCTCCCATGGTACCGTCAGCTCAATGACATACACAAGTTTTGGGGAGTTAGACCAAAGGACGAGGTCTGGTCGCAGAGTAGTTGTTACGATCTCTGTGGGAAAAATTAGCCTCTGATCCAAGTCCGCTTGCATCTGCCAATCCCTGGCAACCTTCAGCTGGCCAAGATCTGGTGTTGAAGGGCTCGTCCTCGACTTGTCTCCCTCCCGGACAAATGCTGCTGAAAACTGATGCTCCTCTTGGCTCGTGAAAGGTTGAGCGTTGATGGATTTTCTTTTGCGCTCAACTTTCTCGGCTAGACAGATGAGATGCTAGATGTGCTTGAGTGTTGCTGGGACTGTACACAGGGGGCAGGCTGGGTCCTTTCCAAACCACAGCTGCAGATTTATTGGGGAAGGTAGAACATGGTACGTCGCTCGGATGATGAAACTTAGTCTATTAGACTCCATTGAGGTCTGCGTTATACCACCGTCCCAGGCTCTTTCTGGACTTCTCTAAGACTGTTGGAATTGGTTCTCCACTGATATAGAAATTGCTCGGCTGTCAGTTTTCCTTTTATGATGGAGATGCTGCCAGATTTACTTGGCTTAAACTTCATTCTTGCCCATTCATGTTTTTCTAGAGCTTCTGTAGCAGTCACCTAGTACATGGTTTTGTTGTTGTAATAATGGTCATGTCATCCATGTAGGCCCTAATGGGAGGAAGATGAAGGCCACTCTTTCGTGTGGAACTGACCCAAAGGCGTTGGCAAGGTCTAAAAAGACCACGTGAAGATTCCTTTGTTCTTTCTTGGCACTTTGAATCTGGTGCCAGACGACGCTGGCATGCTCCAGACATCCTGAGAAGCCCCGGATGCCGGCCTTCTGCACTGATGTGTCAATATAGTTGTTTCTTTGCAAGAAAGTAGATAGTCTTTGGGCCAAGACACTGAAGAAGATCGTTCCCTCTACGTTCAGCAGGCTGATCTGGCAAAACTGGCTGATGGATGAGTTCTTCTCCTTAGGGATCAGAATACCTCCTGCTCTTCGCCAAGCCTTTGGAATCACTCCTTTCTGCCACGCTACCTTCATCAGCTTCCACAGGTATTTGAGAACTCATGGGGTGTTTCCATAGAGCCTATATGAGATGCCATTAGGTCCTGGAGCCAATGCTTCTCTTTCCTGCTTCGCTGCCTTCTCCACTTTACTCCATGTAGGTGGTCTTATGTCCATTTCATGTTCAGGTGCCTGGATAGGTGGCATATCAGTCAGAATAATAACTGGCTCATGCCTCCGATGCTCAGAGTAAGTTTTCCTCAGGTGATTTTCCAGGTCTTTTATGGGCATTTGGAGGCACCCACTCTTCTCTTCAACAAAAAGGCCCTTAACAAAGTTGTATGGGTTGCTGTAGAAAAGGGTCCTTGTCCGTTCTTTCCTCTTACGTTGTCGTCTGAGTTGTTCTGCTCTTCGCAGCTTGGTAAGTTGTTGCTTTATTTCCTCCTGCAGGGCAGTGAGTCCCTCCCTTTCTGTCTCATATGCCCTCCTCCACTGCTTCCTCAGCTGTCTTCTCTCTTTAATTAATCTGTCAAATTTCCGCTGTCTCCTCGACTTTGACTGGTTTAAAGGGCCTTTCTGCTGTCTCTGAGTCTTGTTCTTTACCCCAAATTGCTCAGCCCCATAGCTGCAGATTATGGTTCCCAGGTTCCCCAACTTCTTTTCAGGACTGATTGTATATAGTATTTTATTTTATTCTATTCTATTTTGTACAGTTGTGTGCACTATCTTATTGGTATATTAGTCCAGTGTTTTGTTTGTTTGTTTGTTTCTAATTTTTCTATGTAACTTTGCACTGTCCACTGCTGTAACAAAACAAATTTCCCACGCATGGGACTAATAAAGGTTATCTTATCTTATCTTATGATTCTGATTCCTCTATAATTGTAATCGTTTTATCTCTAATAATAAAAAAAATCTTCCCGAACTGCTTCACGAGCCACTGTTTTCTTTCATTGCCCCTCACTCCATACACATGTCCAACGTACAGCTCTCACTTCCTTAATCTCGTGAGCCTGCTACCACTACGGCAAACCCAGAAGGACAACAAATACCAAGTGCACACAATATAAACAATAACAACATCGCTCACCTTCTCAACAAAGCCCAAACTCTTCTGGGATTTTCTTACCTTCAGCTCTCCTCCTCCCAGGTTATTCACACTACTGCCTACACCAGGATGGTCAGACATTGCTCTGGATTTTGTTACATGCCTACCTCCATTGGCAGGTAATACTACAATACTCACCATTACTGACCGCTTCTCCATGGCTGCCCATTTTTATTGTACGGTCAGTTACCTTTAGCTATTAAGATGGCCCAGTTGCTCCCTGATCATGTGTTCTGTTTGCATGGCCCGCGTTCAAATCCAGTGTATCGAATGAGTTCTGTTTCACTATCAGAGCCCAGGTCAGTTTCTCTTCTGGTTCTCTCCTCAAACAAACGGTCAGACTGAAGAAGCGAATCAAGATTTGGAGTCTTTGCTGCAACACCTCATGAAATCTCTCTACTGGCCTGGGTGGAACATGCCCATAATTTGATGACATCGTCAACTAATGAACTGTTCCTTCTTGAATAGTCACTCAGCTATCGACCTCCTCTGTTCTCTGTTACTGAAGGGGAGCTATGTGTCCCTTTTGTACAGCATCACCTTTACGGTTGACAATCACAGCTGGATTTCTGCGCCATCATACGGATCAGAAAGTCTGGTTATCTGCAAAAAATATTCCTTCATGCATTGAATCAAAGAAACTTTAACCTCCTAAAACCCGAACTCTTCCACGGCATGCATTTTGAATTTCTCTTTGATATTTGGGCATATTGGGGCCCAATGAATGTAAAAACAAAGAATTACCAGATTTTTTTTAACCTTATTTTTGTTTTTAAGAAAAATAAGAGCCACATATAAGGATATTCGCTTAAAATTTTGATAGAACAGTAGCAGTATAATGTATAAGTGGATATCAGGCCCTTGTAGAGCAAAATTGTGTATTTTGGCCTAAATAACCCAAAATGCGATGTCCACATGTGGACGCCTGCTTGAGACATCCTCTTAATAGAAGGATTAAGATGTTTGTCATGTTTTTCACATGTTAAAACTAGTGTGTCCTCCTCCTAGTAGGGTTGCAGCAATCTTCAGCTTCAGCTTGTCAATCAACCAAAGACCCAGACAGAGGTTTCATTCATTTGAAAGCCTGACCTCGTCCACCCCAGCTGTGAAACTCAGAAACCAGTCTTATTGGTTATCATCTATCGTCCACCTGGGCCTTACACAGAGTTTCTGTCTGATTTCTCAGACTTTATATCTAATTTAGTTCTGAGCTCAGATAAAATAATTATTGTGGGTGATTTTAACATCCATGTAGATGCTAAAAATGACAGCCTCAACATGGCATTTAATCTGTTATTAGACTCAATTGGCTCTCAAACTGTAAAAGAACCCACCCACCACTTTAATCACACTCTAGATCTTGTTTTAACATATGGCATAGTAGTAATTAGTTACTGATTACTTTTTTCTAGTAACTTGACCAACACTGGTGAGCATTTATTAAGACAAAGTCATCTGGAACATGAATAATTATTTCCCCAGGAAATGTTCATTATCCGTTATCAAAATGCAGATAGTTTACCGAGAAGCAAAACTGGGTACTTGTTTAGAGCTTCAACTTATGTAAATATGAATGTCATTGTGAACTTTTGAACTATGCTGGATTAGTTTAGGAGGTTGGTGGGGCCGACATCAGTGCTAAGTTTCTAAGGTGCAGTGGTTCAGCCCTCGTGACAGTTTCATTCAGTTTCTGTAATTCTGCTTCACATTTGTCTCTAGCACATTTTCACTCTAATCCATTATACTGGTCTACACGCTGTACCGTTCCATTGTGATGAGAGAGCTGATGTGAAAGCTAAGCTCTCAATTTACAGACCAGTCTGCATCCTTACCCTCACCTGTGGTCACGAGCTTTCTGTAGTGATCGAAAGAACACGATGGCGACACAAGCAGTGGAGAAAAGGGTGACTTGGTTGGGAATTATTTGTTTTAATGTCTATATTTAGAGTTTCAATGAGTATTTTTTTTCACTTTCAATACAAAATTTTTCTGTTTATTTATTTCACTTACAATATTCTTTTTCAATGTCAGTATTTTTTTTTGTTTCATTTTAAACTGGCTTCTTTTTAACCCCATAAGAAATCAGATGATAGAGCACAGAGAGCGGAGCTGCGGCACTACATGAAGAAGCAGTGATGTGCCACCGATTTCCTGTCCGATCCGATACAAGTAAAAATCAGGGTGGTATCGACGATACTGATCCGATACCGATACTTTGTACAAAAACTTATTTTATTTATTGTGTCTCAAATTATAGCTTCATAATGCTTATAGGACATCAGATTACTTGTTCTTATCACTTAATAATAAACAATTAACATATAGAAATAAGAACCTGAAGTTGTGCTATTTGAACACCTTGCCTGCCTGCAGCACTAAAGGACTCCCTGAGAGACGTCTGTCTCGCCCTAGCAGCACCTGTCCTCCTCTTCAGTTCACCTCAACATACGCTCGTCATATTCTGTGATATGATTTACTCTGAGGTGCTTGATGAGGTTAGTGGTGTTGCCACAACACCTCACTGTCTTGCCACATGTATCGCAAACCACGTCTTTGCTGTTTGTGAAGGTAAAATACGTCCACATATGACTCCGTTTACGCTCAGCTATTGTTGTGAGTGCGCACACCAGGGGCTGCCACACATTTATACAGCCGTGTTTCACACATGACTATGAAAGACGTGAGAGGAAGTAGTTCCTTCCAATGTAGAGAATCAGAATGATATAGTAATTTACCCTAAATTACTAAAATATCGATATTTTAATATGAGAATCGCTTCTAGAACATAAATGACTGGTATGGGAGGAATCGATGTTTCAGTATCGATCACATCACTATGAAGAAGTCGGGAGTGACATGTGAGGGTGATGCAGGGCATGTATGATGGTGGTGAGACGTGCTGCTGATGGACCACCATAAACAGGTCCCGTGTAGTACTGCAGTAGAGGAAGACTTCCAGCTTCAGCTTCTTTCTGAACCACGCCCGACAGGGTCTAATATCATATTTCGATAAACACCCCCTGCGTGAACAAGCGACAACCGGCCCATCCGGCTGTTTGATAAAGCGCACCCACAACCGATTGGCTACGGGTTTTGTGACGTTACCGGATGTGGAGAGAATACAGTGGTCCACCGTAACGCGAGGTGAGTGTTTGTGTCGACGTGTGGTGTTATAGTTGTCTCCAAGGATGCACCTTAGCTGTTTAAATATCATTGTGAGCAACCTTGACACGCAGCGAATGCGCGGTGTTTGCGGCTGCATGTGTTTCAGCATTACTCTTGCTGGGACCCAGTATGCACAGAACACGTCTGCCTGCCTTGTGCACTTCACACCGGTGCTTATCTGCTCTCAACAACGGTCAACAGTCTGCGCAGCCACGACGGTGCTGCTGTTAGATCTTTTCCTTTCCACTTTCTTTGCATTCTGACGGATTATTGGAGGACCTGTTGCAGCGCTGCGTGTTTCACTCATGCACTGAGTTAGTGCAATGCTAACGCTATCTGTAGGCAGTGATAGACCAGATGCTGGTGCAACCCATTCAGTCCACACATGTAACGAAATCAAACCGCAGATGATTCTGTGCAATAACGAGAAACGACGCAGGGAAAAAGTATTGAACATGCGAAGAAAGGGAGGCGCGAAAAGTCACCACACCGTCTCAAACCTGTCAGGAATTACAAAGCAATCTTCCAAATTAGCATCAGCTGGTTCAGTCCCAACCGGTGGCCTGTGAAGACGGTGTCATTAACAAGGTTTAATACAGGACACATCCTGTAATAGGTAAAACCAATGAGCTCTCTCAACATGTACTAATACAGTCTGCTCAAACATGTAACGTCCAACACATGTTTGCAGGCCAAAGGCGTGCGCGTCTCTCCAAAAACACCAGACCAACAGTGAAGCTGTTACCGGTCATATTAAAATCCCACAGCTCTCTTCTGCATTCAGAATTTATTTATTTATTTTTAGAAAGAGGGGCAATACATATTAATGAACATGTTAACAAATGTAAATATGCCAGATTATAGCCTTGGGCTAATTTCCATCTGCAGACCCTCTGGGGAATAACATCAATGTTGATAAGATTGAAACTGTTTAGATCAATCAATCAATCAATCAATCTTTATTTATAAAGCACTTTTCATACAGAAAAAATGTAGTACAAAGTGCTTTACATAGTTAAAAGCAGCCCACCCCACCCTCCAACTCACTCCCCACACTCTCAATACACATATATACCCCCACCCACACACACATACACACACGCGCACACTTAAAGAGTAAAAATTGGGCTGGGCTCGCATGAGCCAAGTGAGGAAACACTATAACAGAGAGCCGTCTGCACCGGGAGCCGGTCACAGACCGCAGCCTCCGGGCTGGGCACACAGCAGGAGGGAGGCAAAGGAGCCCCCCAACCAGGCTGAGAGGACCCCAGAGACCCAGCAGCCACGGTCAATAACAGCCCCGGTGCAGAGAGCGCCCTCTGAGGAAACACTGGAGATATGACGCAATACGATATATACAGGGTAAAATGATAAAATAAATAAGAACAGGATACAATATAAATATAAATATAAATGGAGTAAGAAGATTAAAAAATGAATAAGAATAAAATCAATAAATATTAGGTAAATCCTAAATTAATAATAGAATAACAGGATAGAATAAATAAGCATAAAAAATAAATAAACGCTAAGTAAAAGCTAAATTAAAAAGGTGGGTCTTGAGCCTGTTCTTAAAAACATGTACGTTCTCTGCGGCCCTGAGCTCCTCCGGCAGGCTGTTCCACAGACGAGGACCATACCACTGAAACGCTGCCTCTCCGTGAGTATGTGTCCTGACTTTAGGGACAATCAAAAGGCCAGTACCAGAGGACCTCAGGGTCCGCGAGGGTTCGTATGGTAAAAGCAGATCTGAGAGATAAGAAGGCCCAAGACCATTAAGACATTTAAAAACCAATAAAAGAACTTTAAAATCGATCCTGAAACACACGGGGAGCCAGTGCAGCGATTCTAAAACCGGTGTAATGTGGGCCCGCCCTCTGGTCTTCGTCAGCACACGAGCTGCCGAGTTTTGCAAGAGTTGTAAAGGTGAAATATTCTTCTTAGGAAGACCAGAGAGCAGGGCAGTAATCAATGCGACTGGTAATAAAAGCATGCATCAGCATCTCCGTGTTGGCCCGAGAGAGAATAGGGCGGACTCTGGCTATATTTTTTAGATGATAAAATCTAATTTTAGTTACATGTTTAACATGTGGGATAAAACCAAGCTCAGAGTCAAAAATAACACCCAGGTTTTTCACTTGTAGTGAAGGACATAGTGAAAATGCCTCTAATTTAGACAAGAGTTTCTCTCTCTGAGCCTCAGGACCGACAATTAAAACTTCAGTTTTGTCCTGGTTAAGCTGTAAAAAGTTTTCTGCCATCCAAGATCTTATATCCAAGATACAGTTAAAAAGGGCATCCATTGGTCTGGTGTCATCAGGAGACACGGAGATGTACAGCTGCGTGTCATCAGCGTAACTGTGGACGTTCACTCCATGCCTCCTGATGACACTGCCGAGAGGCAACATATACAAATTAAAAAGTACAGGGCCTAGAACCGACCCTTGAGGCACACCACATGTCATTTCATGGATCTTAGAGGAGCATGTTCAATTTTGTCTATGGCGACATCCTGAATAACATCCAGAAGTCTCTCTAACAAAAATCATCAGTATGTCAGCAGATCTCCCTGCTCTGCTGACATACTGACAACAATCAGAACCAAAAATGTCACTTTTAAACGAACCACTCAGTCAGTCCAGTTTTCTTTCATTCGGCACACCTCAGCCCTCTCCTGGTTTCCCTTCCTCAAGAAGCAAAATGATATTTAAGAAAGAAAAGTGTTACTTTTCAAAACCCCGTGTACTTAACTATACTTGTTTACTTGTTTCTTATGTAGATAGTTTGTCTTGTGAAAAACTCGTGATGAGTTGAACCTTCTAAGGCATAGGTGTCAAACTCTGGCCCGCAGCCTAATTACATTTGGCCTGCGAAGCCATACCAAGTTATTATCAGAGCTGGCCTTCTGGTATCATACAGCTAATATATATATTGTTTAGTATTAAGCTTTGCTTGTTCCATATTCAGTTTTTCAGCACAACGTGTTTGAGTCCATAAGAAAAGATTCATTCTCATATCTGGAGGAAAAAATATATTTCAATAAATATTAACGTTAGCCCGCGACTTTGTTCCAGTTTTGAATTTTGGCCCACTGTGTGTTTGAGTTTGACACCCCTGCTCTAAGGCCTCTGCATGTCAGCTAAACAGAGACTCTCAGCTGCAGTTAAACTTCCCTATTATAGAGGTGCAGCCATTGATTTCTTCCTCAGTCTGAGGAGCCACTTGCGCTGATATAAAACTGCCAGGCTGAGCCTAACATTTTGGCTCATTAGCTTCAGTTATATTTGTCATGTGCACGTTAGCACAGGGTCAAAATGTATTTGACGAGCAGAAGACAGTCACTCAGCAGGACAGTAAGGGTTAAGGGTCAGTAAGAGGAAGGGTTTTTATTTTTATTTAAATACTAACAAAAAAATAAGAATGGGGTGACCAGTGCAGAGTGTATTGTGTACCTGAGAAACTGCAGGACAGCTGTGTGCATCCTGTGAAGTGTTGTGGTTGAGGTGTCGACTTGGTGGTAAAATCTGTTTTTGAGTCTTGTAGTCCGAGCAGACAGAACCTGTAACGTCTGCCAGATGGTAACAAAGAGAAGAGCTGATGTGCTGGGTGGCTGTGGTCCTTGGTGATGCTGTGTGCTTTACGGAGGCATCGCTGGAGATAAATGTCCCGAATGGCAGGAAGCCTCATGCCAGTGATGTGCTCTGCTGCTTTCACCCTCCGGAGTGATTTCCGGCTGCTGGCACAGCAGCTTTGTACCAGACTGTGATGCAGCTCGTCAGCAAGCTCTCGATCGCACACCTGTAGAGGTTTGAGGGGATGTTGGCGTTCATGCCAAACGTCCTCAGCCTCCTCAGGAAGTAGAGTCATCGTTGTCTGTGATGAGGCCTTTGATGGTTGTGTCATCCGCAAACTTAATGATGGTGTTGGACTCATGTTTAGCCACACAGTTGTGTATGAACAGGGAATATAGGAGGGGCTAAGCACACATCGCTGTGCTCATATGGATTACCTGTGCTAGGTTTGGACATGTTCAATCTTAGCAGCCACCATAAACACAGGATACATATGACTGAAAATAAGGGAAACCAGACTTGGATGCATTCACAGAATGTGCATGTATGTGTCTTTGCCTGTGTTGGCAACCTTTACCATCATTAGCTGAGCTGTCTCATGGATGTAGGCGGTGATATTAATAGTACTTGTTCAACTGTATGTGTGTAGGAGAGGGGGTCAGGGGGTCACCATATGTTTTGCTATTAAAAATGACAAAACGTGTTTTTTCTCTTTCAGAAAATTGGAAATGTGTAAGACTGAAGCCTCTCAGAAGCTTTTAGGTTGTGTCCTGTAGTTACCACAGAATTCATGGCAAACCATGAATACTTCCTTATTAAAACACAGACGCTCTCTGTATACTGACCAGATCCTCGTCATTATTTTCAGGAAAGAAAGCAAGCATGAGGATTTCCAACAGTCACCTGCAGCAGCTCACCATCTTCACCACCGTGCTGACGGGTGCAGGGATCGGCACAATGTACTACCTGCTACAGAGTGAGTACAAAAGCTTACAGTTAGTGAAACTTTTCATTTCAGCAGCTTCGATCATGTACTGTCGCGCTCAGAAATGTGTCATTTGAGAGTGTAGAAAAATTCAACTTGACGTTAACTTCAGCTGCACTCCTGAGAGTGAATTCTTCAGGTTTTCAGCTCCAGCTGACCTGGGCTGGCTTCAGGATTTAGCACCACTCTGTGGTTTGTTGCACATGTTCAAAAACATGGTGATCTAATTACTGTTTGAATGTCATCACCTGTTTTGGTGGTTTAACATAATTTAAGTTGGGTTTAACCTCCTAAGACCTGAACTCTTCCACAGCAGCATTTTTAATCTCTTTGATATTTGGGCTGATTGGGACCTGATGAATGTAAAAACAAACTATTACCAGATTATTTTTTTATCTTTTTGTTTTTAAGAAAAATAAGAGCCACATATGAGGATATTTGTTTAAAATTTTGAAAGAACAGTAGCAGGATAATGTCCTCGTAAGTGGATATCAGGCCCTTATAGAGCAAAATTGAGTATTTTGGTCTAAATAACCCAAAATGTGACGTCCACATATGTGGACGCAGGTCCTAGGAGGTTAAAAGAAATGATAAAAGAGAGGTGCATGATAATGTACTTTTACTAATTGTAAACATTTTGCACGTTATGTGTGCAGTGAGTGAATGATAAAGCCTAACCCTTCTTGCTCTAATATCTGACCCTCTTCTACCTCGACAGCTGACAACACGACTTTGCAGTTGTGGTGTCCTCTTCTAGAAACTCCACAATCTGAGCACATTGTCATTCAAAAAGCAGCTAAAAGCTCACATCACTACGCAGGATGCAGGATAACCTTTAATGATGCCCTTTAGCTCAGGTGCCCCTTGAAGGCCTTTGCCTGGGGGAGCCACAGTAAACATCTATGGGTGGCATCAGCTGAGGACCACCAGCCAAGGATGTTTATCCCCTGTTGTTTAGCCCCCAGACCTTGTGCGATCTCTGTAATCACAACCACATGCTGGCTTTATGCTTCTGCTGCCAGTTTTCTGGTGGCTGGCATCAGCGCTGCTCCCGTGCAGCGTAGACTGCAGAGGAGGAGTGAAGTTGAGGAGCCAACAAAGCCCTGATACCTGACTTCCAGTGAGCATATTACAGCATTTCAGTCAGCCTCCCGAGACTCAGCTGCCAGGTCGAGTACTTGGATTGCTTCCTCTCATTGCCAACCTCAAACCCTCCTCCCACATCAACAAAGAGAATCGTAGCAATTTCAGAGCTGGATCTCTGCCCCTTCATCGCTTTTCTTGCCAGCCTCACCATCATTTGCTTGATCTGTCTCCCTCTTTCCTTCCAGCCCTGGACGACCCTTCTTCTCCGCACATGTCGTCCATGAAGTTAAGCTTAGCTTCGACCTGGCCATGCACTGAATGCTTCAGAATGATGCTGAGGTCGTTCTCCAGATCTTGCAGTTGCAGTCACTTCCCTTTCTCTCGGTGACTTGATTGCCTGTGTCCACTCTGGTTCTTTCCTTTCTCTATTTTCTGCTCACTTTAGCGTTTGTTGGTGCACAACGTGCTGCTGCCTTCAGAGGGACTACTTTGCACCGTTGGTTCGCCTGCCTCCACTTCCTGCCTTCTGTCTTGCGCTGTGGTTTGAAACCTTGGCTTTGAGTCCCACTTGTCTGGCCTGTTATTACTGTGCAGTGTTGCCCCTCGCCCTTTTCCTTGCACTTGCATCTTCCCTGTTGTATCTGCAGCCCTCTGAAGGTAGTCACCTCTGCCCACTCGTATCTGCACTACCTCATTACCTTGGAGAGCCATGGTCAGTCTGATAGGTCTACTTTTATGGGACTAGCTTTGTTAAACTGTCATTTGGGCAGCATTTTATTTTATTTCCCTCTTAGATGGTTTTTATTTGATTTGAAGCTCCTTGTGATTTGCATTTTGAAAGGTGATATAAATAAAACTTACTCACCGTGTAAACCAAAGAGCCACTCACTGAGGCACAAACTGTTATGGCAGTGTCTTGATGAGTGACGAAACATCCTGTTTCCTGTTCCAGTGCTGCAGCTGATCAGAGTTAATTAACTCTGAGTATTTTCACCCGGAGTTAAGTGCACGCGTGAGTAGAGAAGGAAAGCAATCGTCAGTAGAACCTCAATACCGCCGTTCACCATGGTAACGATTAAATAAAGAGCAGAGCCTCCATTTTTATTCCATGTCAGTGGTGACCACGATATATCATTTTATTATAATTTACACACTCATCATTCAGCCTGCTTGGACTTTGATCACAGTAAGTAGAACATTTGATTTAAAATTGGATTATTCAGCTGCGACCTTAAAGGACCAGAAAGTGAAATTCAGCCACAGTTTAATGACGGTGAGATTAACCCAGACAAGACCTCGTTTCCCAGTTCCAGTTGGGCCAAAGGTTTTTCCATCAGTGTGACTGCTTATTAAAGTTAATAGATCTGTGATGTAATTATAATAAGAGTTCATGTTAAGTACAAAAAATAGCAAAGTAACGATTAACTGGGATTTCATTGATTGGAAAAACTTCTCTTGCTCTGCTACGTGATTTGATAGCAAATCTATGAATGAGAGAATGAATCTGAGTGTCAGCAGGTGGGGAGAAGTTGCTTGATGAAGAAAACCTGCCAGCCAGCATGTTTACTTCAGACTCTGTTGCCCTGGTAACTGACTTAGCCCTTATCACAGACTTAACAAATTCAGAGTTTTAGCTGAGCCTACTTCCTGGAATAGGGCCAGCTATACCGTTGCCTCGATGTCCTCCATTGTAGCCGTGTGCAATAGCAGCAAGACACAGAACACCTGCAATGGAGCTTGGATGCTCAGACAGCATTTAATCGACCATTCCTGGAACAAACATGAATAGAAACATGAATAGAAACATGAATAGAAACAGGACAGGAAAAATTTGCCGCTTCCATCTGTTTGAGAAAGTGGGTACAGAAGTTGGATCACAGAAGGTCTCAGCACAATTAACCTGCTGTTTAAGGGAAGAGAGCTTAATTTACCCAGCTTCAGTCCAACTCTTCATACTGGAGACCTACTGGATGTCTGCACTGTGATGGTTACTGGAGCCTGTTGCTCCGTCTGCTCTCACATCCACTAGCCACTGAACAATGCTGTTATAGGTTGTGTCTTCTCCCCTTCTCCATCTCTAGCCTTGGTGGGGCTTTTCTCATATTGTTCCCCTGCCACTAAGAGTACAGTTTATTCTCTTGCCTTCTGTCTGATAAACCTTATCAAGTGGTGACCAAGGCTGTGAGTCTTTGCTTGGCAGATTCTTAGAGATCACACTTAGCCAACTTTCAGTGCTTCCCCAGAACGTCCCTCCCTGCTAACATACGGGGGCACTGCTCCTTGTGGTTGTTCGTTTTGTAGCCAAGCACCTCAGCGGTCGCTGCTGCTGTGGTCTAGATCAGCTGATTCGTTTTGGAGATGGTTGCAGTAGGGATTGTCTGTAATGCTTTGTTCACATCTTTTAGTAGAGAAGATAAAACTTAGATAAAACTTTATTAATCCCTCGGGTAGGTTCCTCTGGAAAATCCAGTTTCCAGTAGCAGAACATTGACAGACATTTGCATAGTAAAAAAAAATTTAAATTAAAAATAAAGAGGGGAACACCCAGCGTGTCATAAATAACAGATATTAACCCTTTCTGAGATGGATACAAATATAGGAACATATCAGCCGTCTTCAAGCCTCTGGAAGTAGGACATCTGAGATTGAACAAAGTGTCTGATCTGAAGCTCTCTGAGAAGATTTGTGTGCAGGAGATTGAATGTTTCAGAGAGTTTCATGAAAGATACGAAGCACCTACTGCACCAATCCTGAAACACAGAATCGCTTAAGGATGGTTGAAAAACATAATGTGGTGAGACTGGACTCAAAGGAGAACAGTCAGTCTCACTGGTGTTTTTTCATCTGAGTGTGTGCCTCACCACTGGATTATCAAATGACTTGATGGAGGCCAAGGAAAGTGGAGATCCAAGTATTGCCAAGACAGATGTGTCTTTAACAGGAATTGGAAATTAAACCAAAACCTGGTCCAGCATATATTAGATGCCCAATAGTAATACTGGAAATTATGCTTAGACTTGTGGAGACCAGAGTTTTTCACTCAAGGGTGTTTGCCCCTCCATGTGTAAAAAAATAAAATGAAAAAGGCGTGGAAGTGTTGCAGTGTTTACGGTGTATTCAGTTCACTTTGCATCCTGCAAACATACGGAGTAAAAATGTAGAAAATAGGATGTATAGATTCACATGACAAGAAGACCAGGTGATCCTCTACATACAGGGATACTTTATGCATGACTCCTCTCCTCCACTTCCCAGAGACATCTGCTCAGCCTCGTAGCATGGCCAGTGGCTCTATATCCACATCAAAGAGTAACGGGCTTGAGGGGACACCCTTGCTGGGTTTGGAGGTTAAACAGCTGTGACTGCTGGGAGTTTGAAAGGATTGAGGGTTTAGGGCAATTTTATCCAAAAATTAAATTTGGGTCCAAACTTGAATTTTCCCAAGCTTGAGAATAGATACTCGCACTCCACACAATCAAACGCCTTCTTTGTATCCAGGGAGCAGATACAGTCTGGAGTCTCCGTGCGAGGAGAATATAATATATCAAACGGATGACAGATACTGGTTTTTAATAAAGCTGGTTTGATCTTCAGATGCGATTGATGGTAAAACGATTTCCAGCCTATGCACTAAAACTTTGGTCAGTGAGTAAGGAGACTGACCTGTAAGATGAGCATTCGAGTGGATCTTTACCTTTCTTTAGAACAACAGTCATACATGCTTCATAGAACGATGAAGGGACTTTGGCTGACTCCTTTAAATATGGCAATGCTACACACAGTTGAGGTGAAAACAATACTGAGAATGCTTTAAAAAAAAATCAGGAAATCCATCTTGGCCCGGAGACTTTCCAGACTGATGAAATCTTAACTTCCGCCTGTTTTATAGGTTCCTTTTTATAGGTTACATTTCGGAGAGAGCGTGGGATATTCAAAGAATTAAAAAGTTCTCCATCAGAGTTTTCTCCTGTGGAAGCTCAGAGGTATAAAGTTGAGAATTGAGAGGCCTGGATGTGTTGTTACTCTAACATGATCTGAGGTGATGGTACCATTGGTCGTTCTGTTTTTGGGAATATGCAGTTTTGCCTGGATGCCCTTCAGCTGTTGGATAGCATCCTGTCAGCTCTGTCTGTGCATATAGAACAAACTCTTACACTTTAGAAGCTGACATTAAACTGAGTGTTGAAAGGATGTCAAACATAGTCTGCAGCATTACCGTCTATTATATAATTGTGTTTTTTTTTAATCCTTGGATATAGCTGAAGTATTTCTTTGATTTGGTTAGCTAATTCAAGTCACTCCCTTTTTCCTCATGTTTGCTGAATAAGAAATGAATTGCCCCCTCAGAAAGTCTTTCAGTGTATCCTAAATCGTCAGGCTAAATATCTCATTTGTTGTATTCGTTTGGGGGAAAGCAGATTTGTTTTTTCATGAATTTTAGAAAATTCTTGTCTGCAAGAAGAGTTTAATTAAATCACTAATGTTTTCCGTATTTTGGGGCATCGGGAAGATTCATGATTGGCACGAGAGTTTAACGTATCAGAAATGACCTCATGTTTTTCAAAGCACACATCTGGATCTGTAACGACTGAAACACCTCTGCTGCCCCTCCCCCAGTGAGATGGGTGCTATCCGACCTGCAAATGTGTGTTTCCTGTTTAAACAACACAAAACAATATAAAACAAACCACCGCTGCCCTGCACTGTTTGATGTGTGAGAACATCCTTTTAGCAGGGTGGTTTACACCTCAATATTCCACCTAACGAGTCTACAGCACTACCCAACCTCGACAGAGATTCGTGCACAGATAGAGCCATGCATGTACAATAGGGTAAGGTTGTCCTGCAAACACAAATGAAACCAACACAACCGAGGCCACTGTGCCTCCTAAAACGTTACTATTAGAATCAGATCATTCCCACCCCTCCATACTCACTACTCCATAACCACCCCCACTACTTTTTCCCCAGCTGATGACGGCTGCCAAAAGGAAAAGCAGCGAGCTCACCAAAACACTTCCTACCTTATTCAAAAAGAGAAAACAAAAATTCTGTAGAATAGATTCGTAATTAAACCTTTAAGCTTCTGGTCAGATATGGCTGTGCCTTCAACCACATCAGAACAGAACATCTTACCAGATACACAGAATGTTGAAAAGTGAGAAAGAAAAAAGTAAAATAAAAGCGGCACCAATACGTGCATGTATGTACTGTATTTCCCGGACTACAAAGCGCACCTGAATATTAGCCGCACAAGCTAAAATCAGGGGAAAATCCTGTTTTGTACATACATTAGCCGCACCTGACTAAAAGCCGCAGGTGTTTCAATGTTGACTTATCATATGTAAGAGAATATGCACAAAGGGAATTGTCAGGAAAGAGATGGCTGTTTGGAGACACACCCCTTTTATTAATATTTTGAAAAACAAGTTATGGGTACATATTTGCACATGTAGTACATAACAGTAACCTACAGCACACCAGAACAATAGATTCGGACTACCTTTTAGGCTCAGGTGCAGCGACACAGCTTTAACAAGAAGAAAAGTCAGTCATTCACCATCTTTCTCTTCTTCCTGCCCACTGAAACCACCAAAGTCCTCTCCTCCAGTGTCGGATACAAACAGGCTCAGGGTGGCTTCGTCATCCACTCTCAGCTTCTCTCCTTCGTTGTCACTTTCAAAACCAAAGAAATCCTCGTTGTCAGAGTCGAACACCCTCTGAAGGGCCGTGGCGGTGTCCTCCTCTCCATCATGCAGCAGTCCAGCCCTTAGAAATCCGTTAGTGATCGTGGATGTTTTCGCACTTTTCCACGCTGTCAGAATCCACCGGTGGAGTTGGGCATAACTTGCTTTTCGCAAGTTTATCGCCGCTCATCATCCACACCTCCCGCTGAACGCGTAGCGCTACTTTGAAGTTTGTTTTTCGCGCTACTTCGTACGGCACTACGTTGCCTGGCGGACGGACATGTGACTAACATACCACTCTTGAACCTCGATCCTTCCGCCAGGCAACGTAGTGCCGTACAACAGCAGAACAAACAAAACAAATCCTCTTACGATATGACAACAATCATGGACAATCCATAGAAAAGCCGCACCTGACTAAAAGCCGCAGGGTTCAAAGCTTGTGCAAAAAGTAGCGGCTTATAGCCCGACAATTACGGTATACAAGTATGCAGAGTGCTGACATGAGCAAATACTTAAAACCATTGCTGAACAGTCTTCCCGTAACCATAGCAGCCAGGTATCATCTAGCCTCCTGCATACTGCAGCAAAGGATAACGTGACTGCGGTAGTTAATAACATAACATGGATGCTCAGGATGATACAAATACAGTGGATAGGTTGTCCACATAATCCCTCGCGTCAGCGGCTGAGCAAAGCCATCCCTTCTCTCTGCTGGTAATGTTATTGCAACTTCCCTCCCCGCCGAGCCTCGCGGATCAGAAGGTCCTTTATCTGATAGCGATAAAGGCGAATGATTACAGGCCATGGTCTCTGAGCTAAGTTTGGCTTAGCAACAGGTGAGCGATGGGCTCTGCACTCACCTTCGATGGATTCCACCAGACCTGCATGTTCTGTCGGCTTTCCAGGTCATTAACGCTGGCCACCAGTTTAGCATTGCTTTCACTAAAACTGGAACAGACATCCTCGTAATTCTCTAACCAGCTAACGTCTATACAAGTATAGAAGTGTGACGCTTATGTTCTGAATAAAAGGGAATAACTGTCTCCTCGTCCTATCACATCCCTGCCAAATTCACTCCATATGAACCTTTTTAAAAACTAAACTCTTGGTTTGTGTTCTGTGAAAGCTTATTTTAACTTTAAGTTTTGAGTGAAAAGAGTAACTGTTTCCATTCATACTTTAAAATCTTGTATTATTTTCTAGCTTTCCTGTTTTTGTTCACTCACATATATCATTCTGTCTGCTGTCTACTTAGAGAACTTTGCTGCGTCAGACTACCACAGGCTGGCTTTGCAGGAGTTGGAGGCATGTCCAGTTGCCATGGAAAGCCTGGGGGCGCCACCTTTAAAGGTCCACAACATCCATCTGACTGACAGATACAACCGTGTAGATAAGCACACTGCACAGGTACTGTCCTTTAGGAGGGCAAGTGTGCCAATAACACAGACAACCGATGCTGTCATCCCTGACTTCTTTCTTTTCTAGTTTTGCATGTGCAGCTAAACTGGTTTTCCTTCTGCGTATAATTAAAGTATTTGCTTACAAGTAGCTTTTTAAAAGTATTTAGATGTATAGAAAATTGGTGTAAAATCCACATAGTGAGCAAATGTAAATCACAAACTCAATCCTATTGCAAAGAACTCTGAATGTATTGAGTACTGAGTGTAAATTGCTTTGCAGATAAAGATTCCTGTGACAGGGATTAAATCCGGAGGCTATCTGTGTGCGTCTTCACTGAGGGATCCCAACACAAACAGGTGAGACAGTTGTGCCACAACTGAACTGCTGCTGCTGCTGAATTTGTATTCAGTTTATTTTGACATAGTGATGTGACTGACGGGCGCCAGTTTAGCTCAGTAGGTGAGCAGAGTTAGGCTGACATCAACATGACTGACATGCAGACGCTGCCATTCGTCATCAGCATATTACATTTTAGTGTGTGTGTGTTAGTGCATAACCAGGACGCGTGTGTGTGTGTGTGTGTGTGTGTGTGTGTGTGTGTGTGTGTGTGTGGTATATCATGCATATAGTGCCGTTGATATTTGAGTTGTATTTACATTTTCGATTAATGAATAACTA
Source organism: Mchenga conophoros (assembly GCF_057382185.1). NCBI lineage: Eukaryota > Metazoa > Chordata > Actinopteri > Cichliformes > Cichlidae > Mchenga > Mchenga conophoros. The sequence continues at coordinate 35,539,012 of NC_140543.1, read as the reverse complement.
ATGGAGAAAAGCAAAAATCATTATTTTTGAAAATATCACAGAATAATGTAACACTTCACATGCTTTATTGTAGAGTGTTGTGTTGAGCTGACACATTGACAGTAGTCATTTTTTAGTCATTTTAGGACACTTTATATTGTAAAGACCGTGTGTGTTTCAGGGCTGTGCGTCCTGATAGAAATCTTATGTAATGTGTTTTGGGTACATTCAGTGAATAGTTTATATTCACTTTGTAACTGACTAACAACCCTTTACCGTGTTAGTAGTCTCAGGCGTGGCTTCAACTTTAACACTAAAAACCACACAAACACACATCCACACAAATAACAACAAAGCTGAAACAACATCTACGGGTTTCTAGGCCTTGAATCGTATTTGCAGCCGAACACTCTTCAGCACACTGTATGATGACTGCTGTGAAACTGTCCATAATTGTTTTAACCGCCGTCAAAAACAAATGAAGCAGGATGTGAACGCTAACCATAGGGACTGATGTGAAAGCTTGATGGTCGCTATTCCTCACACGCGTTCGTTACTCCTTGCAGGTGGAATCTGAAGCAAGCAGTTCTAAAGCTCAGGGAAGGAAATGCCATTGACCTGCTGAATCCTCCATCAACTACAGCACAAAGCCACGCAGCAGGGCACGCAGACGGGGTAGACGTGGGCCGCTGGCACTGACCAGCTTTATGAACAAAGAAGAAGCAGGCGCTGAAGATGTTTTGAGCTATATTTACTCCACATTCATTGTATGGTCTTCTTTTAAGGGAACCATCAAGAAGAAAAGCTCTGTCAGTGCCGCAGACTGCTGCAGACTGTCAGAGCTGAGTGGACTTGTGCACTCACTGCTGCCTCTGTCACAAATCATGAGAAATGTACAAATATGCACCAATCAATAAATGTTACAAATGTATTAGTTTCTAACATAACTGACTTTCACACAGACTTGCAGATGTGTGTGTCTGTATGTGTTCAGGGGAAACGGTCTGATATTCATAAAACAGGACGTAAAGCTGTGGTTTCACTTTTACCGTAACCTTCTGCTTCCTGTGCAGATGTAGAGCGAACGCACAACCACCGATATAAAGAAGGCATGTTTGCCATGCTCGGCTTTCTGTGGTTTCTCTTCAGCTTTTTATCCTGTTATTTTTGCTCTCGGTCTCAGTCAACATTTCCAAAATAACAAATTTCCAAAATAGCAACACTTGAAGCTATGTGTGCGTGTGGATGCACTATCATTTGGTCATAACACTTTTCCTACTGTCACAAAGATTTTCAGACAATGTTTTATGGAGATGGTTGGACTTGTGCACTCAGATCATTACATTTTAGGACAGTGACGCAGTTTTTGTAATTTTGTCTCTGCACAGCACCGCAGTGGATTTTACTTCAACCAGCATGTGATTCAAGTACAGACAAAAGAACCGATTCGTTTTAAGTAAAGAAACTGTTGTTTAATACTTGGATGCAGTCTAGAGTCCATGAACATCACCAAATACGCTTTTCTGTTCTTCCTGTGTTGCTTCGTGCAGGTGCAGCAGTTCCTCCTTTTTTCCTGCCTGTCAGCTTAGACATTGTCATACTGCACTTAAACTATAACAGCTGAAATAACTCTAATAGAAATGAATACATAAAGAGACAAAAGGAACCTGGGAACAAGAGGAGCCTGTAGAGCATTTATCGAGCTCTGGCTGCAAAAGCTTACTGACAAGACAGTTTGAAAACAATATATTAAAAAGAACAAAGTTCATAACTTCATATTAAAATTTCAGGTCTGGAAAACACATTTGGGTTCAGTTTAATGACAAGTTGGTCTGTTTCTATATTTAAAATTAAATGACACGATGATCTGACATCCTGGCTTCCTCTTGCTGTTGAGTGTGTGTTGTACCTCATCTCTGTTCGGAGTTGAACGACGAGTTGTTTCGACTTTAGTGTAGATGCTTCAAAGATTCCATACATCCCACATCCTCTTCATGTAACCCCTTCAGCTTATTACACACATCTCATTATATATTAGCATTCTATAGCAGATGTATATGACAACATGAAAACTCTACTTTTATGTCCAGCTTGCACTGGGACAGTTTGTGTGAGGCGGCAGGAATGAGAATCAGCACTTCCAAGTCTGAGGCCGGAAACAGGTGGAGTGGCTGCCCCAGGTGGAGGAGTTTAAGTATCTTGGGGTCTTCTTCACAAGTGAGGGGAGCAGGAGATGTATAGATGGATGGGTGATGCAGCCACTGTGCCGGTCCATCACGGTGAAAAGCAAGCCAAGCATAAAAGCAACCTGTGGTCATGAGCTGTGGGCAGTGACCAAAAGAATGAGATCACAGATACGAGTGGAGGAAATGAGCTTTCTCTGAATGGTGACTGTGCTCTCAGAGATGGGCTGAGGAGTTCATCTGTGAAGGGCTCTTCTTTGGTAGACTCTGTACTCATGATGCATGCTCAATTATCCAGGTAGCTTTTAAACCACAAAACAAGCTGTGTCAAAAAACGGGTCCACCCCAAGGATCGGGTCCCCGACACAGAGTATCATAGTGTACGCTGGTAAGTGCAGGAGGACTGGCAGGATTTATACATCGGGGAAACCAAAGAACCTCTGGCTACAACACAGAAGAGCCACCTCGTCAGGCCAGGACTCTGCAGTCTATGCACACCTACAGGCCAGTGGACACTCTTTCAATGATGAGGATGTAACATCCTGGACAGGGAGGAACGCTGGTTTGTGGGCGGAGTCAAGGAGTCCATTTACGTGAAAAGGGAAAGACCATCTCTGAATCGAGGAGGGGGCCTAAGGGTCCATCTGTCACCATCTTACAATGCTGTGATTGCAGCCATTCCCCAACTCTCTGTGAATGGGACTCATGGACATTGATCAGTGGGCTTTTATTATTATTATTATTATTATTATTATGTTTATCAATTGAATTAATTAAAGGAACTGACCTCACAGCCCATTGTTCATTCAGTCACTGTGCAAATGTCCTGTTTATAAGGTTGGAAACCTGCAGTCAGCTCAGACTGAAAAAGTCACCTGGATGATGACTAAACACTGAAAACGTCCAGATGAGCAGAATCAACCGTTGGGACTGTGTACTAAACATTACCCAGTAGTTCAATTGTTTCACGTATAATATTGAAACATTTGAAATTAAAGAAACGTGTCTCAGCAGTCAGTGTCGTCAGAATCATTTTATAAATATAAGCAATATCTTTTTCAACATCAGTTGTATCTACAACCGTAACAACACTTTGATTCGTCTGTTTTTCTGCACACAGTCTAATGGGTGGTGTCCCTGCAGGGACAGATATCAGGTTCAAGTTCAAGTTCAAGATATCAGGTATGAAAAGAAATGATTGTTCAAGGAAATCAGCAGCTGTTTCACACCTCTTCTTTTTCTTATAGTTCCAGGAAAGAGGCACATATGTTCTTGTTAAGTGCGTGTGTGTGTGTGTGTGTGTGTGTGTGTGTGTGTGTGTGTGTGTGTGTGTGAGTGAGTGAGCGAGGGGGGGGTGTAAATCTGAATCATTTCACCAGCAGCTTTCTTAAGCTTCCTCTTGGCCCATCAGTTTTGTCTGATGTGGCTGTCAAACTGCTGTTTATAGTTCTGTGGTATTATAACTATATAATTGTAGATGTGAATTCTCCAGCTGCTCAGCTTATCCATCTTTATAGACACACGACTGTCCCCATCACGTGGGTTCTTTTATCCCCACACAACGTCCTAAGAAAACAACAAATTGCATTCGTTTCAGATCTCTCGTTTAGTTTGGATATTATTCTTTCCAAAGTGGCAGCAATCTTATGACTGACGTTACCTTTAACTTCTCTTTCCTATTGTTGGAAAGAGAACCAAAACTGAAATATGTGTGCAAAGAGGAAGAAGAAAGGAAGTGGTATCAGATATGATCAACTATCATTATTACACAGAAGTTTTACACCTTTGCAACCTGACATTGTTCTTATTAGCTATTGTGCTTTAGGGCAGTTTTTTAATGCTTTCAGATGTATAGATAATTAAAAAAATTTCCACACATATAAATGATTTTGTGTGTGTTATTGGCAGAAGTGTTTAAAGCCAACATAAATACAGTTACAACTGAAGTCTAAAGAACAAAAATCCTTGTTTGCATCAGTCTTCTTTTTGTCTCTTTAAAAGTGAATCAGATGGTTTGGAGACTGCTGGAGTCCACCCTTTGTCTCCTCACACTCTACCCTCTGCAGGTCTGCTCTGAGACGTCCCCTTTAAACACTCGCTGATCACTGACACGTTCAGTTGCCGTGAATCTTCCAGTGGCTCAGCATTCTTGGGTTCCTTGTTGTCCATTTTGCACTCTCTCCACGGGTGAGTTTGATTGCCTTTAAGACATTAAAATCAAGGACTTTATTTTTTTTCAAAAATAGGTGTAATATTTATATGTAACTAAAACTTCTTTATTAACTCTAAATATTCAAAGCTGGAGATGCAGAATAAATGCAGGGGGGAGATGAAGGTTTTTCATCATGTCAAACGAAGCCGAGGGCTTTACTTAGAACTGAAAACCAGTTTTAGTTTTGATATTAACAGTCACGGTAACCTGATTGAAACTTACAAACTGAACTGCTTATGTAATAGGTCCAGTTATTAAATATAGTTTAAAGTATCATTAACATTTTATGATGACGTGTATTTCAACACACACACTTGTTGTGTTGATATTTTCTTATTCTATTGCTTATTGTTTATAACTATTTATGAATAAATAGGCAACCGTAGTGGAAACAGATGTTTCCATGGGAACTTGTGTTATGGAAACATCTGTTTCCATAACTAAACATCTGATCAAAATAATATACACTGATACTGATAATGAGCCTTTAACAATCATAGCATTCAAGTTTACAGTAAGCATGCTTGTGCAGGTATTAACTGATTTATGAGTTAACCTTGTAATAGATTATTTATATGTGCAGGTTTGGTCAAACACACTTTCTCATACACAGCAAAATGTTTCTGTTTAGTGTTTTTATTTAAGTAAAGTAATGGGCACAAGTAAGTGTTTTTGCAACAGGTTCCTAGTAACAAACTGCTTAAAGATACAATTTAAAATTGTTTTTTTATGGTCTGTTATGTGTAGACGGAGCGCCGGTTCATATCTTGTGTCTTTTTATGTGTGAATGATTCATCACTCAGTGTAAACTTTCCTCTGAAAATAGCGACGCACAAAGCCTCGACTGAAAGTGAGATAGCAGTATTAGACTTCTGTTTAAAGAGTATCTAGAAAATTTTGTGAAAGTGAGTGAAAAGACATCCGATGTCCAGCGACTAAACTCTGAAGGATCTTCAGAAAGCTTGGACATCACTGCTGATGAACACTTTTTAAAAACAATTTCAAACCATGACTCTTTGAAAGCAACATTTAAAAAAATTAGGGCTGGATCAAGACTTTTGCACAGGACTGTAACTCATGGCATATAACCCTTTTAATACACTTTTAACTTTAAATCAACCCTTAACTATTCTTAATAATAACAGTAAACCGTACCGATGTTTTAAAGTAAACTCTCCTGCAATAAGAATTGAATGCAGTGTTGAACTCAGCAGGTTGAACTGAGGGCTGCACCAGCAGTGAAACGAGATGTGATATTACTCCACGTCGCTTTTCTTTTGGTATGTTATCGCAGTCTGACGATCAAAGCTGCTACATGGTTTCTGTTGATGCCTGCTGCGGTTAAGTGACAAAATACTGAAATCTATTCATTTCAATGAAGAGGAAACATTACATGGAATACTTAATTGTGCAAGACCTGCAGATTTCTGCTATTGAGAAACGTAAAGATCTGGATAGCGATGACCTTTACTAGTTATCATGCTGCGTTTTATTAACCAGTTTTTAAATAAAACAACAAAATTTGCTCCTCGACTGACTGTTGAAGTCCATGTCAGTAAACCTGCACAAACTTGATTTGTTAATCGCACTTAGAATGGATTACAATGTTCCACCATCTTTTCACCACCTTATCTTGCATATTTTTGTGTGTAGTCCAGATTGGAATTTTGGAAAACACATAATTCCCATGGACTTAAATGCAACAGTAACATAAGGTATTAACAGTTAATGTTATGTGATGTGAATGTGACCTGAATGTAATGTAGATACATTCATACACTGGTGAATGAATGTGAATGTGGTTGTTCTTCTTCCCGAAGACTTCTTCCCATCACTGATGGGAATAACGGCGTTACAAGTAACGTTTTCAGTAACGAGTAATCTAACTAATTACTATTCCTATCGTTACAACGGCGTTACCGTTACTAACAAGAAAATGCAGTCGCGTTACTATTTTTCATCAAACAGACCGCATCTTACATCAGCTGAAGGAGCTGTCTATGGAAGTAATCTGGGCGCTACAGCTTTAAGCAGTGCCCAGCGCTCCACTGCTTAAAGGTTTGCTGTATGTTAGAGTTTTGTTTTATGCCTGCCTATGTTCCCTCTGTCTGTCCATGGTGTCACTGTGTCTGCTCGTGAGTCTCTGTTAAGGTCAGTGTCTAACAATGAGCCTGGTCCTCTAACAGACACAGAGTCCTCTGTGTCTGTTAGTTTCCTGTTTTATTCTGAAGGTCCTTGTCTCATGTGAGTGTGTTCAGCTTACGTTTCCCCTGCCTCGTCAGCTGTGATTTCTCCCAGGTGTGTTCCCCTCCTGTCTCCCCTGATTACTGCTGTGTGTATTTAAGCCCTGTGTTCTCCTGCCTGTTGCTGGTTCATCTGCCTTATATGGTGTTTTGTTCTCTGGTCTGCGTCAATCTCCTCCGTCATCCTGAGTGGTTTCCCTGCGTCTGTCTGTGTCTCTGTGTCATTCTCCCCGTTTGGTTATCATTTCAGGTTTGCTCTTTAGTTTTCCCAGTTTAGGTTTACCCAGTTCTGTTTTTCGCCATCCTCGCCTTGTGTATTTTCCACCTTCTTTATAAAGCTTCCTCACATCTGAAGTGCCTGCGTTTTGGGTCCTTTAACAATTCCACACAGCTCATCCTACGAGCCGCGACAGCTTATGAGCAAAAAGCCCAGCCCTTTCGTGTTGGTGGAAAAATGCACCGTGTCGACCAATCAAATATGATATGGCGACATGACATTTGGTTGTTTAGGGAGAGGAGTGACGGCGAGAGAGAGAGAGAGAGAGAGAGAGAGCAGAAAAAGAGAGAGAGAGAGAGAGCGAGTTTTGAGATGTGAGAGATTTGTGACGTTTAGCGTGTTTGGAGCGTGTAGTTAATGTGTTGTCTTGTGTAGTTAATGTGTTGTCTTGTGTAGTTAATGTGTTGTCTTGTGTAGTTAATGTGTGGTGTTGTGGATAGTTTTGTGTTGAGGCGGCTGCTGTCTCCAGGTAGAAACAGCAGTGACACACCTGCTGCTGTCAGACCTGCAGGTATCAGGCTGTGATGTTTCCTTTATAGTGGACAGAAATTATTGTTTTGTAGTGGCACAAATAATTTGTGGCATCTTATTGAAGAACAGCTGATTGTTCTGTAAATAGTTTGAAATGGTCATTAAAAAAAGGTAAATGGCTGCAAATAACTTTGTTTGCAAAACTTGTGCGTAGGATTTTAAAATTGACCATTTATATTTGCATTTAAAGTTATGAAATATGATTCAATAAACATGTTTGTGGTTGTTACAGTAAAAATATCACTTTTTCTACTCGGATTTTATGTTTTTTGTCTGATTTGTGTCTGAACTGTAGATTCAGACAGGTGAGGTTGTGCTGATGATTCCAAACAAGGCAAATAAACAGTTTTTAAATGTGGAGGGAAAATCAAAAGTAGTTACAAATGGCCAATTCAGAAAAATTCAGAGGAAGAAATGTAGTTTCAGTTTGCAATCTGATGGGACTGCAGTGGCAAGTTAAACATGTGAGGTATTTATAAATATTTTATTGTTTTTGCAAAAGAGCACTTTTAATAATCACGTTGTGTTGGGATGAGCCTGGTTAATGTAACATTATTCCAGATTGTTACATTGCAAATACAACAGCCTACTCTAAAGTTCAAATGTAAATGAGCCTGTTTTGCTGAAAATGAGTCATTTCTATTACACACCAGTGGAGAGGATCAGGGCTTGTTTAAGTCAGCAGTTTCTCTTCTCCGTTTTGAAACAAATGAACCCAACAGGATGGAGTATGCAATGATTGTGTCAGGGCTCTGTGTGCGGGTAGGCGGAGAGGAGGATCCAAGTGCAGGATTCGAACACAGAATTGTAAATCAGAACCTCAGCTTTATTGCTGGCATGAAAACCAAACGTGAAGTGACGTGACTACAGAAACCAAAGAAACACACAGGCATAATCTGAGGGTACAAAGCGACACCGAGCATGGGAAAACACAGGGCTTAAATACACAGGGTAGTAATGAGGGAATGGGCAACAGAAGGGAGACACAGCTGGGGGAGATCAGGGCTAACGAGACAGGGGGAACAAAGCTGCACACACTAACCTAAGACACAGACTTTCACAATAAAACATGAAACACTAATAATAAACATCACTACAACAAGAGAATGAGAAAACAATCCAAAACACCAAGATAACTGAAACACAAAGTACCAGAGAAACAAAGAATAATCCATGATGCAAAAGTAAACCAAAACATAAACTCAATTGCTGGGTCCAACGGACCCAGAACCGTGACAGATTGGGTTAGTTATTTCATAATGCTACTCTGTCCTTATATCTTTGAAAGGAGTGCCTTATATTGATCTTCAATAGTCCTGGCCATTTTTGTACCCATCAAACTGTGTCTGATAATATATAGCATGAAGTTGGGATGCTCTGTGAAATAGGAATAAAAGCAGAATGCAGTAATTTGCTAATCTCATCAACCTGTGAGAAGTTGGAATAAACTTCTTTGGAGCCCATTGCTCCTGAGAAACCAATTATTGTTGTGAATTTTACATTGGAATGATTACTTGTGCGCTGATTTACATTAGTGCACAAATATAGTGTCATAGCTAGTTATATAGCTATGGGAATAATGGCATATCATGCTGTCCCTGAGATCCTTTGAGATGTTTTAGCAGAACCCTGTCTGGCAGTCTCACACTAAGGGACAAGGTGCCTAAACTCATCAGATGTTCCTTCTTGTGTTTTATGAGCATTTTTTTCCTGACTAAAACGAGTCTTTAATGTTTCTTGTGCCACAGGGTAAACCGCAGCCATGGACGATGGAGATGACCAATTTAGTATCTTCATGACTCTGTTTAACGACACAGAGACGACTGACCAAAGCTACGTGGTCAGTGAAACTGTCCGGCTCTGTGACAAGAAAGGTGTCAATGAATTTGGTGCAAAATTCATCCCAGTTTTCTACTATGTCAATTTCCTCTTGAGTTACCTTGGCAACGGGCTTGTCCTCTTCATCATCTACAAGTATGAGAAGCTCAGCACAGTGACAAACATCTTCCTCCTGAATTTGGTCCTGTCCAATATCCTCTTTGCCGCCAGCCTCCCCTTCTGGGCCACGTACCATCTATCTGAGTGGATGTTTGGAAATGCCCTATGTAAGATGGTCAGCAGTGCCTACTTTATTGGTTTCTACAGTTCCATCCTCTTCCTTACACTTATGACATTTGACAGATACCTAGCAGTGGTGCATGCAGTGGCAGCTGCCAAGAGCAGGAAAAAGCTATATGCTATCATTGCATCTGTGATCGTTTGGTGCATCAGTATTGCAGCGAGTGTGAAAGAGCTGGTTCTTCGAAATGTCTGGAAGCATGCTGTTACTGGACTGATGTGCGAGGAGTCCGGATTCACAGAGGACACCATGAAGCGCTGGCGTCTTTTCAGTTACTACCAGCAATTTCTGCTCTTCTTTCTTCTCCCCCTGTTCATGGTGATGTACTGCTACATCAGCATCACCATACGCATCATGTCCACCCGCATGAAAGAAAAGTGCCGTGCCATAAAGCTCATATTTGTCATCATCTTCACATTCTTCGCCTGCTGGACTCCATATAATATCGTCATACTTCTTCGAGCAATACAGATCTCCAGTTCCATTGAAGAATCGTGTTCTAGCGCAGAAAGCTTGGACTATGCACTTTATGTGACCCGAAACGTTGCCTATTTGTATTGTTGCATTAGTCCTGTGTTTTACACCTTTCTAGGAAAGAAGTTTCAGAGCCACTTCAAGAGGCTGGTGGGTAAGAAGATTCCTTGTTTGAAGAGACACATTAGCTTCAATAGCCAGAGCACCAGGACAACGTCACAGCGGACACCACACTCTTTATACGAGTACTAAACACCCACATGTGTGTTGGTCTACTGTTGTAACGTCTCTCACTGATGCATTCTTTAGGCCATCTGTCACCAATGTAACTGGCAAAGGTCAGAGATGATGGCCACAATCATTTTGTTATATCCCTGCAGCACCAAACCAGTCTGGCCCCGTGTTCGTTGTGTTGCGTTACAAAGTAATTACATTACATTTTTCAGTGATGCAGTAATGTAACATTTTACTGTAGCAAATTCAGTAATTACATTAGTTACAATTATGTTGTTACTTACAAAGGTTCTTCAGTTGTCTAAGTACAAGTTGGTTTTTACAGCACATTTCACAGACAGATGTCAGAGAGGCATCTGTGCACCAAGCAGATACAAAAACAAAATCTGTTTCATGTTTATATGGTTTTTTTTCTTCCTACTACTTGAACAACTGATTTCAGTTCATGTGCAAGTGGAGGAAAATGCTGGCGCTTTGGGAGATGTGAACATTTATTTTTCTTGTATAACAGCGTGGTAGCACAGTGCAAACTGCATCCAGGGCAGAAAAAAACTCTTTATACTGCTAACACAACTTTGGCTCAATCATCGGCTCAGACAGCATGCTAATGCAACGCTAGCTGAGAACCCAGAGAGATTTTAAAGCTGAGTCTTTGCCAACCCAAGCTCAGCAGACAGAACTTGAACTGCAACAGGTACCAAAACGTGATTAGCAGTCAAACTTCCAGTGTGCTGTGGCGACCGCTTTGAAGGCTGGTTCCATCTTTGCTTTGTTGTCATTTTTGTGTTCATATGTAAATACTAGAAAGAAATCATATAGGTAGCCTAATATGCAACGAATCCTTCTCTTATTAAACATAAACAATGTAGAAATACTATTGAAGTGTACTTTTATTTGATACCTACAGACACTGATACAATTATTAGGCTACTTAAAAACACGTTGCCTTGAATTATATAATTATAATAATGCATGTGAAAGTTTGATATTCTGAATCTTTGTTTAAGGAAAAGTTTTTTAACTGGACAATCTAACGTTTTAATCTAATACTCTTCACTCCACCCTGATAATAAGCAATCTTTAGTTGACTTCACTCGTCTCCTGCTGCGCCGCTCTGTCAGATTAAGTTTTAAACCTGCTTCATGTTTGTCACGTGTTTAAATCAAGAGTGCCTAACTGAAATCATCCAATAATGTTCTATTTGTGTTAACATGTATTAGACTCATACTCAAGAACAGCTATGAAATTACTTTTGGTATGCATACTTCATGTGTTACGTTACAGTTATATCTACTATAGTCATGCTGTAGAATTATGATTATGTGTTGCCGAAATGAAACAACTGATTGTCTGGTCAGTCTCTGGTTTGTGATTTTCAGGCAGCAGAGCAGAGTGGGATCATATATTTGAGAAAGTGCGAGCTAACAGCTCTATGTTTGCTGGATAAAGTGATGTTGGTATTAATCGTTTGTAGGTGTTATGTGGATGTAGCCAAAAAGCTGAATGAAAAGATCAACCCAGGATGCTTCTGGAAACATGTATTATTACCAGGCTGATATGTAGTTATGTTATAAACCCATATGTTATTCACAATACAGAAAACATTGCACATTTAAACTGAGACATCAAATTCAAAATGAACTATTTGATTTGACACAGGCTTTTTGGAACTGGGGTTTCATTTCAACAGTTTAAAGCTACTGAATGATGACGTTTTGGCTACTTCTGCACCTACTGCATATTTCTGTATTCTGCTTTATGATTTGATGGTTTTTATATTGACTGTTCTTGTATTGTAACATAATGTATATGTTTGCAATGCATCTGTATCTTTTAAATAAACTGTATGGATGATTTAAACTTTTCCTCACTGCCATCTGTCCTTTTATGGAAACATTTATTACCACTTTGGGAGTCTTAGCAAACGACCAGATTAGTTCCCTTTTCTGACAGAACATCTGGTTGTTGCTTCCTGTCACTTACGCATTTTCTAGTGAATCACCTCATGCAACAGGACAAAATAACTATGTATTGCAGCAACATGCTGAAATGATGAAATAGGCTTGGTTATCTGTACAGTGTGAGTCAGTGTTGTTACAAATATTGTTCGTCATTTTCATAAACACTGGCCTGAGGATCTGGATGGCCATCACCCTGAGCACGCCGTATCTACTGAGCTGGGTTGGGTCTGGTATGCTCCAGCACTTACAGCAAGAAGGTTCGTAGCTAAAAACCCAGCTGGGGCCCAATGATACTGGGATGGTGTGACAGGTAGGGGGCAGGACACAACCACAATTCACCATTCAGGACATCTTTACACACGGTTGCTGTACAAACCACAGCTGCAGCTCTCCGCTCACAGCTCGACATCCACATCAGCAACAACACAACAACAGGCCCTAGTTCATTTATGTGCAGGGGAGGAGTGACGTGCTGATTCCGCTCAGGTGCGCCAACCTCCCCCACAGCCACGCCACGGACCACGCCCCGCCACATTTGAACGTTCTCCCTGTGCAGCAGCAATTCATTAGTAATTCCAAATTGGCCATGGATGTTAGATGAAGGGTATAACATTCGAGTTGTGTTCCTGCCATCAAATTCAAAAATGGTTTTTCTGAAATATTGGATATGTTTAATATGTTCTATTGTCAATTATAACCATTATGACTGTAGTTCATAATGGTTATAAGAAGAACAGTTTGATGTACTAAACAGATTCTTTGTAAATAAAAACTGTAAACTGCCACAATCCCCTGAGCTATGCTTTTGAGCAGGTATGTAGGTAGACTTGGTCTGCAGTGAGTTCCAACCTCACATATAAGATACTAAACTATGACTTGTTTACCAAGTCATGGATGCAGGGAAGCTATGCACTGGCTAACCCGGCGACTTCAGAAACCCTGAATGACCATGGAGGACAGCTACAATGGATGACTCCAGAATTTTCCATTCATTAAATAAAACCTCTGCACAACATCTAACCAAGTCAAGAACAAGAGGTTTGTGTATCATGTAAGAGCCTACAATGAAGAGGCACCAGATGGAAATAGAAAAGGTTTACAGCATGGTGTGACCCACCGGTTACACTCAAGAACAGGAAGGCCAGATTAGACTTAGGAAACATCTGCAAACTGCACAGATGAAACCAAAATGAAGTTGTATCCCGATGACTGGAAATGGCCAAAGCATATCTCATCATCTGTCAACGAGTTTAGAGGCAGTGTTATGGCACGGGCATGTATAGCTGCCAGTGAAACCAGCCTACTGAATTCTGAGGTGCACACCAAATGCTGCAAATCTGATCAGACAGCATGTTACAGTGCAAATGAATAATAACCCAAATCACAAAGCAAAACTGAAAGAGTTTCTCAAGGCAGGTCAGTCAGCTGATCTCAAACCAGCAGAGTGTCACAGTACTGGGACCGCAGCGTTTTTGAGTTTCACTGTATTTTGTTATTCATTTGTGTTCTAGTTTCAGTTTAGCTTATCTAGTAAATCTCTACGATGTCCAGGTTGGCGTTTTAGTCCTTTGGTTTTTAGATCCTTATATATCATCTCCCCCTGTACTAAGTCTCCCTGGTTCATGTTTGATGCCTGTGTGGTTCTTGTTGTCAAGTTCATGGCATGTCTGCGTCTCGACATGTTTCCTGTTTGTTTCAAAAGTCTTGTTTCCATGTTCTATGTGCTTTGTTTACACTTGCCCTGTGGTGTCATTATGGTCAATTGTGTCAGCTGATTCCCCATGTGTGTTCACTTCCCTCCATCACCCTCCTGGGTATTTAAGTCTTGTGTCTCTTACTGTTAGTTGTCAGGTTGCCTACTTACGCTCCCCCCATGCAGTCACAGTCATAGTTAGTGTCATAGTCACAGTTAAAATCATAGTTTACTTCTCAGTTTAAGTCACAGTTAGAATCACAGTCAAAGTTATAAAGTCATAGTTTGGTCTTAGTTCTCACTTTTTGGTTTTGTAGTTCATGAATCAGCCCAAATAAGGCTCGCTTTTGTTTTGCAACCTTAGCACAGTCTTCCTCAGTGTTTGCTTTTGGGTCCCCTTCCTCCCTCCACACAGTCTGCCAGTACAGATCGTGCCAGTAGGACCTGACCATGCCGGACCCAGTGACACAGGAAAGAGAAATTATTCAAGCTGTGGAATCACTATCGACTGCATAGCTCCGGAAAGGAGGAATGGGAAGGGTTAGTACACCAGATGTGTGTCAGTCTTTCCCTGGTTGTGGGAGGGGCTACCCCCGATGGACAGTGACTTTCTCAGTACCATTCTGCAACTCTGTTTGCAACTATAGAAAGTAGCTGTGTAAACTTCAAATATCTGCTCGGTTTATCAAGACATCACATATTTGCAAAAGCGCTCCGATGTTTTCGGAGACGTCTGTTACCCACCAGCTCGATAGCTGACCGGTAGTTCAAGGCTCACTAGAGCCGGCGAGAACAGCAAACTCCCGACACATCATTTTCAAACCCCCGTGATCTTTCGCTACTCAGGTTAAACATGATATATAAGTCACTTAGATAACTTAAAAATGTTATCGTTTGGCTTTTTTCAGTGTTTTATTTGTTCGTCAGTAAATCGGTTTGGCTGAGATTAAAGTTATAGTTTTTACACAGCTGAATAAACGTCAAACAGAAAACTGATAAAACAGAAGTGTGAGATGATAGAGAGTTTACTCCAGTGTGCTGTTATATTTTAGATAGAAAGAACAGACGAGGAGCCAGCCAGCAACTACTTGCGTCAGTTATGAAATCAGCTGAGCTCATCCAGCCTCCTCATGTTTCCACTGGAGGTTCTGGAGAAACACTCCAGCCATCCGTTCCAGCTAGAGGATCCGAGGTGCCCGTCCAACCATCTTCTGTCTCCGCTGGAGGTCCTGAGGGGTCGCTTCAGCCGTCTGTCTCTGTTGTAGGTTCCGAGGAGTCCATCCAGCCATCAGTGTCACCTGCAGTACCACCACCTGCTCCATCGCTTGCAACTGCCACGCTGCCATCTGGTCCAGCTACCTCGCCTGTGGTTGCCACACCACCGTCTGATCCTGCCTCGTCTGGTCCTGCTCAGCCCGCACATCCACATCTAGTACCTCACCGTCACCGGCCACTTTCCAGGCCAGCGGCTGGGCATCTTCAGTGTCATGGATGGCCTCTTGAACTCTGTCACCGCCATCTTCCACATCCTCAACTGCTCCATTGTCGCCGCTGGCTCAGAGGTTGGCGCCCTGAACTGTTCTGCCATGGACTCCTCAGGGGTCGACCTCCTGAAATAAGGAATATTTAATGGCTGTGTGGCCGACCTTCAGGTTGATCTCCCGAACAGTTAGATTACCGGCTTTTGTGCTGCCAACCTCCAGGTTGACCTCTAGAACTGTTTTGTTACGTTGGACCTTCAAAGTTAGGCTTTTTTGACTCGTTTTGCTCATGTTTTGGTCTGGGGTCCCTTGTTGAGGTTTGTTTATTGGTTGGTTTCAGCAGGTGGATTTAGTTATGTTTTGGGCTGCTCAGTCGCTTATAGTTGGTCAAGAGTAGCTAGCAAAGGAAGTGATCATTATGTCAGTTCACAGATGATGATGATATCATTATTTAATGCATCACCTGACCTTTCTGCTAACTATACAGTAAATATACACCAATCAGGCATAACATTATCATCACCTGCCTTATATTGTGTTGGTCTCCCCCCAAAAAACAGCCCTGACCCGTTGATGCATGGACTCAGTTAGACCCAGCCACCAGGGGGATGGCTGTAGCTCAGGAGGTAAAGCAGGTCATCTACTAACCAGAGGATGGTGAGTCGATCCCAGCGTGCGTGCCAAATATCTTTGGGCAAGATACTAACTTCAAGTTAATCTCCAATGCAGTATGAATGTGAGAATACCTAGGAAAAAACTATGGAAAAAGGAGCTTGTATGAATGAGTGAATGAGGCATAAAGTGCTTTGAGTGCTCAGGTAGAGTAGTGCATATAAGAGCCGGTCCATTTACCATTTACCCCAGGGACGGGCCCAAGGTTTGCCAAAAGCATCACACTGCCTCTGCCAGCGTGCCTTCTTCCCATAGTGAATCCTGGTGCCAGTTGTTCCCAGGTAAGCGACATACACACACCTGGCCATCGATGCAGTGTAAAAAGCAATCCGACCAGACCGACTTCTTTCATTGCTCTGAGGTCCAGTTCTGATGCTCACTTTTACATTGTTGGTGCTTTTGGTGGTGGACAGAGGTCAACATAGTCAACCTGGTTGGTCTGGAGCAGCTCTGCAGTGCACGGTGTGCTGGGACACCTTTCTATAAGAACCAGCTTTAACTTTTTGGCAATTTGAGCTATAGTAGCTCGTTTGTTGGCTCAAACCACACAGGCCAGCCCTCGCTCCTCGCATGCATCAATGAGCCTTTACTGCCCATGGCCCTGTGACTGGTTCACCACGTTTCCTTCAGTGTGCCGTCTTCAGGTGCCATGTTTTCTTTTCAGCAGGTCACAGCTGGGGAGACAATGGGAAGTGAAATTAAAGTGGTAACAAGCATTTTGTGAAGTGTTAGAGACACAAAAACTGTGAAATCCACCGAAAAAGGGGAATAAAAAGGAACATGAGGAACAGAGAAGGGGCTTTTCCTTCCCACTGTTGCTAAGCGCTTGTTTGAATGTAATCATTAGGTTTCTCTCTATAGCAACCTTAGATTAATATATAACCTTACTATGTAAAATACTTCAAGATGGCTTATGTTTGGATTTCACACTGAATAGAAACTGACTGACGGTGTGTTAGGAATGAAATGATTTAGCAAAGTTTTTTTTGTGATTTTTATATACACATTGGAACTTTGCTTATTAACTCTGTGTCATCAATTCAGCATCAATTCAGCACAATGATTGAGTTGAATATTGAGACTGACATGTTGAGCTGCAGAGGGAATTGCAAACATGCTTAAACTTCATAACTAGTTAAAGTCAGGGCGATATTTCTCTGTGCCAAGAGAGTCCGAACAGAATGTCCCGGACTTGGATAATAAGCAGAGAACAACAGGCTGAGAATCGCTAGATAATATTAATATAGCGAGGTTAGGTTAGGGAGGTGTTTTTTCTTTGTCTATTTTTTTCCAAAAAAGGAGCAGATGCAGACGAGGTCAGACGAGGATGAAGTGCAGGAGAAGATCCACTCGCAGGATGGCACGACCGGCCACATCGTAGAAGAACACAGTCATAATCAGACTTGTTCTTGTTGTGGTATAAAAGTGTATTGCAGGGTCATCCTTTGTGTAGAGCAGACCGTTGATCCAGCGCTGAAACTTCAACTGCTGAAACAAATGAAATCTTTTAAAAGATAATCACTCTCCTGTTCTTCCTTAAAGAAACGAACACTAACAGAAGTGGGTTTAGTAACTATTTATGTTTAATTATTATTTATTTAATTATATATAAATAGTTACAATGTTAATAATGTTACATAAAAATAACTACATTACACCTGAAAATGTGTCATTTAGTTACATTGCCAAGGATTACAGTGTCTTAAAGTGTACCATCATTAAGCTCCGTCTAAATCTTGTTTTTGTGAGAGTAACCTGAGTGTAAATACTTTTTACACTGTTTTTTGTTTGTTTATTGATTTTGATCATGAAGTGAAGTCACCCAAAAATGCGCTTACATTGTAAAAAGGATTTCATGAAGTCCTGAAATTTGACTATAAGACAAAGAAGTTGTCATCATTCATTTATCCTTGAAGCCTCATTAAGAGCTGCTTTGTGATCATTTCTAAAGAATATTTCATTATGTTTATTTCTTTGCTCTTTACAGGAGCAGGGACACATCTGTGGTGTGAGCGCACTGTCTTTAGTATGCTATGGTGTAAACTGGCCTGTTTTTACTCCGAACCATTTCTATATATTAATTCAGGCCTTTTGTTTTTGTGTGTTTAATGTATCTTTTAGTCTGAATTTGTGGTGTGAGTCTGTCGTGGAGGCTGATTTCCATGTTTTTATGTTAAAAATAAACTGAAGATGATATTTTGTTCCAGGCCTTTCTGTGCTTTGTGCCACCTCTCTTGTGTTTTCCCTCCGGGACGCGTGCGGACCCTTCTGTTACCCCTCTGTCCCCCCTCCTTTCAAAGAACCCTGTATTGTTGTACATATCAGACCGTACCAAGTATTGTGGAGAGTGGGGGTGTATCGATTGCTCCTGCGGTGTATTGATTGCTCCTCCATCGCACTGTCTGACCACGCACCTGGAGCTCGAGGCCCGGCCCGCAGCACAGTCGCGTCCCGCTCACAGGCTGGTACCGGAGGGTGTCGTTTGAAGTCAGCTGGGGAGCCGCTGGGCAGATTGATGGGACAGGAGAGAAAGCAAAGACGTACACGACGCAGTGGGCGGACAACCATTGCTCCTGGCTGCTAATAAAGGAAAACCGCGTCTCGGCTGTGTGTCGCTGGAACAACAGACAGCCCAGCGGAGGGAACGCGGCACGGGATCCCGCCTGCACCTGCTTTGTTGTCTGTGCTCGTCTCGTTCACCGTGCGGATAACATGTTTCATCGGAGCGCTTTGTTACTGCTGCCCGTCTTTTGTAACATCATCAGCAACTCCAGCGCTGCATCCTCAGCATCCCGTAAGTAGGCTGTCGCGCGCGCGCGCGCACGCACACACACGCACACACACACACACACACACACACACACACACACTACCGTAGCAACCGAGGTTAATTTGGAAACATTCATTCATATGAAAATTACGCTCGTACCAATATTTCTGTCTAACGTGTAAAAGGATTGGGCTTCAGTAGAAATAGCAGCTCTGCGTGGAGACACACTCGTGTCTCGGTCCACCGTGGACTTCTAGACAGAATCTCAACAACACATCAGAATAATAGCATGACCAATACACACCATCTGTGACTGTGTAATATATCCATGCATGCTCCACAGATGGAGCTATAAATAGCAGGAGTCTCAGTGTAGCTTGTATTTATTTAGATCACAGCAGCTGTTCTGTTCATGGAGCTGCTGATGCAAAAGGTAAGAGCCCCAGCAGTCACATAGAGCCCTTCAACAGGAAGAGAGCTCCGACAGAATGAGGCTGAGGGAAGGGCAGCCATCTGCTGCGGCCGGTGACTGGCTGGGCAGTGATGGGAAAGGGAAAAGAGGAGCATCGGGAGACCCCCTAAGACCACACAGTATAAAGCAGGTAGAACTAATCACATGTATTAGGGACATATAAGCACATATGGAGGAGGGAAGAAAGGCATCATGAATGCACACAGGACAATAAAGAAAAAGTTGAGAAAACTCTAAATGCCAACATGATCCACGGGCTTTTTGACTTTTGTCTTGTTTTTGACTGGTTCTGGTAACTTGGATAATCTTATTAATCTGTTTAACGTATTCATGTGACGTAATCAGTCAAATGTTTGGTTTGGCACAGGTTTTTCAGCCAAACACTCTTCCTCATACAACCTTCCCATTTATCTACACTTGAGACCAGTAGCAGACCCAACCCAAAAACCATAGGCATCAGAGCTTTTTAAAATTTGACTCTGGATTTAATAAGGAGCCAATAAGAGTAACTGAATATGACAGAACTGTGATCTTTTATTGGGCTGTGACCAGAGCCCGTATTGATTTTGACACAGAAATTCTGATAACATGACGATAGTTACTCTGAAGTGGACACATGGAAGAAATGAACGGATGGATAATTTAGTATAAGGTACTGTGAGCAGCATATTTACCGAGGCTCCAGTTCTGCTGGAACTGAAGGGGGCAGCACATGCATGCAGCTGGTGGTGACGAAGAAGAATAAGGACCCAGCATACACACTGAAAACTACAGCTAGGCAGCGCTGCTCCAGCTCAGTGATAAGAAGGGCAGAGTCGGGTATGAAAGTTTGTTGCATTCAAAGTCAGTGACCAAAGGTTAACAACGGATAATATGCAACCAGTGCTATCATGCTTTTTATACTGGGAGAGAAAATGCTTCCAGTTTACCAGAGCACCTGAACGTCTGGCATCTGTTCAAAGAATTACAGGTTTCAATTCAACATCAAGCAGCCTCCAGTGTTGCCCTTCTGTTACTGTGAAAGACACACAAGTGTTCTCTGAGGCCATTGTAGAAATGCTTAAGCTAACATAACTGCTGTTTTAGCTCACAGTAGCATTAACAGGCTACAGCAGCCACGCTAACATCAGGCTGTGTCGTGTCCTCTCGTGGTCTATCACCACCGTGTCACTGATTTTAAAGACGATTGTGGTTACGTAGCTGGGACAGTCATTTTAATTTGCTATCAAAATGGGAATCACATAATTGTACTGGGACTGTTCCCACTACTAATCTTCTGGTATTGTGACGTCCCTGCTTTCTAGGCGTGTTTTTTAATTAAGTACATACAATAATTAACAAAGGTTTGCATCGAGTATGCTTTACAGCAGGACATTCTGTTTTTTGTTTTAAAAGATAATAAATAAGACACAGAGACAAAATAGAATAAAATAAATAAGTAAAAGCATAGACCCGGGGTGTCAAGCTCCTCGAGCGCCAGCATCCTGCTTGTTGTTGAGATATCCCTGCCCTACTGGCTGCTGATTACCTGGATCAGGTGTGCTTTGCCAATATGAAGCTTCAAGGGCAGGTTAGTTGGAAAACGAGCAGGACAGCGGCCCTCGAGGCCTGGAGTTCGACACCTGTGCTGTAGACAAACCAGTGAAGAGTAGCACTGATCGGTCCCTCAAGTCCAGTCGTGTTAGAAAATTCAGAGAGGGATCCACGTCCACTCAAACTCTGTTAATTTCCTCTGGACTGAATGGAGGATTTTTTGGGGAGTGCAGTATGATGACAGCTCGTTTATCCAGTGTTTCTGAGGCTCTGTTGATTTCCAGTTTTTAAGTGCACACTTTTTTGCTGCAGTCGATGTAAGCAACACAAAGTGTCTCCGACTAGGGTGCAGTGTTAGAGACGCAACATCTCCAAGTATCCAGAACTGAAATCCACACAGCTAGGGTTATGGTTAGGGTCATTGTGATCACAGCGTTCCAGTAAGCCTGGAACTCCAAAGCATTTATGTTTGTTTTTATATGAGACATGTGAAATAATGTGACCTCTCATATAAGCTTTAAGTGCTTCTCATATGTTTGAATGTGAGGAGGTGTTTAGGTTTACCTCTGGATACACGTCTGGTTTAGTATTCATACAAGTAATAATTTTGAGGTCTTCTAGCAAATATCCTGTAAATCTCCACCCAGAAGGAGGAGAAAGAGGCTCAGGTTGGTGAAGCTTCAATTCCATTTTTATAGGACTGTGATCTGAAATGGTAGAGGAGTGTCTGTGAGGCCAAAGACATGTCAGTTCTTCAGTGAGTATTAGGAACAGTTGAATAAAATGAATATTCTCTGCTCAACATCACTTAGGCCCAATTCTGTCAGGCCCCGGGTCGGAGATATAGAAACTAGTTTTCCATGGAGCGATCCATTGACGGGTTCAATCACCGCCCAAACACTTTGGACTTTGCCTGCTGTATTAAACTATTAAAAAATTGTGGGTCATCTAAATGTGGGCCATACAAGGATACCAGTACTATTCTGTTCATGTCCATTACACAGTCTATCAAAATGAACCTGCCATGTTTGTCTTTCTCTGTTGAATTTAACATCTATGGTTTTTATTAATAAGCCACACCTTTAGCTTTGGATAACGAATAAAAAACATGGCCGACCCAGTCTCTGCACGATTTTAAATGTTCTCTATTAGTGAGGTGAGTTTTTTAAGATATGTTAATGCTTTCTTCTTTTTGATGGGGGAGTTACTCCCTCTACATCAAACACAGTCTAACCGTCCTGTTCAGTTTACACACTGCAAATGAATCTTTCCCTGGTTAGGAGAGCAGCTCAGAGTCTGACTAAGCCTGCGACTTGTTGCCAGATGTTTACGATTTCCAACACTTACAGAGTCAAACGTGGTACAGAGAGAGTGGAGAGGAAAAAAAAGAAAAAGCCATCCTGTAATCTCCCCATGACAAAAACGCGGGCAGGTAGGACTCCATCTCTAACCTTGAGCGCCTTAGCGGAGCGTTCAGAAGTACTGTCATAGCTTCATAAAGGAACAACCAAACCAGTTCACAGAAAATAGTACAAAGTAGCACGCATGATAACCAGTTGTTGCATATAACAAAACAGTGTTTAGACATTTAAGGTGCAGCTGATAGTTTCTCATTTCAACGTTTACATCATCATGTGTAACAGTGGTTTACTGTAGGCCTCTTCCACACTGGACAGGAAAGGTTCCACCTCAGATGGAGGAAAAACTTCATGTCAGAGCCACAGTTTGGTGGGATAGGTGCTGCTGTACTCAAGGTTCTTCTCTCAAAGTTTTTTCTTCACCTTGTTGAAAGTGATCATCTCGATGGTGTAGTGCAGGTAAAAGGAGGCTCGGCTAGTATCCAGGTACAGTCCCTTTGTCTCTGGCCGAACGGAGCACTTTGTCCTCATCCCTGTAGTTGAGAAACTTAATAAGGATAAGCTGGACCCCATCCGCCGCTCTTCCCAAGCAGTGTGCTCTCTCTATGATGACCGTTGCTTGGAAGTGTTCCTCCCCATAAAGCCTGGGATGATGTAGCCAAATACATCATCACCCTCAGACTTCTCTGGGATATTAACAATCGTAACATTAGCTCTCCTGCTCTGTGCGTTGGCCAGGTTGTCTTCATTAGCTCCATCGTGTCTGCTTTGCAAAGAACTGAAGTCGTGTTATCACCATAATACAGCTGTTTCTGTTCTGGATGCATTTTCCCCTGTACTCGCACTTTTGCATTTTTGCCCAACAAAAATAAAAGTAACGGCCACATCCATGCTGTAGACTGTTTCCCACCACCGTGAACTAAAATCATCTGATTGTAGTGCAAGTGCAGCTGGAACTGGTAAGTAGAATCGATACCACCAGACTAACGAGTCTGGTTCTCTACAAGAGTGCGCTCAGCTTGCTACCAGCTGGTTGTATTTTGGTTGGTAACATGTTACTTTATTTGGTATTTGTATAAATCAGGACATTCGCTGAGTGCAGATGTAATAGTTAAATGTGAATTTATGTCTAAGCAGACAGTAACACGTGATTTTTGATGACTTATCACAGTTTATTGGTGTTTTATCAGAAACTGATTGCCTGTAATTGCCAACTTTACCCCAGTTAATCACAAACTTGGAGCAGAAGTAGCAGCTTGACTCTGTATTATGGCAACATTTATGTTGGCTTTCAGTCACAGTGTTTCTGTGATCGATAGTCTGATTTTGCAGCAAGAAAACTAACAGTTTAACTTAGAGGACGTAATCTGAAACTCAGCGTATTGAAAATGTAAAGAATACAATAATACTGTGTGGTGATAACACAGTACCGTGGGGTGTTTGCTGATTCTGACCTCTAATATGTTTCTTTGTACGTACATGCATTCCTAAATATATGTTTGTATCCGTTTGTCATTTCTGGCGCCAGTGAAACACTCCGACTGTTTCAGCCTTTATAATCATGTCAAAATAAATTGGCTGACGGCCTTTCAGCAAATATTTCTGTTGCTTTTTTTGGCTAATTTCCCCTACATGTTATTTTTAAAACTGTGTTTTAGGTCATTGCTGAGGTTGCTGGGTTTTCCTGCCTGTGCTCAAATAACTGTTGAAGTTCATGCATTTAGTTTTGTTTCCATTTGAAAAAAGTCAGCTGAGTCAACATCTTTGACCTTGTCAGCCGTGATTGGAGCATCGATGTTCATCACTTCACAACAGCTGGTTAAAAAGGATATGGTCAAAAGTTGGTGAAGAATGTTTGATCTAAAGTGAACCAAATGTCTGCCTTGATGACGTCGGTTGACAAATTGTGCTGATTCAAGGGGAAATGGCCCAGTACAGTCGTCTGGTTTCATTCTTTATCCCTCATGTAAAACTACAACAAAGCAGCAGTTTTGGTTTAGACTTCAGTTCAGTGCAGAAACAGAAAAAACATCAGAAATCATTCACAGTTTTCTTGCATTTGCATATTAAAAATGATGATGAAGAACAAAAGCATGGATGGAGGTTGTTCAGTGGTCGGGTGAACAGCAGTAGGGCTGCTCGATTATGGCAAAAATGATAATCACGATTATTTTCACTGAAATTGAGATCTCGATTCTTTGGCGATATTTATTTAACAATAACAATGTATTGAATAATGACTTTAAAGATTGTCAAAAAATAATATAAAATAGTGCAAATACTGATAACAGTGCAAATGTTTGCAATATAAAAAATAAATGAAAAATGTAAACATCTATGTTTAGTGAACTTTGCAGTGTTGCTCTGTGGTGCAGCTACGACACCGTAGCAAAGTTTACACACTGTGTCCACTTGATCCACGTCTGACTGAACCCATAATGTTTCCACACCACTGAAGGTTTTTTACCTCTTTTCAACCAACAGCAGTCACTCTCCTCTCCAAATAACTTCTGCTTAGCTTTCCGAGCTTCCCTCGGGTCCTCTTAATCAGCGGTCCCCAACCCCCGGGCCTCGGACCGGTACCGGTCCGTGAGTCGTTTGGTTCGTTGAGGCTCAGGTGTGAAATGTCTGGTTTTCAGGGTTTTTATCGGTTTTCAGCGTTATTTTGTTATCGTTTTTATCGTTTACTCTGTTTTCCTGGGTCTTTCCACGTCTGTTATGAATAAATTTTCTTTTTTCGGTACCGGTACTAGTTTTATTTTGTTGTATTTATCCGCGACACCTTAAAGGCCGGTCCGTGAAAATGTTGTCGGGCATAAACCGGTCCGTGGGGCAACAAAGGTTGGGGACCGCTGCTCTTAATTGTTGTGACACGTGTTCGAAATGCAGAGAGGTGCGCTCGATTTGCCAAACGGAGCAGCGCGAGAGTAAAGCACGAGGGAGGGGCTAATAATCGGCTCAGTCATTTTTAATGATCGTTGAAAGCCCAGATTGTAATCGTGATTAAAATTCGATTAATTGAGCAGCCCTAAACTGCAGGCGGGTCAGCTTCCAGAAGCAGCAGCGCTGTCATCACACGGGAAACTAAATTAGAGCCTAGATCAACTCTGCACCACTCAGTTTATTTTTCGATGTGATTAAAAAAGCAGTTAGACTGGATTTGTAGGAATATCATCATTGTGGTTTTGCAGCAGGAGCTCAGACGTACTGCTGTCAGAAAGATCAGGTGGAGACGCTGATTTCAGGTCGTCTGCTGACGACGTCGTGTTTGTCTCCTTTCTTTATGCTGCTGAATGCATGCGAGGCTTGTTTTGTAATGCATATGAGCAAGCTCATCACTATGCTCAGCACCTGTCTCCCTCTTTCTCTCTCACACACACGTGTTATACATCGGTTATGTTGCTGTGCTGAGTGTTTCTGCTCTCTTCCTCTGATAGCAGATAGTGTGTAGTTTCAGCAGATAATAATAATAATAATACATTTTATTTAAATAGCGCCTTTCAAAGCACCCAAGGACACTGTACAACAGATAAAAACTGGAAATATACACAATGATAAGAATAGAAGATAAAAGTTAAAACATACAGAAATTTAAGAATAGGCAATTTTAAACAAATGAGTTTTAAGGGTGGACTTAAAAAGAGAGAATGAGCTAATATTTCTGAGGTCCGGGGGTAGGGAATTCCAAAGTCGAGGGGCAGAGCAACTAAAGGCCCTCCCTCCCATTGTGATCAGACGAGCAGAGGGAACAGAGAGAGAAAGAGAAGATGAAGATCTGAGGCAGCGGGATGGGAGCTTCATCTGTAATAAGTCAGAGAGGTACGGTGGAGAGAGAGAGTGAATAGCCTTGAATGTAGACAGAATTATTTTAAAATGGATGCGAAATTTGACCGGGAGCCAGTGAAGTTGCTTCTTGATTGGGGAGATGTGGTGGGTAGAAGAAGTCCTAGTAATAATACGGGCAGCAGAGTTCTGGACACGTTGGAGCTTGGAACTCTAAACTCTCTAAACTCTAATCAGAGAATCTCAGACGCAGTCATTAAACATCTTTTTGTTGTTACCGTGTCATCACACCCAGTTTCATCAGTTTCCATCCAAATGTTCACAGAGCTGAGATCAGCAGCATCAGCCTCACACTCCTCCTAACCTCCCAGTGTCAGTTATACAGATGAGTTAATGTCGGTGATGTCGTGTTAACCTTGGCTCGAACAAACGAGTGGGTTCAGTCAGCTTTCAATTGTTTGATAAACAGACGAGAACATTGGTTCTTTGTACAAGTGGAACAAAATGTCCAAATGATGGATTTTGGTGTTTGTCTGCTGGGTATTAAGACACATCAATCAGTTCTCATTAGAGTGTAAAATAATGTCCTCAAAGCCAACTTTGTTATCAACATGAAGAGCGGATTACGTGGAGTTATGAATATTTACCTGAAAACGCAGGTGAGCAGCTGCAAACGACTGCTGTGAGTTCGTGCTGCTGTTTTCGTGTCTTGGATGAGGATGCGATGTAGAAGTGCAGCACACGGTAAAACGTTGGCCTGTTGGTAGCATTGAAGGAAACATCTGTGGGCTTCTGTTTCAGGTTCAGGGAAGTGTGAGGACAGCTTGGCCACTCCTCTTCCTTACAGCTCCTTCACCGGGTCGTCTCTATACAGCCGAGGAAACGGAGCCGGTTATGCCAAACTCAGCCGGAAACAAGGTATGCCTCGGGAATCTTGAGGATGAGGTTGTTTGTATTTCTGGGTTGTGGAGGGGTTAATATTAAACCGGTTTCTGGGTCCATTCATGGCTGCATTTCCACAGCTTTGGTGTTAAATGTCAGCTTCTGTTAAGGCTCTAGCTCACAGTGCCGACATGTATTAGTTGTATAATTGTGACTAAATAATTATGTCGAAGAAGAAAGCGGTTTGCAGACTCCTGCTGAGATGCAGCTCAGCCCCTCAGCTGAACATGTTTATTGAACTTTGACTTGGACTCAACATCAACATAAAGTGTTGATCTTGTCATAAACGAACACTGAACACTGAACAAGCTGTTCTAATGCTCAGTAACGTCTCAGGTATCAACGTTTTTCTTTTTTATGTGACTGTAAACATAACCATGATTCGTGGGTTTACTGGTTCCCATGTGAAGTTTTACCTCACCTGACTATAAACATCTGGAGAGCATATGTAAATGTTAACAGTATAAAATAATAATGACCATTTAATTTAAGAGATGATTAGATTAGACATAAATGAGAATTGATATATTTATTCTTTAGATACATCATCTGTGGGCATTTTTTCACTGTTTTTAAAAATCACATTTGGCATGTGAGCTCATGTGTGCAGTGTTTTTGGCTTAAAGTTCGTGTGGGCAAAGCCTCAGAATAATTCTCCAGATAAAGTAGTGCAGACACTGAAGACGATTAGGCTCTAAATGTCGTTTTTTCTTCATCTACTCACTTTTTTCTCTGACATCTTTAACCCTTCCCAAACTTACAACATCCCAAAATCTAGGTTCTGGAGGGTGGTCGCCATTGGATACAGACCGTTACCCGTGGCTACAAGTAGACCTTGGTTCTAAGAAGCAGGTGGTTGCCATAGCAACACAGGGTTGCTATAGTAGCTCTGATTGGACCACAAAGTATCGGCTACTTTACAGTGACACACAGAAAAACTGGAGACCTTATCTACAGGATGGAAACATTTGGGTAAGGAAATCAGTCGGACCGACTTATCGACACAAATATCATTTCAAGTCGACGCTGATGTTAAAATATTCCACCTGTCAGGGTTTAGGAAGACTAAACCCTGGCAGGTGGAATATTTTAAATTTAGATCTGTGGCACGGTGCTATTACTGAAACTATTACTCCTCTTCCTTCTAGTCTTCTTCTTTTGCTCCTCGTTCTCACACTGTAACGTAAGCCTGTGTTTAATGTTGCAGTGTGAGTCAGTTTCACAGGTGTGGACCTGTGGTGTGTATTTGCTCCGTTTAGAGTCTCCAGTATTTATGGATTAATGGGTACTAACCATGTTATTATCAGGACAAAACCTCCGATTTGACTTCTGTTTTTTTTAAATGTAACACCACATCAACAGCTGCCTGAAGGTGTTTTTCACTTTTCTAATTAACCAATGAAAAAAAAACATGTGGTTTAATGTTATTTGATTCATTTTCTAATGAATAAAAACTACATTTAGATCTGATTTTCTCTTTAAAACAAATGTTGTTTCAGACATTTGAAGGGAATGTGAACAGCGAGGGTGTAGTTCGCCACGAGCTGCAGTATGCCATCCTGGCTCGCTACATACGTTTCATCCCAGTGGAGTGGAGCAGGGCGGGTCGCATCGGGGTGCGCCTGGAGCTGTATGGCTGCTCATACTGTAAGTGCAAGCTGAAGATACCTGATTGAAACACCATGCATGTGATGTGGATGTAGATTTACAGTACATGACCTGTGGGCACCTGCGTCTGGCCACTACAGGATAGGCAGTTCTTGAAAACTGGAAAGTACAAGTTCATCCTTTGTTGGACAAATATACACTTCTTGCAGTTGTGCCTCTGTACAGCACGACAGTGGATTTAAAACCCAATGAGGATTTTAATACCTGGATGAAAATCCTTTGCAGGAGTCAGACTGCATGGACATCGCTGTGGACCAAAGATGTTCTGGTGCTGCTGACCGGTGCACCACACAGTTTGCCAAGTTTTTGCATCTGTCTGAACTATTTAGATCTTTTGCACCGCACACAAAGGCTAAAATAAACTGAACGTTTGGTACCAAAATAGACGATATAGACAAGTCAGTGAAACGCAGTCAGATTAACAGGTAGCAGCAGAAAGCTTGTTTAAACAGAAAGGTTTTTACTGCTTTTTAAAAGAATCACCAGACGTGGTGGTAGACGGTCCTCGTTACTCTGCAGCCGTGTTCAGGGAACAACCAACAAACTCTGTGAGCGCAGACAACCAGCAGCAGCGTGTAAGACGCTGGGATAAATAATCTGGGGCCATTTAGTGCTCTGTATGTTAAAACGAGAATTTTTAACTAATTCTAAAATCTATTAGAAGCCAATGTAAAGAATATAAAACAGGAGTAATGTGAGCATGTTTGCTGGAACGTGTCAGTAGTCTGGCTGCGGCATTTTGTTTGGCTTGGAGGCAGAAAGAGACGATTTGCAGATCATTACATGAAGGAACCTTTAAATACAAGCGCGTCCATGCTCACAGGTGTACACACCGGTGCTCACACACTTTCTCCCCTTTCTCTTCCCCAGTCAAGTCTGTCCCGTATTTAGCAAGTGATAATAAAATAAAATAAACAATAGGGCTGGGATGGTCCATTTGGTAAAGTAAATCCGTTGGGCATCTTTCTTCACCTTTAGACAATAATTCTGATGCAAAAGAACCAAACGGGACAGGCAGAAAAAAAAAGAGAGGATTTGTCCAAGCTGGTGAACAGATTTTACATGTGGGTTAAGGCCCAGAGAAGAATCCAGTATTATTTCGAATGTTTGGCTCAGCAGGAGGACAGAAAAGCAGAATGTGGTTGAGGAGGAGCTGTGATCATGGTCTCAGCCTTGTTCATGTTTAAAACAAGGATATTTCTATACAAAACAATGTCACGTGTACAGATGTGTGATCTAAAAACACGAGGACTTACATGTTAGCTTTAATCTTCCGGTTTAACAGCAGTCCTTCCCTTTAAATCTACGCTCTCTTCTTCCTCTCCTGTCTTTCTCATCTTTCTCCATCTCTGAGTGAAGTTCGCTCTCTTTCTTTTCTTTCCATGTGAGATGCAGCAGTTGGACTTTCAGCTGCAAACTGTTGTTCTAACTGCAGATTGTAGATAGTTAAGTTTAGGATTTTTTTGGATCTCTCAGTCATGCAAGTGTAGCTGAGAGTAAGTTGATGTAAGAGGCTTTGCTCATCAGATCAGCTTCTCAGGCCACAAATGATGATTGCATGCTACTGGCACATTACGCTCAGCTGCAAAGTCTGTGCAGTAACAGGTTCTGTGACACACAACAAGCTCACACTGCAAGCAGAAAACCATCTCTGTGCAGAAGAAGTTGCACTTGGTGGAAAGTGTCCCCAGTACATTTGTTAAGGGCGAGATTTAGAGCGACTGAAAGTCGCAGGAAAAGATCTTTCCTGAAAGCTGCTGATGGCTGAGAATGCAGCCGGACGTCTGCTAATATGTTCCTGTAGTTACAAATCTGTCTGCTAGCAAATGTATGTTGTTGTGTTACAAAGTCTGAGGGCCAGCAGAATACAACACCTTTGTATTCCTATCGCTGATGTCTATGTATTGATGAAAGTCACAAATACACTATATTTTGAATTATATGTTAGTGTTTAACTTTCATTTAATACGTTTCAATGAGTTCATACTTTTGCTTTTGCATCTTTCAGGGGCCGATGTGATTGGTTTCGATGGGCACGGGGTCATCTCCTACCGCTTCAGGAGTAAAAAGTTAAAAATTGTGAAGGACGTCATCTCTCTGAAGTTTCGCACCACAGCAGGAAACGGGGTGCTGCTTCACGGAGAGGGGCAGCAGGGGGACTACATTTCCCTCGAGCTTCACAGAGCGAGACTGCTGCTCAGCATCAACTTAGGTAGCTTTCTAATCTCCTTGGTGTTTGTATCAGAGCGAGTTCTGTTAAACTTTATTAACCACTGATTTCATGACTGATGTGATGTGTCTGTCCAGGCAGCAACCAGAACGGTTCTATTCAGGGTCACACGGCTGTGACCAGTGGAAGCTTGCTGGATGATGACCACTGGCACTCTGTTGTCATCGAGCGTTACCGCAGGAATGTCAATTTTACTTTAGACCGCCACACTCAGCAGTTCAGAACCAATGGAGAATTTGATCACCTGGACCTGGACTACGAGGTACACCCTCCACACGGCTCAGTGAATCATACATTTGACTTAAACTGTGAATGTGTGTGTTCTCATTTAGCAGGAACCTGTTTATTCATGTGTAATCACTTTGGTTTTAAATGTGCTATAGAAATAAAACGTGCTTCCAGCCATCCGCTCTCTTCTGCTTATCCTTGTCAGGGTTGTGGGGGTTTGGATCCTATGATGTACTTATTTAATGAAGTACTTGCTAGGTTCTAAGAATCCTCTCCAAAGTCTTAATTGAAGAGGAAAATATCTTCTTAGTTTGGATGTCACCTCGAAAGGAAGACACACAATGTTTGTTCACATATAAACCGTATTATATGGAGGTAGTCTGACTTTCAGCTCCTCGTCTCCAGCATGATTTAGGTTCTGCTGATGTTTATGGTTATATTAGGCATGCAGTGAAATCTGCTACTTCCTTTTAATGACTTTAACTGAGGCTTCAGTGTTTAGAGGACACGTGTGCACAGGTACGCATATCTGCTGCTAATGTATGTCCTAGTTATCCATCAGCCCTGTCAGCCGGAGCACAGGTTCCATCGTTCAGTTATATTCAGGGCACTGTGCACAGTACACCATTAAGAGTAACTCTGCAGTCACTGCTTGAACAGATTGTTGGTGAAGCTGGAGGAAGAAACTTACCTTTGACAGGAAAAGTAAAGATTCTGGCAGAAATGAACCCACTCGTCATGTTTCACACACAGTTCCTGCTTTGGCACAGCAACAACACAACACTGTCATGATAAAGCTTTCACAAATAATTAGGTCACTTAGTTCAAATGCCTGGGGCTCAATTATTTTGTGAAAGATCAGCTCAATATTTAAGATATTGTCTTTCAAAAGAATTTGACCATTTAATCATTTAGGCTACATAAATTCACATCACTTCATCGTTTCAAAAACATTACTGAATGGCTGTTTGGGAGCTCAGGGCGCATTTAAAAATAGAATACTTTGTGGTGGACATCGTAGCGTGACCTCAGGATCACATCTAAGAGCTACTGTCAGCCAACATTTGTGTTCATGTTTTTAAATCAGAATACTTGTTAAAATTAAGCGTTTTTTCCCCGTGTTTACTTTGTTTACTGTTTATATTTACATTATTATCCAGTGTTTTTTTTGTTTGTTTCTTTGGTACTTCTGATACTCTAGTGTGAGAGTGAGACAGGTACAAAGTTGAGGCTGGAAGCAACAGAGGTAAGTGAGCTTAAATACCTGGTCGACCATCCAAGGCATCAGACGGTGCACACAAAGCATGAAGAAGAGTGTGCAGAGAGGCAGCGAGGGTCGAGACGGGTGTCTTTGTAACAGAAGGATTGCAGCAAGAGTGCAAGTGAACACAAAATGCAGTTTCTAAATGAAGGTGTTTCTTATTAACGGTAAAAGAAATCCAAACCTGCATGATTGACCCTAAACCCAATGACTGGTTGGGCCACGCTTGTCAGCAACAACTGCAGTCAAGTCTTTGTTGTTTGTTTAACGTGCAAAAAAATCTGAAGTCAGGAAGGAGGCAAACAGTTTGTAACAACACTGTACGGAGCTTATCTCACTGTGTATATTTGATAGTCCGTTTATTCCTGCTGGTGTTCCTACAGTTTACAACATTACTGCGGTTCATCTGTGTAACGCCTGAAATGTTCATTTACTCTTCACAGTTGAGTGAAGTGGTTGTTGTCTGCTGTTATTAGCAGACCTTAAAAAGCGAATCGTTTGACTCTGTGTGGTTGCAGAGATGCAGAATCCCCCAGTGTTGCTTTGTGTTGTGTTCCTCAGATCAGCTTTGGAGGACTTCCTGTGTCTGTGAAGCCAACCTCAGGAGGCAAAGAGAACTTTGTTGGCTGCATGGAGGGAATTACCTACAACGGGGAAAACATCACTAGTCTGGTGCGCAGGAAGAAGGTTGACACCACCAGCTTTGTAAGAAGTGTCTTCTCTTTGAGTTCATGTGCCCAGCCTTGTGTAAATGTAGACTCGAATGCTGCAATGATCTTAAAAACCCTTTTGCAGTTTTTCTGTTATTTGGCAGTTTGCATCTTTTCCTAAACTAAATATGTCATGGCCACTCGTCTGTGGAGGAAAACTCTTCTTCAGCTTCAGTAACATGCCTCGATTCGTCGTGACCCAAACAGCTCTAAACGTACTTTTTAAACCATATATTACTGTTGTTTGTGTTAACCTCTGCCAGACAATGTAAAATATTTTTCTTCTTTATTGGGATCTTCTTAAATAACAAAGTTAATTGAGTGGATTTAATTGTTTGTTGCTCCTGTGGATTTGTCCCAAACAGTCTCTAACCTGAACACTTTCGACCTGTCAGAACATTAAAAGGAGCTCGGGTAGTTTCTTCACTGTTGCTCAAACTCCTGAGCAGTGTTGGTCAAATTACTTGAAAAAAGTAATCAGTAACTAATTACCGATTACTCCCCCAAGAAACTAATCCCATTACTTTACTGATTACTGATTTTCAAAAGTAATTAATTACTTAGTTACTTAGTTACTTTTTAAAAACACAATTTACAACCTGAATAGGTGATAAAGTGATAGATCTTTCAGCCCAATTCTACTTTTTCTGCATAATCCATCATACAAAATGTAATCAAATGGAAAAGTCTCTTTTTAAAACTTGTTTTATTAGTTTTAATCTTTTAACTTTATGCATCAAGCAAAAATTTAATTATCTGCAACATTCTCTGACTGGAAGAAATTAGTTTAACATTTAAACCTATTTTCTGCACATTCCAGCACATAAAATAAAATATTTTTTGTGTTTACACTCAGTCTTTCAAATAGATGCAAGTAAAACACAGCAGAAAATAAATAAAGTCAAAGACTCAGCGGTCCTGTTGCTCTATTTTCACCTGTAAAGCAGGAGTGGGGTAGGCGGAGGTTTACCCTGGTGCAGGTGTGCCGCGGTCAGTGGAAGGATACGGCAGTTTCTCTGTGAGTTTCCCATTACGTCGTAGCTACTCGGTGCTTGTTGGAAGTTTAGGGGTTTTTTTCGCTGTAAAAAGAAGTTTTCTTCCCACGCACAGCGGACACTAATGTTTTTGTCACTTTTTTTGTTACTTCCACGCTTTAGACGCTGCACGCTCATACTCTCTCCCACACTTGATATATGATCCATTGTTGATCTGCACACAGCTGTTGTCACCAATGGCGCTCTTGCTTACGTCACTGTCCTGAGACATTCTCGCAAAAAATCACGGTTTTAGTAACGCAGTAACGCAGCGTTCCTACGGGAAAGTAACGGTAATCTAATTACTGTTTTTGCAATAGTAATCCCTTACTTTACTTGTTACTTGAAAAAAGTAATCAGATTACAGTAACGCGTACTGCCCATCTCTGTTCATCACAACAACAGTCACTGTTATACAATATTATGGTCAACAGTATCAAGTGCTCTTCAAAGTAAAACACTTCCTGTAACAAGCTTTTACAATAAAATAAATAATTACCATTAACTGTTTGAACACATTTTCTACACATTCACTGCAGTAATGAGAAGCAGAGCATGTTTTAGTGTTTCCTGCATGTCCAAGTAGTAACACGTAAAAGATCAATAAATCACAACATCCTCCCAGCTGATTAACAGCTGTTCATCCGTGTCCAGCTGCTTCAGTGGTTTACTCATCTCGAGTGGATGCAGTAACTGAGCAGGTCTGTGCAGCAAGCTTTAAACTGTGAACAATGCAGGAACAGCTGTGTCCGAGGAAATGCGTTTGTCTGGGCGAGTTATTCTCTCCAACCAGGACAACATCGCCCACGTTCATCACACTGGGTGTTTTTACTGGTAAAAGCCACCGACCTTCTGGTTAGTGGCCGACCTGCTCTGCCACCTGAGCTACAGCTACCTCCAAGTGCTCACAGCTCTGGAACTGTGCAAAGAGGACAGAGGCCTCAATATCGCCTCTACTTCTGTCAGTATACTAGTGAGCTCCTCAAAGTTCAGCGAAGCCGTCCCAGGACACTCCTTAGATTTGTTTTCACAGAGTTCTCAGGCTTTTCCCAGAAGCCACCCCACCAAGCTGCTCGCTCAACAATAAACTGAAGAACGTCTCTGATGGTCTGCTCTTTC
Source organism: Mchenga conophoros (assembly GCF_057382185.1). Taxonomy (NCBI): domain Eukaryota; kingdom Metazoa; phylum Chordata; class Actinopteri; order Cichliformes; family Cichlidae; genus Mchenga; species Mchenga conophoros. Next base: position 35,503,845 of record NC_140543.1, on the reverse strand, counting down.
AAATGTCATGAACAAGCCTACATAACCTTCGTCTTGCAATAAATCTCTTTACTTTACAGTTCTAAATAAACCACCCCAGTGATGGTGCATTGAACAGTGCAGTGTAATCACAGGCTGCCAGTTAACCACAGTGAATCTGTGATTCGTTGGCAGCACCCATGGGTGTTGCTATCTGAAACTAAAACCAGAATACCGTAGCCTCCCACACTAAGGATGGATTTTGAATCTCTCCTTCCTCAGGTGGCACATTTCTTGTCTGAAACTTGTCTAACTCGTTAGAGCTAATTTTGATTGCCGGTTCTTTTTTCCACTCCATAGTAACCACTGTGTTTTTAGCTCAGATGTTCAAACTGAGTGGACTTCCTAGTCTGTGACTAGACTGGCTTTTAGTAACGTATTCACTGTGAAAATGTCTGAAATGTAAAAAACAGACATGTACGTGGATCCACGCGCCCAACATTTGATGACGTTCATGTTACTCAGACCTACGCTGGCCCTAGAGGACTCGCAGAAGTGGAAATTATAGCATCAAGTCTTTATTCCACACACTCTGAGCACCTAAACTGCCTGACAACCGTTTTCAATTTAGAATCACCAAATAAAATGAAGTTTCAAAATAAAAGTCTGTTAGGTACTGTCTCCATAAATCTCTTTATCGGTTTCTTTCTTCCACTGTAGCGTAACCTGACATTTTCCTGCTCCGAATCCAACACCTCCCCAGTTTTCTTCAACTCCACATCCTTCCTGCGGCTGCCGGGTCAGACTGACAGCGACACCCTGTCAGTCAGTCTGTCTTTCAGGACGTGGAATCCCAACGGCCTTCTGATGTTCACCGCCCTGGCGGATGGCTGGGTGGAGCTGGGCCTGACGGAGGCAAAAATCACCGTCTATATGAATGTGACACAGAAGAAGAACACACGTATAGACATTTCATCAAGTGAGCTCAGCTCGTTGGTTTTCGGTTGTTTAATTATTATCTCGAGGTCCTTTTTGGTCTCTTTGTCTTCACTTCAATCGCTGTTGTGTTTTCCTGTTAAACTTTTCTTCATGTGTTTTTCCTCATAGGTTCAGGTCTGAATGATGGACAGTGGCATAGTGTCCACCTGAATGCACTGGAAAACTATGCAATGCTGACAGTTGATGGAGATGAGGCCTCCACAGTTAGAACAGCTATCCCCATCCAGATCCAGACTGGAGGAACATATTACTTTGGAGGTGTGTTAAGTCTAATTGTTGAATGTTGTCATTGTGTTTCTTAAATTTGTAAAGTCTTAGTTCAAGCAGTAGCAAAGAGATCTCTGTGATCCTGAGCACCTCTGCAGCCTCTCTGTGCTGGGGGAGGTTTTATTGTAGACACATCCTCTCTGACAGATCTGCTTCTTGTGTTGTTGCTTCCTGCTTCTATGACCCTTTTGGTCAGGAGGAGGTCACACACACACACACACACACACACACACACACACACACACACACACACACACACACACACACACAGTGCCTTGTCTTAGAACCATTGGGGGCTTTTACATGGGGAGGTGCTTGTGTTGTGTAAACTGTAACTGTCGTGGGAATAAACAGCTGTGAGGAAGCTGCTCTTTGAAGGATTTGGGCTACAGACAGCTGATGAGCACTAAGCTCCACCGCCTGGTTCTGACCAAAGCTTCCCTCGTTAGCGGCTGAAGATGTTCTGTCTTGTCTTGTGTTCTTCATGAGGAATACGTCTCTAAACTAGCGGCGCCTGTGGAAACACAGACTCAACAAGGTGATTACTGAAAAATGGGAGTAAACATGATCCAGAGTAATTTGATGTTTTATCAAGTGTGTCCAAGTTTTCTCTTCTCTCCTAAAAACACAGTGTGAGAAAGCAGCACTGATGCAAGTGTGAATTTAAAACGTGCAATAACAGGCTATGACTGCGTGCTACATCCGCGTGGGTAAAATTAGTCCAAGTTTCTTGATTATCAAACAAAATGAAAGTAGATGTTTGTTTTGTCCTGAAGCACAATGACTTTATTTTCACAGAAGCTCGCATCGACCTTCAAGACCCGATTTTTGGTGCCTGAAATAATTGCATGTTTTGAATCCTGCTTAAATGAGATTAAACCGTGCCGTCCTCACCAGCTTCATTCCAGTATACTTCTGCTGGTGATAATAATGCCTTTGCTGCTCTCCGTCTTTGTCTAGGTTATTTTCTGCAAACTAACACCAGATCACATCAGCGCTCCTTCCAGGGCTGCATGCAGATGATCCACATAGATGATCACCTGGTGGACCTCAAGGCGGTGGAGCAGGGCCTCATTGGAACTTTTGAAAATGTCAGCCTAGATATGTGTGCCATTATAGACAGGTATTTATCCCAGAAGTCCAAAGCTAAGATTGTAATAAAGAATTAAAAGCACAGTGGATTGTTGTTGGGACCTCCATCAGGCTGGAGGGTGGAGAGGGGTTGAAGTCGTGTTCTCACTGAGTTTCCTGCTGTTTCATGTGTCGCGGTTCGAATTTTGAGGAAGAGACATACGACTGAAAGTCCATAGTGGGTCAACACAAATGATTTTATTAAAACACATATATGTGGTGAAAATGGGCTCTGCGAAACATCAGGCTCCATCTCCCCCTGACAATAGGTGGGTGTGATATTTATACTTATGATGACCAGTAACTCCAGCGAGGACATATTCTAAAAAGGAACCGCTACTTCCTCTGTTCCTCCAGATGCTTCCTGTTATTACACTTTTCTAGACTTACACAACATTTGCAATCAGTTTACCCAGACAGGCTATGTGTCTGTGTCGTTAATCTAAGTGCATGACCCCCCTCTAAGTCATCTGTTACCAGGCAAACATCCACAGCACAGGGCACACGGCCTTTATTTCCTTTCTTAAACAATCATAGAAAATATATGTTAAATTGTATATATATAAGCAATCCTTCCAGCTTGAACTTTGCTCCATTGATCGGCCAGACATCGCGCTGCCCGTAGCTTCAACCCTTTAATTATGCAATATGTGTGTAACATGATTACAGTTGCCCCTGCAATGAAAGATTATGTGCTTACACCTGAAATACAGACTTTACTGTAACCTCACCAGTTTCAATAAATGTGTCAATGAAATGACAATAATGATAAATCATAAATGATGCAACAGTAATAATAAGGATTATGGATGTAAAATAATATTTCATCTCGACACATGTCAGGTGTGTTCCAAACTACTGTGAGCACAGCGGCCGCTGCTCTCAGACGTGGGACGCATTCACCTGCAACTGCAGTGGCACTGGCTACACTGGAGCTACTTGTCATACCTGTAAGTGCAGTTATACTCTGGCATTTGTTTAATTAATGGTAATCCTAATGTTATGTTAATCATAAGACTGGTTTTTAGTTAGTTGGTTATTTCATGATCTATTTGCTCAGGTTCCCTGAAAAATGTTAGATTTTTTAAAGATGCTCGGATTCTTTATCAAGTTCATTCTTTTAGGCTGAAGGTAGCTGTGAACATCAGTGTTTTTGTTTTTTAATCTCTGCCCACTCAGTGGTACAGTCAGGGCAACCGCCCAGATCCTGTTAGCATCTAGTTCTAAGGCTTTCATTCTGCATTTATCCATCAAATACACTGTTCCTCCCTTTATTCAAATACTGTACCATTATTATTACTACCAATATTTTCCATGCAACCTTACATGGCTGCAGACACAAGTCACAATACTGAAAGGTACCAGCAGCAGTCGTTGAGGGTGCCAGTAGAGTAAATTCCTGTGACTGAACTGAGTGCCCAGGGTTACTTTTCTAGACGTTTCCAGCTCTGGGACGGGCTGCTGACTTGTGTCATATTGGTGCCAACTTTTTGGCTTTTGCGTCTGACTCTATGGTGAAAATGGATGCACACAGACAGACTATACCTTGCTTCCCCTGATAGCACTGTATCAGCAATCATGTGAGGAGTATAAGCACCAAGGCAAGAGTTCGGGGAGCTACTGGATAGACCCAGATGGCAGCGGCTCTATAACCCCCTTCAGAGTCCACTGTGACATGACAGGTAAGATATTCAATCTTTATTTAAACCAGCATGAAGAATATATTCCAGCACAAATTACTTCAGGTTTATCATGTGACTGATTGTATTTAGGTAAATCTGTGATGTAGAAGGAGCAGAGAATATTTACATGTCGGTTGTTTTTCTTAGAGGATGTGGTTTGGACCACGCTGAGGAACGACCTGTCTCCTCAGACGTCAGTATCCAGTGCAGACAAGGGCAACGCAGTGCTGCAGATTTCTTACAATATGACTGAGGAACAGGTACACACTTAATGTTACACACTCCGTTTCCTACATGCACTGCACTTTTTCTTTTTTAACAAAACAGTTTGCTAACAATAAACATGCAGACACAAAACTGAAGTAGAAACAAAGTTCATCTTCTAAGCATTGTTAATCGACTGTTCAGCGTTACAGATATTTTGGGGAGAAGTCCAACGATTCGATGGGTTCATAAGCAGAATCGTGTTGGTCGTACGGGGCTGGCTGCTTGAGTCACAGGTTTTTATAGTCATGTTAAACAGTTGAACCTGTTCAGGACTAGATGGCTTTAATCAGTCCACAGTGCTCTAAACAATAAAGAAGAACCCAGCTGTTCGGTTGGTTTTCATTCCAACACACGTCACAGACCGTAAATATCACAGACTAAGAAATGTTCTTAGCAGACAAATGACAAATCAGCATACTCGTGTCTGTCTCGTGTGTCCAGATGTTGTCAGTAACCAGCAGTGCAGAGTACTGTGAGCAGTACGTCGCCTACGCTTGCCGAATGTCCCGCCTGCTCAGCGGTCCAGGTGATGATGCCTATTATCGACCTTTTCACTCACTATAAAGAATGTGTTTACTCTGTTCATCAGACTGCCCATCATTATTATCATAACACATACTGTAAACATTAAAGTGATATTTTTGAATGGTGCGTGTGTTCAGAAGTGTTTAAGTAGCAGTACACTGTAGCTGTTTGGTTCGACCTCCAGATGGCGTCCCTTTCACTTGGTGGTTCGGAAGAGCCAATGAAAAGCATTCTTATTGGGGGGGTTCAGGACCAGGGATCCAGAAGTGTGCCTGTGGTATTGAACACAACTGTACTGATTCCAAACACTACTGCAACTGTGATGCAGACCTGCGTGCCTGGTGAGTGTACCCTCACTCAGCCGCTCAGCTGAGCTGTATCGTGTTACAAACTAGAGTTTATAGTTTCATCCTGTAGGTCAGGGGTCGGCAACCTTTCTGATGATGAGTGCATCTAAAGTTTCCTCAGAAGTCAGTGTGCCATATGACTGCATTAGCAATACATTTAATAACGCTCTATATTAACAGTTACACACTATATAGAAAAACTTTACAGAATTATATTTGTTCACAGATGTTGGCAGCTATCAGCGAATAGTTATCAGCTGTTTGGAAACAAAAAAAAGACTTTTTATCCATAACAGCAAATGAACTGAACAACAGAAAATGCAAATGCTGTTTATCCTCACAACAATGTTAACAGACGCTGTTGTGACAGTGATGCACAGTCTTGTTGGTATATGTATGATTTCTATACATTTTACATCAGACAAAAACTTTGGTTGTAAAATTCAGATAATTATTTAAACAAGAATAAGAAAGTATTTCTTTGTGCCCCCCTCTCCCTGTTAATGCCCTACCTGCCCCCCTGGCAAAACTTTGCACAGTTACCAGCTGTCAGCTACATAAAAAAAGGATCCTGGGGTTATTTGTCTCTCAGAAACAGTTCATAACTTCAACTCATCCATGTCACCTAAAAGGTAAACCTGTTTCTCCATCACCTGTTCAGCTCTGATGATTCAGTAAGGACATCTCCTGGTTTCATCTTCATGTTTCCCTCTCACCACATATCCAAACCGACATCATGACCAGCAGCTTTACAGCTGTGGCTCCAGCAAACATCAGCTGATACTAGAAATTAATATTAAATAAATTTTAACAACAGCTGATCAAGCTTAAACGTGCTGCTGTTGTTTAGCGCGACATCCGCTGGTTTCCTCTTTCTGGCACAAAGTGGACGATAAACAAAGAAGAGAGAAAAGCCGATCAGCTGATCATTGATCAGTTTCATGATTGAAGTAGAAACAGGAGAGGGAGGGGGAGAAGAAGAGGCAGCTGTGCAGCGTAAACACAGAGTAACTCCAGCTTTGTGTCTTTTTCATTGTAGCTGAAGTCCGGGACAAACTGTTCTTTTTCAGCTCAACATGAAACGCGTAATATTTTCTCTGAATACGAGACGATAACGTCTTTTTACAGAACATTTGGCAACTCTACTAACTAACCTTATGAATTAAATAAAGTTCACCATCAGTAACATTATCGCACCCACCCAGCTGTATAGAAACTCCGTCATGCTAGCTAGTACGCAGTACGAGTTATTGTAACTGACTGTAAAAAGTCAGCACAACGAAAATAAACTCCACCTAAACTTGGTTTATATCTGACCCAGATAGACTGCAGGTCATAACTTCTTACCTGAAGTTCAGTTCACCTGACACTCGGACCGGCGGCCACCTCGGGTCTCTCCTCCTCCTGCCTCCCCTTTCCCTCATCCACCTGCTGCCTCTGTGGAAGCTCTAAATAACTGAGTTATTTTTACACATCTTCCAGCATCTGGCCAATTCACCACCTTTCCTTGTTTATAACGTTACAAAACCCCCAAAACAACAAGCAAAAAAACAACAGAAAACCATCGGCCCATAAAAACGAAAAATCACATGGCCAGCCCAGCTATGGTCGTGCCATCAGTTAACCCTTCGCGTGCCACAGGGTTGCTGACCCCTGCTATAGATTATAATCCTCATAATCCTCACTCAGTGTTTGAATGAAAGCTTGTGCCAAACCCTGATCAGCCCTTCAGTACTTTCTTAAATGTATATGTGAATGATGTAATAACACAAATTAGACAAAATTGATTTAAAAAATCAAATCTAAAGTAAAGGAAATATTTTTAGCTGACATAATCCTGAGCTGACTGTCATGTCTTCTTTCTGTGTGTGTCCGTGTATGTAGGAAGGAGGACTCAGGCCTGTTGGTCTACAAAGACCACTTGCCAGTCAGTCAGGTTGTGGTTGGTGATACAAGCAGAGCTGGATCTGAGGCCAAACTAACCATAGGGCCACTCAGATGCCGAGGGGACTGTGAGTCTCTCTCACACACACACACACACACACACACACACACACACACACGTATTTCATGTTGTTTCATAGACAAATATATTTTATATCTTGTGGTTATTTTCTATAGCAAACTTCCGGAATGCGGCCTCCTTTACAAGCCCCGCCTCTTACCTCCACTATCCTTCTTTGAGAGATGAAACCAGCACTGACATCTCTTTCTACTTTAAGACGTCCTCTACTCATGGAGTCTTTCTAGAAATCCTGGGAAGCACCAGCTTCCTTCACATTGAGCTCAGAGGTGGGTCAGTGTGTGTGTACTACTGTAATACTGTTGAGACCTTTGCACATGTGCAGTTGAGATATTAGGTCCTTTTTAAAGATATAATCCCCAAAGGTTGATTCTGTTCATCTGGATGTTTTCAGTGGGAGAAACGTGTCGTGACTCATCAGCTGACTTCTTCAGTCTCAGCTGATAAACACTGCATTTGCATAATGACTGAAACCAGCTGACTGAATGAACAATGGGCTGTGAGGTCAGTTCATTGATCAGCTGAGACTGAAGAAGTCAGCTGATGAGTGACGACACGTTTCTCCCACTGAAAACGTCGTTTTAAAATATCTGTTGTTTTATAATAATATTCCTTAAGTGAAACATGTATAATGTAAAAAATATTGGTCCCAGCATGGAGCCCTGTGGAACTCCATTCATAACTTTTAAATTCAAATTCAAATTCAAATTCAAATTTTATTTGTCACACACACAGTATGACATGGGGGTGAAATGCTTGAAGAAAAGTTTTACAATATTTACAATTTACTACAAAAATTTACAAATTAACTTAGGAATTTACAGTAAAGAATGTGCAAATAGCAGAAGAGATTATAAAGATAAGGATTATAAATTATAGGAATTATAGGATTATAGGAAATGTGTGGTGGTGCGTGTGGTGACGTGTGTGAGAGTCCAGTCCTACACCTGGTTCAGGGCCCGAATAGCCTGGGGGAAGAAGCTCCTCCTCATTCTCTCTGTTTTGGCCTTAAGGGAGAAGTGTGTGAAGAAGACTCCCGTTTATATGGATAAATTGGAGTCTATCAGATAGATATGATTCAAACCAGCACAGTGGTGAGTTCTAATCTCTGTAGTAAAACATTGTGCACTGAGGTCTGTCAGGACAACCATGGAGAGGAGTCTGCTATTAGAACCCATAAGTAGATAATTCATAACCTTCACTAGTGCTGCTCCTGTGCTACGATGCACTTTAAGTAAACCATTAAATAAACCGTTCCTTTGCAAATGCAAATGGTCAGTGTTTGGTGACGTCTCTTTCAAAACATTTTGAAATGAAAGGAAAGTGGGTCTATATTTAGCTAAAACATTTGGATCAAGTAAGAGCTTTTTGAATAAGGATTTAAAAGCCTGTGGTATGTAGCCTGTAAACGGAGATAACTTAATCATCAGTGTTTATTACTATCTGTCTCTAGGAGATGAAAATTTTAACTATTTCCAATGTTTGACATGTTTGACTCCACAGCCGACTCAGTGGTTTTATTCTCTTTTGGCATTGGCACTGAGAAAATGGAGCTCAGTGTCCGCTCACCAGTGCCGTTAAATAATGACCAGTGGCATCGTGTGGAGGCTGAAAAAAACATCAAGGAGGCAGTGCTGCAACTTAATGGACAGCACAGAATGGTCAGGCCCACCACCTTACAGGGCCATGCAAAACCAGAGCTCTACAGTGATCTCTATGTTGGTAAGACTTGTGTGCCACATATGTTTATGGTCCCATTTGGACTCATGAGGAGTATGTTACTCTTCTTCATATATGTCTTCAAACCGCAATGAACAAGCATGTGTGCTTCATTCAGTATATTTGGTCTTTTTTTTTTTATGTTTTAAAATGTTATGTTGTGATCATCAGAGTCTGAACTATAAAAAATCTTTTAAGTTTTTGTCTGAATTTATTAATGGCTGCAGATCATCCAAATATAAAAAAAATGTTAATGGTCCTGACTTTGACGACAAATTTCCCAAAGGGTGAGAAGGTGCTATCGGGCATGGGGCGACCGTGCCCGATAGCACCGTGGCTCAGGGGGTTGGGAAGCGTATCTGTAACCGGAAGGTCGCCGGTTCGATCCCCGGGCTCTCTGTCCTGGTCGTTGTGTCCTTGGGCAAGACACTTTACCCTACCGCCTACTGGTGTTGGCCAGAGGGGCCGATGGCGCGATATGGCAGCCTCGCTTCTGTCAGTCTGCCCCAGGGGCAGCTGTGGCTACAACCGTAGCTGCCTCCACCAGTGAGTGAATGTGAGAGTGAATGAATAGTGGCATTGTAAAGCGCTTTGGGTGCTTTGAAAAGCGCTATATAAATCCAATCCATTATTATTATTATTATCACCGCTCTGGTGGGGAACGAGCCTGAGTTAGTGCGTGAGGTTGAGAGGTACCTGCTAGATATAGTCGGGCTCACCTCTACGCATGGCTTGGGCTCTGAAACCAGCCTCCTGGAGAGGGGTTGGACTCTGTCTCAGTCTGGAGTTGCCCCTGGTGAGAGGCGGTGGGCTGGGGTGGGTATTCTAATATCCCCTCGGCTTGCTGCCGGTATGTTGGGGTTTTTCCCGGTGGATGAGAGGGTTTGTTCCCTGTGCCTTAGGGTCGGGGAACAGGCTCTGACTGTCATCTGCGCTTATGCGCCGAGTGGCAGTTCAGAGTACCCAGCCTTCTTAGAGTCCCTGGGGGGGGGGGGGGGGGGGGGTGCTGGAAGGTGCTCTGTTGTCCTGCTGGGAGACTTCAATGCTCACGTGGGTAACGGCAGCGAGACCTGGAGGGGCGTGATTGGGAGGAACTGCCTCCCTGATCTGAACCCGAGCGGTGTTTTGTTATTGGACTTCTGTGCAAATCACAGTTTGGCCATAACGAACACCTTGTTCGAACATAAGAGTGTCCATAAGTGCACGTGGCACCAGGACGCGCTAGGCCGCAGGTCGATGATCGATTTTGTAATTGTATCACCAGACCTGCGACCATATGTTCTGGACACTCGGGTAAAGAGAGGGGCTGAGCTGTCAATTGATCACCACCTGGTGGTGAGTTGGATCAGGTGGCGGGGGAGGACGCTGGACAGACCCGGTGCACCTAAACGCGTAGTGAGGGTGTGCTGGGAACGTCTAGCAGAGGCCCCAGTCCGCGAGATCTTCAACGCACACCTCCGGCAGAGCTTCAACAGCATTCCGAGGGAGACTGGGGACATTGAGTCCAAATGGACCGTGTTCAGCGTCTCCATTGCCGAAGCTGCTGCATTGAGCTGCGGCTGCAAGGTGGTTGGTGCCTGCCGTGGTGGTAATCCCCGAACCAAATGGTGGACACCAGAGGTGAAGGGAGCCACCAGGCTGAAGAATCACACTCCTCTGCCTTCCTTGGGAAAGTCTATGCCAGGGTGCTGGAAAGGAGAGTTCGTCCGCTAGTCGAACCTCGGATACAGGAGGAACAATGCGGTTTTCGTCCTGGTCGCGGAACACTGGACCAGCTCTTTATCCTCTCAAGGATACTTGAGGGTGCATGGGAGTTTGTCCAACCAGTCTACATGTGTTTTGTGGACTTGGAGAAGGCATTCGACCGTGTCCCTCGGGGTGTCCTGTGGGAGGTGTTGCGGGAGTATGGGGTGTCTGGCCCATTGCTACGGGCCATTCGATCCCTATACAACCGTTGCAAGAGCTTGGTTTGCATTGCCGGCAATAAGTCGGACTCGTTCCCGGTGGGTGATGGGCTCTGCCAGGGCTGCCCTTTGTCACCGGTTCTGTTCATAATTTTTATGGACAGAATTTCTAGGCGCAGCCAAATGGCGGAGGGATTTCACTTTGGTGGCCTCAGAATCTCATCTCTGCTTTTTGCAGATGATGTGGTTCTGTTGGCTTCATCGGGTGAGGGCCTCCAGCTCGCACTGGAACAGTTCGCAGCCGAGTGTGAAGCAGCGGGAATGAGGATCAGCACCTCCAAATCTGAGGCCATGGTTCTCAGCCGGAAAAGGGTGGCGTGCCCACTCCGGGTCGGGGATGAGTTCCTGCCCCAAGCGGAGGAGTTCAAGTATCTCGGGGTCTTGTTCGCGAGTGATGGGAGAAGGGAGCCGGAGATCGACAGACGGATTGGGGCTGCGGCTGCAGTAATGCGGACGCTGCACCGGTCCGTCGTGGTGAAGAGGGAGCTGAGTGTAAAAGCGAAGCTCTCAATTTACCGGTCGATCTATGTCCCTACCCTCACTTATGGCCACGAGCTGTGGGTAGTGACCGAAAGAACGAGATCGCGGATACAAGCGGCAGAAATGAGCTTCCTCCGAAGGGTGGCTGGCCTCTCCCTTAGAGATAGGGTGAGAAGTTTGGCCATCCGGGAGGGGCTCAGAGTAGAGCCGCTGCTGCTCCACATTGAAATCAGCCAGCTGAGGTGGTCGGGCATCTGACAAAGATGCCTCCTGGGCGCCTCCTGGGTGAGGTGTTCTGGGCATGTCCCAACACCTTGGTGTTCCCCCGGATAAGCTGCAGGAGGTGGCTGGGGCGAGGGAGGTCTGGGCCTCTCTGCTTAGGCTGCTGCCCCCGTGACCCAGCCTCGGATAAAGCGGATGAAGATGGATGGATGGATGGATGGATGGATGGACAAAATAATAATCAAATCACCAGAATTATGCTTATGTACTTATACTAATTACCCTACTCTAATGCTAATATTAGGGTGGTGAGTTGGATCAGGTGATGGGAGAGGATGCTAGACCTAAATGTATAGCGAGGGTGCGCTGGGAATGCCTGGCAGACGCCACAAGATCTTCAGCTCCCACCTCCAGCAGAGCATCTACAACACAGGTGTCCAGCTCCAGGTCTCGAGGGCCGGTGTCCTGCAGGTTTTAGATATGTCCTTGAACCAACACAGCTGATTTAAATGGCTAAATTATCTCCGCAACATGTCTTGAAGTTCTCCAGAGGCCTGGTAATGAAGTAATCATTTGATTCAGGTGTGCTGACCCAGGCCCTCCAGCAGGACACCGGCCCTCGAGGCCTGGAGTTGGACACCCCTGATCTACAGCATTCTGAGACACGAGACACTGAGTCTAAATGGACCTGCATTGCTGAAACTGCTGCACTGAGCTGCAGCTACAAGGTTGTTGGTACCTGTTGTGATGGTATACCCTGAACACCAGAGGTGGACACTAGGGGTGAAGGGAACCACCAGGCTTTAGATGGAGTCCTATCGGGCTTGGTTAGCCTGTGGGACTTTGGAGGCAGCCAATAGGTACTAACAGGCCAAGTGGAATGTGGTGACGGCAGTGGCTGAAGCAAAAACTCGGGTGTGGGAGGAAAGACAATGGAAAAAAACTTCCAAACTGCCTTGAAGAGATTCTGGCAAACTGTCAGGCGACTCAGAAAGGAAAAGTGGTGCTCTACCTGCACTGTGTATAGTGTGCTGACTTCGCTGCTGACTTCAATTGGGGTGGCTGTAGCTCAGGAGGTAGAGTAGGTTGTCTAGGTTCGATCCCTGGCACCTCCAGTCTAAGTGGGGCATGAGATGTCATTATTTTCTGATTTCTGTACCGTTAGCTGGAAGCCACTGCAGACTGGAGCACACGAAAAACAAGAAACTCATTCAACAGTAATGTGCTAATCTGCATATCACATTGAATTACTCGTTATTTGAAGGTGTTCTTAATGCTGTTCTGGATTATTCTGCCTTACATCTATACCAGGTGCTTCAAGTGGTCAAAGGGGTTTTCTGGGCTGCATGCGAGCTCTGAAGATTAATGGTGTGATCTTTGACCTGGAGGAATGGGCAAAAGGGACTCCAGGTGTGAATCCAGGCTGCCAGGGCCACTGCAACAGCTACAGGATGCACTGCAGAAATGGAGGAAAGTGTGTAGAGCATTACAATGGTTACTCCTGTGACTGTTCCCTTACTGCTTACGATGGACCCTTCTGCACTGATGGTATGACCAACACCCTGTTTGAGATTAGATGGGTTCAGATTTAATAATCAATAAGAATTTCCACTATGTTTTAATGTTCTTTATTCTTTAATTATACCTTAGATGTAGGCGGCTACTTTGAGACGGGGACATTGGTGCGTTACGACTTGCTGCCAGAGGGGGGACCTTTTGCATTGAGGGACGTGAAGAGTCTGTCAGGTGTTGGTGTTTCAAGTGAGGCCAACCTGACTCAGGAGGAGCTTGTGTTCAGCTTCAGCACCTACAGTGCTCCCAGCATTCTTGTCTACATCAGTTCCAGAACTCAGGACTACTTGGCTGTGGTTCTCAGACACAATGGTAGGCTTATTAGTGTCGTATCTGATACATTTAATGTGTTCTCATCTTTGTAAACTTTATCTAGGGTGGTCTCCATGCCAAATATACTTGGGAGAGATACTCAGCCCAAGTGGCACTCTGATGCATCGGAGTGTCGGTGTAAATGTTAGATAGCAAGCACCTTTGTAGAAGAACAATTGAAAAAAAGTGCTTGTGTGAATGGATGAATGAGGCAAGTTGTAGAAAACACTTTGAATGCTCAGAGTAGAAAAGCACTATGTAAGAACCAGTCCCTTTACCATTTATGAACTGTAAGAAATGTACGTATTTCTTTGTGTTTTCAGGCACTCTCCAGATCCGCTACAGCCTTGGAAGACTCACAGAACCGTATACCATAGATGTTGACCATCGTAACATGGCCAACGGTCAGCCACATTCTGTCAACATAACTAGGAACTTAAGGGAGATACGGCTACAGGTTAGTGAATCCTGCCACTACAATACGCGATGAATTGCAAAATGCAGTCAAGTTAATAATAAAAGTCTTCAGCTGAAAATTCTTTTAGTTTGAAGCTGTAGCAAATATTTAATAGTGAGTATTAAGTTTGTATTAGGAGTGATTTAATGCAGCACTTTTTGCTGGAATGTCATCAAAGACACAATTTATAACAAAGACTTATTATATAGAATAATTATTTACATGCTGTTACCCCTGTGTTACTGAGATATGTATGTGTAAGTTCTTTGTCGCTTTCACAAATTTTTTTCCATGTGTAAATAGAAATAACAGAAGCTAGGAATTTTTCTTTAGCTGGCGATACACGCTGCTTCAAAACTTAGTATTAGAAAATATACACTAACCACTATCAAACGTTTGGACACAGCTTCTCATTTAACGGTTTTTCTTTATTTTCATGACTTTTTACATTTTAGATTCTCAGTGAAGGCATCAAAACTATGAATGAACACATGAAATTATGTAGTAAACAAAAGTGTGAAACAACTCAAAACATGTTTTATATGTTAGATCCTTCCTAACAGCCGCCCTTTGCTTTGATTCCTGCTTTGCTCACTCTTGGCGTTCTCTCCATGAGCTTCATGTCACCTCAAATAGTTTCCAACAGTCTTGAAGGAGTTCAGAGGTGCTGAGCACTTGTTGGTCCTTTGCCTTCACTCTGCGCTCCATCTCATCCCAAACCATCTCCACTGGGTTTATGTCAGGTGACTGTGGAGGCCAGACCATCTGGTGCAGCACTCCATCACTCTCCTTCTTGGTCAAACAGCCCTCACACAGCCTGCAGGTGTGTTTGGGGTCATTGTCCTGTTGAACAATACATGATGGGATGGCATGTTGCTGCAGGATGCTGTGGTAGCCATGCTGGGTCAGTGTGCCTTCAGTTTTAAATAAATCCCCAACAGTGTCACCAGTAAAGCCCCCCACACCAGCAAACCATCAACTCCATGCTTCATGGTGGGAACCATGCATGTAGAGACCATCGTTCACAAAGACACGGCGGGTGGAATCAAAGTTCTCCAATTTGGACTCATCTTGTGTTTCTTGGCCCAAACAAATCTCTGCTTGTTGCTTTTCCTTAGTCGTGGTTTCTCAGCAGCTATTTGACCATAAAGGCCTGATTCCCACAGTCTGCTCTGAACATGTAGAGATGTGTCTGCTACTGGAGCTCTGTGTGGCATCTATCTGGGCTCTAATCTGAGCTGCTGTTAACTTGTGATTTCTGAGGCTGGTGACTCGGATGATTGTATCCTCAGCAGCAGAGGGACTCCTGGTCTTCCTTTCCTGGGGCGTCCTCATGTCAGACAGTTTCATCGTAGTCTTGATGGTTTTTCTGACTGCACTTGGGGACACATTCAAAGTTTTAGCAGTTTTCTGGACTGACTGACCTTCAGTTCTTACAGTAATGATGGGCTGTTGTTTCTCTTTACTTAGCTCATTGGTTGTTGCCATAATATGAACTCTAACAGCTGTCAAACATGGCTGTCAGCTGTGCACCAACCTGACTGCTGCACAACACAACTGATGGTCCCAACCCCATTAAGAAGGCAAGAAACTCCACCAATGAACCCTGACAGGCTCACCTGTGAGGTGAAACCATCTCAGGTGACGACATCATGAAGCTGAGAGAAGGCCGAGGGTTTGCAGCTGGGTGGCTACTTACAGGAATCTAAAATATAAGACATATTTAGTATGGCTTATGTTCAAGTTAACGCAGCTTTCACAGTATCAAAAAAGTAACACTGGCACTAATCGTATCACTCAATGCAGCATTTGACAAAGTAAGCTGGAAATTTCTGTTTGCAATATTTAAGAAATTTGGATTTGGAGAATCATTTATCAGTTGGATAAGAGCGTTTTACACATCGCCAGTGGCCACAGTCACCACCAATGGGTTAATTACACAAAGCGTTACTCTTCACACTGGTGCCAGGCAAATATGTCTAGCTGCTACTATAAGACAAAATGGCAATATTAAAGGTATTTCAATGTCTAATATACAACAAAATTCTTCTTTATGTAGATGTTTTATTGCTCCTTCAGGATCCCCACTCTTTGCAGCAAACATTTGGGTTATAGATTTGCTTTCAGAAGTCTCAGCTTCTCTATAACCTGGTCGAAATCCACTATTTTGCCACTCTGTATGGATGAGGAGGACCGGGCAGATCTTAAATATTAAATATTAATGTTTCCTCCAAGCTGACCAAATCCTGTTCAGCATGAATTTCACCCCCTTGCTTAAATTGGTTCAAAAGAATCATCCATCCATCTGTCCGTCCATCCATCCGTCCATCCATCTGTCCATCCATCCATCCATCCGTCCATCCATCTGTCCGTCCATCCATCCGTCCATCCATCTGTCCGTCCATCCATCCGTCCGTCCATCCGTCCATTTCACAGGGAAAGAACCTTTTATTAGATTATATATCCTAAGAAAAAAAGTCACCTGCTCTCAAACAGAAATCAGCTGAGTTCAATAAAAACTGGTCCATTATCATCACTAAAATAATGTATGCTACTGCCTGATATATCTTAATTATTTTTTTCCCTCTCTCCTCGTCTCCCATTTCACATCCTAATCACCTCTAACCACCTTTGATTCCCCCTTGTACACAAACAAAAAACAAAAACGCAAAACCGTTTAACCTGATCACCGATCCACTTATAAACAGGCTTTCTCCTTTGGCTCTGGGGGCTAATCTAAAGGGGGCCATACACAGGGTTCCCTCCAATCAGGTCTGGGGGCAGCCCAGAGCTCTATGGTCCTAACTCCAAAAAGGAAGAGAGCAGTGGGTGCCAGTGGCTTGGGATGTAGAGCAGATTGTCCAATAAACAGAGGGCTGGTGGTTCGAATTCTGCTCCATACCAGTCGTATTATTACCAGTCATTCAAGACTTCAACACTGGTGTGAGTGGGTGAATGAACCAAGTTAAGTAAAGCACTTTGAGTGTTTAGAAAAGAGCTATATACGAACTAGTCCATTTACCAAAAAGGAGGGGGGCGTATGAAAGGAAAGAGAAAAAGACCTTTCCTACCCTGCAGGCAAAGCCTCTGAATCATCCCTCCAGCTTATTTTAGCAGAATACCGCTGTGAGCTATTATATTCTTCTTATAACGATGTTACTGTTGTCATGGTCATGACTGTTATTGTTCATAGCTGGTCATTGGTCATACTTATGGCTATTATTATCGTCATTATTATGATTGATGGTGATAATACTGAGTTAATGTTGCTTTAACTATTATTATCATTATTGTTATAATTGTCTCCTAAATTACATTAATCCTGGACTGAATACATTAACACGTCACGCTCACTTCACTCTCACTACTCACAATCACACTTGTATTATTTTCTTCCAACTCTTATATCTTATCATAATTATTATTATTATTATCATGATAATAAAAAAGAAAGTAGTAAAAATAAAGGAAAACCATTAAATAGGAATGTGTGTCCAAACCCTTGACTGGTAGTGTATATATTTCTTAAAGTCACTACTTTGAGATAAGCTGCTAAAGGTGCTAGTTTGATATATTGATAGTCAGAGTAGAAAAATGTATTTAAACCCTGAGTTCACCTGAATTGCAAATTGTAATTAGTTGCAATTGTAAATTACATCTGCTGAAAGAATAATTCTATTATAAAAAGTATGTCTGTGAAGGTTCTCAGTCATCCAGGTCATCGTAGTCAAAGGAGCTTGCAAAGAAAAGCGTCTGGACTTCTTTAAGTTGCTTGAAGACGTTTCACCTCTCATCCGAGAAGCTTCTTCAGTTCTAAGGTCAAATGGTGGAGAGTCCCAGATATAAACCTAGTGGGAGTAACCCCCACAGAGGGACAAAAGGACCCCCTGATGATCCTCTAATCGCCTGAGCCAAGGTGTGTAACTGGGTGTGGGTCCCAATCAGCCAGAGTTTCGGGTGTGTTCATTGTGAAACCTGGCTCCACCTTATCATGCGAATTCCTGAGGTCAGATGGCCCAGGATGTGAGTGGGCGTTAAGGCGTCTGGGAAGGGATCTCAAAACTGGATTATAGATGGCAGAGAGTTGGTGTCGTAATCCCCGCCTCTGTTCAAAGATGGTCGCTCACAGTGGACATAGATGCTTCTTTCACTCCTCTTTCAAACCATCTGTCCTCTCTGTCCAAAATGTGAACATCCTCGAAAGAGTGCCCTTTATCCTTAAGATGCAGATGGACTGCTGAGTCTTGTCCTGTGGAGGTGGCTCTTCTGTGTTGTGCCATGCGCTTGTGAAGTGGCTGTTTGGTCTCTCCAATGTAGAGGTCTGAGCATTCCTCGCTGCACTGTACAGCATACACCACATTGTTAAGTTTGTGTTTTGGCGTTTTGTCTTTCGGGTGAACCAGTTTCTGTCTGAGCGTGTTGCTGGGTCTGAAATACACTGGGATGTCATGCTTGGAGAAAACTCTCCTGAGTTTCTCTGATACACCGGCTACATAGGGGATGACAATGTTGTTGCGTCTGTCCTTCTTATCCTCCCTCGCTGGTGTCTGATCTTCTTTTCTGTGCCTCTTTGCTGACTTTAAGAACGCCCATTTAGGGCGTTCTTTATAAAAAGTACATCAAGTACATCAAATTATATTAAAAAACTAGTTTTTAGCTTAAACAAACTTCTTTTCACCAAATCAAGGACAGGAGTCTTAAAACTTGCCAAAGTTTAAAGAAGATTCAGTTTATCAGTTAAACTTGACTGTTGCTTTTCTCTGTCCACATTATCCAGCTGGACCATTATCCAGTGTCCACATATACGCTGCCTGAGGCCTCTGACACCCAGTTCACTTTGGTCAAAAGTATCTTTCTTGGCAAAGTCTTTGGTGAGTCTAGAGATTTGTGTGTGTGTGCGTGTGTGTGTGTGTGTGTGTGTGTGTGTGTGTGTGTGTGTGTGTGTGTGTGTGTGTTTATATGGCTCCTGTTTTTGCATGACTGACTCCATGAAGGGATGCTGAGTGATGTTCTATGATCTGAATATTGTCCTATTTATTCTTGTACCAGTCACTTATTAACTTTTTTGTGTGCCTTTTTTCCTACCTGAAATGATGAGCTTCTACTTCTTAGAATCCAAATATGTTTTGTGTTGAAAAAAATAAAATAAAAATGAAGTAAAAAGTAGAAATGGCATTTAGCTTTTACTGTTTCTAATATCATTAGAGCAACACTACAGGGTGGGCCATTTATGTGGATACACCGTAATAACATGGGAATGGTTGGTGATATTAAAGTCCTGTTTGTGGCACATTAGTATATGTGAGGGGGCAAACTCCTCAAGATGATCGGTGACCATGGTGGCCATTTAGAAGTCGGCCATCTTGGATACAACTTTTGTTTTTTCAATAGGAAGAGGACCATGTGACACATCAAACTTATTGGTAATGTCACAAGAAAAAAATGGTGTGCTTGGTTTCAACGTAACTTTATTCTTTCATGAGTTATTTACAAGTTTCTGACCACTTGTAAAACATGTTCAATGTGCTGCCCATTGTGTTGGATTGTCAATGCAACCCTCTTCTCCCACTCTTCACACACTGATAGCAACACCGCAGGAGAAATGCCAGCACAGGCATCCAATATCCGTAGTTTTAGGTGCTGCACATCTCGTATCTTCACACCATAGACAATTGCCTTCAGATGACCCCAAAGATAAAAGTCTAAGGGGGGCAGATCGGGAGACCTTGGGGACCATTCAACTGGCCCATGACAACCAATCCACTTTCCAGGAAACTGTTCATCTAGGAATGCTCGGACCTGCACCCATAATGTGGTGGTGCACCATCTTGCTGGAAAAACTCAGGGAACGTGCCAGCTTCAGTGCACAAAGAGGGAAACACATCATCATGTAGCAATTTCAAATATCCAGTGGCCTTGAGGTTTCCATTGATGAAGAATGGACCCACTGTCGTTGTACCCCATATACCACACCAAACCATCACTTTTGTTGGTCCAACAGTCTTGGAGGGATCCATCCAATGTGGGTTAGTGTCAGACCAATAGCGGTGGTTTTGTTTGTTAACTTCACCATTCACATAAAAGTTTGCCTCACTGAACAAAATCTTCTGCGTGAACTGAGGGTCCTGTTCCAGTTTTTGTTTTGCCCATTCTGCAAATTCTGTGGCCGATCTGGGTCATCCTCGTTGAGATGCTGCAGTAGCTGGAGTTTGTAAGGGTGCCATTTGTGAGTAGCTAATATCCGCCGAAGGGATGTTCGACTAATGCCAGTGACATGCGGCGAGTGCTACGCTGTGGGCTCTTGCTGAATGAAGCTAGGACAGCCACTGATGTTTCTTCATTACTGACAGTTTTCTTGCATCCACATTTTGGCAAATCCAACACTGAACCAGTTTCACGAAACTTAGCAAGCAGTTTGCTGACTGTAGCATGGGAGATGGGTGGTCTCGTAGGGTGTCTTGCATTGAAATCTGCTGCAATGACCCGGTTACTGCGTTCACCGGATATCAACACGATTTCCATCCGCTCCTCACGTGTTAACCTCTTCGACATGTCAATGGCTGTGAACAAAGAGAAACTTGTAAATAACTCATGAAAGAATAAAGTTACGTTGAAACCAAGCACACCATTTTTTTCTTGTGACATTACCAATAAGTTTGATGTGTCACATGGCCCTCTTCCTATTGAAAAAAACAAAAGTTGTATCCAAGATGGCCGACTTCTAAATGGCCACCATGGTCACCGATCATCTTGAGGAGTTTGCCCCTCATATATACTAATGTGCCACAAACAGGACTTTAATATCACCAACCATTCCCATGTTATTACGGTGTATCCATATAAATGGTCCACCCTGTATATCAAAAAAAGGACAATCTCACTTAGTAGTACAGGGCTCTGATGATGTAAGGGTGGCCTAGAAGTCAGAGGGTTTAACTTTAAAAACCGAACCTTAAAAGCTAAGTTTATTGGATTGTGAACAATAAACACATTTAAAATATTGCTATTATATTATTTTTGTTATTTAAAATATTTAAATATTTATTCACAGTGAATATTTTAAAGACTAACATGCTTTTAGGCCCAAAAAAGAGTTTCAGTCGTAGTTGCATTGGGCGAGGCCCCCGCCTGTATCACTGAGCTTCTTCAACCCTACTCTCCAACTCCAATGATAGTGGTCTCCTGACTATTCCACGGAGACATTTAAAAACAAAGCGGGATTGCGCTTTTCAAACCCTACCTCCAGTACTGTGGAACTGTTTACCTCCCCCGCTACGCTCCATCGACTCTGTGGCTTCTTTTAAAAAACAGCTTAAAACACGTTTGGGTGATGTTTGTGTGTAATATGTTGTTTTGTTTGATATGCTTTTATATTCCCATGTGAAGCACTTTGTTATAGCTTCTTGTCTTAAAAAGTGCTATATAAATAAATTTTGCTTACTTGCATTGCTTCCAGAAAAAAACTATTAAAGCTGCTTTCTCTTTCTTTTAGAAACAGGCCAGATTGACCCCATCCTGATCGAGCGCTACAACACACCGGGTTTCATGGGCTGCCTGTCAAGAGTTCAGTTTAACAGTGTAGCACCGCTGAAAGCTGCCCTGCGCTCCAGCATAGCAGCACCTGTCAGCACCCATGGGATACTGGTTCCTTCAAACTGTGGAGCCTCCCCCCTGACCATCTCCCCCATGGCTTCAGCCAGAGACCCCTGGCACATAGAAGGTGGTAGAAACACATAGAACATAGGAAAGGGGTGTCCAACTCGGGGGCCGGTGTCCTGCAGGTTTTAGATGTGTCCTTGATCCATCACAGCTGATTTAAATGGCTAAACGACCTCCTCAACATGTCTTGAAGTTCTCCAGAGGCCTGGTAATGAACTAATCATGTGATTCAGGTGTGTTGACCCAGGGTGAGATCTAAAACCTGCAGGACACCGGCCCTGATGCCTGGCGTTGGACACCCCTGACATAGGGTTTCAGCATACATAGGGGCATGCCACTGTAAAATTCTAAAGTTTCTCAGGATTCAGATAGATAACAGATGTTTGCTTTGTTCACAGCTGGAGCTGTTTTCAACCTCAATGAGGACAAGTTCAGTGGTGATGGTGTGGATCGCAACTCGGCTGTCATAGGAGGTATGTTTAGTTTTAAGTATACCAGGATTCTGAGCTGCTGTTTTTGTCGATATAATTGGAAAATGCACAGATTGATGTACATAAAACGAGGTGATGTATGATTTTAAAACTGATACCATAGGTGTATCTATTAAAAATCTCTGAGCAGTTTGAATCTCAGTGATGTTGTCTTCAAGGTCGAGGTCACAGGTCAACTTTTCTGAAAACTGCCTCAGGAGGCTGAGGGGGAACGCCCGGAGCCGCTGGTATTTTTCAGTTTTTCGGTCACATTGAATTTTTATGCTGTCTGGGACAAGTTGAAAGTTGCCCAGAGGTCACCTGGTGGAACCTAACCTGTCTCATTGTGACTCAAAGCGACTGCCATCTGCAAATAATCACCATCTAATTTATTAATACAGATTGTTAACCGTTGCAACACATTAGATTCAGTCAGCACTGATAAGTGCAACTTGTCTGTTCCAGCACAATGTGAAACACACACCTGAGTTTACTGTGCATTACACTAAATTTCATGAAAAAGTGTCTTATTTTGCACCCGATATGTGTGTGATATTTGATACCAGGAATATTAATTTGGAATGAGAGAAGTAAAAGTCCTTCCATGAAACGCTGCCTTACCGTGGTGGAGGGGTTTGTGTGTCCCAGTGATCCCAGGGCCTGTGTTGTTGGGGGCTTTGTTGCTCCCTGGTAGGGTCTCCCAAGGCAAATTGGCCCTGTGTGAGAGGCCAGACGAAGAGCAATTCAGTCGACTGCTATGGATAAAAGAAGACCAACGGACGAGTGTACCCTGTCTGGAATAGGATTGCTGGGACCCCACCCTGGAGCCAGGCCTGAGGATGGAGCTGGAGGGAGCGTGTCTGGGAGCTGGGCCTTAGCCCATGGGACCTGGCCGGGCACAGCTTGAAGCAGCGACATGGGCCTGCCCTGCTGTAGGCCCACCACCCACAGGAGGCACCATTAGGTCCGGGTGCAATGTGTGTTGGGAAGCAGACAGGGGTCCAATCCCCGGCTACCAAGGCTGGCTATCAGGACACGGAAGGTCACCTCTCTGGTAGGGAAAGGAGTCTTTTATATGGTGGGGCTCACCTCAATGCAACATTTGGGCTCTGGAACCAATCTCCTAGAGAGAGGCTAGACTCTGTTCCAGGCTGCTATTGCCCTCGGTGAGAGGTGGTGGCCAGGGATGGATTTTCTTGTATCCCTGAACGGGTCCTGAATGTAGTTTGCACTTATGCGCAATGGTGTAGCGTCCACACCGCTGTGGAAACATCTTTCAGGCATTGATGTGAGTGACTGAGTAGAGTTGCGCTGATTTCCCATGTGGTGGAGTTTATGCTGCACAGTTTCATGTCTCTTTTAAAGATATCTTTAAAGCGCAGCCGTGGCGTCCAGTGGGTTGCACACAACTGATGGTCCCAACCCCACTAAGAAAGCACGAAATTCCACAAACGAACCCTGACAGACTGACGCTGAGCTTGGTTCTGCCAAGTTTTTTTACAGGTTTCTTCCTGTTAAAAGGGAGTTTTTCCTTCCCACTGTCGCCAAAGTGCTTGTTCATAGGGGGTCATATGATTGTTGGGTTTTTCTCTGTATCTATTATTGTACGATCTACTGTACAATATAAAGTGCCTTGAGGCGACTGTTGTTGTGATTTGGCGCTATATGAATAAAACTGAATTGACAGGCTCACCTGTGAGGTGAGACTACATCATGGAGCTCACTGAGAGAAGGCCGAGTGTTTGCACCAAAGGGTGGCTACTTTGAGGAGTCTAAAATATAAAACATATTTAGAGCTATTTTTCCTTTTTTTCTTTTTCTTTCTACATAATACTGTAGATACATGTAGTAAAAATAAAGGAAAACCACTAAATGAGAAGGTTTGTCCAAACCTCTGACTGGTCGTGTATAATAATAAAATTATATCTTGCTCTGAGCTAATGTTGGCGTTGTTCTGATGTTTGAGAGGAAAGAGGTTAGAAACATCCAAGTCATTGTTTTCACTGCATGAGGTGATCCACATATTCTCTGTAGGAAACAGTGAGAATTCAAATCCTCTTTATAATCTAACATGGCAAAAATGAGCAGAGCAAAAGCCAAAAGACATCAACCCAGTTTGTAAGTTCACAGTTTGAGCTGCGGTTGATCCCTCTGGTCTCTGGTGTAACTCTCAGTTCAAATCGTGTGAACTGCTAATCAAAGGGAAACTCTTCAGAACACAACGTTTACACCTCGGTGACCTTTCTCCCGCCTTTCTTGCTTGATGTTACATCTTCTGAGATGACATCTGGCATCTGTGCACTTTTACGTTAATTAGATGGATCATTAGCTCATTCAAACGTGACTGTGCATTTCTACATAATCTCTTTTTAATTCAAAAACACAGGGATACTTTTTTTATCAGTCTGTGTTGGTCAACGACAACATACGATTCCTTTTATGAAGTCATGCATTTCAAAGTCAGACATTCTTGTTTTCAACTTTT
Organism: Mchenga conophoros; assembly: GCF_057382185.1. NCBI lineage: Eukaryota > Metazoa > Chordata > Actinopteri > Cichliformes > Cichlidae > Mchenga > Mchenga conophoros. Next base: position 35,479,306 of record NC_140543.1, on the reverse strand, counting down.
TTTATTAAACTTTAGACATAAACAAAACAAGAGAAATAAGTTTTATCATACTCTGTTTTACACTCACCTCCCACTCCCCCCATTACACACCTCTGCACCTCAGGTGGCAGAGAGCCAGCTACTAAAAGGAGACCAAATACAGTTTGTCTAATAGGCCACAAGTCACTTTTTTGTACGATGCTATTTTAACCATTAACCATTCGTCATAGCGAGGCCGGCGGCTTTCCCAGCAGTGTCTTAGCAGAATCCCTTTAGCTGTGTAAGGGCCAGGATGTCTCATTTCTATGGGGAAGTCAGAAAGTTCTGTGGTTGAACCAAACATGGACAGTTTTGGTGAGATGTGAAATCTTCTTTTCAGAACATGAAGATGACTCCATAATATCAAAGTCAGACATTACTTTCGATTAGTGGTTCCTTAGTATCGCCCTCACTCCCCATCCTGCTTACATACATGTGATCACACAGCCTCACAGGCCGCCTCTACACTCAGTGAGACGCCTGAATCATTATAATGTTTTCATACTCATTGTAGTGGTTGAACTTATACCTGATTCCCATCAGTATTAAGCTTGATTAACTATCATATCAGCTATGATTCTGTTTACAACATACTTTTCTCTTATCCAGAGTCACATTTCTTATCTTTCCACTTTCCTGCAGCCACACAAACACTTCATCGTGTCTACACATAATTTAGACATTAGAAAAATCTCCATTACTCAAACTGTATTTCTCATATATATACTTCAATATTCTGTATTTCAACGTATTAATTAGACTTATCTTTGATTTTATCTATTCAATTCAGTTTCATTTTATTTTTATATGTCTTTGATTAAGAATTAAGAATAAAGGGTAGCACTTTCTACACTTTCTCTGTAATAAAGTGGTAATAGTAGGGTAACAAGGGGGAAACGAGTATAATGTGTCTAAGTTATTACTATGCAATTACCAAAGTAATAGCCACTAAATAGCCAAGTAATATAACGGTAGTAACAGTGGTTAAAGCTGAGAAATATTACTCTGAAATATATGTTATAGGCTAATAAGAGCCCAAAAACTGGGGTAATAATATGGAAATACAGCTCAGTAATAAAGTGGTAATAGTAGGGTAACGAGGAAGGAAGAGGATTGTAATAATGTGGTAACTTCTAAGTTATTACCACTGTTACCCGTGGTAGCATCTGTGTAATAAGCAGGAAAGAGAGCTGCCTGTTTCCATTTAATAACACATTATTAAGCTATTGAAGCTAATTTAAAAAGTGATTATCATCAGGAAACAGCTGTGGTAGTTTTCTGTAATAAGCAGGAAACAGAGCTGCAAAATATTCACCAGTTATGGCGATTCTAAATCGCCTGTAGGTAAATGTGAGCGTGAATGGTTGTATGTCTCTGCGTGTTAGCCCGGAGACAGATTGGCGACCTGTCCAGGGTGTCCCCCGCATCTTGCCCTATGGTATGAACCATAGGGCAACCCCCCTCCACAACCCTGAGAAGGATAAGTGGAAGTCAATGGATCTCTTAACCTTAATTCCATCTCTGGTTCCTGGAACCGCGACTGGTCCTCAGTGAGCCATTTTCCAAAATGATCATTGCTTACCAGTTTAGTCATTTCTGGCAATGTTAGCATGCCATTAAAAATGACTAGCTCAACATGCTCAACAATGCTGTCTTCAGTCCGTTCTTCAAATGCTGCATCAAATATACTTGAAGTTCACTGTGTTAGAGAAAGTGCTCACTGCGTTGCTCATGCTTTCTTCCAGGAATCATCTCCATGGTGATCTTCAGCGTCCTGTGCATCATGGTGTTCGTGATCCGTCACATGTTTCGTCACAAAGGCTCCTACCACACTAACGAGGCAAAGGGAGCCGAGTCAGCAGACTGTGCCGACGCAGCGATCATTGTCAACGATCCGGCCTTCACCGAAACCATTGATGAGAGCAAGAAAGAGTGGTTCATCTGAACCCTCGTCGATACGGACACACGTTAGGATGTAGTTTTGCAAGCTTAGGGAGTAGCTGGAGGTGACGACCTACTAACCCTGGAGGAGCTGAGGACTTTAGAGACAGAGGAAACCATTGGTATTTTAGCTTGGGTATTAAAGCACAGGGCGCAGAAGTGCCTGGCAGCGACAGTGTGGAGTGATTCATATGATGGAAGGACGGCCTTCAGTGTACGGTGCCATAAAGTTTCAGGTCTTGGATCAGTCAGTATGTTCATTTGCTTTTATCTTATATTTTTATATATATCGCTCTGACTTTGATTTCAGTATGTAATGTATTTATTTATTGATATTATATTTTTTCAAATGTTGATATTATTTATTCTTAATTTTCTTTGTGTTTTTATTTCATGTGTTTGTGCTTTACTTCTGGTACTTTGACTTTAAGAACTTTGGCATGAATTAAAATAATTATGAATTAGTCCCAATAAGCCTTTGTGCATATAGCGACAGTAAACAATTCTAGAGTGTTTTTGTATATTAAGTGTGATACGTTATAATTTGCCTTATTTTTATAAAATGATTTATTCTGTATGTTGGTAGTTTAATTTTGGTTCTCAGACTAAAAACTATGTTGTGTGTGTGTGTGCGCGACACACGCACGTGCATGCATAGCTGGCTTGCTTGTCTGTAAAGGAGATGTAGCCATGACATTGTTTGCATCATCTGAACTCAGAGCTTCTTTTGATTTCTGCATCTGAATGTGTCTTTCAAAGACTTCTTGATACTTTTTTCCGTGAGTTCAGGAAACACACTCAGCTTGTCTTAAGCTGCCGTTTGTCCAGGGCCAGACTACAAAAACAGAACAAATAACTTTATTAAACTTTACCTTCAAATCCACAGTGAGGCAGCATTAAGTTAGTGATTCCACTACCAAGGCTGGTGAGGGACGAGTAAAGCACAGCACTGTAGCAAACAAATACTCTAACTTCCCTAAAGTGAACCAAATTCCTTCCAACAGCTCCCAGAGCTGGCAGATGTTTTCACTGTCAGCTGCTGAGTGCCGCAAACTCCACAATCCAGACTAAACTGTGCCTCTAACAGCACCCCCGTCACTACCTTCACATGCTGAAGGTAATATGTTTGACACAAAGCTGGTGGCAGATCTGCAACGTGTCCACATTGAATCTGAGGTCAAATAAAGACAAAAGTAGGAAAAAGCAGCAGCCTCATAACACTGCACTGGGCTTATGGATCAGGAAAGAACTCTTATCTTGGATAATATTCAATTTTGCACAGTGTTATTATATCAACGAGCCCTCCCTGTAATATAAGACAGAGTGGGCTGACAGCAGAACGGTTTCCTCACGCTCACACAAGTTCAGGTGAACAGCAGCTGAGAACAAACGCCTCGTGGAGACTTGCTGTGACTGAACTAGGCTGCAGAGTCGGTTTCATTCGACTCCAAGGTGAAACACATTTAAACACCATCTCTGTAGATGAATGTGACATGACGCAGATACTCATCATCAAACAAGCAGCTGGTCATATTTTGGCAGCAGGACATTTTCCACACTCAGAGAAATCCTTGTTTTCATTTAGCACAGTCTTTCAGAGGTGTTGTTTTCTCCTCGGTGTCCCTGAAACTAGAATAACGGGTCCGATCATGCTGAGAGCTGCTCCTTCCTGTAGAGCAGCTACGCTGACCGGATTCAAGCTGGTGATAAGAGTGTTTTTGTTTCTTGTATCTGGAAATATGTTTCTACAAAGGAATGTTTGTCCGTCACACGCTAACGGCTTACACTTGACATTTGATTGTACTGCATTTGTATTCGTTTGACTGCATTGAGATGTATTGGCATGCCATTTGTCACTGATGACACGTTTCTGTTGATGAACCACTGTAGCATCACATGGCTTTTTCTTCATTGTTCTGTGTATAAATGATTATCATTTATAGCTGATTTCTCATTCTTTGTGCTTGAAACTAACGGCTCCTGGAGCAGCCTGTGAAATACAAGTATGACTCATACCTCAGTGATATTTCAGTTTTTAGGAAACGCACTTTCATCACGATGACGATGACTCTATAAAGGCCCTGGAAATGACTCTTGTGCTTTAGCACTATAAAAAACTGAATGAAATTGAATACTTGTGAAAATAGTTACATGGATACATAATTGCAATTTTAATTGCATCAGGTCACTGTAAGATAAACATATTGTAGTATGGATCGTGTGTCCCTCACTCCAAAGCCGTAGCTCAGGATGTAGAGAAGGTCATCTACTAACTGGAAGGTTGGAGCGTGAATGCCAGCAGCTGCTAGTGCTACCCCCCCTGCCTCCTAGCAGACACACCTACTGTATCAAACTAAATCCTACATCACAGCGAGATGTCAAAAACTTTATCTCCAGGATTTGAAGTCGTCTGAGATTTGCAGTAGACACACTCATGGTATCAATTTCAAAATTCTACGCCACCTTGTTCACGAGTTATCGCATTCACAAGATTTTCAAATAAACCTGACGTTTGATCGGAGATTAGTAACAGATGCACCTGTGGCATCAGACTGAAGCCCCTACACTGCCTCGTTTTCAAGATATCGCATTCACAAACCTCGATCTGCAAGACCTGCCCGCCTGCCTGGGCCGGTGACCCCATCATCAGAATGTGGAGAGGTGGAGTAGAAAGGTGCTATATCAGAACCAGTCCGGTTACCATCCTAGTGGCAGCTATCAAAGCTTTGCCCCCCACACTGCACCTCTTTAGCAAACACATAAACAGCTTTTTAAAAGACGGTTCTGCTGTGCAGATGTCAATAACTCTGTTGCTGATGTAGTTAATGTCTTTGTCATCTGCCAGTCTTAAACTAAAATGTACCAAAACATTGCATAAAAACAATGAGAAAAACATTTTATTAGGCTCAAATGTAGAATAAAAGGACAAAATAAAAACAGATATTATAAAGATACAGAAAATGGCAGGTGGGTAAGCTGGGCCAGGCTGATCTGCAGAGTGAATCCTGTGTGGATGTGGTTCAGTAACCTGGAACAGAAATGATGACAAACAGCAGAAATGATGTTCGGTCCGTTCTCCTTCATCGTCGCTCGTACTGGTGCTTGGCTTAGCCCGGGCTTATCAAGCTGCCAAAGTAAGCAGTCACTGTCTTCAGCTTGTTGTTGAGGAAGTTCTGCTCGACCTCCACCTTCCCTCCTGGGCCGGCTAAAGACGCCACCTGTAGAGACAAGATTTCAGTAAGACAGTCCCAACACAAGCTGAGCAAAGCAAACACAACTACAACACAATACTCATTACAAGTATAAGAGTCTGGGTACATAAAGAACGATGCCACCGCGGCGTTGCCAGTCCAGTGGAGCATGAACATCCAGACATCCACGGTCACACGAAATATGTCAAAGTACAGATTACATTACATGTTTGAGAAATCCTGAACACACTGACCTGATCCATGTCAACATTACGCGGAAGAAAGTACACAATGTTGTCTGATATCAGTTTGGCCAGGCGGAAGATCTCAAATGTGCCGAGTGTCAAGGATGAAAACTGCATGTTCAAAAAAAGAAACTTTCAGATTGAACAGACTGACTGTGTTACCTGCAGAGTGCCTGAAATAAAGTTCACCTTTCAGGGCTTAACTGTAGGGACTGTCTTACAATACAGTGGGGCAAAAAAGTATTTAGTCAGCCACCGATTGTGCAAGTTCCCCCACTTAAAATGATGACAGAGGTCAGTAATTTGCACCAGAGGTACACTTCAACTGTGAGAGACAGAATGTGAAAAAAAAAAATCCATGAATCCACATGGTAGGATTTGTAAAGAATTTATTCGTAAATTAGGGTGGAAAATAAGTATTTGGTCACCTCAAACATGGAAAATCTCTGGCTCTCACAGACCTGTAACGTCTTCTGTAAGAAGCTTTTCTGTCCCCCACTCGTTACCTGTATGAATGGCACCTGTTTGAACTCATCATCTGTATAAAAGACACCTGTCCACAGCCTCAAACAGTCAGACTCCAAACTCCGCCATGGCCAAGACCAAAGAGCTTTCGAAGGACACCAGGAAAAGTATTGTAGACCTGCACCAGACTGGGAAGAGTGAATCTACAATAGGCAAGCAGCTTGGTGTGAAAAAATCAACTGTGGGAGCAATCATCAGAAAATGGAAGACATACAAGACCACTGATAATCTCCCTCGATCTGGGGCTCCACGCAAGATCTCATCCCGTGGGGTCAAAATGATCATGAGAACGGTGAGCAAAGATCCCAGAACCACACGGGGGGAACCTGGTGAATGACCTGCAGAGAGCTGGGACCAAAGTAACAAAGGTCACCATCAGTAACACACTACAACGGCAGGGAATCAAATCCCGCAGTGCCAGACGTGTTCCGCTGCTGAAGCCAGTGCATGTCCAGGCCCGTCTGAAGTTTGCCAGAGAGCACATGGATGATACAGCAGAGGATTGGGAGAATGTCATGTGGTCAGATGAAACCAAAGTAGAACTTTTTGGTATAAACTCAACTCGTCGTGTTTGGAGGAAGAAGAATACTGAGTTGCATCCCAAGAACACCATACCTACTGTGAAGCATGGGGGTGGAAACATCATGCTATGGGGCTGTTTTTCTGCCAAGGGGACAGGACGACTGATCCGTGTTAAGGACAGAATGAATGGGGCCATGTATCGTGAGATTTTGAGCCAAAACCTCCTTCCATCAGTGAGAACTTTGAAGATGAAACGAGGCTGGGTCTTCCAACATGACAATGATCCAAAACACACCGCCCGGGCAACAAAGGAGTGGCTCCGTAAGAAGCATTTGAAAGTCCTGGAGTGGCCTAGCCAGTCTCCAGACCTCAACCCCATAGAAAATCTGTGGCGGGAGTTGAAAGTCCGTGTTGCTCGGCGACAGCCCCAAAACATCACTGCTCTCGAGAAGATCTGCATGGAGGAATGGGCCAAAATACCAGCTACTGTGTGTGCAAACCTGGTAAAGACCTATAGTAAACGTTTGACCTCTGTTATTGCCAACAAAGGTTATGTTACAAAGTATTGAGTTGTATTTTTGTTATTGACCAAATACTTATTTTCCACCCTGATTTACCAATAAATTCTTTACAAATCCTACCATGTGAATTCATGGATTTATTTTTCACATTCTGTCTCTCACAGTTGAAGTGTACCTCTGGTGCAAATTACTGACCTCTGTCATCATTTTAGGTGGGGGAACTTGCACAATCGGTGGCTGACTAAATACTTTTTTGCCCCACTGTGTTAAAAACTTGGGTGTCTGTGCCACGTGCCTGTCAGTGTGATGTTTGCAGCTGAGATAAGGACTGAACTGCAACTGGATGTGGAAGCAGCCAATCCAGAAACTGAAAGCTAGAAAACTGTTCAAAGATGACAAGAAAGTCTGACTGATTGGAAACAAAATATAAAAAGTGAGGGCTGGCGTTTGCACGTTATTATTCTAACAGATGAACAGATGACTCCTGACGTCTTCTGTAAAATTGAAAACGCAAAAACATTTTTCAAAGCTAAGCTGTAATTTTCTCCTCTCAGTTTTCGGTCCCTCCTGCAAACGAATCCTGTCAGTCACTAACATCCCTCCACTTCCTCATCAAAGGATATCCATCAGGCTCCATCATGGTCCTGATGTCGAACACCTCAGCAGTTAGGTAGTCAGGTCCTCCCCACGGTGGCGACAGGAAGACCACATCAGCGTGGAGGTGGGGGGCCAGCTGAAGGAAGTCCCCTTGTATGAAGTCGATTCGGTCGGCCACACTGTAAACCGCAGCATTGTGCCGAGCCATGTCCAGCCGCACTGGATCGATGTCAACGGCTAAGACTGAGAGAGAAACACGACGCAGAGGACAGACTGTGAGCTCAGCGTGTTCAGCATTTCTAAAAACACCTTATGAACTTATAAACACTTACCTCTCTTTCCAGTGAGGGCAAACTGGATGGCATTTCCTCCTACACCACAGAAGGCGTCTATGACCAGCTGAGACGCAGAGAAACTGTGCTCCACCCTGAGGGCAATGTGCTCAGCGATTCTCTCCGGTGTCACAGAGAACCAGCCCTCTGAAACACATGATGAGCATGTGTGAGACGACCTGAGCAGCTAAACCCTGCAAAGAGACGCCAGCAAACTTCCTGCTGTATTCATCACCCATTCCTTCTCAGTTTAATTCAATACAATGTTAGTTATATAGCGCCAAATCACGACTACTGTTCAAGGTACTTGTTGAACATCAGAATCAGAAAACTTTATTAATCCCAAAGGAAATTATAAGGCTGCCATGAGGGTGGTTCTCCTCAGTACGTGAGCAGAGCCCAGAAGGAGGATCTGTGTTACGCTGATGCTCTTCTCAATTTCAAAGTCTTTATATTTTGAGAGTTTTTCTAAAAACCTCAGTTTTCTCCTTCCTTACTAAGCCATGTGTCTTGATTTCTTTCTCTGTACATTCCTCAGTTACTGTTCATGTCTGAGGAGCTTGGCTAGAAAGCGACTTTGTTTCACGTCTCTTCCACGAAGCTTCTTTAGTTCTGAACCAAAGGTTGAACGAGCTTCGTAGTAGTAATGTGTGCGACTAGATGACTAACAGTCGCTATCGTCACTCATCAGTAAAACTGGTCGTTGGTATTTCTCCAGACACGCTGGAGGAGGTGGGCGGGGAGCGGCAGGTCTGGTCTCCTGCTCAGACTGCTGCAGATAAACTTATTACTGTACTGTGCACTCTGAGTTATAAGTAAGTTATAAGTTAGTTATAAGTTAGTTATAAGTTAGTTATAAGTTAGTTATAAGTAAGTTATAAGTAAGTTATAAGTAAGTTATAAGTTAGTTATAAGTTAGTTATAAGTTAGTTATAAGTAAGTTATAAGTTAGTTATAAGTTAGTTATAAGTAAGTTATAAGTAAGTTATAAGTAAGTTATAAGTAAGTTATAAGTAAGTTATAAGTAAGTTATAAGTTAGTTATAAGTTAGTTATAAGTTAGTTATAAGTTAGTTATTAGCTAATCCAGTGACAGTAAACGATGAGTAACACTGAATCGTCAAGTGTAAAAGAAATATTATATCTAATAGTTATACAGCAGCTGTTGGGAGGCGACGTCACGAGTGTCAGGTTTTTGTTTTGTTTAAATCTGACATTAAAAAATAAAAATGCAGGACAATCAGTGTTGCTGCCAGTCACTGACACTCCTCAGGGCCTAACAAAGTAATATTCAAACACTTCTTTAAACGTGGTTTATAAAAATGATCTTTGGAGCTTTTACTCACCTGGATGCTCAGCCATCCAGGTGAGAACACTGAAATGACCTGAACTGTGATGCAGAGCCGGCTCTCAGTCATTTAGAGGTTAACTATGACTCACATGTTGTTGATTCCACTGGAGTAATGTGACATAACTGCAGTGTGCAGACTAACCTCGGTCCAGTCTGATCCCTTCATCAAAGCGAGAGAAGAGTCTGTAGCGCTGAGCCCAGTATTTAGCCAGCTGTGGTTCAGCTGCCATCTCTGCTGGGACCTGCTTCTTCTTCTTCTTCTTCTTTGGTGTTTTTGTGTGTTTCACACTTAATTCTACACAGACATAAATATTAGGCAGTTACTTTTTTGTTCATTTCTTTTAAACAGCACAGCCTTACTATGAACAACCTGATTCACCAGCAGATTTACTGTGAACTTCAGGCTCGTCAGGCAGGAGAAAGTCAGGAATCTGAGGACAGGGTAAGTGTGTGCCCGGCTGCTCCTCACTCTCCTCCACGTCACTCTCCTCCGGCTCTGTGACAGAGTTGGAGGTGATGCTGGGGTAACTGCTGCCCTCTGCATCTAAACTGGATGCAGAATTCTTCACCTCCTTTTTCCTCCCGTCTTTTTCTTCTTCAGCTTCTCTTAAAAATGGAGGCTTGTCCTCAGGGTGTCTCTCTCTGTCCACCTCACTCCGGTCACACTCTCGCTGGACCTGTTCAAGGAAACTTTGAACCTGTGAAACAAAAAGACTTTTTTCGTTCTGTGTAACGTTCAAACAAACAAAGCTCTGCTCGACTTCCTCCTATCTAAGCTGTTCCAGTCCTCCGTGCTTTTAATCCACGTCCACGGACATGCCAGGAGAACAGGTAAAGGACATGACTTTCAGTGATTTCCACTGTGATGCTTCCTTTCAGCTGTTACTCCAGCCTAACGTCTGAGGACTTATTGAGATTCTGGGGTCATCTTTCATGCTCACAAAACTGAAAACATCTAATCTGTCCTGGCTGATCAGGGACAGGCTTCAGAACACGTCCGCTCTTCAGCCCGTTGCAGGTCGTACCTTACAAAGGGAGGTGCTGATCTGTGGACGTGTGCTGTCTCTGCCCGTCTTTGAGAACCTGGTGCTGCTGATTTTCCTCTTGGTCCATCGCTGCTTCTGACACTTTGAAGCTGAGCTTCCTTTGAAGCTGAACACACTGTTGAACCTGAGACACGAACACATTGTTACAATTTAGACATTTAAAAACATGTTTACACTCAAACAGCCGCGCTCACATAAACCTTTGTGTTTCTAAAACACAGAGAAACGGCTCAGAAGCAGGCTGGGTTCAATCATTTCACCAGAGCCGACACCTGCAACACTTCAAGCATAAAAACTGTCAATTTGCAGCATTCGCTGCCTTGCAGGCCTTTTGTGTTCTAGATGCTGGTTTGCTGAAGTTAACGGCTTTCATGTCACATGTTTGTCTGTTAATGAAGAATCAGTGCTGTTAGCACACGATGCCACATTACATCTCCTGTGCACTACAGTCACAATCACTCGCCCTGTGCTTTCCCTGCTGTGAAAGGTCCGCTGGGAAAAGTCGTTCCACACTTCCACAGTGTGCATTTGGTCCCATCTTCCTCCCCTCAACCTGAACCAGTCGCAGAAGATACTGGGAGTTTCTTCCTGTTAAAATGGTTTTTCCTTCCCACTGTTGCCCAGAGCTGCTCGTCGCTGTCTGCCTGACTGTTGGGGTCTTCTTTGTATCATTGCAGGGTCTTACAATGTAAACCTTGAGGCGACAGTTAATCTGATTTGGTGATAGTTCAGTGAAGTTGGATCCATACTGGCTCATATGTTTGTTTCAGTTAACTTTCTGTTTTATGAGGAGATGGGTTCCAATCAGTGATGTAAAGCATAAGGCTGCAAAATTCAATGATGAATATTTTTTGTCCTTTAATACTTTTTTACCCCGACTGTGTTTTGTTTCACCAATCTTATCTTTTTGGAACTAATATATTATATTTTTAATCTCATTTCTTATTTTCGTGTCTCTGCCTAGAAGACCATTATGTATTTTAGCAGGTAAAGTGGATGCAGTCACTGAGGACTTGTGACCTACCACAAACAAAGCAGGACATGTGCTGAATAACAACTTCAGCTTTAGGCCCATTTCTAATAATCAAGTTGAAATGTTTTCATCTGAGTGTTTTTGTTTTGCATGTTTTATATTTCTATCATAAACATAAACGACCAATCACAAGGTATCTGAGTTGGAGTCGGCAGACGAGATTCCCAAAGGAGCAGAGGAAGACTTACTGAGGCTCTGGGTTGTGTTTGAGGCCAAGCTGACTCCAGGCTTCCTCGGGTGTCAGACGTGGGCACTCGTCCACATCCAGCTCATGACTGACAACAAGGACAAACAGCAGAAACATTATTCCCGGGCTTGTTGGAGAGATGACGGTCTCCATGATAGAACATCAAACTTACCTCCGTTTGACTTTAGCGCATCCTTTTCCTGGTGGTTTGTCGTCATCGTCATTATCATCCTTTCCATCGGGTGTTTCATTCCTCGATCCGTGCCGTCCGTTATTCCCGGCAGCAGCCAGTTGGAAGCCTGTGTCAGGACGTGCAAAACGCTACGTGTTTATTAAAGCAACCACACATCCATTTACTGAACAAAGGAGAAAAAACTGTGGTGAAAACCACAGGACAAGAACATGATTAACCAAACAGAACTGAACAAGTTAAGATTCAGTCTTTGACTCATTTTCATACACAGCTCAGTAAACACAAACACATTTTCTGTGACACTGAGTTACTGAAGTCATTGTCACCAAAGTAACAAGTTCCTGTGCGATCCAAGGTTGACTGACGCTGTCGGGATGTGAGCTCCTTCCACTTTTCTGAAGACATTTGTTTTCAGTGGTTGTGAAGACCTACGCCAGCGGTCGGCAACCCGCGGCTCCAGAGCCACAGGCGCCATTTCATCCTTATACTCCCGCGTGGTTTGGGAAAGTAAATTAAAGTATTTAATTGAAGTGTATTCTATTTGTTTTAGTTCTAAATTGGAAGATGACTGTGATCTTGAAACATTAAAATCAAATTATATTTCATTATTTTTTTGACGCTCAAAGTAAGCGCCACACTCGACATCGAGGCCGCTCTTGTTCAGGATCACAGATGGAGTGATGTCGAGACCAACCAAATCCAACTCGTGTTTGAAACATGGAGCGCCATCCCGACACATAAACATGAAGACATATGCATCTGGAGTCTTGTCGAGCTTCTGATCCACACACGTATGTGAGCAGCTATTCTCCACACCGCTCACGCCGCACGGCCCCGATCTGCAGACGCCGTGCGCAGACGTTCAGGAGCAGAAGTCCCATTAAGCAGGTGAAAGAAATATCTATGCAGGTACTTTGCAAAAATGTATTCATCATGGTTTAGTGACATTTATTTTGAAATTCAGGCTCCGCTACACGCTCAGCTTTGTTTGGTCTGTGGATCATTTAAGTTCAGCTTTTTAATCGTGTTTGTTTTTGTTAATATTTTTCTAAGAGTTCAAAATGTGTTTATTACACAAATGTCTTTTTCTCTGTAGATTTCATGAGCAACACATTATTGTTGTTTATACGAAGCGTGAAGGTAAAAAAACAGGATGCAGTCTTATCGTCATTTTAGAGTCACAAAGTGTTCGCAGCTGCCAGTGTTTCCTTTTCCGTGGAAACTGGGTCCACGTGGCTCTCTGTGTGTTAAAGGTTGCCGACCCCGGCCTATCGAACAGCTAATGTTTCTCAACATAACTGATTTCTCTTGTGTATAGGCTGTGGGGGTTTTCTACACTGACTTTATTTGATTCAATATTTAGTTTCCTGTGGGCGCCCGTACTTTGTTCTTGTCCCCCTGGACACGTTGCTGGACAGAACATGTTGGTGGACAGACATTCGACACTGAGGTCAGTGTCTCGTTGTCCCAGTGAGCTGAGCGTTTGTCTCTCACTGCCAGCACCAAGTGGAAGAACCTTAGTTTATGTTACGGGTGTCCTTTGAAACAGGTTCCACTCAAAATGCTTGAAAAAGAAAACAATGAGAAATGTTATGACTGAGACTCAGCAGACAGATAGTCTGCTGATCATGCAGCCTTGGCCACACCTCATACACACAATTGTTACCTGTAGTAGCGCTGTGATGCTGTACAGAGTCAGCTGGTCTCTTGCGGTTATTCCCATCATCAGAAGCATCATCAGAGCTGCAGGACACTCCCTCTGACTGGACCATGACTGAACCAGCCACACACTGTCCACCTGCCTCCACTGTGAAGCTCTGTCCAAACAGAACATGCAAAACTTCAGCATCATCTTCTTCGTGTTTACTCTCAGCTTCAGTAGGGCCGTCGCTCTGTTTCTCTGATTGGCTCTGTAAACCTCTGTCCGTGATTCCTGTTTCTTCTTCCCCTCCAGCGTTCCCATTACAGGCAGACTGCTCAAAGGTCCAGCCCTGTCCCGCCCAGTACGAGTACTGTTCCCAATAAGAATAGTAGGTCTCTGTAGCGTGTTTGTCCCAGAGAGCTTTAGTATCCGGGTTGTCCCAAGGAGTCCGTCCTGGATCTTCTGAAGACGGCAGCTCATGTTTCTCCAGCCAGCTGCTCCACATCAGAGCTTCTCCCTGTTGTGCTGCAGAAGAGTCAAAACATTAGTTAATATTTCATGTGTAGGATTGTTGCATTAAAAGAACATGAAGAAGATATGGTGGAACTTCTTTTTTTTAAATGGTCAGTGGATACTCGGGGCGGCTGTGGCTCAGGTGGTAGAGCAGCTCAGCTCCTGATCGGAAGGTTGGTGGTTCGATCCCAGGCTTCTCCAGTCTGCATGCCAAGTGTCCTTGGGCAAGATACTAACCCCAAGTTGCCCTCCGATGTGTTCATCAGAGTGTGAATGTGTGTGAATGTAGATTAAGTTTGCACTTGCATGAGTGGGTGAATGAGGCATGTCGTATACGGCGCTTCGAGCACTCCGGGAGAGTAGAAGCACAATGTAATCAGTCCATACTGCTTTCCTGTCTGTGTTGGTCTAAACAGACGCGTGAAGCCAGAATTTTGGATGAATTGTGCAGGTTCTGAGGAGCACGATAAACAGTTATAATTTTTATGAAGTCAGATGACACAAATGAATTCGACATCAGGAGACATGTCTGCAAGACCTAAAGACCTGGATGACCTGCCAACTTCTACTCCTGAATGAAGAAGTAGACGAACGTCTTGCCCAGCAGACTGGAGGAGGCCACTGGTAGTTGACCCACTGCCTCCTGAGCCACAGCCACCCCGAGTATCCACTGACCCAACATGATATCTCTATGTCTTCCTACCAAACCCGGTGTCACAGTGCAGTGTTAGAAAAAACAGTCTTCATACATTTCACTATAAACGTCATGTGACCATTCTTACCCCAGTAGGCTTCCCAGCCAGCATCTTGGATCCCTCCTGATACTCCCACTCGTGGATCAAACGCCTCCTCATCAACTATGACATAAAAACATCATGCATGACTAGGGATGGGTACCGGTTCTGACATAAACGGTAGTAACCAGACCGAAAAGCAGCGCACATTTCGGTGCTTTTTTTCCTGAGCTGTGATACACTTCTAGCCAATCATTTTACGTTTCCGAGGATAGTAGGCAGGGCCCAGGTACGTACGTTCTGTTAGAGCAGAGCTACAGATTAAAAATGCTCAAGGTGAAGCGGTCAAAGTCTGGCTGTACTTCACAGCAAAAGATGCAAACTCAGCAGCAACAAGTGCTTTAAGCTGATACTGTGATACTGTCAAAGGAGGTAACACCTCAAATCCGATGAAACACCTGGCGACGCATAGAGTTTTGTTAAAAGCCAAGAAATGAACCGTATTTGGTAGCTTGCTGTGAGACCTCACACCGAGCACATCTACTGCGGGTGTGGTGCCTGTTATCAGACCCGGAGTTAGCAACATCCCCCAAAAACCCGAAGAGGAGAGTCCTGGCCCCTAGCCCTGCCAGTGTAGCAGAAATGATGAGGATGATGATGCAGCAGCAGCCGTTCTTCTCTGCGTGAGTAGCTTAATGTTGTTCGTGTGTAATTTACGTTGAGTAGGCTAACCACGTTATTACATTAATGCATGTAAGGTGAACTAGCAAACATCATCATAGCTACATGCAGCTGTCTTCTTGTTTGATGGCAGATGCTCCCTTCACCCTGGCCAAAAAGGCTAAAATGACCAAAGAAAAAGTGGAAAACAGCTAAACATGAGAGGTTTTTGGACAAAGTTTGTGTTTTTTCCATTGTTTAAGCACTGCTTCCAGTCAAGAGTGATACCATATATGCCCCATAGCTGCAGAAAAGGCACACATTGTTATCTTTTTACAAAAAACAGCTGAACATGAGAGGTTTTTGGACAAAGTTTGTGTTCTCTATTCTTTAAGCACCGTTTGAGCACCGGCACCGTTTCAAAAGTACCGGTTTGGCACCGGTACCAGATAAAACCTAAACGATACCCATCCCTATGCATGACATCACAGTCGCATGAAAAAAAGAAGGACCACATGCAATACTCTGAAACAATGAATACGCTGTTACTGCTTCCATTGTAATTAAGAAGGTAAGGAGACATGTGCTGCTGATAAAAGCCTGTAAGCTGACCGCCTAAAAGGAGAACTTCTGGCAATTTGCTGGTCTGGAAAATTCAGCTGTGTGGACCCAAAGGTCTGATTGTGCAAGAGCTATGTCGCAGACGGCGTTAACATTTAACAGGCCTTAATTAGCATGTTGAATGTTAAATGTTCCCAACATTTACAAACAGTGGGATGGTGTTCCCAAAAGTTGATTCTGTTCATCTGGACGTTTTCAGTGGGAGAAACGTTTCGTCACTCTTCCAGCTGACTTCTTCAGTCTCAGCTGGCTGCAGGTGTTTAACCTTATAAACAGGACATCTGCACAATGACTGAAACTAACAGCGCTGAGGGAACAATGGGCTGTGAGGTCAGTATATTGATCAGTTTCTTGATCATTAATATGCTGCCATTGAAAGCTCACTAGTGCATGTTGTCACAGTAATCCCAGTACCAGATGGTACCTGTCAGCTCCACCATCTACAAGCCGAGTGCAGCTGTGGCAGTAGCTGACACAAAAACTCAGGTATGGGAGGAGATGAGTTAGACCGTGGAGAAGGTGGATACTCTACCACATACAAACCTTCGTAATATTACTCGTAATAAAAACAATAAAAGCAATAAGATAATCGCATCACCTTTTTCATCAGCCTGTGGATCTTCTTCACTTTCCTCTTCTTCACTTGTTTCTTCACAGTATTTTGAGGAACTCCTGTTAGACCTCCACCCCTGTGACATGACGGAAAATAACAACCAAAGCTGCTTTTTAGCTTTCATTTCAAAAAACGGCGACTTTAATAACACAGCACTGCAAAACTGTGTGACTTACTGCTCTCCTCTGCTCGGAGGAGCACACAAAGGCTAAAGGCAGGCCCATGCTGGCCATCATCTGAGTTTCTTCATCCAGCTCCTCCACCTCAGTCTCCTCTTCCTCCTCTTCACCATCATCTACATCTATGAGTTGAGAAATGTATTTTTTAAATCATGGCAACTAAAACTAGACAGTACAGCGAGGTTAAGAGAGCCACATTCTTCTACCCCAATGCCTGATACATTTCATAGGTGATTATTTTAATCCCTGGTACTATTAAATATCATGACAGGATGTACCTTGTACAGTGTTTTCCAGGTCAGGCAGAAGTCTGTTATCAGAACGATACAACTCTCGATCCCTGTAAAGAGGCGATGGACATAAAGGACAGATGTAGGAAATCCATAGATGCATCTGTATACATCAGTGTATCCGCTAAAACTCAAGGTGTTTGGGTACTGAGAACAACAACATCTAAACGACTGTGAAAAAATAAAGTAATATATAGCCCGTGTGGGAAGCCTCCCCAGAGGAGTTGAAGCTGTTATAGCTGCAAAGGCTGGGACAGTATCATGGGATGTCACTCAAGTTCATGTGTGTGTGAAGGCAGACGAGTGAATACGTTTGGCACTATAGTGTCTGATTCCACCGCTCATACCACGCTGCCACCAGCACACAGCTGCTAACCTTTTCTTTTGGGGTTCAGCATTGTGCTAGCAACAGTAGTAGCCTTGTAATGACTGCGATTCATTCAACTGTGATTGATATGATAGCTTTTTAAAACGCTGCTTTGTGGTTGCCTTCACTCAAGTCAGTTATTCATTAAAACGACATTTATTACACGGAATTTCAAAGATTTGACTGGAGTTCGTTTCTTGCGTCGTCTTTTAATGACCCACACTGGCTGGTTGCCATGTCAGCCGGGCTGAGACAAACACCGGTTTAGATCAGACTGTTGTTCGACGTGCTGCTAATGAATTACGTGTATGAGTTGTAGCGGACAGAGGAAAGGTGGTGGAGGCTCACTGTACGAAGGCTCTGGAGCAACGACAATGAATCGTTTCTTCCTCCTGCAGTGACTCCTTCTTGGTGAAGATGATTTCCGCCACCAGGGCTACTCTTCTCATTTCCAGCATCATGGCGGTTAGCTCGCTGCAACAACAAACACACTTTCATTTACCGACGAGCTGCTTGCGTCTTTAAGCAGCATGGGACTCTTTCCTTTATTATTGATTATTTCCGCACTATAAGCTAACAGCGGATTTCCGCTGTTTTTCAAAATAAAAGTTGCAATTTTTTTGTTTTGTTTTGTTTTTTATAGAAAAAAATTCTAACAAAATTTTTCCTTTAAAATCACTAAATCTCATGGTCATTAGAACACCAACTGTTTCATTTTAATTGCTTTATAGCTACATTAATGCATCTATTTTTACTGATTTTATTGCGCTTTTTAAATTTAATGGCATCTTTTGTAGCTGCCATCACCAGTGTGTGAATGTGTGTGTGAATGGGTGAATGACTGAATGTAGTGTGAAGCGCTTTGGGGTCCTTAGGGACTAGAAAAGCGCTATACAAATGCAGGCCATTTACCATTTTGACATTTTCCACTTTTACTTTTGAGGGTTATATTCTCAAAACTATGACTGTATATAGTTACTGTTTGAAAGCAGGTGCAATTAGTTTTGTTTTTATTTTGAAGCGAACGAGTCGACCCGGAAACTCTTCCTTGTTCGCGAGTAGAACTCTTTCATCGGCAGTTTTAGGATAGAAATCTGCGACTCTGTGTTCGCCCGACGACGTTCCGGGTTGATGGACAGGATAGTTGGTAGCTCTAAGAAGCATAGGTTTTGCTAGTGTAATATTGAATGTCGTGCTACAGTTTAATGGCACGCTTTACCGAGTAAGCAGTCGGTAGGTACCGTTTTTATGTCTGTAACCGGGGAGTTGGCTCTTAGAATTAGAGGTTTCTTGAGAAATGTCAGATTTTCCAGCTCCTTCAATGAGACTTAGCTCACAGTCAGTTATTATACCGTAGCCCCAGCTCGCTGTTGTCATTTTGCTGATCAAATGTAGCCTCTTCCTATTCCAGTAACACTGTGGTGCTGTTCTAGATACTAATGCTATGTAAAGTTGCTGTCAGTTTAGTTGGTTTTAAAAAGCTGCTGGTGTTTACTAGAAATTGGAGTCTGCGTAATCCACTGCGTCCTCCTTTACCTCCTTTCTATGTAGCAGCAGGTGTTCTCTATGCAGTCTGCCTGAGACCTGATCGGAGCGTCAGTCGGCTGAGCTGGAGTTCTCGTGGCTGAGAGCAGAGCACTATGTCAGGCAACCAGTCATGTCTGACGGGCGCGGAGGACACGCTCTCTGTCTTGGTATGCATCCTGTCCAAGGACTTGATAATGAAATCGAGCTCACCTAGAAAGAAATGTATTATTTATATAACATCAGCTTTGGTGTTCATGCATGACTTTATTTGAAGATGCACATAATACAATAACACTGTCCATAACGGAGGGTTAACACTGCTGCACCATCAGATCTTTCTGTTTGCATGTTCTCTCCGGGACCTTCCTCCCACAGTCCAAAGAGATTGGTGAGGCTAAATCGCCCATAGTGTTGGCCCTGCGACAGACTAGCGACCTGTCCAGGTGTACCCTGCCTCTTGCCCTTACACAGCTGGGATAGGCTCCAGCCCGCCTCAAGGAGAAGCGGAAAAAGATGCATGGATGGATTTTTCACAATATGTTGGCAACAAGTGGATAATAAGTCCCACAGTGTGCATGATGGGATGTCTCTCCAGCCCTCTTTGAGGCCCACTCCTCCACAGAGGAGGCGTTCAGATCGTGGGCCCCACGCCGTTCTAAATTTAAATGTAGATCATTTGTCCTGGACCGTAGTTGTTATTACGATCTGACCTGGTATTAGTAAGAGTGTTATACTATCACTGCGTCACATGTTAAGCATTGAAAGGAGCTTCTATGGTGTCCGTCGCTTAGAAACTCTAGATTCTCCCACAGTGGTATTTTATGTCCAACTGTGATGTTACATAACACAGTTAACCACTGCTGATACAAAGAATGTGTTACGTATTTTAAAGTTACCCATCCAGTAATTACTGAGATGTTTTCACCTGGACCAAAGTGAGGGATGTTAGTATTGACATTCTGGTCCTGGTCGACAGGTGTGTTTGTTTCATGCATGGGAGGAATGGGCGGGTCTTGATCAAGAGGACTATCTGAGTGTCTTGGAATACCTGTTGTGGGTCTTCACACCCCTAGCCATCGTCTTCATCGTGCCTTTCCTCATCGTTATCTTCCTTTACCTCTCTATACTCTTCCTTCATGTCTACAAGGTAAGTAAACAGTGCTTTATTGGCTTTTAAATCTCTAAATGGTCTGGCACCTGTTTATTTGTCTGATTTGTTGAAGCCCCACGTCCCCACTCGTTCCCTTCGGTCAGCTGAGCAGTTGCTGCTTTCGGTCCCAAAGTCACGGCTGAAACTTGGAGGAGACCGAGCGTTCTCTGTTGCCGCGCCGATGCTTTGGAATAACCTTCCTCTCCATATTAGACAGGCTGCATCAGTGCCAGTTTTTAAGTCTTTATTAAAAACCTATTTTTATTCCCTGGCTTTTAACTCTGTGGGTAACTGACATTTTTATTTTATTTTATTTTATTTTCATTATTTTTTTTTTATTGTTTTTTAACTTTATTGCTATGTCTATTACTATGTGCATATTAGTATTGTACAGCACTTTGGTCTAACAGGTGTGTTTTTAAAGTGCTATATAAATAAATGATGATGATGATGATGATGATGCTTACACTCGCAGTCACACAAATAAAAGGACCTTCACTGTTTAGTTATCATCTGCAGCTCCCTCCATAATGTTTGGGACAAAAACACCATTTTAGTAGCTTCTGACATCTGCGCAGTGTTTGTAGGACTGTCTGATTGAAACTTTCAGATTTAAATAAAGGAGTTCACAGCTATTTTTTTACATAGTTCCCTGGTTTTAGAGGTTCAACATCAATAGGACAGTTGACTGGCAAGTAGTTCCATGGACAGGTGAGGCCTGCTCACTTGTTATTTTATAAAAAATAAACCAGGCATTGATTGAAGTTGATTCAAAGTATTGAGTTTGTATTTTATAGTTTTATATATGAGGCCTAAGTAGGGATGGGAATTGATAAGAATTTAGCAAATCCAGTTCCATAATCAATTGTCATTGAGATCATCTCTAAGCAGTATGTCACAGACATTAAATCCATGCATGGTCAAATGTTTGTGCACCCTGGAGGTGTTTGTTGTGATCAGTGGTGGGGTCATTACTCCAGAAACGTCATTATTGCACATATTACACACTTTGCTTAAAAGTAAGGATTTCTTTGAACTGTTCTTTTTCCAGGTTTGGAAAGATTGTACAGCATACATCTTTCATTACTTTAGAAAATAAAAATTGGATGCACAAATTAGAATCAACACTACTTTAGATAAGTAATAAGGGGAAGACACGCAGCAAAGGGCCGCTGCTCTGGGGCCACACAGCATATGCTGGCCTGCTCACCCGACATCACATTTCTGACAGTCAGGCAGGTTGTTACACTTGTGATGTTGCTGTCTCTTCGTTTGTCTTTGTTGCAGAGAGACGTGTTAGACTGAAACTCTACTTACTGTTTTTTTCCCAATGATCTGTAAAACGCACATCGTCTTTGAATGACACTCAGACAGCCAATCAGGAGACCATGTGGCCAAACACGTCACTCCCAGTCCGACTGGGGACGGGGAATGTTGGGAAAGCAAGGCTTTGTGAAACATTCAAAGCATTTGTGCCAAAATTGTATCGAAGTTTTGAAACAATCTGAAACCTCTCTCCACAGTGACACCTGCTGGCCAACTTGGGTATCCCCACATGTCGATAGTGCTATGCAGTGAGCTGATGCAGAGAAGCCCTGCACAGTTTCAGACCCACTTATTATACCAGCCTGTCAATAATTGTGATCAACACAAGTTGTGGAGAAATTGCCCCACAAACATCAAAAGAAAAATACTGACACTCTTAAAGACAGCAAGCTGTGATGGTGAAGAGCAATGTGCTTCAGAAAAGTTCTTTAACACTCATGAAGCTGTTTCAGCTGCTCAGCAGAAATGAATTTATAAAGTAAAGCATCCTGAGAAAAAAATACTGTGTTTATTGTAACAACCACACTGGTTTTCTCAAAGTTTGGAAGTGTTTTGTTCACTGTTAAGCTTTTAGGAGTTGATCCCGTAAGGTTTGTCCTATAAAAACAAAGCTGGCATGCCATTATTTTTTATTTTTACTCAAAAAAAATTGTTTATTCGAAAAGACTGTTAACTAAAAACCTTTGTTACTTTTTATGGGCTAATTCGTAACAGTTCCTTTCATGCCTGTGGACTAATACACTTTTAAATCATCTTCTTCTGAGCAACATCTGAACCACAAAGACACTTTCCTTTATTACGTATAGGCACTGTGGATCCTGTGTCATGTGACAGAGGCATGATGTTTTACTCAGTGAACCTGCATGCCTCCTATTTATGAGATATTTGCACCAGACGCGTCAGTGGTGACAAAATAGGGAAAAGAAAAGAACTTCATGAAAAACATTTGGTAAAATTTGTTAAGTAATAGGTTGCCTGTAATTACCGGATGGGTTTCTAGCTTTTTACAGTATAAATACTGCTGGTCTGGTCTTAAAAAACCCAAAACTATTTACATCAAATTGGCATCAAATTCTTCCCAACAGGAAGTCTTGACTGGGTTGTCAGTAACTACCCATCCAATCCACACATGCAAATAAATCCAACCATTGATGTCTATAATTAAGTAATGTGTAATAATGGAAAATGCCACAGGGAAATTTATTTAATACTTTGTATAAAAGTTGATAATGACAGCTTCAGACCACGTCCTGTATGGAGAAACTATTAGCATTTTCCCACCATTTCCCAGGCTTGTCTGACTGTTGTTCAGCAAATTTTAAATGTACTTCAGCATGCTTTGTCTTTATCAGTGGGGTGTGGTGAGCATACATACAGGCCATGGTGGTAGAGTCCTATAACTCACGTTATAAAAAGTGAATATTGATGATCTCCTGAAAGCGTGAGCAGGTGATAAAGTTCTGCTTATTTCTTCTACCAGAGGAAGAATCAGCTGAAAGAAGCTTACTGTAACAACCTGTGGGACGGAGCCAGGAAGACCTTAGCTACTCTGTGGGACGGACACGGAGCCATCTGGCATGGTAGGACACCAAGGTCCTTCATTTACGATGACACAGTGCTCTACATCCACTGCTATCAGTAACAGCCTCCATTTGGTTAAAGCCAGCACTGTACATGTGTATGAGTTCTCAGTCGTGCTTGAAAAGTTTGTTTGGTTTGTTTGGTTTGTCACCCCTCATCCAACAGTCAGTGCTAACAGCTGATGGAGAGCTTCGTGTAGCCTCTCGTGGACTTGACATCAAACTGCAGGTTTCGCTTTCTGTCCTCGTGAATCCCGAGAACAAAACACCCAAACACAGGCTAAACCATGTAGTGCAGGGTTAGGCAACTCCAGGCCTGGAGTGCCGGTGTCCTGCAGGTTTTAGATGTGTCCGTGATCCATCACAGCTGATTTAAAGGGCTAAATGACTCCTCAGCATTTCTGAAGTTCTCCAGAGGCCTGCTAATGAACTAATCATGTGATTCAGGTGTGTTAACCCAGGGTGGGATCTAAAACCTGCAGGACACCGGCCCTCGAGGCCTGGAGTTGCCCACCCCTGATGTAGTGTATGCTCTGTGTGTAGAAGCGAGAGCAAACAACCACTCTGCAAATGTTCAGCCATCTTAACAGGACAAGCACAGCTGTACACATACAGTCTGTTCAGGTTACCAGTGTTTGAATTTTGGAATATAGACACAGCAGTTGACTCACCATCGCTGTGAGACGCTGTGAACAGCCGATGTTGAGGCCACGCGGTGGCTTTGCAGATGATCCCTTTCTGGATGAGTCCTGTCCTTGGCTCATATGACCTCAATAACTCACATGATAGCAGGGTGGGGCATAATAGACCACACCCTGGTCGATACCTCGGCTCACGCAATGACTCGTGTGATTAATAGTGGGTCACCAACCCTCACCTGAGAGACTCCATCAGGTGTTTTAGGACTGAAGAATCGCCTTGCAGTGGTGAAACCTCTCCACCAATCAAAAACTCTGAAGATGACAATAAAGTTCTAAGTGTCTAATGCAGCACCATCTATGCATAATTGATTGATCCCTAATGCTATCTGTGTACTAGGGTATGAGGTTCATGGTATGGAAAAGATTCCCGATGAAGGACCAGCTCTGATCGTGTACTATCACGGAGCCATTCCAGTCGACTACTACTACTTCCTCGCTCACGTTATCATTCAGAAGGGACGGACCTGCCACTCCGTAGCCGACCACTTCCTCTTTAAGATCCCAGGTACTGTACACACCGACCCATGTGCAAACGTTAACACGGAGCACACACTAAACACTTTCCCAGAACGACTGTGTCATCATTCTTCTCCAGATGCTCTTAAACCACGAAACCACTTGTAGGATATTCACTCAGTTTTGGTTTTATTTTTTCGCTGAAAACAAACAAACAACCCAAATCACATCATTTTCTTAATAGAAAAATTTCATTCAACATACAAAGAAAGAAACTATGTTAGCTATCACCAGAATCTTTGCAGATCGAGAAGAGGAAGAAATGATGGAGATAAAATATGTGTTTTTCCAACCGAGGTCTGAAGCTGGAGAAGATTCCGGTGTTACGTAAATAACAACCTGCACTAAAGACGTCAACACGAGCAAATGATTATTAGTCAGTCTTACATGACATGCATTGAAGGTGTGTTGGCTCACACAGAACCACAGGTGGAAATGTGATGTTTGCATCGCTGGACTAGGTGGTCCTTTGTGATTGGCTGATGTGCAACACAGGAGCGCCACAGACTGTTGGCCTTTTATACCTCAGACTTTCAGTACTCTGGGTCACGCTAGCTACAAAAATACTGTGACATTTGTATTTTTATCTAACATTCCCACTCATTGGATGCACTGGGGAAACATGGGCACAGTATGGTAAAGTATTGGTGATTACCTGCGACCGTCTGTTCCTTACTCTGTCGTCTTGTCTCATTACTGTAGGTTTCAAATTGCTCTTGGAGGTGTTCAGTGTGATCCATGGTCCTCAGGAGGAGTGTGTTCGAGCTCTGAAGAACGGTCACCTGTTGGCGATTTCTCCGGGAGGAGTGCGGGAAGCTCTGTTTAGTGATGAGACCTACCCTCTCCTCTGGGGCGAACGGAAAGGCTTTGCCCAGGTCGCCATTGATTCTCGAGCGGTGCGTTGTTTCAGTCTAATTTAGTCACATTTCAGCACAGTAATGTTTTTGAACCATCAACAGCAGTACATTCCTGCCCTATTTGATACAAGTGAAACTAAACTTACAAAATGTGACTGTCACATTATTTTAATACTTTATCACTGACAAACAAAACTAACAAACTGGAAGCTGAAGGCTCTGCCTCCCACGCTGCTTTTAAATACTTTAGGAACTACAAGTAAACCAACAGCCTGAGAGTGAAGTGCTCTAACGGGGTGATACGGTACTATGAGGTCATTAAGATGGGGTGGGGGCTGATTATTGTGAGGAGAGGGATTTTAAATTCTGTACACTCTTGTTTGCAAATACATGCATATCTGTGAACTGTTCATCGTACAGCTAACAGTGACAGATTGCTTTGCTCTTGTACAATAAACATGTAGCTTAGAAAGAAAAATCGATTTCTGTTATTAATGTGTTTATGAACAGCCATCTCATTATAACTATATATATATCAATTCTAATAAAATATTTTACATTTCTAACATTTAATGATAATGATGCTGTGGTAGTACCGTCTCTCTGATCATCTTTGTGTTGCACTCTCTGTTTTTCAGCCAGTAATTCCAATGTTTACTCAGAATGTGCGGGAAGGCTTCAGATCTCTGGGAACGCTCAGTAAGTTTTGACATTTACAGTATTACTCCAGGAAAACTGCTGGTGTCTCGCATCACCCCAGGAGTGTTTCAGTTTCAGGATGTGAGCCAGTCTGTTCCCGGGGTTGGGGACACATGTTCAAGGGAGCACAGCACATATTTGCAACCTATCATTGAAAAAGACTGAAAGTCTGTGTTCTGTTGTAGAGTTCAGGTTCAGGGAATCAAAGTAAGTGCGTCTGAGTTAAAGCCTTCGTTAACCTAGAACAACACTGTGGAGCTCAGCGGGGCTTGATCACAATAATGATACTGTCCTGTGTAATAATGTATTTTCATACATTTTGTTTCTGTAACAAAGCACTGCTGTCTGAGCTCGTATCGAACACGCTCTTTCTCTGATGTGTCTATCCAGGATTTTTCCGCTGGGTCTATGACAGATTTCGTCTCCCTATAGCTCCTGTTTATGGTGGATTTCCTGTGAAGTTTCGAACCTTCCTTGGGGATCCCATCCCATATGACCCCAACATAAATGCTGCTGAACTAGCACAGAAAGTGAGTAAGCGTTTGCTTCCTTTCACTCTAACAGCATGGCAGTGCTTTGGTTTGCACTGCAAGGTCCTGGACCTTCTCAGAGCCTTACTCTGTGGACTTTCCATTTCTCCCTGTGTGATCTACTCTGGGTACTCGGTTGGTCATTCAAACTTGGATGTAGGTATGGATGTGACCACCTCCTGGTCCAGGTTCTTCCTCCTCAGGACACGGAGGAAGTGCAGCTGCTGCTGGGCGCAGATGTGGCTGCTCAGAAAGCTGAAGGTAGAGACAGAGTCCACCTGTTCAACACCAAAGCAGCAGGTCCGCGGCTCCGTACAGAGACCTCTGGATAAGGCTTAGTGTTCCCAGCTTGGCCTGTAGCTGCTAACTAACTCTGGGTCGAGCCAAGCGGAGAAATGGAGACAGGCGTGGGAAGACTGCACCAGCAGATTTTCTCATATTCAACTGTCATCGTCTCGGTTTTGAACTTGCTATAATAATTCAAATGTCTTCAGTTGTTAGTAAGTTAAAGTCATCATCGTGTAAACTTGATCTACTGCCCACTAATCTTGTTAATCTTTCGCTCCGCTGTCTTGGCTCGTTGGTCTTTAAATAACACAGTTAGTCTACGTCAGCAGCAGGTTTCACAATATGAACAAACATGATGTCTGCTTGAAATACACGAGGACGTACATGTAAGCTTTACCCTCAGTGAGCAGTCCTTACCTTTAAATCTAGCCTCTCCTCTTCCTCTCCTGCCCCGTCTTTCTCATCTTCCTCCACCTCTGAGTGAAGTTGTCTCGTTCTTTTCTCTCCCTGTGAAATCCAGCATCTGAACCTTGACTGGATAGATGTCGAAACACCGCAGCCACAACTTCTGGACAGCTGTGGCCGTTCCAGTGTTGTTCCAAAAAAAGAAAGAAATGAAATAAAGAACAACACTGGCCCACTTCAGCCCCTGACAACACACACGTCTCTTTTTATGCGACATTATGTCGCTCATAAACGATCAGCACTGCTGTTGTGTTACTGTTCAGGCTCAAATCGCTTTGATGTTTGGAGGCTCGGAGTGATGTAAAAAAAACTCCCCTCAAATCTGTCAAACCAAAAGTAATGAGCTGGTTTTGAAACTGCAAGAAGAAAAAAGTACAGATGTCTTTTTAAAAATATAGGAAGTAAAAGTAGTCAGAAGAATAAATACTCTGAGGAGCAGCAGGCAGGGGTGTCGCTCTGTAGGCCTGCTTAATGGCACTCAGTCCAGTGTCGTCCCCCCCCCCCCCCCCCCCCCCCCCCCCCCCGGTAGGATACTTAACAGTGTCCTTGAGTGTAAAGAACTGTGGGGGGACCAGCGCCGTACGCAGACAGCGCTGATCTCCGACTAATCAAAGCATAAGCAGATATTTTATACCATCTGGGTTAACGCCCCCTCATGTGTCATCAGATACAATATATGCATACCTCAAATCAAAACCACAATGACTTTTAACACAGTTTGAAAAGAACATTATCTCAGATGTTTCCTGTCAACCTTTTGACTGCCGCTATCTCTGTTTGCGTTTTTACTCTGAAGGTGCAGCAAGCAGTCCAGTCTCTGATAGACACACATCAGCAAATCCCAGGGAGCATCCTGAGAGCCTTGTTGGAGAGATTCCACACCAAATACAAAGCCCACTAACATCAGTGACACTACAACAGAGACAAACTGTCCAGTATGTGACCAAACCCACGCATCAGGTGGCTGCAGTCTGCACAGGTTTGGTGCTGATGTGCATCTGAAGTCCTCGATGTTTTTATTGCACAGCTCTCATATGTATTTTTGTTTACATAGACTCCCTTTTATATATATTCGTATTCGAGACGAATCTGTTGAAATTAAGACTTTATAAGATGCAGTCAGGTTTCATAATAATATCTCTCAAAGGACGGAAAGAAAAGCAAATATTTATTTGAATTCAGACACATTATTGTGACCGTAATGTTTTTGTGTTTGTGTGGAAGAAAAGGCAAATGTGTTTATTTAAAAGTGCATTTACATCAACAAGTGATTCATAATGATTTTTAATAAATGTGTTTTGTTGTCGATGCCTTTTGAGTTGATCAGTGATTAGTTTAGACCAATCAATCAATATTTCTTATAGAAAAGGTATGGGTGGGTGCTTTATGATGACAAGAAAAGCTGAACATTAATGTTTCACTACGTCCACCAACCACTGAAGTACTGTATCGTTCTCAAACACTCAGGTACTGCAGGATGTCCTGTCACGCAGCGGTCTCCAACCTTTTTTGCACCACGGACCGGTTTATGCCCAACACTATTTTCACGGACCGGCCTTTAAGGTGTCGCGGATAAATACAACAAAATAAAACTGGTACCGGTACCGAAAAAAAGAAGATTTATTCATAACACAGGTGAAAAGACCCAGGAAAACCGAGTTAATGATAACAAAATAACGCTGAAAACCGATAAAGACCCTGAAAACCAGACATTTCACACCTGAGCCTCAACTCTCGCCGCCCGGTACCAAACGACTCACGGACCGGCACCGGTCCGAGGCCCGGGGGTTGGGGACCGCTGCTGTAACGTATAGAGATGGAAAGGATCCACAGTAACATGCAGCTCTTTGAGGAAAGCTGTGTTGTTTTTTATGTTTCAGTACAGCTGAACACTACTAGCTACAGGCGAGTCTGGATATACAAAGAAAGGACGCAAGGAAAGAGTTCTTAGTTTCTTACTAAGGCTGGTACAGTATTTTCTTTGTATTATTATTATTATTCAATTTTAAATAGAATAGTTTAAAAAAACAAAGCCCTAATGATTTAATTCCCCAAAAACGTTAATGGGAAAATAGGTCTTGGTGCTGGATGACCTCACAGGAAATGACAAATCGGGGATCCGTGTGGAGGGCGAGCGCCCGATGTCCAGGCCTGGATTTATGGGGCCTAACAAATGACATGTAAACGCCACAGTGTGGATTTTTATGTTGCTCATTTTTGTCTTCACACACAAGAGCAAAAAGGTTTTTCTGAAACTGGAGATCAATGGTGACCAGCTGATTTTCACTGTTTAGTATTGAGACAACAAATATGTTATCTGGGACTTCTGATTGCACAAAAGTAGACATTTGAATTCTGACTCCCTGACTCAGAAGGTGAAACTGACGGCTTCCCAAAGATGGAGTAAGAAAGGCGTTGGACTGGAAGAACTGCGCTGAAGTTCCAAAGCAATGACTGATCATGAGAAAACAAAGTGTTTAAAGACGATGATGTTGAACATGACGGTGTTTGATTGTTGCTGTAACAAATGCAACATTGCTAAAAACAGCCTCTGTTGGTCATATCAGTGTGCACACTGCATGTCAGTTTGGTGATATCAGTTTTACCCCGGGCCCTTAGCTGCTTTGTTATTAACTAATCATTTGTAACGTAAATTCAAATTTGGTTGTGGTTTGGAGATGCAGTTACAGTTTGTGTGTTTGTGGTTGCTGTATTTTTCAATATCTAAACATGTGAATATTGTGATTCAGCAGATCTTTTGTCACACTGGTGTCACTGCCAGCTCAGAGACATGTCTCACTGGAGCATTAATGTCTGCACACTGGTTGCCTTTTTCCATGTCACTAGTGTTGAGGTCTAACATGTATTTTTAATGTTTGACAGTGTAAAGTATGTGTTAAACTTTTAAATACTGAGAGCTACTCCAGCCTGTTAATAAATGTCTTTACTGAGATGTTGCTTTGTTTGTTATTTGAGGAATGAGTAGTTCATAGCACAGAGAGTCAGACGATGGATTTATGTTTTTTATTACAAGATCAATAAAGAGGCAAATTACTATGAAACTAGTTGTTGCTCTACAGTGAGTGGCGGGAAAAGCAGTGCATGCATCAGCACGGCGATCTGTGACTTAAAACAAGGCATGAGCATAATGAGCTGCTCACCTCAGCAGGAGTATCCCTCCTACTTTACTCCCAGCTTTTAGTTACCTGTTAGGTTAGAGTCCTACAAAAAGGTCCACAGCATAATCTGTGCAGGAGCAGCAGCAGTTCCAGATGGGAGCATCCAGTCCACACGGGTTTCCCTCGGCAATGACACAAAGCTTTCTCCTAAAGGGTAAACACAACTTTTAGCATCACAAGCAAAACATTTTCCTGTGGCTCCAACAGAGGGCTTTGAAACCCACATCAGTCACTGCTCACACCAGGAATCCCCCACCCCCACATCCAAGTTCATAACACAACATCGAGGCCTAATTACTGCACCCGTGCTTGTAAAGAAGAAAACATACAGGAATGTAAACAGAGTTTTTGATGCTTACATTATTTTAACTTTACAAACAAAAAAATAATTTCAACAAAAACTACCAGGATCAATATCATCAGCCCCCCTGATGTTCTTTCTGCAAACATGGCCAAAGAGAGCTAGTTTCATCTGAGAGGACGTGCTTCCTGTCTGCATAATCCATCTCTGGTTGGCTGATTTTCATTGTGTGCAACCTTTTCTGTGCAGGCTTCGAGTGACTCTTTGGTTCCCTGCCTCTGCCGGGCTTGTTCTGTACTGTGTGGCTCTCTTTGAATCTCTTGATGATTCTTCACACTTGGAAATACTTTGATAACTTTGTGCATCCATCTGCTGCAGTGCGAGCACTTCTCAAGGTAGGTTGGCTCAAAAGATGAGCCAGACATACATTTAGACACGTGGAAGTGTTGGAGATTTTTGATTATGTCTTTTGCCATATCTTAGTTGCAATGAATCCGAGCAACTCTGCACACAGCAGCCCGTCCTGTGCTGTCCAGCCCCTTGGGTTAGGAGGTTAGTTGTGTAACATCGATAGCCTGTGATGGTGATTTGATTTGTGGCTCCTCCTGGAGAATCTACCACCAATGAGGTTTTGACTCGAAAATGAAATGAACAAACGTGAGGCCAGATAAATGACCACAGTGTACTTTATTAACTGAATTTTGGTAGTTTGTGTTGCATTAGATTCAAATAAAAATTTACAAAAATCTCATATGTACAAAAAACTCATTTTGATTATTTTTTTTTATTATTCTTGAATTATTATTTTTACAATAAAATGTACTTTTCCCCCATTGAATGCTTTCATCACACAATGCAACGTACTGATAAGACCAATATTACTTTGTCTTAAACATGTTTTTTCTTTTGTTAAATACACCACATACACCACATTTATCTTTTTTTCCTCTGTGTTTTACTGTCATATTTATAGCCATCATGGTGGCATCGCACCTCTAGAGACACGCTTCACAGTCAGAACTCAAAAAGAGAGGAATGTTCTTTTTTAACATGTACACATTGCATACATTTATTTACAGATAAGCATTTAAGTTGTTCAGTTCACTATCTGTGGTATTCCATGTTTAACCAACTCTAAACAGACATCTGTACAGAATGATGTTTTTAACCTGCTGGTCACTGTGCTTGTACTAAGACTGGACGATCCCGCCTGGAGCTGCTGCTGCTGCACAAATGATGCTGACCATTCAAACTTCATAGTGTCGTTTTTGCCTGGTTCAATAGCTAAATTCTGTATTGTGCTTGGCAGGTATGTCCGGACCACAGCAGCAAAGCTTTGATCTGTTATAGATGATGAATAGAGACAGTCGCTGGACCACAATACTAACAGAAAAACACAATCTATTTATCTCATCTTATAGTGATAGTAGAATATGTGCTCGTCATGTGGAACCACTCCAACAAGTCTTTAAGACTAAATGCAGATATGAGAGTCTTGTGTCTGTGCTTTGGTTACATTTAGCCAACTACAAACATTTTACTTTAGTGGATGGAGACTTTGTAGCCTTGTTTCCCATTACACACCAATAGCAACCTCCCCAAATCTGGCTCCCGGTCAAATATCCTGTTAAGTCTCGTGTCAAAAACCTGTTGGATCGTCAAACTAAATTGAGTTTTTGCAATGGCTCTATGATTGTTATATTACATATTTAACACGTGTCATGTGTCCCTGATGTTTGTAGACTTTGTCTATGGAACAGACTGGTCAAAAAAATCTTGTGCTATTAATAAATAACCGTTACTGAGAACATCTTACTCACACATGGAACATTGTTTTTCTTAGAGTCAATAAAAGTGCAAGAAAACAAGGAGGAAGAGTAAACCAAGAAACAAACTGCAATATAACTGCAAGCTTTCTATATTTTCTATTGCTTCTTCATTCCTTTATAGCAGTATTGTGCAACTGATGTTACAAATAAACACAGTCTGAGGGGTTTAGATGATGCAGTACTGAGGAACAACTTCTTTGCTAGACTAGTATAAGCACAGTAACTGCCACATATTCTGCTATCGAGTGTAAAAACATCTCTCTCTCTCGTTCACACACAGACTCACACGCATGCTTTCCAGTTTAACTAGAAAACTAAGCTGTGCCCTAAGTACAGCCTCATTGTCTCCTGTGTGATGATGTCGAAATGAAGGAAAAATCAAAATAGATTTTATTTTAAAGCAAATTAAACACAGAAAGCAGCTAAAACAAAGTCATGAACACTGGAGCACATCTGGGATTTATAAAATTCCAAATCACAGCGACAGTCGCTTCAAAGCGCTTTATATTGTAAGGTCGACCCTACAATAACACATACAGAGAAAAACCCAACAATCATATGACCCCCATGAGCAGCACTTTGGCAACAGTGGGAAGGAAAAACTCCCTTTTAACAGGAAGAAACCTCCAGCAGAACCAGGCTCAGGGAGGGGCGGGGCCATCTGCTGTGATTGGCTGGGGTGAGAGAAGGAAGAAAGATTAAAGACATGCTGTGGAAGAGAGACAGAGGTTAATTGTTATAACTAATAATTAAATGTAGAGAGGTGTATAAACACATGATGAGTGAAGAAGAAACACCCAGTGCATCATGGGAATCCCCCGGCAGCCTACGTCTATTGCAGCATAACTAAGGGAGGATTCAGGGTCACCGGATCCAGCCCTAACTATATGCTTTAGCAAAAAGGAAAGTTTGAAGCCTGATCTTGAAAGTAGAGATAGTGTCTGTCTCCTGAATCCAAACTGGAAGCTGGTTCCACAGAAGAGGGGCCTGAAAACTGAAGGCTCTGCCTCCCATTCTGCTTTTAAATACTCTAGGAACAACAAGTAGGCCTGCAGAGCGAGAGCCAAGTGCTCTAATAGGGTGATATGGTACTACAAGGTCATTAAGATAAGATGGGGCCTGATTATTTAAGACCTTGTATGTGAGGAGCAGGATTTTGAATTCTGGACTTAACAGGAAGCCAAAACAGGAGAAATCTGCTCTCTCTTTCTAGTTCTAATCAAACAAGGTCTAAAGTAATATTTTTTTAGTTGAACCCTAATCCTCAGTTCTGTTCAGGTCAAATGTTTATATAGTCAAATCACAACAACAGTCACCTTTATATCATAAAACCAACAATCAGCCCATTTGCAGTGCCATATAACTGTCATGCTACCAATGTTATACTTTGAAGGGTTTTCATAGGGTTTAATATTTATTGTTATTTGGAATTCATTTTAATTTTGGTAAACATATTTTCATTTAAACAGAAGTGTCAACTGTGCTACAGAAGAAAATGAACTGACAGACAATCTGTAAGGGTTTGTGCATGAGACAAACTGAGGTAGCTTCATGTTCCACACATATTTATATCAATGTACTGTGTGTGTTGATGGTGATGAGCAAACTAAGGCTACAGCTGATTTTTGAACTGAAAACTAAAATAAATTGCTTGGATGTCTAAGAAATACAAGGCTGCATTTGCAACCCTGTTTCCAAAACAACAGAGAAACCTCGGTGCTTAACTCAGTACAGAAGAAAGCATCAATGAAAAGTCTGCAAATAGGGAACCATGTCTACAACAATGAATGTAGCTGAAAGCTGTTCTGGAGCAACATTTACTAAAATTACGTCACTATCCAAATACCTGTGGACGAACTGTCTTCAGAGATGTGCAAGTTATGCATGGCATGCGTATTAACGCATACCACCACATCTGCTGGCTTTTGAACTGCGCACCAGGATGGTGCAGTGGTTGAGAACCATTTCTACATTTCCCACCTCACATTTTGTTAGTTTGACACATGCTGTGCTATTTTTAATTAAATATACATGTTTAGACTTTGTCTTTATCCGCTGACAGCCCAGTTACTGATTTATTTTATTCACTTTTTTCATTAAAAAAGACGAGCAGTAATTTCACTTTTTTTTATTTGAAGGGATCATGAAAGTTCTTTCCACAGCCTGCTCTTGGTTTCCTGAACAGGCAGTATGTACAGCCTTGTACAGTATATGCCTTTCTCCAACAGTATTGTGCCATCATGAAACTTGTGTCTTTATCCCAAGAAAAAAAACAAAATGACAAAAGAAAAACACTTTACATCTACATCACATCACCGAGTTTGTTCCCAGATAATAGGTCTGGAAAAGTCCCTTCTTTAAATGGAAAATCATCAGGTTTAGTATATTTTAAAGCGTTTAGTCTTTTTAGTTGTCACTAATGTTGATTCAGCTACTGTAGTATTACTTCAGGACATCTGTCTTATGTTATGCAGCTTCTGCTGAACCCACAAAAGCTTTATGTATACAACATTTTCACTAAAGCACAAGTGTATTCCTCCACCAAACACAAGTCCATGGAAATCTCAAAGTAACCGAAAAATAATGAAGAGACATTAATGCCACGATAGAGATTGGTCTCCTGAAAATATCTGATGGAAACTCTGCGCACACACACACACACACACATAAAAGTATCTGTTGTCAAACTTCAGCCGTAACACTGTTTGCATGTTTTTCGGTCCAACTGCTCAGTCTGAATAGATTTTTGCAGCCAGATTTTTATGCCAGATTTGTGGATTTATATCTACTTTGTGGATTTTTGTTCATTACAGTACAGTTTAAAATTGTGCAGTGTATGACTGTTTAAATGAAGATATCCGGTCGTTAAGTGATGACGTGACGAATCCTACTTCTGGGCCTAAAGTAGTCTGTGTTTAATATGGCTTTTGTGTTGTTAACATGTTTAATGTTTTGTATTTTCTTCTATTTAATCTCAAAAAGCTCCTAAAACAGTCAGTGATCACTGTTGACCTCCCTCGGCTTTTATTACCACTAATCATTTATTTAAGCTCAGTTTTTAAAACCTTAGGATGTAACTACAGCCCAGCCCATGCAGCAGTATATGAATGACTAACCTCGTATTGTGGATGGATTATCTCAGTTGTTCTCCTGGCTGAAGTTTGGTCCTTTTACAGCATCCTGCCATGCGATTACATTTGTTCCTGACCACCGAGAACACTCACGTTAACTTTTATCCAGTGGAAAAAAAGTTAGCTTGTTTATATTATGCTAACATAGCTGTGTCGCTAGCGGTCACGTAGCACATCATTATATACCAGCTAGCCCAACTTCAGTAACCCTACAAACGTCACTGCTGTTTAGTTTTCTGTCTTCATTTATGCTGGAAGTGATAACAGAGCTGTACGTTTTAATTTGTTTCCAAAACCCCGCAGTCAGGACATGCTATATTGTATTTAGATAGAAGCTAGCGAGCTAACTCCCTGCTAACTTCTAACTCCGTTAAATGTCATAAATTCCGTTTTCATGGATGCCTGGATGTTAAACTCAATTGTTACACCTGGTAGAGCAGAACGCTGATCATTTTATTAAAGATGAAAGACTTTAGACAGTTTTTCAACTCTCAGTAATGCTGAGTGATCGTTTGATATATGGACCTGCAGCGGAGTTTAGGTCCAGACACGGCTAGTGACGTCAGACTGAACAACCGGATACTTAGGAAGTCTCCAATGCATTACTTTATAATTATAATAATAACAACTAACAACAAAAGTTCAAAGACTATAGTGAAACTCACTATAGTGAAAGGTTTTGCAAAAAGATTTTCTAAAACGTGCAAAACCACTGCTATAGTCCTTTAAAAGTATGTCTCTGGTAAAACACAGAGGCTTTGGTGTAAGCACAAAAATATCTCTGTATCATTCAAGATTGCTTCTTTGAATTTTTATTTTTTTTACAGAAAACATTTTTGACTTGTCACCACGAAGAAAACACAATTATTAAAAAACCCTAACATACAGTATGTAATTGAAACTTCTATCTAATAGAAACCACAAAAAATGGTGGGAATATGCCAGCACTTACCAGCATAGTATATTCTGCATACACATCATCCTGGTTCTCTATCATATCGAGACTATCTCTCAACTCCGTTACATGTTCCATATGTACGGAGTGGAGAGATAGTCTTTCACTCAGAGAACCAAGGTTACAACGTAACCGTACATTCTCTAAGTGGTCTGTATGTAATGGGCACAATACAGAGTCTTTTTTCACTTATATCTTTGTTTAAACAAGATTATGACGGCCACTGTGCTGTGGTTTCAAATAACTGCAATGACCGGTCAGAATATCCTGATTATCATTGACTCGCTTTGTGTTTTTCTCTTTCCATGCTTTAAAACAAAGACTTTGGACAAAAGACCACCTAGAATTCCTTTTATCTGGACACTATCTTAGCACAGGAAAAGCAGGGAGAGAGCTAAAATTCTTGACTAACAGACAACTAGTCTGTGAGGTGATATTGTCTGTTGCTGCCCAGCGTTTCTTGAAGTAAAGTTATTTGGGTTTTGAGGGTAAGCAGAATGGTGCAAATGGGATGGCACAGCACCTCCTTATGTCTTCAGTCTCTGGTTCTCTCTTTCAGGGATGTTCCAAGGTTTGGAATACACACTACGCCAACCGGGCCAGGACAATTTAACTGGTAACATCAAACACAGACTTACACAGTATTGTTCATATTTTTTTATAGTGCACTGCACAACATCGTAATGCACTATATCAACCTTTGAATTTTGTAAGACCCCCTGACTCCCCTGAAACTTGCTACCAGGTTGGAACAAACTTTTGGGAAAAACAGGCACCATCTTGATCCAGGTCATCCATGACAAGCTACTGGAAGTACAGCATAAACATTTTGTACAATAACAATACCTCAAACAATAAATGTTTGAGGTATTTTCATAAATGTAATTTCCACATAACAACACTATGTGTGTATGTTTAATACTTAGATTGGACTTTGAAAAATGTTTTGGCCCCAAATGCCATCTGTTGGAGCTTGTACATGTTTACAATTTCATCATTTAACACCACCAACAGTCATTTTTGGATAACCGCCTGTCACAGCATTGCATTTCTGATTGAGTAAATCCTACATTCTGTTATTTACACTTACTGTCTTTGTTACCCACATTAAAAGTTACGTATGGAAAATGTTTGTATTCCATCGCTTATTTTCCAGAGCATGGTATGCAGTATGATCAGGATCAAGCTTTTTCCCGTCTAGGTTTCTCATTTGCCAGTGGACACTTCCAGCACTATGCTAACCTGTGTTGTGTGGTTTGGTTGGTAAATGTGTTGAGTCAAAATGTAAAAAGTGTTTTTAAAAAGGGCAATTTTTCCTCGAAAGGTGACGTGTGTCACCTGCATATCTACAGCAAAGATTCTATTCAGACAGACTAACCACACGTTCCTTTGCTTGTTTTGTGTAAACTACACACACACACACACACACACACACACATGACTTCAGTAGCCTCTACTTCATCTCTAAAAGAAAAATGCTGCATGTTGCATGAGTACTGTACATCCTGGTTGGAATGGCTGAGTTGGCTGCTTGTCTGTGTTTCGATCCTCAACTCATTTCCATTTCCGGTATCATCCTCTCTCCTCTCTTCGGTTCATTGGTGTCTGGCACATGCTTTCACCCTCCACATACAAGCAAAGATCAGAATAATTCTGCAGCTGTGTTTCTGAGGCCGGACTACAAATAGTTATGTTGAGCTGCCAGGAAGATTTTTTTTCTTGGCATTGAGTAAGTTTGAATGCTTCCTTTTCAGAACGAGACCATTAGCTAGTATTTGACCTTTGCCCCCTTTTCTTGCTTCCTATTATAACATTCAGCCTTATCATTTAGTATGTTTTGCCCAAACAAAACACCATCACTGCTCATAGATGCTACTTTGACCACTGTCTTCTCATAGGTCACTTTCTGGCCATCTTCCAGTGTTGATCACAGATGTCCAATAACACTGAAAGGTCTAGCTCAAAGAAGAACCTTCTGGATTATGCAGGCACCCCTAAGTTGTTTGTACAGGAATCTAGAGGATGTTCGCAATGACCCTTTTTGGCACTAAGAGAAAGAGAGTAATGACTGAGAGTACCCACCTGCTTGTGGCTGATATGGTAGGACACCAACACATTTGGACAAGTTTGAGTTTGTAATTCAGGTCTCCTTTGTTTTATGGGAGTATCTGGTGACTTAAAAGCTGTCTGTATGGACAATGGACAATTCCACTTTTTATTATTTTACAGCTTTAACTTAACACCCCTTAACACACTCGCTTCTTGTTGTTCTAAGCAGAGTGTCATTTAGTATTTAGTCCATAGAAGACAGCATTTACCAGATAAGTGTTAGTAAAAATAATAGCAACAATCTGACCAGCAGCAATCCCACCAGTGACACTAACTGAACTTGTACTGAGTTGGTCATCCAGCCATTACCAACAGTCCCGACTGCTTCTCGACACTTCTGATACCCGGAAATAGAAAAAGAACGACAGCAATGGGAGATGAAGATATTGAAACTGATGCCAGTAACAAATTCTTATTGCCACAGTTCCTGTTGCTGTTTATGTGATCACAGGATACCACTCTGTTGCTGTGCCCCTGCAGGGTTTCCGAAAGCCGAGCGGACTATAGAGTGGTCTCATATTCCAACCGCTCCTGTACCAGAGCATCATCTTTGTACTGCAGCCGTGGAGGAGTCAATGAGCAATCTATGGCCAAAATTGCTTTGCGAATGCTGCGGTCCAGAACATGACGCTCCCAGGCTGGATAGCGGTTCCTACAAAGGTCGATCTTGATGACGTTCTCCTCTAGGCGTGGAGCACGAGAAGATGGCGTTGATGGCACTGTGGATCGGACCTGAAACACTGGCATGCAGCCATCTCGCTCAGAATACTTGTCGTGTCGTTCCAGAGTTGTGGTAGCACCTCGGTTCGAACGCAGTGAATTGGTGGCACCTTCTGATGGCAGAGTGGAGAACTGAGCAGTAGGGTCCAGGTCAAGGCCTTGGCCACTTGGTGAGTGTCCAAAGCGTGGCCCGTTCGGGTGAAAAAAGGCATAGTACATGAGCATGAAAACAATGCCGGTGAGGAAACTGCTGAAAATGACGCAGAGTGCTGGCACTGCAAAGGCGTCAGTATTTTGAGGAAATCGGTAGAGATACCACAACGCACTGAGAGCAGTGTTCTCCATCAAGATTACCAGGTAATAGATAAAAAGCCGACACCTGCACAGAGACATGAGACATAATAACAACAAATAAATGCAAGTATTTGCAAGCAACTATCACTAAAATAAGCTGAAGGTCTCACAGATTGTTTCATGTAAGTCAGAGTTGTCAGTACTAAATGCTAAAGTTGAAACTAGCTCAAGAAACAGGAATGGCTGAATTTCTTTTGCATGGTAGTTTCAACTATTGCACTTACTGCAACCAAGCGCTTATAAATTTAAAAATGACAGAAGAGTTAAAGCATTGTTTAAAAATTGAACCACATCACACTGATGGAGAACGTCTTCACCTTGTCCGTCCTTCCTTGACGTTGAACCAGGAAAAGATGTAGATTATGCCCACCACCATGTCAAACACAATCTCTTCCCACTTGCTGATGCAGAAGTCTGTCTCACAGTGGACAATCCAAAAGGTCATGATGCACCAGTGCAGGACGATGAAGATGCCAAAGTAGAGTTGAAATACAGACGCAAACAGAGCAAAGGTGATAACTCGGGCTGCTATGGTGAAGAAGTGCCAACAGAACTGGATAATCACTGCCAGATAGCTGATGGGCTTCTTGTCATCCCGAGACTCTCGCAGGGCCTTCTGATAGGAGGCCAGGGCCCAGGCCATAGAGACGAGGGAGGCTGCAGCTGTCATTCCTAAAGAGACAGAGAGAAAACAACCGTTTTCACAACCACATAACGGATGGATTACAGAAGCACCACATGATGGATCTGTCTGGCACAGGCCCCCGCTGGAACGAGACAATTCTACTACAATGGCTAAAGCAACGCACAAGTCACCAGAGCTCTTTGTGTTACTCGTGCACGAGGGAGAGAACTGTGACGGGCGCCGTTCCTTCCGCTCGAACCCCAGTCGCTCTCGTCAGCTCCCTCGTAGCACTGCTCTTTATAGAGATGTGACGTCATTTCTGGGGTAAAACCGCAAAGGATTGTAGGTACGAGTGGCAAGTGGTACTAGTGCACGCAGGCTTTCATATGAAAACA
Organism: Mchenga conophoros; assembly: GCF_057382185.1. Classification (NCBI taxonomy): domain Eukaryota; kingdom Metazoa; phylum Chordata; class Actinopteri; order Cichliformes; family Cichlidae; genus Mchenga; species Mchenga conophoros. The sequence continues at coordinate 35,438,749 of NC_140543.1, read as the reverse complement.
GTCACACAGCGATAAAAAGAAACAAAGAATGGCAAGAAGCTGTTGTATTATTAACTGCAATAGTCACATGACAGCCAGGGGAAGCCGACGGGTAAAGAGATCGTTTTTATCGGATTCCATCGTGGAAGAGAAATTGTTCAAGTCATGTTTCCGAAGTACCAAAGAGGCGACGGATGGCCTGGATTGCAGCCATTCGAAGACCAAATATAACGTCCCAGAACACTGCAGCTCACAGGTTAGTCTGCTCCAAGCATTTACACATTTTTTGTTGATGTAGGTTACAAATAAATCTTATATTGATTTGAATTGAATTCGTTGCTTTGCTGCTTTGTTCACTGTGGTTTTGTGGACTAATGTTTGTTGTGTTTTGTAGGAAAACCAGCCTACAAAATGCTGGGATGTGATCCAGACTGGGCCCCTCCATCAGCCTGGGTCAGACCGAGTTTAAAGCTGCTAACACAGCGAGATTTGATCGGTGAAGAGAGAGCGCGAGATCAAAACAGCCACGAAACGTCTGCATACATGTGCCCAAGTGTTGTATTGAAGCAATCAAGTGATGAATAACTGTTTCAGTATGTTGTTTTGCATTGTTGATTTGTTTTTCACCGAAGCAGCTAATAAAGCTGATGGATTTTTACAACGTTGCCTCTTTCCTGTAAGACTCTGTAACAGAACGAAACAATAATGCCAGTTATAAATAAAGACAACAAATTGAATGAATTACGAAACACTCGTTTTATTTCTACTAGATCTGAAAATGTTGTGTAACACTACAACCTGAAAGGACAAATACATGGTGTTGGTCTGTAACAGCAGCTGTGAGATGGAATCGTCCAAATCACCAAAGTAAACTGGCCCTGGGCTTGTTGCAGGATCTGAAGTTACTAAACATGTTGAGTGTGTGCGCTCACACTTAGGACCACATAATAATAAATGTGTGCGTGATGAAAGTTGTGCAGCACGCTAACGTGCTTACTCCACTCTGTGCTCGTGTGGGTCTGACCCTTCCACTCCTTTCAGTTTTTCCTCCTACCTTTCTGTCTTCGTACAGAGCTGCCGTGTTTCTGTCGTTTTGTACAGAGCTGTTTTTGGGGGCAAATAAAATGCAAGTAGGGATTAAAACCACAGAATTAATGATTAGCGGTGCTGGAAATACTAGCGCTTGATGCAGTGTTTTGACTTTGCTGCCACTCGTACCCACAATGCAATGCACGAAAGTCATCTGTGGTCTGTCGATCTCTATTGTGGTTATATGAATATGCATAGGTTCATTAACATATGACGTCTTACATAGGCATACATGAGAACAAAGAGTACCTTGTCTGTGTGTCGTGTAGGTATGTGTGTGTGTGCGTGTCAAGATGTGATCCTGTGAATGACTCCCCAAAGCTGGTCCCAGGAGTCCAGCGGTCCACCTAAACAAAAGGCACTTATACTTAAGCAGATACATAGCAGGTGTCCTCCTATACCATAAATCAGTAAGAGAAGGTACGACCTCAAGATGTATGTGTATGCCAGAGCACTCTGGGAGGCTGTGAAGTAGTCAGACTCGAACGTCAAGGAAGGTGGTGGGAAGCCGACTACGCAGACATTTCAGATTTCCAGAGGTGAGCAATTTATTTACAGTGAACTTAATTTAATGTGTAACTTAACAACCCCCCCCCCCAAAATCAACTCCATTCTCCTCTCCTCTCCTCTCCTCTCCTCTCCTCTCCTCTCCTCTCCTCTCCTCTCCTCTCCTCTCCTCTCCTCTCCTCTCCTCTCCTCTCCTCTCCTCTCCTCTCCTCTCCTCTCCTCTCCTCTCCTCTCCTCTCCTCTCCTCTCCTCTCTGCTGCAGCTGGTAGAGACTGGCTTTAAATAGGGCCATCAATTTCCCTCCAATTGCCCAGCCAGTACCACTCACTCAAACTGAGGGATCTAAAGCTCTACACAGATGATCTAAAAACACAAAACCTCTACACACTTCTAACATGCACATTTACACAACTAAATGGCAGTGTTAACGAAAGGGAAAACATTCAACAAATCCCTTTAAACCTTAACACAAACAAAAGGAAGCATCTCTATGGAAAAACAAACCCCTCCACTTGGTTTGACCTGCTGATGTCATGTGTGACATCATCAGGACTTTAAAATGAGGAAATGCCAGGCGGGCGTTTCCCCACACCTGACCCTCATGAAGACTGAAAAGACAAACAAAGTAAGTATGAACAAATGACTTAATCTGTAACATAATAAAGTATAAAGAAACATGTAACTGAGTATTTGCCTTAATTTGCAGCATGTTTGATTTTCCGGCAACAAAACGCTTCCACAAACAAACCTGGGATAGTGAGTGAAGCAATGTTACTTGACAAATAGCAAATCATAGCAAATACATAGAAACAGAATAATGTGTACAATGTGCAAAAAAAGATAAACACATATGGGACAAATGGAGAGCATTGCAACTGCTCCTCCACTTTGTCATAGAGGCACACAGTCTTTGCAGGCTGCTACGGATCAGACCTCTATCATTACGCATTCCATTATAAAACTCTAAGCATATATGAGTAAATTTTTCTAAGCATAAATGACAATCAACAATATAAACCTGACACCACACTTGGAAAGATGAATGCAGCAGGTACAGATACTGCTCCAGGGCATTCTTATTCCACCTTGAATCATTTGCATAGTTAGAACCTTTGTTCTCATGATTTGGTGCAATATAAATAAAATATATATAAATAAAATTGAACTGTAACACATCTTGTCATGTTCAACAACATAACAAGATATCCAACGTCTTTGTCTAGAGAAACTCATTGGTTGTTTTTGCAGTAAGCGTTTCATCATGTGCATCTTGTTGTAAAAACCCTGATTTGTAGACTTTCTCCTCCAGAGTTTTCTAGTCATGGGGTAGATGCCGTAAATGTTTTTTTCTTGACCAAGTAAAAGTTCTTTGATTGTTCTTTTTAGCTATTTTTTAGCACACACTTTTCTTTGGGCCTCATATTTCCAGATTCAGTGCAAAGCTACTAAAAAAAAACCTCCTGATCTTTCATCTGCTTCACAGGTTATTGCATAATTAGGAAATGGACATTACATGACCATGACACTGCAGCAAGTCTTGCACATCCAGGATGATGAACTAAGCACCGGGTGAGAGAACTGGATGTTTAACTACAGCCATTTGACTGAAAAGGTTTGAAAGCTAACGGAATCAGAGAATTATTCATTTATATTATTGAGAATTAAAGTTCAGAGTGCAACAAATCAGAAATACTGGTAAAACTCACAAGCAGGTTCCCAGTCAGACTTGGCCATAACACCTTGGATGTGCCTGTGAGGCATCCTTGCCTGATGTCTGAACCACCTCAGCTAGCTTTCTTTGATTTGGAGAAGCTCATTTCTACCAAGACCATAAATGAGGGCTAAATAAATGGCTAAATAAAGCCAACAAAATCAAATAATCTGCAAAAACCACAGTTGTGATCTTAAGTCACCTGAACCACAAACCCTCTGCTCGCTGGCTGCACCTAGAAATTCTGTCTATACACAGAATTACAGACAGAATTCCAATTCACATGTGACTTTGAAGAATCATTTCTATCCATAAGATAGCATGTACACACAAACAAATAGCTCTGCCAGCTTCAGCTACAATCATGGCGATCGTGGCTCAAGGGTTGGGAGTTAGTCTTGTAACTGGAAGGTTGCCGGTTCGAGCCCCAGCTCTGACAGTCTCGGTCGTTGTGTCCTTGGGCAAGACACTTCACCCGTTGCTTACTGGTGGTGGTCAGAGGGCCCGGTGGCGCCAGTGTCCGGCAGCCTCGCCTCTGTCAGTGCGCCCCAGGGTGGCTGTGGCTACAATGTAGCTGCCATCACCAGTGTGTGAATGTGTGGATGACTGAATGTAGTGTAAAGCACTTTGGGGTCCTTATGGACTAAGTAAAGCGCTATATAAATACAAGCCATATATAAAAATGTTTGGCATCAGTATGGTCACACAATTGTGCAGCATTGTTTGAATGTGTGTGGGGCTACTACCTTGCACAGCCTGGAGCTTGTGTGTCTGGATGATAATGCACAGCTGAAGCACCAGTTGTGGAGCGCTCTCCAGAAAGGTTGCCAGTAGATGCAGCATGCTCACATCTGCAAACTCATAGACCATCCTCCAGTAGTAACGCCAGCGCTCCGTCTCAGCACCCTGGCGACTCCGAACACCCAGGTAGATGGTGTGGAAATACCTGAGGGGAAAAATACAGTGCTTGAACATCCACCATGCATGCTCAAACATTCAAGCACAGTACATCAACTCTTCTGAAATCCAAACTTTATAACTCAACTTCTCTTGGAAGTACCAAATGGAAGGAAATTTGGACAAATGTATATAATAATGTTATTAATTTCTAACAGTAGAAACATTGATAATCTGTAACACAAGGCTGCTGCTAACTGACATATGAAGACAGTTAAAGGTTACTTTTGATAATCTATTCTGGTCCCATAGCATAAAACTTCATGGCAAAAATATTACTGAGACGTCTCATCCAGATCATTCAATGATTTTGTGGGAATCCGAATCAGAAAGGGTTTTAATGCCAAATGTTGAGCAGGTTTACACTTAAATAAACAGAAAAATTAAAAGTGCTAAGCAGATTAATATATACATGTGCGCAGGTGATGATCAGTGCAAAAATGGAACAGATGCACAGAACACAGTATCGGGTCATGTGTTTGTGGTGTATTGTTCATGTGTCCAACAGCAGAGGGAAAGAAACTGTTCCTATCCGGTTGTTCAGTCTGACGTCACTAGCCGTGTCTGGGTCTAAACTCCGCTGCAGGTCCATATATCAAACGATCACTATGGCATTACTGAGAGTTGAAAAACTGTCTAAAGTCTTTCATCTTTAATAAAATGATCAGCGTTCTGCTCTACCAGGTGTAACAATTGAGTTTAACATCCAGGCATCCATGAAAACGGAAGTTATGACATTTAGCAGGAAGTTAGCTCGCTAGCTTCTATCTAAATACAATATAGCATGTCCTGACTGCGAGGTTTTGGAAACAAATTCAAACGTACAGCTCTGCTATCACTTCCAGCATAAATGAAGACAGAAAACTAAACAGCAGTGACGTTTGTAGGGTTACTGAAGTTGGGCTAGCTGGTATATAATGATGTGCTACGTGACCGCTAGCGACACAGCTATGTTAGCATAATATAAACAAGCTAACTTTTTTTCCACTCGATAAAAGTTACCGTGAGTGTTCTCGGTGGTCAGGAACAAATGTAATCGCATAGCAGGATGCTGTAAAAGGACCAAACTTCAGCCAGGAGAACAAATGAGATAATCCATCCACAATACGAGGTTAGTCATTCATATACTGCTGCATGGGCTGGGCTGTAGTTACATCCTAAGTTTTTAAAAACTGAGCTTAAATAAATGATTAGTGGTAATAAAAGCCGAGGGAGGTCAACAGTGATCACTGACTGTTTTTAGGAGCTTTTTGAGATTAAATAGAAGAAAATACATAACATTAAACATGTTAACAACACAAAAGCCATATTAAACGCAGACTACTTTAGACCCGGAAGTAGGATTCGTCACGTCATCACTTAACGACCGGATAGGAACCTCCTGCCTGAGGGGAGCAGGTCAAACAGACTGTCCAGGGTGAGAAGGGTCAGCTGTCATCCCAGCTGCACACCCCAGTGTCCTGGAGGTATACAGGTCCTGCAGAGATGGGAGTCTGCAGACAATCACCTTCTCAGCAGAGCGCACAAAACACTTTTCACAGTGTTTTTGCTTTATTTTGTTGTACTAACAGAATCTCCCAGTTTAGACTTTTCACTTGGCCTTTAATGTTTCCTGGATGCTTGCTCTGATGTGCATCACCTGTTCCTTCATGACCCTTAACAGCTTTTTAAGCACATCTCTCTCACCACACACACACACACACACACACACACACACACACACACACACACACAGTGTATATACTGTATTGTGCTTTTCTTCTCTAACTGAGCACTAAAAATAATTTTACTACTATTGTTCAAACACCCAAGCACCTTCTGTTTTTATCCTTTAGCACCATGTTTTCATACAAATTGCCCTCAATGAAGCAGCTTGGGATTCGGTATCTTACACAAGAATATCTCAACACACAGACTCACACAGCCAGGCACTGAATCAATAGACAACCCACGCTATTTAATTCAATATATTTATACAGCGCCAAATCACAACAACAGTCACCTCAGGGCGCTTTATATTGTAATTGTATTGACATGCATAGAAAACCCCAACAAGCACTTTGGCGACAGTGGGAAGGAAAAACTCCCTTTTAACAGGAAGAAACCTCCGGGAGAACCAGGCTCAGGGAGGGGCGGGGCCATCTGCTGTGATTGGGGGAGGTAGACAGGATAAAGACATGCTGCTCTCCCTCCCATTCTACTTTTAAATACTCTAGGAACAACAAGTAGGCCTGCAGAGCGAGAGCAAAGTGCTCTAATAGGGTGATATGGTACTACAAGGTCATTAAGATAAGATGGGGCCTGATTATTTAAGACCTTGTATGTGAGGAGCAGGATTTTGAATTCTGGACTTAACAGGAAGCCAAAACAGGAGAAATCTGCTCTCTTTCTAGTCCCTGTCAGGACTCTTGCTGCAGCATTTTGGATTAGCTGATGGCTTTTCAGGGAGTTTTTAGGACATCCTGATAATAATGAATTACAGTAGTTCAGCATTGCTTTTTTTTCCTTTTCTTTTTTTTAAGTAAAGCAACAAACTATTTCTCCAGGCTAAATGATGATCTTCTAAATTTGTGACACGCCATTTCCTCTCCAGCTTACAGATTATCTGCTTTAGGCTACGTGTTTGAGAAGTACAGTGGTTCCTCGCTATAATGTGGTTCACCTTTCGCGGCCTCGCTGTTTCGCAGATTATTTTGGTTGTGCAATTGTGCATGTTTTTTTCTTTTTTCTTTTTTACAGCGCATTGTGCTCTGCATCCTGATTGGCTGTAGGTAGACCATTGCCAATTATTCTCGTGCCGTGTCTCCTGTACAGTACAGAATGCATTCAGCTTGTCAAATTCACATAAATCTTCGATCGTTAGCAGTGTGACTCTGAAGTGCTTTATGTTTGTAAGTTTTCTCCACAACAAACACAACAACGTCGGCGAAATGTCGTCACCTGCTGGTGCCTTTGGTTTCATTCTATAATACTGGACTTACTTTTCTACAAAGGTCTTTGAGAGTGTTTAAACAAGATAGAAAAGTGTGAAAGCGTTCATGCCTGTCTGAGAAAAGTGTATAAAGTTTGTAGTGAGGGCTTTTACAGCCTTAAAACATCAGAAATAACTGTAAAAAATAAAGTTGGCTACTTTGCAGATTTCAGCTATCGCGATGTTTATGGCAGGATGTAACTCCTGCCATAAACAAGGGACCACTGTATACCACGGAGTCAAATACTTGGTTTCTTGATTTGAGGCCTTAGTTTTCACAGGAGCTACAGTATCCAGAGTCGTACGTAGTGAGGAGGTGAAATTATTAACAAGATAATCGACCTCTGTTGGGGTAGCGTTCAGATAGCTGCTCTGCTCTGTGTTGGTACAGGGCATTGAAGATGATAACAGTGGGTGGATTATATTCTTAAACTTAGTTACAGCGCTTTCAGAAAGACATCTACTGTGATAAAGTCTACTCTTCACCGCTGTGTAATCAATTATTGTAAATGTAAATGTTATCAGGAAATGATCAGACAGCAGAGGGTTTTCAGGAAACACTGTTAAATGTTCAGTTTCTATGCCATATGTTAAAACAAGATCTAGAGTGTGATTAAAGTGGTGGGTGGGTTCTTTTACATTTTGAGAGAAACCAATTGAGTCTAATAACAGATTAAATGCCATGTTGAGGCTGTCATTTTTAGCATCTACATGGATGTTAAAATCACCCACAATAATTATTTTATCTGAGCTGAGCACTAAATTAGATATAAAGTCTGAGAAATCAGACAGAAACTCTGTGTAAGGCCCAGGTGGACGATAGATGATAACAAGTAAGACTGGTTTCTGAGTTTCACAGCTGGGGTGGATGAGGCTAAGCATCAGACTTTCAAATGAATTAAAAGTCTGTCTGGGTCTTTGGTTGATTAATAAGCTGGTTGGAAGACTGCTGAAGATTTGGTGCAGATGTGGATACTGTATTGTTCTTTCTTTGTAAATGGCCTGTATTTGTATAGCGCTTTACTCAGTCCCTAAGGACCCCAAAGCACTTTACACTACATTCAGTCATTCACACGTTCACACACTGGTGATGGCAGCTACACTGTAGCCATAGCTGCCCTGACTTAAATATAAACACTGATTGTATTTATATTTAAGTTGTTTTTTACTGACCGGACACAGCCTGAGTCTCATGCTGATCAGTGCTGGTTGGGTCCCAACAACAGACTAGAAACAGGCTGACCAGGGTAAATGAGATGTGTCATCTTTTATAGGTTATTAGTGTATATATGTTGATGATACCTGATACTCACCACAGGAGGGAGGAAAGTTTTTCTACAGCACAAGAAACCTCTGACAGAACAAACCACAACCTGGATCTACCCACGTGTTCACCAGGGAAAGAAAAGTATGGTCGCAGGACACCAAACATGTCAAACAGTAAATGTGGCTGTAGCCGCAGATATGAAATTCTGAATTAGAATTTGATAAATTCTTGATATAAAGCATTATAACACATCCAATTTAACTTTACAAAAAAAGAGAGTGAAAATCTATTGTGTTGGGTTGCAGCATGGACAGAAGCACGCACACTGCAGCTCAACCTTTCCTGTCTTTACCTGAAGCAAACACTCTTTTGAAGAAATGCATCATTACTACTTTTCAGCTTGCCTCCAGCCTACATTTTATTCTCTCTCTGTCTGTGAAGCATTCATTTCCATTGTCTCTTTCCCATTACCACTACCACCAAAACACACAGTCATTTAGCAGCATGCTAATGGACTGTGAAATTAAGTTGCAGTAAAGAATTTTAGAATTGAATCTGAGCTGATAGCATTTAAGCTGCAGTCTATTCATGGTCAGATGGACCAGACACATGGTGAAGCTGTGGCTCCAGAGGAGACTGAACGGTTGTGTACTAGTGACCTTTTCACTTCTTTGGTCCTAAATGATGAACCTTTATCTAAAGTTCAGGATTGGGACCACACCCCAAACATATTCTCTCTGTCTGTGTCTGTTGTGTTCTCATATCTGTGTTTTATACATTGCCACATTATGTGGCACTCACAGTACATTTCCAACCAGACTTTTTAAAGTCTTATAGTCTATCTGCTTTTCTTTAATCATCTTATCATGGACCTCCTTCTCTCAGTCTATCAATTATAAATATTTCCAGCCCAGATCCTGCAGATCCTCTCCAAACCATTCCACTGAGCTTTAGCAGGTTTCCACAGAGATGCCACCAAATACTGCTGGGAAAGTAAGCTAACAAAATGACACTGCAGTTCATAACCTGCTCAGTAACCTCAGCTAGCAAAACTTTCTCTCTGCTCCAGTCAAAACCTCTGATTCATTTTGATTTGATTTGATATTTGATTTGATTTGATTTACCTTTATTAGTCCCACAAGGGGAAATTTCATAAGGCTGCCGACCTATTGCACGCAATGGCGGCACCATCTTACCCTCCGACCATACATACATTACACAAAACATCACATGGGGAAGACAGGTCAGAGAGGGATAACAATGGAAAATGCACCACATGAGGAAAGATAAGGAGAAAAAAATAACTCCCCCCAGACTGAGCTCCAACAGGGAGATCAGTTTGAGAACAGAAAAAAACACCTCTGCACATGAAAAACTCTTAATACACCAAAGAAACACATGACAAGCAACAGGGGGGGTAAAGGGTGAGAGACAGCCAGTATAGACAGCACATCCGGGCCTGCGTGCGCTGGTTCCTTGATCCCCGTCAGCATCGGAAGGGAATAAGCGTCGAAGGCGTTTGGAAAGGGAGGGGGGAGGAGTGTACAGGAACATCTGTGCCGAGTATAACCTGGAAGTCCCGAGGTCAAAATGGGAGTTATGACAGCCAATTTTATCGTTTTTTCCTTTTCAAGCGTAATCCAACTTCACCTGGCTGCAACACTGATGTTGTTGTTCACTGACAAATCAAGCTGATAAGAGATCTGGAGCTGATTCCAAATGCTGAACACAACCAAGGTGTCCATCACTTTCATCATAGTGAAAAGGTACCAAATTCCAAATATACCAACTATGGAAAATGTTGACGCAAATGAATGAGAAACCCAACTAAATCAATCAGAAAGACAGAATAAACTTTATTCGAAGCCAAACAATCAATCAGTGATCATACTCCTAAAAAGCAGGAATGCACTGGTAAACTCAACAACAAAAGGTAGGAACAGTGCAGGAATTTCTCACTTGTTAAGAGAAATGCCTTGCTAACACTGAGCCAGTTAAGAATACTCTTAAACAGGCAGGTGTATGAGTCTATAACTAAGATGTAAAGACAGTGCAAATCCACAATGACACAAAGTACGCTACAAAGCAACCCAAGAGTTTCTGAAGAGAAAGACATTTTTCAGTCACCACTTTTTCACAGCTAATTCAACACTTTGGCTAAAAACTCGAATTAAAACCTGAATTTTAATCATATTTTCATTACTTGATTAAAAACACACTATGTTAGAGTACAGAGGCAAAATCCAAAGATTGTGTCATGGTCCAAAAAACGACTAAATCAAACATTGAAACACTCGATGTCACATTGTTAGATGGGTAACTCGCAGCCCATCACAGGACGTCATCACTTTTTAGCACCACCTTACTCTCTGCCTATTGGCCCTTACAAAGGTGCAACGTTTCGAACCACCAGCCACGATGCAGTGAATGTGTCCACTATTTTGTATTTGTATTGTAGGAGAAAAAGCAGATGTTCTCTGCAGTTATGCATGTTTCTGTCCACAGGGGGCACCATCACTAAAAACATATTTCTTTATCTAAATTGTTGCATAACAGGGTGAAGAAGGTGTAACATTAAATTGATTTGAATCATTCTGTATTTGCAATAGTATCCATTTGAAAATGTATGTCAATGTGCAAAGCTTTACAGTTTCAAATGATTTTTAAAAGGTTGCTATATCCAGTGTCGGCAATGACTGCATGAATAAACATCTATTTATTTATGCCCTCAGAAAGTAAACAAATCAGCAAATAACACAAGAATAACCCTAACAGCTATTTCAACCCCTGGAGTCATATAGTTGTAATAGAGAAGTGTCATCCTGCAGTATAACAAATATATATATATATCTGGTGTTATGTACTTTAGGTAGTTTATGGATAAACTGCTGTCAAAGATTTCATATAACTGCGATCTTATTTTCATGAAAGCATAGAACTGGGGCCAGCAGTTTATTTTACAGCCTGGCTCACTGTCCATGTGCAGACTGTAGCTTTGCTGTTACAAACAGTCGACTCTGTAACCACACGAGCAGTCCCCCTCCTGCAGGAGGAGGAGCATGAATAATGTAAGCAGTCGATAAATAAGCCTTTGAATGTGAAACCCACAACAGACACACGGTTTCACAGAAGCTAACCTAAACTTAACCTGATTAAGCTTTAAGCCAAGTCAATGACGGTTCATGGTATGATGAACCGTGGACAGTTTTGTAGGTTGAAAACATCGATACAGTATTTTAACAAAAATAACATCATTAAGATTAGCCAAGAAGTCAAACAATGGTAAAGCAAATATGAAGCGTCCGTCATTGAAACGGTTTATGCAGGAAGGCGTCTTTGGGATGTTTAGAGTTTAGAATTTAGTTTGTATCTTTCATTGTTTGTACATGCTGCCTTAATTTAGATACGCTGGTATCAGGTCAGTTTGTTTTTCAAAGTGCTCTTGAATTAAACAAAGAAATTGTGTTCACTGCTGCGTATTTAAATTTACAATAACAGATTACACAGCAGTGGGGAACACATCACTGTGGCTGGTGTCTTTCTAAAAGTCAATTCCTCCACTGTTATCTTGATGCCATGTGCCAGCACAGTGCAGACCTAAACTCTCCTCCCACTGACGATGATTATCTTGTTAATAGTCTTAGATCCTCACTGCATGTAGGTCTGGATACTGTGGCTCATCTCATCTCACTAATGTAGAAAATCTTTTAGCCTAGAAAAACTGTTGCATTTTAAAAAGGCCCTCTGTAAAGCCAGAACATCTTACTATTCATCACTGATTGAAGACAATAAGAACAACCCCAGGGTGTAGCCAGGCTGACACTCAGAGCTCTGTTGAGCCAACCATCCCTTTAACCCAAACTAGTAATGACTTCATAAAATTCTTCAGAAGTAAAATTTCAAACACTAGAGAAAATGATCCATAATCATCCCACAGATGAAACATTGCATCCCGCTATTATTTATTAATTATTTCTTGTTATTGAGTTATATTCTTTCTCTCCTGTTGATATTTCTGGGTTAACTTCAGTAATCTCTTCCTCCTGTCTATTAGAGCAGGTCAGAGAAGGCCTACCTTTAGTCAAAGACTCATTCTTTCAATATCCGTTTTAAGAAACCTGACCTGTCTGACAGTTTTGCCAAGAGGATCTACCCCAGAGGAGCAGAGGGAGGCCCCAGATGGAGTGCCCACAGCCAAAAGGCAGGAGCACCAGAGAACCAGGAGCAGGAGGCAGCAGACTCCAGCCGAAGTCGGCCTCCCAGCACGAGCTGAGAACAGGGCCACAGGACCCTAGGTGCCCAAGAACTGCCTGACACCTGGCGGGAACCCCAGCATGCAACAAAGAGGTCAAACCACTTCAGACCACAGGCCTGAGGGCCAGCAAGTACCCACATCCAACAACCAGTGGAGATGGAAACCTCCCCACACTCAAGAAGAGTGTCCCACAGGGACCAAGGCCTAGTGAGCCACACACACACACACACACACACACAACAAAAAGATTGTTGACTTATGTACCTGTGCATTTTCAAATGTCTGTGTTTCAGGTGCTGCATGTTTGTTTTCCTTACAGGTGCCGTAGTTGAAGAGACATTGTGCATTTCTACTTCTACTCTATCCTTTTACTGCCTGTCCTGCCTTAGACATGGTCATACTGTGTACTACGTATAATGACTGAAATAACACAGATAGAAATGACAAAATAATCAGATAAGCCCTGAACAAGAGGAGCCTGTAGAGAATCTAAGGAGCTGTTCTTGGCAAAACAAAATGTGTTTGGCACAACAGTGGATCCAGATCATTCCACCCCCAATCAAAGGACTTCCTCTCTACACAGACTACACAAACAACCATCACTACTCTGTAAGAGTGAATTTACGTGCAATCACCTACACTGTAAATATATAACAATATTGTTTTATATGTATACATTTGATATTGAAGCTGTTCAGATGTTTATGGTGCCACAGAACTGTGCACCTTACCCCCGTTTTTTCCACAGTTGCTCTGAATTTCATTGTACGTGTGTAGTGACAATAAAAAGCATTCAGATCTATAATTCTGATTGCAAAAGCTGTCATATAGGACAGGATTAAAAAGCAAACAAACAAACAAAAAGAAACAGCGTGAGACGCCCATGACACTTTTAGTCATTTTGAAGGTATTAAAGCATATTTGTGACCACAAGCTTTGATCTGTAGATATTTCTAAGTTCAGCTGATCGGGATTAAATCTTTCCTGCATAAAAGATTTAAAATGTCGATATTCAAGAAACCTGTTGTTGCCGATTCCATATTTTAAAATGTGTTCCTGATAAAGTTGAATAACATGTTCTAGATTTCTTTTATCCACTCCTGATGCCATGACAGAATGTTTTTTGATTCATTTTACTCATAAATATTTGGATTGTTCCAAATGGGTTTACAGGAGATAACTGAAGACAGAACAGAGGGTTTATGTTAAGCCATAAATCAATTATGATGCTTGATACTGTTCTGTTCTATTCTAGGCCCAGCCATGGGATGCATAAGCAGCTTGAGTTAATCTTTCTGAAACATAAAAACTTGGTAGCTCTCGACCACCACTGTGTTTAGACTTTTCAAACTTATTTGTGATGGTTTATTTTTCCATAAATATTTTCGGATCTTTGAGTCTAGTAACTTAAACCAGGCAGTGGAGGGTTTGTACGGGATCAGTGAGAGACGGTATTTTATTTTCATTTTAATTGTGGTAACTTTTCATATGCTTCAATTTTAAATACGATGAACCTGTCTCTATGAATGGGATACGTATTACAAGCCTTTAAGGTGGCAGTAATTAAACAATTACTTAAAAAGTGACCACTTCACCCAGCTTTTACTGATTTAACCGATCGTCTGCAGAGGAATGGTCTATTTAAAGAATTTCAGTTAAGTTTCATCGTGGAATTGAAACTGCTTTAGTGACGGTTCCTCGAGTAGACTCAGCTCTGTCCTGCTGGACCTCAGTGCAGCATTCAAAACTGCAGATAAAAGCATGCCAAAGATTTTAAATGTGCTGCAATGGTCTGAATTTCATCTAAATGGACTGATTCTTCTACTTCATCTGAGCACTCGAAGCGCTTTACACAACCAGCCCTTCAGTTTTTTTGCCCTGTAAGTTCTTTCAGGCATATTTGTTATGCAGACTGGATGAGATGGGGAATCACCAACCTTCCAATTAGTAGGTGACCTGCTCTACCACCTGAGCTGCAGCTGGTTGTAGCTCAGGTGGTAGAGCTTTAAACTCCACATAATACATTCAAATGTTTTCACGTAAACAGCGAGTCTTCTTCACACATACAGCTTTATTATGGCATTCCACAGAGTTCTATGCTAATACCAGTTTTATCTACAATATATATGAAGAGGACACTCATCACCATCAACGCCCGGAAAGCAGCGGGTCCAGATAACATCCCTGGTAGTGTGCTGAAAGACTGCGCAGAGGAGCTGAAGAATGTCTTCACAGACATCTTTAACACCTCCCTGAGGCAAGCCACTGTCCCATCATGCTTCAAGACTGCCACCATCATACCTGTGCCAAAGAAACCATCCCCAGCCTGTTTCAATGACTATCGCCCCGTGGCACTGACACCCATTATTATGAAGTGCTTTGAACGACTAGTCATGTCACACATCAAATCCACCCTACCTCCCACCCTGGACCCACACCAGTTCGCATACAGAGCGAAACGATCCACAGAGGATGCAATCTGCTCTGCCCTCCACCCAGCCCTAACTCATCTGGACAAGAAAGACTCATATGTGAGAATGCTGTTCATAGACTTTAGCTCAGCATTCAACACCATAATACCACAACAACTCATCTGTAAACTGGACAGACTGGGCCTCAGCACCTCCCTCTGCAACTGGCTGCTGGATTTCCTCAGCCAGAGGCCTCAAGCGGTGCGTGTGGGCAACAAGGTCTCAAACAGCATCACCCTGAGCACGGGGGCTCCACAAGGCTGTGTGCTCAGTCCTCTGCTCTTCACCCTGTTGACACATGACTGCACACCAACCTACAGCTCCAACCACCTTGTGAAGTTTGCGGACGACACAACGCTGGTGGGGCTCATCATCAAGGGCGATGAGACCCACTACAGGAAAGAGGTTGAGCTCCTGACCACGTGGTGCAGAGACAACAACCTCCTGCTAAATGTCAGTAAGACCAAGGAGATTATTGTCAACTTCCAGAGAGGCCACACCTGTCACCCCCCATTGACCATCGACGGCGCTGCGGTGGAGAGGGTGAGCAGCACCAAGTTCCTGGGGGTGCACATCAGTGAGGACCTCTCTTGGACCACCAGCACAGCATCACTGGCCAAGAAAGCACAACAGCGCCTCTACTTCCTGCGCAAACTCAAGCGGGCAAGTGCTCCACCACCCATCCTGACTACATTCTACAGAGGCACTATTGAAAGTATCCTCTCCAGCTGCATCACTGTGTGGGGCGGTAGCTGCACTGACTATAACAGAAAAGCTCTACAACGCATTGTGAGAACAGCTGAGAGGATAGTTGGTGTACCACTCCCCTCCCTGCAAGACATTTACACCACTCGCCTCACCCGCAAAGCCATCACAATTGTCAACGATGCAACCCACCCCGCGCACTGTCTGTTCAGCCTCCTGCCCTCTGGAAAGAGATACAGAAGTCTCCACTCCCGCACTACCAGGCTCACCAACAGCTTCATCCACCAGGCTGTGAGACTGCTGAACTCTCTTCCCTCCCGACTCCCAGCCAGCAGAATCACCAGATTGGCAGAAGTATAGGAAGACAGATTGGACTCTACTCCCCCTCACCCACGCACACTCTCCAACAAAGAAACACTCTCTGAACCAAGAACTGAAAACATTCCTGACTTGCATTGCAATTGCACACACCTGCAACTATATATATATTTTTAGTATTTCTTTTAGCACTATTTATATTATTATATTACTATTTATTACTTTATTGTTAGGGCTGTTTTTGTTGTGCATCTGCACCTTATTGTTGTCAATGTCTACGCATGGGACAGTGTGAAACGTAATTTCAATTCCTTTGTATGGCAAGTACATTTGAAGAAATTGACAAATAAAAGTATTCTATTCTATTCTATTCTATTCTATATATGCTTCCCTTTGGCAGTGTTAATTAAAAGGCATAGCATAGCATTTAATTCCTTTGCAAATAATATCGATCTTATCGATCCGTGAAGTCAGATATGTCATGGTCCTGGGTGTTTCACAGGACAACACAATTAGTTAAACTTAAGACATAAAGACCTGGATGACCTCTGATTTCCTGCTTCTAAATTCAGATAAAACTCAGGTTATTGTACTCGGTGTCTAACTAGATACTCTGTCATTCAATGCACACGTTAAACAAATATGCAGGACTGCTTTCTGGCATTTGTTCAAGCTCACTAAAATTAGAAACGTGTCCTCTCACAGTGAAGCTGAAAAATTCATTTACGCATTTATTACTTCTAGGCTAGACTATTGAAATTCATTATTAAATAAAAACTCCCCGAAAGCCTTCGACCGATTCAAAATGCTGCAGTAAGAACCAACAGGGATTATAAAGACAGAGCATATATCTCTTATATTGGCTCCCTGTTAAATCCAGAATTATCTCTGCATTTAAAGGTCTTGAAGAATCAGGCTCTATCTTACCTTAAGGACCTCAGTGTGCACTATTTATAAAGTTATTGGATGGTGAATAACACCTTAGGTCCTCCCATCTAAAGTTACCATTGTGTTTATAATGACAGGCTAATATACTCTCTACATAAGGATTCATATAAGTCACAGTAATTCTCTTGGAATTTGTTCTTTTCCAACAGATGTTGAAAATGATAAAGTCCCACAAACTGTTTGTATATCAAACAACACAAAGTCCAAACCCCGTCTGAGATTTGGCTTTACAGCCCTGTGTCTGTCCTTCCACATTATATGTTGTAATGGTAATCGCCTTCAGAAACCGGACTGCATGATTTTTTTCAAATAAAAGAGTCAGACATTTTCAAAAGGAACTTTATGTTCATTTTAACCAGAAAGTTTGGGTAAAGGCTTGCAAAACACATTGTGGAAAAAAAACAAAACAATGAGAACTGATATCCAAAAATGTGTCCAAAATACAACCTTTCCTTTGTGGTTACTTTTCCAATACAAAACAGATGCATTAGCCTACCTGTGCATCAAAGGTCTGTAAATAAGGGCTCCGCCCTGCTCTGCACAAACACAGAGAAAGCAATCTCACCATGGAACAGGGCCTTTTCTGACAAGGCCAGTATAATACTTCACGATTTTAAAGAAAGAAATCTTTCTTCCTTTGTCGTTGGAGATATTTGTTATTTAGGTTACTTAGAATCCACTGTGAATAAACAAACACCAAACAACCTCGACAAATGATTTGTCCAGATTTTAAGGTGTTACTCTGACTGGTTTCAGGAAGAAGGCAGAGCCTCACAAACCGACAAATATTCAATTCAATTTTATTTATACAGCAGCAAATCACAACAGCAGTCGCCTCAAGGCGCTTTATATTGTAAGGTAGACCCTACAATAATACTGATTCAATGCAGAGAGGTCTGTTAACACATAGTGAGTGAGAAAGGTGACTGGAAAGGAAAAACTCAATGCATCATGGGAATCCCCCAGCAGCCTATGCCTATTGCAGCATAGTTATGCTGCAAACTATATACTTATACACATACTTCACTCTGAGCTGAAAATGCATAAACCAATTCACAAGTTGCAGATTTTGTAAATCTGCATCGTTTGAATCTCTCTGCTGT
Organism: Mchenga conophoros; assembly: GCF_057382185.1. NCBI lineage: Eukaryota > Metazoa > Chordata > Actinopteri > Cichliformes > Cichlidae > Mchenga > Mchenga conophoros. The sequence goes on along the minus strand of NC_140543.1, from coordinate 35,420,468 downwards.
TCGAGGAATAAAGGAGGAAAAATGTTAATGTTAACGGAAATAAAGTTTGTCAGAGGTGATTAAAGTGCCACAACACCTTCTTCCTTCAGGTCTATAGGTGCAAACCTTAGAACGTGTACAACAGATTCAGTTTAGTTCAAACTGTGAACGTATATTACAATGGTCTACTACTAATGAATGAAACTTTTCTTTCAGCCTTTTGCCTTTAGTAGATAGTGTAGTAGTGGAGAGTGGACGATGAAATGGGAGAAAGACACACAGCAAAGGACTTAAGCTTGGACTCAATATATCTACATTTGTTTTAAAGGACAACAGAAAGGAGCCACAACATTTGTACCACAAAGGCACCACTACCTTTGTGACTGGGAGGCCTGGGCTAGTTTCCCGTGTTTTTAACACAGGGTGGAGAGGTAAACACAGGAACATGTGTGTGTGTGGGGGGGCTAAAGATGGCAGCCGGTCCTAAAAGCAGCCCTCTGCTCTGTCATTTAAATATTTTAAACACATACATTTGCACGCCAGCCCAAGGCCTCCATCCTACCTCCATATCTGGCCCAGCTGCATGATGTGAATGACGGACTGGCCGAACCACACACAGAAGGAGTAGTAGGCCGAGCGTTTCCTATTCCTGTTTCCCAGCGCTGTGCTCGCCGTGCTGTTAGTGGTGGTGTTCTTGCTGGCGGTCGACGCCTGCCTCTGCGGCGTGGCCGGGTGGTGTTGAGCAGTAACATCACCGTGTGAGGCCGAGCCGCTAAGCAATTTATTCCCATCCATGAGGGAGCAATCGGTGACAGAATCGGCACCGTCCTCGGTGCTGAAGTCGTGGACGAACCATCTGAAGCTAAAGAGCTGGACCGAGAAGGAACCCAACACAACGAAAAAGAGCGTCGGGCCGAACCACCAATAGTCGTGGCGGAGGTAGTAGTCGACCGACAGCCACACGTCGGTGCCCACGTCGGCCAAATAAACGGCCACGGCGGCTACGATCCACAAGCAGTCCCACACCGTATATTTCTGCTGCCCTTTTCCCAGACGAAGGCACGTCGAGTTTGAGCCTCCCCCACCGCAGCACCGCGACTCCCCGTTGGCAAAATCCCCGTCCCCGGTGCCCGCAGAGTCCAGCTGGCCGCCCGGGTGGAGTCCCTGCACCGAGCCAGAGTGCTCCGAGTTTTGCAGAGGGGTGAAGGCCACGTCGCTCTTCTTCATCTTCAGGACCCCGTCCGATTTAGCAGCCATTATCAGTATCTTGATGTATTAGCTAGTCTATTTCCCCCGGTTGCTCCCCGCCTTAGCTCCTCTGCTCCTGCCTCTCTCCGTCGACACCCTTGTGCGTGTGTCTCCTACTCCTCCTCCTCCTTTCTGGGCAGGACTAGCTCGTCCACACTGTCGTCTGGTCATAATACAGAATGAAGACAAAAGTGAAGAGCGATCGAAGCCCCGTGCTTGGTCCGGTATTTTCGTCCATATCAGATTTGGACTATGCTTCGAGGATCATTCGCTCACATACAGCGCACACGAGGACGTTTCCGCTTTGTGTCCTTCTAAACGGCTTCCGTTTCCAGCGCTTGTAAGTCACCGGAGCTGAGGCTGATGTTTGGGATGGAGATGGAAGCAGGAGCTAAGCGACAGGAGGACGGCTGCAGCCATCTGCTTGGCACAGACTAAAAACTATGACATCATCTCCCCCAACCCCCTCGACTCTCCCTCTCTTTGCTGTTTTCCGTCTCTCGGCAGTTTCCTTATCATTTGAGCGCTGTTACAATACAAAGACTCTCCTAAATCAGCCATGAAGAGCAAACATGTCCCTCTCAGTGTAACTAAAAGCATGCAGCTGATATGTGAACCAGGATAGAAACATCCGGAGGCCTGAACACGGTTTCAGCACCATGGACAGATCCAGTTGTTAACTCAGCAGCATCTGCAGGACGTTGCGGTCCATGCTCTTACGGGAGGTTTGCCTCCCACTCAAACCTTCCACATACTGTGGCAACAAAGTGGGAAGAACACAAGGACATTAACTACTCTGAGAAATATGGACAGGGCAAAGCAAATGTTTTCGTTTACATGGAGAGTTCTCACTGACCTACTAAGGAGAAAGCACTGTAAGGGCAACATTTCATCTTTTAATCTCTTGCTCCTTACCAGTTGTTAAAAAGGTAGCCTAAAAAAAAATGCATATAAGGAAGACTTAAAGTACACTTTGACTAATGAGCCAGTGTCACATAAAAGGCACTTGATTTTCATATACAACATTCAAAGTCTGGTGTGGTAATTCCTATGAAACACCATAATTAAAAATACAATAAATATGTGTCAGTGCTCAATCTAAAAAGAAATATCCCATGGTCACTGAGTGGAGGTGCTTGTGGGTCATGGAGTCACTGCTGAGTGATATTTTACAATGAAACATCAAACATCATGTTTATCTTACTCAAATCTTCTTCTTTCTTTTTTTTAAAGCTAACCATGCTTACATTGAACAGAGTATGCACTTAGCCCTTGTAGACAGTCATAGCTACACTGTGTATAGTGCAGGTGTAGTGCTGCTGACCTCAGCTGAGGATGTTGTCGGGCGGTGGAAGGAATACTTTGAGGACCTGCTTAATCCCACTGACACATCTTCTGAAGCAGGACGAGGGGATAAGGGGGCGGCTCATTCGTCACTGGGGGTGTTGTCACTGAGGCAGTTAAACCAGGCTGTTGCTGGTTGACATTCCTCTACAATGTAGCATGGATATCTAGGGTGGTACCTCTGGATTTGCAGACTGGGGATGTGGTTCTCATCTTCAAGAAGGAGGACTGAAGGGTGTGCTCCAACTATAGGGGAATCACATTCCTCAGCCTCTCCAGGAAAGTCTATAGCAGGGTACAGGAGGGTGAGTCTGTCTGTTGGTCAAACCTAGGATTCAGGAGAAACAATGTGGTATTTGTCCTGGTTGTGAAACACAGGACCAGCTCTTTATCCACTCTAAGATATTTGGGAGTTTGCCCAACCAGTCTACATGTCAGAGAATTCTACTGGAAGTACTTCAGCAGTATGGGGTGTTCGGCCTGTTGCTACAAGCCATTGCATTTTTATTCAACTGTTGCAATAGCTTGGTTCACATTGTCAGCAATAAGTTTCGCTCCATCAGGGCTGCCCTTTGTCACTATTGCAGTTCATTTTTATTGAAGAGAACAGAATTTGTACTTTTAGCCAAGTGGGAAAAGGCTTCTACTTGGATCATCTCAGATTCTCATCTCTGCTTTTCACAGATCGTGTGTTTCTGTTGGCTTCATTAGGTGGTGGCCTCCAGCTCACACTGGAGTGGTTCACAGCTAAATGTGAAGTGGCAGGAATGAGAATCAGCACCTCCAAGTTTGAGGCCACGGTCCTCATCCAGAGTGGAGTGCTCACACCAGGTCAAGGATGAGTTGCTGCTCCAAGTGGAGGAGTTTAAATATCTTGAGGTCTTATTCACGAGTGAGGAGAGAGGGGAGCAGGAGATCGACAGATTTATCGGTGCTTAGCTGCAGTGATGCAGACCCTGTACCAGCCCATCGTAATGAAGAGGGAGCTGAACGTACAAGCATAGCTCTTGATTTACCAGTCGAGCTATGTTCCTACCCTCACCTATGGTAGTGACCGAAAGAACGAAATTGCAGACACAAACAGCGTAAATGAGCTTTCTCCAAAGGGTGGCTGGCCTCTCCCTTAGGGCGAGGAGTTCAACCATCTGAAAGGGGCTCAGAGTAGAGCTGCTACTCCTCCAAATTGAAAGGTGGCAGCTGAGATGGTCCGGGCATCTGATAAGGATGACCCCTTGGTGAGGTGTTCCCAATGGGAGGAGGCCTCGGGTCAGAGAACGGCTTGATGTTCCCCCAGACATGAGGTCTGGGCTTCTGTGCTTAGGCTGCCGTTCCTCTAATCGCCCCCGGATAAGCGAAAGAAAATGGATGGATAGTCATAAGAAATGCAATTCACAGTGGTAGTTTTAAAAAGTATTGTATGCTTACAATACAATAAAATACATATACAATCTCCTCAGTTACAATAAAACTAGATATCACTGCCACTGGCTCCAGGTCAGTGCTAGAGAGCACCGCCTTCAGTCCTCTGAGTGACTCGTCAAGTTTCAGGAAGTTACCCACGAGCTAACTTCAAAATCAAAAGTTGAAGATAATCCTTTTAGTTTGATGAAACATTGTTACTGTTAACTAATATGAGAGTAGAAGCATTCAAACAATCATGACTGTTTATCAAGCCAGGACTGGAAATTTAAGGTGTAGAAAGAGCTAAAAACGGCAGTATTTGTTTTTCTGCTTTGAAAGATTAAATTAAATGTTTTCTATGTTTATGATTGTTTATCATCACAGAAATTGTTTTCCTGCTCTATTTACATTATACATGCTTCCCTTAGGCAATATCATTAAAAGGCATAGCATACATTTTCATTGCTATGCAGGTGACACCCAGCTCTATGTGTCCATGAAGCCAGATGTCTCTTCAGTATCACATGGAAGTTGGTCACAATGCCTGTGACCGGACTGGCAGATAAGTGTGGTGGTACCCCTTCTCAAGAAAGGGGACTGGAGCATGTGCTCTGATTTCCGAGGGCTCTCACTTTTCAGCCTTCTTGGAGGGGCTATGCCAGGGTGCAGCAGAGGGTTCCATTTGTTAGTTGCACCTCAGATTCAGCAGGAGCGATGTGGTTTCTGTTCTGGTTGTGGCCTTATCAGGCAGTGACCTCCAGCTTGCACTAGACTGGTTTGCAGGCACGTGTGAAGCACCCAGGATGGGAATCAGGAGGTCCAACCACTGTTATCAGCTGCCCATTCCAGGTTGTTGATGAGTTGTTTCCCCGAGTGGAAGATGTTAGAGAATTGTGGATCAATATGATTGTCATCGTGCAAGGTGATTAGGTCTTTAGCATGAATGCTCACCTGTTTCCTACACAGACACACATACACATATCACATCACATGCTCATAGACACACACACAACAGATGTTCACATGTGAGTGTTTTATCTGTTGCATGATTAATGAGATGATTGTGTGACCACCGAGTTAATAAAAGAGCTGCGAGAGGGGGCCGGAGTTTGGAGTTGTCTGGGATCAGGTGAGGAACTCGCAGCTCCAAGACCCTGGTCCGATCGGCTCCCCTTGCAAGTTAAAATGGATCGCGCTCTGTCTTGCTTTGTTCACGGGAATAAGTCTCTGAGTCAGCGAGGTCTACAAGTATAGACCTAACAGAAGAGTTTAAGTATCTTGGGGATGTGAGAGCAGAGCATGAGATTGACAGATGGAGTGAGATGGATGCTGTTCTAGGCTGTTGTGAGCATGAAAGTGAAACTGTCAATTTACTGGTTGATCTATGTTCCTACCCTCAACTGTGGAGTAGGAACATAACTGAAATAATCGTGGCTGTTATTAAGTTGGTTAGGAGCTCTGGGTAGTAACTGAAAGAATGAGACTGAAATACAAGAGGTGCAAATGAGCTTCTTTCGACGGGTGAGGTAGTAGGCTCTCCCTTAATGATGGGGTGAGGAACTCGGTTATAAAGGAGGGGCTCAGAGTAGAGCTTCCACTCCTCCACATCAAAATGTTGTGAAAAGTTTTCTTAACCCTGCGTCCTATGTCATAGTGAGAGTTTCAGTGAACGACTGCCAAATGCTAGTACTCCAGCCTAACATCATATATGCAAGACCTAGAAATGCTGGAGCCTTCTTTGGACAAAGAACCACTCAACGGTCCTGGACGCTACATCTTGGGTCTAGCACAGAGCTCGTACCCTATATTCTCAATGGTATGGGATTGTATTGATGACATACGACACACACATGTTACAGAACATGTTTTTAGCATGAATGAAAATGATAACGATTCTTCTGATCACTGTTTCCGAACTGGATTTGTTGTAAAATCACATAAATACAGGCTCTGCATAATTTGCAGATTGTCAAATTTTATTTCCATTCACGGCAATATTTAATACGGTTCCTCGAATGTCCTGCTTAGAGTCATGTCTGTGACTGTTGCTACGCACCACATCATATTGTATATGTTGTATGGTTCATCTGCTTCGTGTGTAGATTAACCAGATGATCAGCATAAACATTACCAAACTGTATAAAAAGGGTATCAGTCATGTTATGAATGCTTTATTAGACACAGTACATGACACAGAATACACTTTCACAGGGACTTATGTTCTTGCTTATTACAAACGGCAGCTTTTAAACTCTCAGTATGTTATTCATTTGGTCAAACCATTATCTGTCTGTCAAGTGTAAGCATTCTGATTTTTACATGCAACCTACCACTCTCAAATGGCCAGTAAAAACAAAGTTGTGGAAATGTAGCATTTTATAAGAAAGGAAATAAAAGATGAATTTTTATGTATCAATAGAACTTGTTTACTTTCTGCAGTAACAGCCTTTGCAAAACATGCAGTCACCTGTGGATTCTGAGTTTACAATCCTTCATTTGTTTTCATCCCTGCAGAGTGGACAACTTTTATTCTCTTGGCTCTTAACTTACTTAAGATTAATTAGGTTAACTTACTTAATCACTAAGTAAGCTCTTATGTGAGCTTACGTAGTGATGCAAGCACTTATAATTTCAATAAGATGTTAATTTGCTCCAATCAAATCCAATGTTACAGTCAAGCTGATTTCAATACATCTTTCAATAAACTTTGGTAACGTAGTAAAACAAAAAAAATATATCGCTACCTTAGTGATTCATTTGCTGCTGAAGCCAATTGAAAATAAAAGTATTTGCCCTTGTATTCACATCTGTGTATTATATAAGTAAGGCTACGTCTCACAGCTGGGGAGTGAAACAGCGAGTTTGAGAAAAGAGGAAAGTTTTGTTTTATTTGGTTGGCACAATAAAAAGATCCAGCCGAAATACTGGCTGTTCATTTGAGGAAAAAAGAAGCAAAGCCTCAGTGTACAGTACTGTGTAAACGTCTCAAAGCAACTCTCACTTCTTTGAATTTTGCGAGGAAAATGGGAGCAAGTGCAGTGATTTTTGAAACGTATTGAAACACACATGGAAGCCAAAAACAACGTCTGTACAATTCTAAAGTCCAAAAGCTGAAACGCGGCTTTTGGAACTAAACTCTGTTGATATTCACTACTGTACCTCCCTGATATCATTCGTCCATATTGATGATGATTTAAGATCTGTTGCCACTCATTTCAGTCCGGTTCTTGTGTAGTTCGGCTTTTTCTCTGTTTCCCTTCCTTAAGAGAAACAAATCACGTAAATCACTCAGTTCCTGTGTCGGAGCTTTGACAGATTTTTCTTCCTTTTTTAGGACGTGATTTGTAGATGTTGTTTATCTGCTGTAGACAGTTTTTTGTAATTCCCTCGGCCATGATGCTGTTCTTTAGCCATCACCTTGTTGGTACAGAAATATTATTCTATGCCTGTCAAAATGTGATATCTTTGGCATTTTTCACAGACATACCTAAAGAAGGGGAAACACACTGTGTTTTTGGAAGGCTGCAAGTGTGCCTACAAATATGATTTAAAATTGATTTCTTTGTGACGTAGTTTGATATGTGAGGACACATCACTGGTTCATCTCTTGAGTTAGGAGCATTTTTTATGCTTGAATGAGTTATAGGTCAGTGTTACATAACTGTAAGTGAAAAGCAGGCAACATCCAAACTTCGAAAAAACTTGAGAAAACCTGAAGAACTATTGCTCAAGAAAGTCTCTCTGCGGAAGAAAAATGTAAAGAAATGTTGTTGCTCAACAGTTTTACACAAAAGAACATTCAGCTGATTTAAATGATTTAGTCAGAGCTTGTCTCATGTTCCAGCTCACATACGTTGATTTTGAAATGTGGTTTTCTGACAAAGTCAAACTATTTATTTACACTATCACAGAGGTATAAGTGAACACTAATACATTGTCCACCTGAAAAACAGGGATCTTCTGGATCATCTTGTCTTGTTGCTGAGTTTTAAGTTGAACGGTTAATGTAGTTACAAATGATATAAAACAGGAACTGAGCATCCTCTACTTCTTTCGTGGCACCTTATCACCGAGCGGTACTTCATCCATCAGTTTCTGAAAAGACACCACAACGGTGATTTTAACATACCTTATAGTCATGCAGATGGCCAAAACACAAAATACATTCTGGTGAAGCAAAGATGCTCTATGAAACACACAAAATGTCTTTAGAGTCAGTATTCAATAGGGATGGGTACCGGTATCCGGTGCCACGATCGCACCGGTTCTGACATAAACGGTAGTAACCAGACCGAAAAGCAGCGCACATTTCGGTACTTTTTTTTGGTGCTTTTTTTCCTGAGCTGTGATACACTTCTAGCCAATCATTTTACGTTTCCGAGGATAGTAGGCGGGCCCAGGTACATACGTTCTTTTAGAGCAGAGCTACAGATTAAAAATGTCCAAGGCGAAGCGGTCAAAGTCTGGTCTTGATATTTGATAGCTTGCTGCGAGACCTCACACCGAGCACATCTACTGCGGGTGTGGTGCCTGTTATCGGACCCGGAGCAACATCCCCCAAAAACACGAAGAGCAGAGTCCTGGCCCCTAGCCCTGCCAGTGTAGCAGAAATGATGAGGATGATGATGCAGCAGCAGCCGTTCTTCTCTGCGTGAGTAGCTTAATGTTGTTCGTGTGTAATTTACGTTGAGTAGGCTAACCACGTTATTACATTAATGCATGTAAGGTGAACTAGCAAACATCATCATAGCTACATGCAGCTGTCTTCTTGTTTGATGGCAGATACTCCCTTCACCCTGGCTAAAAAGGCTAAAATGACCAAAGAAAAAGAGGGAAACAGCTGAACATGAGAGGTTTTGGACCAATTTTGTGTTCTCTATTCTTTAAGCACCGGTTTGAGCACCGTTTGAGCACCGGCACCGTTTCAAAAGTGCCGGTTTGGCACCGGTATCGGATAAAACCTAAACGATACCCATCCCCAGTATTCAATGTAGGTAATAAAAATACAAAATCATATTTCTGGGGCTACAGCTGCTGTGAGACAAAGCTCAATAAGCCAATTAAAGATTCATTCTCTGGCCAGCGTCTGTACCAGACACAAAAAAACATACTGTATAAAAACCAATACAATACACACGGATGACATAAGTACAGCAGCATCAATAATATGATGAGTGTGGATGCAAGTGTTACGGCTATATAAACAAAACACAACAAAACCAACCACGCTCACGCCTGCTTATGAAAACTAAAACAGAATATTTAGACCAAAACCTTTCAAATAACACCCAGCCTACTTCTAACTGGTGTGTCATCTTTTGGAACCCACCACTCAGTTAACAGGGAACAGGGAGAGGGGAAAGCTCACTGTGCTACTTATACAACCACTTCCTCATTAACTCGATGTCATTCATTTTTTCATTTAATTTTGGGTATTAAATTTTACCATTAACTGTGAAGGGTCCCCATTTCTGCCTGAACTCTGAGGTGGTTAATGAAAATATTCTACCAGTTGGTGTTTGCATGCTGGTGGTAGAAGTCTAACAGGGCAGTCTTACATGTCCCAAGTTGCTCAGTTAGGTTAGGATGAACTTTGCAGACTTGCTTTTTGTGAAACCAATTCTACATCTTTATGGTTAACGTGGCCGCTGCGGTCAGGATAAAAATGTTTTATATTGTAAAGGTGATAAGTTATTTACAGTGACCATTCCCAGAAACCAATGGACCTAAACAATAGCAGAATAACGATCCACATCTGAACTAAAGATGGCCAGCATAGCAATGAAATGAAATGATGAACTTATGTTCAGCAGTGAAATGTATATAGGTAATGATCCTCACCTCAAGAAGCCTGGTGTAGTAGGTGAAGGTGTCCTCCCCGTCCCTGTGGGTGTCCTCTACCTTGTACCTCCTGCAGGCCAGCAGCAGCTCGTTTGAGCTGTAGAGCGGTGCTGGGTCAATGGAGTGGCTATTGATCAGGCTCACCAAGTACTCCCGGTAATGCTTCCTAGAAACCAGCACACCACCAAAAAATTATTTATATATCAAGTGATATCAATGATCAATGAGTCTTAAATAGGGATTAAAAAAAATATGCCAAAGCCAACCAGAGTTGCTCATTTTGTGTGAATACATATATAAAAATTCCCCTCTCGCCCCTGCGGGCGGTTTATCCTTCAAGCTCGGGTCCTCTACCAGAGGCCTGGGAGCTTGAGGGTCCTGCGCAGTATCTTAGCTGTTCCCAGGACTGCGCTCTTCTGGACAGAGATCTCCGATGTTATTCCCGGGATCTGCTGGAGCCACTCGCCTAGCTTGGGAGTCACCGCACCGAGTGCTCCGATTACCACGGGGACCACCGTTACCTTCACCCTCCACATCCTCTCGAGCTCTTCTCTGAGCCCTTGGTATTTCTCCAGCTTCTCGTGTTCCTTCTTCCTGATATTGCTGTCATTCGGAACCGCTACATCGATCACTACGGCCGTCTTCTTCTGTTTGTCTACCACCACTATGTCCGGTTGGTTAGCCACCACCATTTTGTCCGTCTGTATCTGGAAGTCCCACAGGATCTTAGCTCGGTCATTCTCCACCACCCTTGGGGGCATCTCCTACTTTGACCTCGGGACTTCCAGGTTATACTCGGCACAGATGTTCCTGTACACTATGCCGGCCACTTGGTTATGGCGTTCCATGTATGCCTTGCCTGCTAGCATCTTGCACCCTGCTGTTATGTGCTGGATTGTCTCTGGGGCATCTTTACACAGCCTGCACCTGGGGTCTTGCCTGGTGTGATAGACCCCAGCCTCTATGGATCTTGTGCTCAGAGCTTTTCTTGTGCTGCCATGATTAGTGCCTCTGTGCTGTCTTTCAGTCCAGCTTTGTCCAGCCACTGGTAGGATTTATGGATATCAGCCATTTCTTCTATCTGGACATACCATACAAGGGCCTGTACTTCCATGATGGTTACTCTTGTTGCTCCTCTGATGTACTTATTGGTTGTTTCATCCTGGACAGGGATTCTGACACTCACTAGTCCTTGGGCTCCTTCCTTGTGATTAGCATACAGTCTCAGGGTGCGGGACTTGGGGTGAAACCCTCCATGCATGATAAGGGCTTCCTTGTTTTGATGTCAGTGGCTTCTATCTCCTCCTTTGACCAGCATTATCCCAGCAGGGTATGTGATGACAGGCAGGGCGTAGGTGTTGACTGCCCAGATCTTGTTCTTCCCATTACGCTGACTCCTCAGGACTCACCCTACTCTCTGCAGGTATTCAGTGGTTGCAGCTTACCTGGTGGCCTCTTCATGGTTCCAATCTGCCTGTGAGATTTCTAGGTACTTGCAGCTGTTCACAGTATCTGCAGTGTTGCCTTCTGGTAGTAAAATCATTGTCTTGATGTCAGTGGCTTCCATCTATCTATTCTTTTTTATTCTTTTTTATTTTTCATTCACTATTAGCATACAGCTTGTTGCCATCCATGTAGAGGAGGTTGCTGACGATTGCCTCATTTCGTAGTCAGTCTCCCTAGCATGTTATGTAGAGGAATTCACCAAGGGGGTTCAGGGCTATGCAGAATAGCAGTGAGGACAGGGCATCTCCTTGGTAGATCCCACAATTGATGGTGACCTGCGCAATCGGCTCGAAGTTGGCCTCTAGTGTTGTTTAACACATCCCCAACAAATTCCTGATTCAGGGATTCAGGATCGATGTGTGATGCATTGAGTAACAGGCTTTCTTGTGGTCATTCCAGGCAGTGCAGAGGTTGGTCAGTCGAGTCTTATAGTCTTGGGTGACTGCTCTATCTACCAGGAGCTGGTGTTTTGATGTCATCAAGTGCTTGCTCATTGGGGGTTATGTGATTTTTGGGATTTCTTTTTAACTGTAAGGTCTTTAACTTACAATGTAAACCGCATTGAGGCAAACGATTTAGCACTATAAAAATAAAATGGAACTTAACTGAATCATTTTTATGCATGGTTTAACAAGAGCAGTTCAAGTATTCTGGGACGCAGACAGAGGACAAAGAACTGTGAATTACTTTAATTATCAATTCCCTTATTTCTGTTTGTGTTCAAAAAGTTTTTAGCACACTTTTTTTTAAACTATAGTGTTTTGAAGCCATTTGAAGCAACCAACAAGGGTCACACAAGATTAAAGACAAGTGCTCCTTATGGACTGCCAGAGACTCTGGGATCTAAGGAACATATTACAAGCAAAGCAAATACTATTCATTAAAAGCTCCATACTCGCAGAGTCCAGCATGTCCAGGTTGGGTCTGAGCTCCACAGGCTGCATCTGACTGCTGCCCGCCCTCATCTTTTTGCTCTATTACTCCACACAGATCTAAAAGGAAGAGAGGTACCCATTTAAAAATATAGAAAAACATCTGTGAAAATCAATACAAAAAATTCCTTAATTGAAAAATTCATTATAATATTCAGAACTCCATTAATTCAGCCAGGTTTCTTCCTGTTAAAAGGGAGTTTTTCCTTCCCACTGTCACCAAGTGCTCGCTCATTTGGAATCATATGATTGTTGGGGTTTTGTTTTCTTTGTATTATTGTAGGGTCTTTACCTTACAATATAAAGTGCCTTGAAACAATAACCGTTGATTTGATTTGGGGCTGTATAAATAAAACTGAATTCAGATGTATTAGTATTAATTTGTATGAACATTTCCTAAGATAGCCAGTCATGGTGTCAAATCAACAACAACGTGTTACATTCTTTAAAAGAATGACTAAGCTAGCCAGGACAGAGTAGAGATTTATTTACTTGCTAAATCCTGTCCTGTCTGCCAGCTTTTTGATCTGAATGCACTGTTGTGGGTTTATCTGTTTATTTCTTCATTTCTATTCATCAAGACATAATAGAGTTACAGTTGTGACATTATAAGTGGTATACTGTATGATATCTAAGGCAGGACAGGCAGAAAAAAAGGGGGGGGGGGTTTGATAAAAGGATGGAGCATAAATACAAATGTTCGTGAGTGTGAACGAGAGAAAGAGCGAGAGCCCAAAGGCTGTCAGTCCCAGAGGGCCAGAAGTGACCGGCAACCAGCCCTGCTACGGGCCACCCACCCCCGTACAGTCCCAGGGCTCCAGGTGCCTAATAACCGCAGTATAATGAAACAGGTTACATTTTCAAGAACGCAAATATAAAAAGATTACCCTACAGAAAGCATGTCCCAGCGCCTAGAACAGGGGTGGGCAATCCCAGTCCACGAGGGCCGGTGTCCCTGCAGGTTTTAGATGTGTCCATGATCCAACACAGCTGATTCAAATGGCTAAATTAGCTCCTCAACATGTCCTGAAGTTCTCCAGAGGCCTGGTAACGAACTAATCATGTGATTTCATTAAATTTAAAGTCTTAGCTGTCACCTATAGGCCAAAGCGTCCCAGCTGCAAACTTTTTTAAACTGGTAGAAGAAAAAGACATTTGATGAACCACATTTCTCTTTCTGTACAAAGAGGAACAGACAAATGTGGAGTAAGTTTGCCAGAAGTGGAACAAATCCAGTTTCTTTGCAATAAGAAAGGATTTACAGAGCCCACCAAATTCCCTAAAATACAAATGGTAAATGGCCTGTATTTAAAACACTGATTACTTGGATTTGACTTTTTCAAAAACATCTTATTTGCATTTCACCCTTAGTTACTATAACGACCCAAGGGTCCAGCGCACCCTGCCTGGGATAGAGTTACTGGGAGTGGATTGTGTGTCAGTCACAGGCACTGGTCCTGGCGCTCCGATCCAGGCTTCTGACACTGGTACTGGAATGTCACCTTGCTGGTGGGGACGGAGCCTTAGCTAGTGGGTGAGGTTAGGAACTACTTACTAGATATAGTCGGGCTCACCTCAAAGCATAGCTTGAGCCCTCGAACAAGCTTCCTGGAGAGGGGTTGGACTCTGTTCCCCTCTGGAGAACTCGCTGGAAAGATTACATTATCACAGTCTGCTGTCCCCATGACTCAAACCCAAATAAGTGATTGAAAATGGATGGATGGATGATGTGCATTTTGAGATACTGGTTTAAGTATTATCAAGCATCCCTGGTTCAAATATTCTAATCAAAGGTGGACGTTTGTCATTGGTTGAACACCCTAGAAAAGATACAAGGTTTCAGGCACTCTGTTTAATTCCCAGATGAAAAGCAGAGTTATTTAGATTAAACGTTATGCACTTCTCTACTTGAGTTATAGCACTTACAAGGTTTTCAGAAAACACTGGGATTCAGACGGTTTAGTAGACGCATGGTAGGAATTTTGAAATCTTAGTTGGGCGTCCATGCCGCCTGCTCAGCATCAGCCTTTTACAGCTGAGTAGTTTAAAACACAGAGTTAATCCAGCTACTTCTGTCAGCAGTCACATGGTTTATTTTACGAGTTTCAGTCAGAATTCATTCGAGCAGAGGAAAAGCACTCGTGAAGGTTACAATGATCTTTCAGTGGCCTCTGACAGTGGACTCAACTCTCTGATTCTCCTGTGCCTGCACCTCTTTCACCTCTGCTGTATTTAATCATCAGTAATGACTAAACTTGGGCTCTCTCCTATAGTGTGTCTTTCCCTGTGCTGTTTTCCACTTACTTGTGGGGCCGTTGAGTGTGTCCTCACTAATATGAATGCCATGGAGAAAATATTAGAAAGAGCACAACTCCACAGCATCATCAAAAGTATTGAAACAAAAACTTTGATGGAAGAAACAGCCTACCTGTCTGAGTTCCAGGAGGAGGTTCAGTGTTGAAGGCAACTCCGTTATTCTGTCACGAAGATAAGATATGATGAGACGTAAAACAGGCACTGACCAGATAAACACATGAAAAAGAACGAAGGGTCTTTAGGATGACAGCAAAAACACAGAAGAGACAAAACGAAACGAGTAACGGCTCTAAACACGCTAACATCTCTGTCACATGACCCTGTGTTTTGAGTTTCTTGTGTTTTTATGTCATTTTGTGTTATGGTTTAACCCTTTAAGACCTACCATAGAACCAAGTCTGCCAGAGCTTATATTATATTTTTACATACTGTGGAGCCATTTTTGGGAGCATTTCAAGTTGCTATACATCAATACAACCATTAGAGCCAAAATTCTAATAATATGTCTGCATTAAGTGCATAGTAATTACATTTATTGCAAAAAAGTGCAATAAACTACAAAAAATTTAAAATCGTTTTTGTTTTTTTTAACATATATTTCTAGTTAGAGAAATTTAAGAGGTTTATCCCTCAAAACTGTAAATACAAAAAAGTTGCACAAAATAGTTTCCACAGGAAATTTATTTTGAGTGTCTTCATAGTTTTATTTTTGAAATACACCAATTTTTATATACTGCAGGAAAAACGAAAATAAATATTATGATGCAAATTTGCAAAAAAGCAGCATATGCATCAAAATAAACTATTTCCAGCAGTGCAATATGAGTCCTCAGCATCCCAGAAACGACACAGAAAGTCATAAAGTCAAAGATAACTTTTAAAAACACCAGTATAGGCTCATGAGGCCCTGATGGTAAAAAACTACATTTCTGCAAAATGACATCACTTCCGGTTTCGGGCAGGTCATGGCGGACATGTGATAGTTCACACTGACGTCTATTCCAATGTAGGAAGTGTTATGAACAGCTGATCGGATCGGCAAAGCGTGTTTCTGGAATATTATGTTTTTGTTCCTGCAAGAGCTTTTTATGCAGTTTTTGCAAAGCTTTATGTGGAAGGAAACTGTGACCGAGGACAAGCTGATGGCATCAGATGTAAGTACAACTCCTCCGGTTTCATATGCAAAACAAATTATTGCGCTAGCTTACGTGGTTGCAGAGCTACAAGGATTTAAAAGTAATTACGCAAAACGGAGCGTGCCCGCTCTGACCGGCTTTAAAGGGTTAAGGTTCATTTTGTAGTCCTGAGTTTATTCTATGTTAGCTTTTTGCACATTTAGGCTCCCCTTGTGTCTTTGTCCTCTGTGTCCTCTCTGTGTCTGTGTTTATGTGTGTTTGTGTGTCCTTGTCTCTTGTTTCCCTCTTCTCTTCCCATCCTTGTGTGTCATTCCACAGTTACATGTATGTGTGTTTACCTGGAGCAAAGCCTGCAGCCTGGATGGTTCCCAGTCTCTCAGATAGAAGAGACAGTCTCTAGGATGATGGGCATGCAGTCCAGACACCGTGCACTGGTCCACTGCACAGGTCTGATGGGAAACAAAAGAGAAAACGACAGCCATTGTTATTTTTCCCCTCAGTCTGCTCACGTAACACTGAAATTAATAAAAATAAAAAAACAAAAGGAAACTGTGACCCTTCACTAAACACTAATAGTGTTTTTAAAAGACAGGACATAAAAATGTGCAACTGAACTTCACACGTGTCATCATTTCGTCCACTTTCCCAGATGAAATACACGCAAAACTAAATTGTAATGAATGCATCAATGCTGGTTTCTGTTTACTGGAAAGATGTTGATGAACTTTTGCACCAAACACCAATGAATTGAACAAACACCGCAGCTGCCAACAGCTGTTTTGAATGTCTCATGTGAAACAGCCAAAAACAAGAAAAGAAATCTGTGTGCTGCATTCGTGTCATCAGTGAATTTATGTCGGAGAGCCTTTTCCAAAGCTGCTGAGGTCAAAGGTTGCACCTTCAAAACAAGAAATGCTGTGGCCCAGATCAAACATGAGGATCAGTGCCTCGTCTGCAGCGTTATGAAGTGCTTACTTTTGTTTCAGTCACTCAAGATTTCACACAAAACAAATCAAAAACAGTGTTTTAATGATCACATGCTGCGCTCCTTTTTTAGGGATAAAAAATAAATCTAAGAGAAAATTGCCAAAGTTGTACACGTGTTTTCACTACCCACAGTCTGTGTGAAATAATCAGATGTGGACTGGTTCTTTTTCTACTTCACCTGAGGACTCAAAGTGCTCTATAGAACTGGCCTAATTCACCCACTTACACTCTAATGTGTACATCGGAGAGCAGCGGGGTTAGTACCTTGCAGAAGGGCACTTGCATGCAGACTGTTGCAGCCAGGGACTAAACCACCAGCCTGAGCATTAGTAGATGACTACTCCACACCTCTCTGTCACACATGTATCCTAGGTAGAGTATCACATGGCTCAAATGACTCCTTGGAAAATGACACCATGAAGAGGACTGTATGTGACAGACTTACAGTGTGGAAAGGGTTGTTGCAGCCACTGCAGAACTGGTAACGACACTGTGAGCAGCAGAAATGCATGCAGCCTCCTTTAGACAGCGCATACTGAAAGCGACAGTTAGGACAAGCTAGAAGGAGGGAGGAAGGAGAGGACACACAGGTAGCATTACATTCAAGAAAACCATTTTAGTCTGACGTACTTTCAACACCTTTCCTGACATAAATGAGTTAACTTTACTTATATATACTTGTTACACAGTTAATGTCATGGATCTCAGCACTCGATGACCTTGCTCTGTAAGTTTATATGGCTGAGCTGCTTTGGCTCCTAAACGCTTTCATTTTGTAATAATAGCACTTAAAGCTGATTGTGGAATATTCAGGAGGGAAGACTTTCACCAGCTGACTTGTTTCAGCAGTGGCATCATGTTACAGCATCACACTCAAATTCAGGGAGCTCTTTAGAATAACACAAAGGCAAACTGCATGTCTAGGTGTCATATACCTGTGGCAACAGACTGAGCACACCTGAATTCAAACAGAGGTGCGGCCCAATACCTTTGTTCATATACTGTAACCTTACTCGGTTACACAGCATGGACAGGAGGATAACAACGCATGCATAAATGTGCATGTTTGTGTACTTACACCACAGACCTGTCTGAAACATACATAGACATCATGAGACATAGTTTGCAGAGCAGCAACACAACACAGAGTGCATTATGGGCTGTTCATAATCATAATGCTAAGACAGAGATATGCTCAGCTCTGTAAGTGTTTGGTTTCAGATTTGTACGTCCCACAGAAAGCTTCTCATGGTGGGTTTTTTTGGCCATGGATGAAACAAACTTCACGATGAGTGAAAACAAATGAATATCATATGAAACTGCATTTTATTTTTTCAATACAACATCCTATGACATCACAATGATGCGCCACCGTGACAGGCTCATGTCATCATATAGTAGTTATGATGCTTTAATGATAAAACGTTAAAGTTTGCTCTTGTTTTCCACTTTTATCAGAAAAATTACTGGCAGAAGCCAGGACTAAACACTGAAGTTCACACATGGCATCAATTTGAAAGACTTGAGCTGAGTGTGGTAGCAGGGTTTCGTTTGTGGCTGCACTGCAGCCAGCCCGGAAACACAAAAGATACAGCAAAAGAAGTGTTTGTGACCACCCCTGTGTTGTGTTGTGTTAACCAGCAGCACAAAGCTTGCCATAGTGGCGCTATCAACTACATGATGAGAGATGTTGGACCCACAGCATGTGCAGCCAGTCCAGGCATCGCTGTGAGGTGTGTCAAAGCTACGTAGAGCCATGGCAGTGACTGAGGGCAGAGTCAGGGCTGCGGGTCTCTCCCCTGCCCTCTGGGGAGGCCCAGACAGCAATGCTGAGCCTGCTGTTGCCCTCGTGGGGAGAGTTTGGGAACATCTGCTCCACAAGATCACCGCCGCCGGTTCAAGGGCTGTCAGATGGAGGCAAAGGATCACACGTTTGCCTACGCTTGGAGGCTCCGTGTCATGGCAGCCAGGTAGCTGCAGTCAAACCCTGGGAAGGAGGAAAAGGTGGCTGCTGGAGTTTGTCGTCAAGTACCAACTCATTGAGAAGACAGCAGAATGGGTCCTCGGCCATCGGCCAGGGAGCCTTGATGCAGCAGTGACTTTGGTGGACAACCAAGTACTACGGTGGATGGAGGACCCTGGGTGGATATAGTCGTCGGTGGGGAATCTGCCTGTGCCGGCCCCGAGGAGAAGAATCCTCGGCTCTCCTCCAGCACCACCGACTGTTGCGCCCCACAGAAACTCCCTACTGACCTGTTCTCCTCTGCTTCCCCTCTGCAGGTCCTGGGAGCTACAGGCACTGGACCCATCTCACAGGAAGTCACACAGACGACAGGGCAGGAGTGCTGGTGCGGGCATCCACACGGAGTGCCCACTGATGGAGGTGGGACAGGTTTTCCGTGTCACTGGCCTCCCAGCACCTTCCCCTGGCCTGGGAGTGACGTACAACGTTCCAGTAAGGCACCAAAGGGCTGTACACCAGGCTATGGTGGACTCAGGCTGCATGCAGACCTTGGTCTACCAAACTCTGGTTTGACTCTGGGCGTTGTTGGAGAAAGAGTGGGTTTAGATCCCGTGTGTGCAGCCATAGTGCCCGTTGAAATTAGGTACAAGGGCAAAAAGCATGGAGTCAAACCTGCTGTTAGCTCATGCCTGAATCTTGGGAGGTGGGGGCTATGATTTCTGGCTTAGTTCAGTGGGTTCAGGGGTGGGAGGCTGGGTAATGTAGCTCCCATCCATCCATCCATTTTACACACCAAAGTGTTCCCAGGCCACCCGAGAGATATAATCTCTCCATTGTGTCCTGAGTTTGCCCTGGGGCCCCACTGAGACATGCCACGAGGAGTCATCCTTGTCAGATGGCACTACCACCTCGACTGCCTCAGCTCTGGCCAGTTGGTTAATTATGCCTCCCCTTTCCTTAAGATATGTAGTATGCAGTGGTCCCAGCATACTACATATCTTAACTAGGGGTGCAACGATACACAAAATTCACGGTTCGGTTCGGTTCGATACTTTGGTGTCATGGTTCGATATTTTTTTCAATACAAAAAAAAAATGTTCATGCCTTTTTAATTTGTAATTTATTAAAATTATAAATATATATTTTAACTCAAAAGTACAGTTTTTAAATTTAATGTTGCTGAAACAACAAAGTAATAAAAAAAATAAATCTAAGATCGAGAAATCACTCATCTTTGGAAAAGAGAGTTTATTACAGAGAAATGGCTCTTTCCAAAATAAAAGCTCTACTATACGCTTCTTCTGGGCTATATTCTCAGCAGCATATTAAACATATCAGGTCCCCATAAGGAGAATCCTGTGCTAACGGCTGTCTAAATGACTCGGGTAAAGTTTGTAGCATGCGTGCTTGTTGTTTTTGTCTGCTTCCACTTGTCTTTGCACTAGGATGATGTCGGAGTAAATGTGCAGTCATATTCGTTGTGTTCCCACTAGTGCTGTCAGCGTTAATCTGAAATGACGTTAACGCCACAACACGGCAAATCTCCGTTAACGAGCTACCGCGGATCGCCCCGTGCGTGGGGCTGGACGGCCAACAAGCTAACAAGCTAACTGCGCTAACACACTAGTTCCCACCCATGTAATTGAGCATTGCGTGGCACATCCAACATTCTGTTTTACTTTTGACCTTCAGGGTCATGCTTCACATGAAGACCAAATTAGTTCCAAACGCCAGATCTGAATGAGGGTGGGGGAGGTTCAGTTTGCTATGTTGCTACGAGCTTAGCTTCTGTCTTGCTAGCTTGCGCTGTGCTCAGTGGATCTGCGCTCGACAGTGCAGCCTAGGCGGATAAGTCGAACGCAGATCCACTGAGCTCTCAACACAGACAGCATCGTCAGAAGAAAAGTTGATAAAATAAATTAAACATGTTGTATTGTTCGATACATATGCGTACCGAACCGAAAGCACTGCATCGAACGGTTCAATATCGATACGAGTATCGTTGCACCCCTAATCTTGACCTCTTAAGTACCAACACCCCCAGATACGGGGGCAAAAGCGAGGAGATCGCATTTAGGGTTAGGCATGTATGCTTAAGAGGTTAAGGACAGTCCAGTCAGAGGACTGGAAGTGACAGCTGAAATAACTGGAAACACAAACGCAACAAGCTGACCGCCCCTGTGTTGTGTCGTGTCAGGTGAACCAGCAGCAAATTTTTAGAAAACTTGACCTCTGCCCTTAACCTTAAGGTTGAGGTAACCAGGATTGTCTTGCCTCATTTTCAAGTTATCACATTCACAAACTTGGCTGCCCATGCATCACAGGACTTTAGTGAAGAGGACTCCATGGGTTACGTTTACACAACTAATCAGAGTTTGTGTGTGTTCATATGTGTGTACTTACTGATGCCGTTGTCTCTGAGGTATCCAGCCAGGCCCTGTCTCTGATATTCTGGATCATTCTCTCTTTTCCAGGACTGGAACTGTTCACAGGACAGACCAGCATGCTGAGACTCCCACTGCACACAAACAATGTTTACCAATGAGTACAGAACAGAGCATATAAAAATGAATTACTATTGTAACAGTTACATAGAAAGATATTTATAATCACATAATATTTCATTTTCTTTTAAATTAGAAACATTTATAATATTTATAAAGGCTTGGATTGCACACAAGCACAAGTCTACGAGGACTACTTCACAAAATAAAATATTAGCCCAGGGGTGTCAAACTTATGAGCCCCATCTAGCCCATAATATAATTATATATACATCCCACCACGTGTCACTTATTAACAGCCTGGAGGCAGGGGTGAGACTTTATTTTGATGGGCACACCGTGCTGCCCATTACATTCCTAGACAGACTGGGATCATACCATTAGGTGAAAGAAGGAAGGGGGGGAGTAAGTATAGTGGTACAGCCAGGGTCTTTGAATCAGACGTCGTGCATGAGATCACTCTGCAGCTTGTTGTCTCAGTAAATGATTTCAAATTCTCAGATGAGTCCACATTTCCATCTTTCACTCGCTGCTGCCACATCTCAAGTTTTCTGACAAGTGATGTGAGTTTATCTGCCAGATGTGGGAGCTGAGCGTTTGTGCCCTGCATCTGCACATTCAGTTCATTGAGTTTCAGGAACATGTCACTGAGGTATGCCCGTTTCATGAAAACGTTGTTACAGTTAAATCTGTTGGTAAGATCACTGCCCTCTTCATTCAAAAACATGCAGACCTCCTCTCGAAGTTCAAAGAGCGTGGACGGCACCGTCCCACGTAACAGCAGGTGGAACTCACTGTGATGCAGAGCTGTGGCCGGAGCCCGTTTCTTCACACAGTGAGGAGAAAATCCAGGCTTTCACAGGTCGTGTTTTGATGCAGTTGACTGTGGCGACGACATCACTCATTATGTCATTCAGCTCAGGACTCAGCTGTTTACACACTAGTGCTTCGCGGTGTATCTTACAGTGCGTCCGCTGCACATTGGGGGAGACGTGTTCGATTAACACTTGCAGCCCTCCTGGCTTCCCAGCCACAGCCGTCTGTGCAGATCCCCACACAGTCCTCGATGTTTTTGAACAGTTTCTCTGCGCTGGCTCTGGCAGGAACTTGTTTGCAGAAAAGCAATTCCTCCCTCAGCATCTTCATCAATGAATCTGACATACGTTATCAGCAAACAGTATTAATTCCTCCGTAACTGTGTGCGGTTTTTCACACAGTGCTCGGTAGGCAACTTTATAGGAGCTGAGCTGAGCATTGCCAGCACAGATGCAGCTTTAGTAAAGAGACACTGTTGAGCAGTTTTTGTCTGAAAAGGTCAGCTGACTTGTCTTTGTGCTCTGGATGTTTTGTCTCCAAGTGGCATCTTAGCTTGTTAGGCTTTAAACTGTCACAAGCTTGCACTTTAAGACAGACGACACACTGCTGCCTCTCCTCATCACCCACCGCTGTGCAGGTGAAGCCAAAGGCGAGATATGCTTTATCATATTTTATAGTCTTTGGCTTGGAAGCAAATTTGATGATGCTTCATCCCCGTCAAAACCCGTCCATTATGCTAGCAAGGCCCAAGCATTCTTTTTTCTTTCTTTATTCATACCAGCCCCCCCCCCCCCCCCCCATCGCACACTGTTATTATGTTTTCCCCACTGTGAGGGGGAAATGTAATGATTCCTTCAGTTTCGTATTTTTGGACTATTTAGGACATAACTTTAATGTTAAGGTTCTTAAAAGAGTTGTGAAGAGCAGATGTGCTTGGAATGTCATATTTTTATGGCTTAACAAATGGATAAGACTGCAGCTCTGCAGAAAAAGTGAAACCAAACATAAAGTGGTAAGAAAACAAGAATACACAAAGAGAAACTTACAGGCTTTTTACAGTGAGCACAGAAACTGTTTCGACATTGAAAACAGGTGACCTTCAACTGGTCTCCATCATAGATGAATCCATATGAGCACTGAGGAGAACAAACACGAGAAGGGAAAGGAGAGGACAAGATAGAAATTTCATTGTACAATAACACTATAACGCAATCATAGTCCATGAAAATGACTTCTTGTATTCGGTTGAGTTGTTTAAGTAAAAAGGTGTTTTTAATTAAATCATTTCAATGGATCTTGAAAGCTCCATGACACAGAGTGCACAGACTCTCATGTAGTTACCAAGCACTCTGCAAGCAAGAACACAGGGTAAGATTAATTCATTCATTACAGCCTTTTCAAAATAAATTGCTGAACTAATAACTGGCAATGAGTCAGTCATATTGTTGAGGAAGAATTTTGTCCCACTCTTTGCAGAATTGTTTTAATTCAGCCACATTGGGGTGTGTGAGCATTTTTAAAGGTTATGCCAAATAGGAACATTTTTCTTCATTTGTAGATACTGACCCTGTGCACGAGAAAATGCTAACTTCCTGGTTTGAGACCGGATGTAGGGTTGTATATTTCCGGTAGCTTTACTTTGCGGTCAATCGCTACTGCGAAGATATCCTCCAAAACCATGTCCAAAACTCGAAAACGGAAAGATTGCGTTAAGTTACAAAGAGCAGAAGGTGGGAACACTCACCACTGTTGTGTCATAAAAAATCTAATGATCAATTTTGACGTTTAAAGCGTTTAGATCGATCAGTTGTTTACATCACTCAACACAAGCAGAACTACATCACTGCAGCAGAAGACACATCGTCCACATTCAGAAGCACATCTCTGTATAGTGACTGGTCTCATGATTTAAACAGGCAAATGTTCAGCATTCAAACTACAGGTGAAGAATAGTCAAACCAGATGTTTCCCGTTATGTCGAGATCAGCTAGTCAAGTACACACCTACACAGCATGTTAACAAACCGTGAAAAAAGCCACACAAAAAATGAATGATTGCTGGTAACGGTTTCTATACATTAGTATTTACGAAGGATATGTTGTGACTTGCCTTCAAAATTACAGTGGTCCCTCGCTATAACGCGGTTCACATTTCACCTCGCTGTTTCGCAGATTTTTTAGTGCAAGTTTGCACGTTTTTTTTTTACGTCACATTGTGTCCTGCGTCCTGATCGCTGCAGACGATCTCCTCCGTGACGTCTCTCCTGTACAGTACAGAATCGCTGCATCCATCGCTAGCAATGTGACTCTGAAGTGCAGTGCTGTATGTCCACGATGTCCACCAAACGTTTTGCACCGTCAAAAAATAAAATCGGCTACTTGATTTCACCTATCCTGGTTATTTTTAGAACATAACACCCGCGATAAACGAGGGACAGCTGAGAAATATAACATTTGAATCCCTTTTCTCTTTTGCTCTGAGGCGCAGGAAAAAATATCAACAAGTCGATGAACATCATTTACAGATATATTGGGTAAATGCCCGAGACATCTATAGAAATGTAAATCGCCGCTTGATTCATTCATTTGCTAAACTTGTTTTGGACCGTAAACCAGGCGCGAATAGGACACCGGAAACAAAGCTCCCCACAGGAGTTTCCGCACCGGAAGTAGCATATGCTAACGTGCACATAGTCCATTGGCTCTCATTATGGTTTACTGGAGTCCCAGTGCCTCTGAAATGGTTCTGTACCCTGTTCCAGACTGACAGACATCAGTGACTTTGTTTCTCACCTGCTTTCCTTCTCATTTTTAACCCTGTCATGTCTAGTACAGCAGTGAAATTGGGGAAGAGGTAAATATTTTTCCCAGCACTGGAGTTACATATAGAACCTTCTCCCTGTGAGCCATTGTGATGGGAGTGTTGGGGTCTGTTTTGCATCTGTGTCACGGACTCTGAAGTTAGTGTTCATCCTCCAGCTTCACTGTGTTTATGTCATGCTAAAATAGCTGTGTCGCTAGTGATCACGTAGCACATCATCATGTACCAGCTAGCCCAACTTCAGTAACCCTACAAACGTCACTGCTGTTTAGTTTAATGTCTTCATTTATGTTGGAAGTGATAACAGAGCTGTACGTTTGAATTTGTTTCTGAACTCCCTCAGTCAGGACATGCTATATTGTATTTAGATGGAAGCTAGCGAGCTAACTTCCTGCTAACTTCTAACTCTGTCAAATGTCATAAATTCCGTTTTCATGGATGCCTGGATGTTAAACTCAATTGTTACACCTGGTAGAGCAGAACGCTGATCATTTTATTACAGATGGAAGAATTTAGACAATTTTTCAACTCTCAGTGATGCCGCAGTGATCGTTTGACCTATGAACCTGCAGCAGAGTTTGGGCCCAGGCACGGCTAGTGACGTCAGACTTAAAGACTATAGCTTCCATCTGGGAAAAGTGAGCTCTTCACTGGTCACCAATTCAATTTCAAAGTTTGCAAAACTACTTACTGCACTATTGTTTCATATAAAGAAAATTGAATCTTTAACACATGTGAAGCATCAATAATCCAAAAACGTGTACTCAAACTTGCATCACTTTTAAATAGAAATTAAGTAATTACATTAAGTAATTTGTTCATTGAGATTTTGTTGCAAATATTGATCCTGTACTCACGTGACAGCACCAGAGAAATTTGGGGTCCTTGATTAAAGCCTGCTCTGTCAGCTTCTTGTGAAAAAGCTCGTAGACTTCTGGCTCTAGACACTCTCGCAGCTGTGAAGACCAAGTTTTAGAACGTTAACTTCACAGAATGTACATGTAAAGACTGATTTACCTGTCACGACTAGTCCTGTTCTTCCTGTAAAAACATTTGTACAGAGTAGAAGATCTCTGGAAGATCTTCACCAAGTATGGTGTCGGTCACTCTTTCCCAGGTTTTACTCATACTGCAAACAATGCGTTGTATGTTTGTCACTCTTAAATATGAACACCTTTAATAAAATAACACAAGTAAAGACAAAATGCCGTTTCTAAGTGACGTGTTTCTTATTAAGAGGAAAAAAATCCAGACATACGGTGGTGGGTGAAAAAACTCTTGCCCCCTAATAACTGGTTGAGGCAAAAACTGCAATCAGGAGTTTCAAATAAGTTGTTAGGATGCCTGGGTCGTTGTCCCAGGGTTTTTGAGTTTATTATATTATTTATTATTTCTAGTCTTGCTTTCTTTGAGTTCTGTCTTATGGTTTATGTCTGTCTTCTCTAGTTGCTCTGTCTCCCCTGTCAGCTGTATCCCCTTGTCTAGTTGGCGTCTCTGTGTATCCTTAGTTGCTATATCCCCGTGTCCAGTCAGTGTCTGTGTCTGCCCTGGTCCCACGTCTCTGTTCCCTCTGTTGCAGTGCGTGCGAGTCTGTGTCTTTAGTTCAGTTTGTGTCATGTTTCCTGTTTTATTTTGAAGGTCCTTGTCTGAGGTTAATGTATCTGGTTTTGCTTCCCCTTGTCTCGTTAGGCCTGATTTGCCCCAGCTGTGTTTCCCTCCTGTTATTCATTCCCAGATTGCTCCCTCTGTGTATTTAAGCCCTGTGTTTCTCGGTGTCTGTGTCGCGATTTACCGTTTATTTTGCTGTGTGTTCTGTCAGTCCTCTGGTTTAAGTTTAGTTTGATTTTTTCCAGTTATGTTATATTTTGAGTTTTACATTAAAGCTGTTTTGAGTTCACGACTGTCTCCGGAGTCTGCACCTTGGGTCCTATTCCTGTCTGAACACAGCCACACATAACATAACTGGCATGAGTCGTTAACAGCGCTGTGGAGGAATTTCGGCCCACTTGTCTTTGCAAAATTGTTGTAATTCAGCCAAACTGGAAGGTTTTTGAGATTGAACCTTTTTAAGGTCGTGCCATGGCATCGCAATCATGTTCAGATCAGAACAGTGACTCCAAAGTCTTCATTTTGTTTTTCTTCAGCGACTCTGAGGTGGACTTGCTGGTGTGTTTCGGATCATTGTCCTGCTGCAGAACAGAAGTGCACTTCAGCTTGAGGTCATGAACAGATGGCTGGACATTTTCCTCCAGGATGTTTTGGTAGACAGCAGAGTTCATGGTTCCATTTACCACAACAAGTCTTCAGGTCCTGAGGCAGCCCCAGACCATCACACTACCACCACCATATTTTACTGTTGGTGTAATGTTCCTTTTCTGAAATGCTGTGCTACTTTCACTCCAGATGAAATGGCACATCACACTTTCCAAAAAGTTAAAGTTTTGTCTTGTCAGTCCGGAGAATATTCATCAATCATCAAGATGTTTTCTGGCAAAACTGAGACGAGCCTTTATGTTCCTATTGAGTCAGTCCTGGTGTAACTTTGGTCAGCCGGCCACTCCTGGAAAGGTTCACCACTGTTCCATGTTTTCACCATTTCTATGTTTTTATACTTATTTTTTATACAAGAGATATCAATTACTTATGTTCTCATTTGTTCCTGAATTTCCTTGGATCACAGCAGGATGTCTGGTCCTGTTTAAGTCTTATTTAAGAGATTTCTTAAAGTGCTTTTAATTTTTAATCACTTTTTCCACACAGGGCCACAATAATAATAATAATAATAATTATTATTATTATCATAACAATAATACTAACACCCTCATTTTGTGTTTACTTGTGTCATCTTTGTCTAATATTTAAATTTGTATGATGATCTGAAATATTTCAGTGTGACAAACATACAAAAAATAGGACCTCAGGAATGAGGCAAACACCTTCTCACACCACTGTGAATAAAAACTGGTGCTGACAGTCACAATCACAGGTATTAATATAATATTAATACTTCATTTCACCCTTTGTCTCCAGTAATAGAAATATAAAGATTCCAGACCTCAACACTGATTGTAACGCACTAACTCTAACACAGGTGTTCCACAGACTGACCTGGACATGCACTGCATTAGGACATAATGATATGACCAAAATGAAAGTGATTACTACCCCTCTCTTACAATATTACTCTCATGAATGTAAAAAAATCGGAATAAAAATTAAAGTTCTGTATAATTAGTAAGCCTAGAAAAACAATATTGCAATAACTAAAGATACATGTCGTGTACATGTTCAGGTTTTTGATATTTTATGGGCAGAACTATAATCGATGACATAAGTAATAATCTGAGAAAGGAATGAAAATATGTTTTACTGTTAAACAGGAGAAAAAACATAATCAGTCCCTCCAAAACTTGCAGGAAACAGCATTTTGAAACTGCTGCTCAGCAGCCTGTAATTCATTTTCAACCCAAACAGCAAAGTTAGATGTTGTTTGTCAACTGAATTTTCTGGCAACCAAACGTTTGTGTACAAGAATGTTGGTACATTAACCTCTTGTATATTTTGTACATTGTCCAAAATATTGGATTGGAAATAAACTCAAAGAAGTAGAGACACTAAATCGTACCCTGCTCAGCTAACAGCTAACAGCTAACAGAGTGAAGCCAATGTTCTGCTCATTAATATAACATCAAGACATTTAATCCATTTTAGAAAAGCTCTGCAGAGAAACAACAACTGAGCAAAGAAAAAACAAAAAAATGCAGTTCATTGTTTTACTGAACTGTAAGTGATGGCAGGCTTTATAGTTGTGGTTGACAAGATGACAATGTAGCAGTCAGCGAGAGGAGAGACATTCTCATTCCTTTCCCGGTTTATTTGCTTCCTACCTGGATGTCCAGGGTGGAGAAGTAGCTGTTGAGGTGTTCGGGGTCATTGATGTCAGGCTCCCAACAGACTGGACACACCATGTCTCTGATGTGTTTGTCCCTTACAGCGATGGTAAAGTGCTGCTGAAAACAACCACAGCACACAGAGCACTGACACGACGTGAGAGACTGCATCTGAGAAGGGGAGGTGGGAGGAAGTAGAAAATCAAGAAATGGAAATCATTCAGAAAATTATTTAGTGACTCAAAAGCATCTGTCAAGTAACCCTAACTTTGCTGTGAGGGAAAACCGAGAGGCAGATGGGACATTCTTTGGCGAGCACTCGCTTGATAAATTCCCTGTCGTGGGACTCTTGCACTGCCTGCACCACATCTTCTAGGGAATAGGGGGCGCTGTGCTCCAGAAGAAGCGACAGTGCCAGCTCACAGCGACCCCAGCTGGGTAGATCGTAGACTGCTAGAAGCCACCGACATACACGCTAAAAAAACAATAAAATCATGTTAAAATAGACTTCACATTTTCTACCAGTAATGCCAAACATGGTGTCTTTGTAAAGTACTGTGTAACAGTTGCAAGTCACTCCTCATTTCTGTGAAGAGAAGCCTGAAGGCTTCTCTTCACTGGCTTCCTGTTAAATCTGGAGTCTTAAATAACTAATCCCCAAAAGTGGATTTTGTTCATCTGGACGTAGCGTTTTCAGTGGGAGAAATAATTTGTTACTCATCCAAATGACTTCTTCAGTCTCAGCTGACTGATCCAGCTAAATCCAGTGGAGTGGTTTGGTTTAAACTAGATTAAAGCCAACAATGGTCTTAAAAAATTCTATATTTTAAAATAAAATGATCTCCTCCTTGAATCGCTACCTTATCGTGGTGGAGGGGTTTGTGTGTCCCAGGGATCCCAGGGGCTATGTTGTCTGGGGGCTTTTGCCCCCTGGTAGGGTCTCCCATGGCAAATTGGTCCTGGGTGAGGGACCAGACAAAGAGCGATTCAGAAGACCCTTATGAAAAGAATATCGAGGGAACAGTTTAACCTGCCCGGGATAGGGTTACCGGGGCCCCGCCCTGGAGCCAGGCCCGGGGAGGGTGCCCGAGGGCGAGCGTCTGGTGGCCGGGCCTTAGTCCATGGGGCCCGGCCGGGCACAGCCCGAGGAGGAGACATGGGCCCATCCTCCCGCAGGCCCACCACCCGCAGGAGGCGCGCCATAGGGGTCGGGTGCATTGTGTGCCGGGTGGCGGCCAGGAGCGGAGGCCCTGGCGGACTGACCCCCGGCTGCCAAGACTGGCAATAGGGACATGGAATGTCACCTCTCTGGTGGGGAAGGAGCCTGAGTTAGTGCGTGAGGTTGAGAGGTACCGGCTAGATATAGTCGGGCTCACCTCTACACATGGCTTGGGCTCTGGAACCAGTCTCCTAGAGAGGGGCTGGACTCTGTCTCAGTCTGGAGTTGCCCCTGGTGAGAGGCGGCGGGCTGGGGTGGGTATTCTAATATCTCCTCGGCTTGCTGCCGGTACGTTGGGGTTTTTCCCGGTGGACGAGAGGGTTTGTTCCCTGCACCTTAGGGTCGGGGAACGGGTCCTGACTGTCATCTGCGCTTATGCTCCGAGTTCGGAGTACCCAGCCTTCTTAGAGTCCCTGGGGGGGGGGGGGGGGGTGCTGGAGGGTGCTCCACCTGGAGACTGTTGTCCTGCTGGGAGACTTCAATGCTCACGTGGGTAACGGCAGCGAGACCTGGAGGGGCGTGATTGGGAGGAACGGCCTCCCTGATCTGAACCCGAGCGGTGCTTTGTTATTGGACTTCTGTGCTAATCACAGTTTGGCCATAACGAACACCCTGTTCGAACATAAGAGTGTCCATAAGTGCACATGGCACCAGGACGCTCTAGGCTGTAGGTCGATGATCGATTTTGCAATCGTATCACCAGACCTGCGACCATATGTTCTGGACACTCGGGTAAAGAGAGGGGCTGAGCTGTCAACTGATCACCACCTGGTGGTGAGTTGGATCAGGTGGCGGGGGAGGACGCTGGACAGACCTGGTGCACCTAAACGCGTAGTGAGGGTGTGCTGGGAACGTCTAGCAGAGGCCCCAGTCCGCGAGATCTTCAACGCACACCTCCGGCAGAGCTTCAACAGCATTCCGAGGGAGACTGTGGACATTGAGTCCGAATGGACCATGTTCAGCGTCTCCATTGCCGAAGCTGCTGCATTGAGCTGCGGCCGCAAGGTGGTTGGTGCCTGCCGTGGTGGTAATCCCCGAACCAAATGGTGGACACCAGAGGTGAAGGGAGCCACCAGGCTGAAGGAGTCCTATCGGGCTTGGTTAGCCTGTGGGACTCCGGAGGCAGCCGACAGGTATCGACAGGCCAAGCGGAATGCGGCTCGGGCAGTGGCTGAAGCAAAAACTCGGGTGTGGGAGGAGTTCGGAGAGGCCATGGAAAAAGACTTTCGGACTGCCTCGGAGATTCTGGCAAACCGTCAGGCGTCTCAGGAGGGGAAAGCGGTGCTCTACCTGCACTGTGTATAGTGCTGGCGGAGCGCTGCTGACCTCGACTGAGAAAATTGTCAGGCGGTGGAAGGAATACTTCGAGGACCTCCTTAATCCCACTGACACGTCTTCTGAAGAGGAAGCAGAGTCTGGGGATGAGGGGAATGACCCGCCAATTTCCGGGGGCGAGGTCACTGAGGCAGTTAAACAACTCCTTGGTGGCAGAGCCCCTGGTGTTGATGAGGTCCGCCCCGAGTTCCTGAAGGCTCTGGACGTTGTAGGGCTGTCCTGGTTGACACGCCTCTGCAATGTTGCGTGGAGATCAGGGGTAGTACCTGTGGACTGGCAGACCGGGGTGGTGGTCCCCATCTTTAAGAAGGGGGACCGGAGGGTGTGTTCCAACTACAGGGGGATCACACTCCTCAGCCTCCCTGGGAAAGTCTATGCCAGGGTGCTGGAAAGGAGAGTTCGTCCGCTAGTCGAACCTCGGATACAGGAGGAACAATGCGGTTTTCGTCCTGGTCGCGGAACACTGGACCAGCTCTTTATCCTCTCGAGGATACTTGAGGGTGCATGGGAGTTTGCCCAACCAGTCTACATGTGTTTTGTGGACTTGGAGAAGGCATTCGACTGTGTCCCTCGGGGTGTCCTGTGGGAGGTGCTGCGGGAGTATGGGGTGTCTGGCCCATTGCTACGGGCCATTCGATCCCTATACAACCGTTACAAGAGCTTGGTTTGCATTGCCGGCAATAAGTCGGACTCGTTCCCGGTGGGTGATGGGCTCCGCCAGGGCTGCCCTTTGTCTCCGGTTCTGTTCATAATTTTTATGGACAGGATTTCTAGGCGCAGCCAAGTGGCGGAGGGCTTTCGC
Source organism: Mchenga conophoros (assembly GCF_057382185.1). Taxonomy (NCBI): domain Eukaryota; kingdom Metazoa; phylum Chordata; class Actinopteri; order Cichliformes; family Cichlidae; genus Mchenga; species Mchenga conophoros. Next base: position 35,388,429 of record NC_140543.1, on the reverse strand, counting down.
TTTGGTGGCCTCAGAATCTCATCTCTGATTTTTGCGGATGATGTGGTTCTGTTGGCTTCATCGGGTGAGGGCCTCCAGCTCGCACTGGAACGGTTCGCAGCCGAGTGTGAAGCAGCGGGAATGAGGATCAGCGCCTCCAAATCTGAGGCCATGGTTCTCAGCCGGAAAAGGGTGGAGTGCCCACTCCGGGTCGGGGATGAGTTTCTGCCCCAAGTAGGGGAGTTCAAGTATCTCGGGGTCTTGTTCGCGAGTGATGGGAGAAGGGAGCCGGAGATCGACAGACGGATTGGGGCTGCAGCTGCAGTAATGCGGACGCTGCACCGGTCCGTCGTGGTGAAGAGGGAGCTGAGTGTAAAAGCGAAGCTCTCAATTTACCGGTCGATCTATGTCCCTACCCTCACCTATGGCCACGAGCTGTGGGTAGTGACCGAAAGAACGAGATCGTGGATACAAGCGGCAGAAATGAGCTTCCTCCGAAGGGTGGCTGGCCTCTCCCTTAGAGATAGGGTGAGAAGTTCGGCCATCCGGGAGGGGCTCAGAGTAGAGCAGCTGCTGCTCCACATTGAAAGGAGCCAGCTGAGGTGGTTCGGGCATCTGGGTGAGGTGTTCCAGGCATGTCCCACCGGGAGGAGCTTGTGAATCATGATTCACGAGTCAGTAAAGTGATTCTCAAGTATTGAACGATTCGTTCATGATTCGCACGTCACTATTTGAGAGTGAGAGTGACACACCGAGAGCCGGTCTGCAGATGTCTGTGAGCACACAGAGCAGAGATCTGAGCGAGAGGGGCTGTTATTGTGTGTGTGTGGATAATAGCAAACACAGAAATTAATTTTGTTCACTCGAATTGACTTTTCTGCACTGAAAATCATTTTCTCCTCAAAATACAACATTTGCACTTGCATTTTTTTTATACATGCACTCACAATTTTTCCTTCCCACTGTCACCAAGCACTACTCATAGAGGGTTTTCTCTGTATTACTGTAGGGTCTTTGGCTAACAATATAAAGCACCTTGAGGCAAATGTTGTTGTGATTTGGAGCTATATAAATGAAAGTGAACTGAACTGGACCTTAACACTGAAAATGGTCAAGAACAAGGACAGGACTGAAAATGAGCGAAATAACAGCAATGTCCAAAGAAAACCTTTAACCTTTAAATGGCCTTCAGAAAGACAATGACCACTTTAAAAAATGCCAAGAAATCCCGACTCCTTGGAAGCAAAATATAAAGAAATGAGGATGACCCATTTGAAAAAAACCTACAAATTCCAAAATAAAAATCCCCGGTGTGGCCATAAACTAAAGATCTGGGCTTTAAACTGGCCCCAGCGTAAACCAGTGAGTGACATCACACGGCTGTGGTTTTACCTGCTTGTCAGGATGGTGGATATCGACAGGAGGCTCAGGTTTCTCACTCCAGATGCGTTTGTGGAAGGGCTCCAGAAGTGGTCGTTGTAGCAACGCCAAGGCTCCTCTTACCTCACCACCACTCTGCCGTAAAACCTCATGACAGTGACTTTCATCACTAAAGCCGAGTGCACACAGCTCCTTTAACTGATAGGATAGAATGAAGAAATATAATTGAATGTCTACACAGAGGGTGGAGTCATGAAATATCAGGGAACAATGCTAAACGTTTGACCAAACATCACCTTGGCGAGTCGGTCTCTCAGAGCTTGTCTGGCAGCTCTCTCTGTGTCACCCCCTGCTGTAAGCCAGGCTTGTTTAGCTTCTGCTCTGGAAAGCTGGATCACACTTTCTGTTTCTGCAAGATCTACCACTTTGCCAGCCTCCTTGGTGAGATCCTGTGTTATGTTATTCTGTGTAGCAGGACAGTTTCACTTTCAGAAAACACAGAACTATAGTCAGAGTGATTTGTCAGGTTTAACAGGAGGTTACTGACTTTGTCTTCAGTTGAGGTCTTATCTGAAAATGACTGAAAGGACGATGTCGCCACCAACATCCTGATCTGGTCTAAAAGCAGGGGAAGTTCAGTCTTTAACCACTTGCAGGGCAGGATGTTGCTGTCCCCAGCTACCCTCATGCTTGTGTATACTTCCTCTGGACTCACTCCTTTCTTCTCCCCATGCTGACACAGACATGAAGATCAAACGAACTTGTGTTAAGACTAGAGATGGACCGATCCGATATTACGTATCGGTATCGGGCCGATACTGACGTCAATTACTGGATCGGATATCGGAGAAAAATAAAAAAGTGTAATCCGATCCATTAAATATCAAAAAAGCACCTCACAAAACTTGCGACATGGCGTAACTCGGCTCATAACCGTAGCACATCGCAGCAGAACGGGTCACGTGATAGAGCGGCTGTGTGTATTTGCAGCCTTGCTAGCAATCCGGCATTTCATCTCCGAGGAAGTGATCCCAGAGAGAAGTAAAGCAAGTGTGTAAGTTCATCTCTGAGTGTTTGTAAAGCATTCCAGCGTTAAGTTTAACAACCAATATATGGAGCGACTGCCTCTTCTCTCTCCTGCTGCTACTTCAATCGAAACTAATCAATGATCAGCTGATCGGCTTTTCTGTCGCGAGTCCGTCTCTCTTGTTTGTTTATTGTTCACTTTGCGCCAGAAAGAGGAAACCAGCGGCTGAACAGCAGCAGCACGTTTAAGCTTGATCAGCTGTTGTTAGAATGTATTTAATATTACTTTCTACACCAGGATCTTTTTCTACAGCTGACGGCTGGTAACTGTGCAGGGGCGGATCTAGCAAAGTTTAGCCAGGGGGGCCGATAGGGCATGAACAGGGAAAAGGGGGCACAAAGACATACTTTTCTTTCTTATTCTCATTTAAAATGTCTAGCTTTTAATAAATAATTATCTGACACCCAAAGTTTTAATCTGATGTAAAATGTATAGAAGTCTATTACTGTATATAGTAACTATTAAGTCTAATATACCCTAGTAAGCTATAGTACTTTTTCCTTTGGAAAGATACCATCTGTGCAGTCTGCAGTTCTGTTAAAGAAAGATGTTGAATCTATTTAATTATTCTTGAAAAATAATTGATTTCTGTGTATTTTTTTTTAAACTGCATCAAATTATAGTTGTTTACGCCAATTAAGCATTATGAGGTGGGGGATGGTTCCCTATTTTTTTTTTTTTTTTTTGCTGGGAGTTTGCAACCCTATTAGTTAGGTTGCTTAATATTTCTGCTAAGTACTCTTCAAAATACCAGAATAGGGAGGATGGAGCAGGTTTAAGTTTATTAGATTGATCAGTTTTGCTGAACTATGAAATATTTTGGGTGCAGTGTATTTTTTACATACAGGTTTAACAGAATAGCTTTAGTGTGTTTTTTTTTTTAACTTGAGTATGAACTTATACAAAAAGCAGCAAGATATTAAAAAAACAGTTTTATTGATTAAAAAATACACTATATCGGATTCATATCGATATCGGCAGATATTCAAATTTATGATATCGGTATCGGACATAAAAAAGTGGTATCGTGCCATCTCTAGTTAAGACATGAAAAGAATTCTGTATGCAGATATAATGACAGTATGGTGACTTGCTCTGATTAGTTGAATCAGCTTTAGCCCCTCCTCCTTTATCAAATTCTGCCTCCAGGAGTCCAGATCTTCAGGAGCAGGTTCCTTCGGTTTGATCGGCAGAGCAGGGACACGTCTAACAGGAGAGGGAGGGCGGAGCTTCACTGGCAGCGGTGCAGGCTCTGGGCGAGCCAGGTCACACATCTCACACACCATAGCCGGAGAGTAGTTCAGATATGTGCAGAACTGACACACCCACTGGAGCAGAGTTACAGGAAGAGAGTCACTAACCACGGTGAACCATACTTGCCAACCTTGAGACCTCAGAATTAGGGAGACATTGGGGAGGGGGGCGTATATATATATATAAAAAACATGAATTTTACAGTGTTTATTTAACGGAGAAAATAACTTAAATAAGTTAAAAATAATTTTAAGTTATCTTAAGTGACTTATATATCATGTTTAACCTGAGTAGACCGCGGGGGGTCTGAAAACGATGTGCTGGGAGTTCGCTGTTCTCTCCGGCTCAGATATTTGAAGTTTACTCAGCTACATTCTCGCCTGAAAATATGTTAAAAGTTTATTTTACGACCCAGAAAGAGTAACAAGAGTAATATTGAAACTAAGTCGCTGCCGCCATTGTTGGAAATCGGAATTGGAATTGGCTGGACCGCACTATGAAATCTGGGATATGGTTTTTTAATTTTGTTGTCCCGGTGGAAAATCGGGAGGAATGGTGGCTTGGGGAAATTTTTGGGAGGGGCACTGATATTCAGGATTCTCCCAGAAAAATCGGGAGGGTTGGCATGTATGCGGTGAACAGCCACAGCATTAAACGGCTGATGAAGAGTTATGATCAGGAACGATAATCATATCTAACTCACACTATTAAAGCCTCAAAATTACAACCGTAAACCTGACAGTGATCACTCACCTCTGTACATGTAAATTATTGTACTGTAGTGTAGGTCTCGGTACAGGCATGAAATGTGGGGCCTGCCTGGAAGCCCCACTATGGGGCCTGGGTGGGGCCCCTGTAGGGAAGCTCCTGTCTACAGTATGAGCATGTGGCACTTCATACTGGCATACTGGGGTGGCTGTAGCTCAGGAGGTACAGCAGGTCATCTACTGATCGCAAGGTTGGTGGTTTGATATTTGATGAATAAATTGGAGTCCTCATCATGTCATGTGATTTTCTGGCTTTCTTTCTATTATTGTAGGGTCTTGGCCAACATAAAGAGCCTCTAGGCAACTGCTGTTGTGATTTGGCACTATAAAAAAATGAATCCTTAAACAGATGTGACTTAAACCACTGCAGCGCAGTACCTTTAATAATTACAGCATGCTCTAATCGCTGTAATGAAATGTTATTAGCAACAGATAGCTAGCAGGATGAGCGCAGAAATGTGACCACACTCACACACCTAACCTGACTGTCAGGGTCACCGGGCATCCCCAATACTGGTGCTGGAGGTCTGGGTGGGGTTATGGGTGGGTGCGACGGGGTCACTGGAGGTCGCGTCGCCAAACGAGGTCGTTCACAAACCTCACACAGAATACTACTGGCTGCATTCACCATAGTGCAGCTCTTACACTGCCACTCTAAAAAAACAGCGACAAACGTTATTACTCAAACTGAGCTTTACAACAAAATTCTTACAGAAGCCTTTGTGAGAATTACTCTGTTACAAAGGAAAAAAATGATCACGACAAATAATGGAGGTTTTTAATACACACTAAACATAAACAGATCTACATTTAGATCTTATGTGTAGTTTTTATGAATATTTTATGTTCTTTATGAATACTAACTAAGATAATGACAACATAGTATAATAATAATAATGGCGTTTTCCTGCTTCAACAAGTCGTAGATTACTTGTTTATGTTCTGCCCGACAACTCGGATCAGAACTGCCAGCAGGGAGGCTGCAGAGCGCACCCTGGTGGACAAAAACTATGTTATAATAACACTGGTAACATGGTTGAAGGAGGTTTCCTCTATGCAGTTACTAATATATTGACTATTGGCCGGGCTATGGTTCAAACCAAGAAGCTCCATGTCATTTGGAAACAGTGCAGCACTGTGCCAGCCATCAGTTTCTATGTTGAGGAAAAAACCCAGAAAAATAAAAGATAACAACATGCTATTGCTAGAGCCTGAGATACACCAAAGGATAACAGACCGATGATAGTAGCAGGCTGACATTCCTCTTCTTTAGAGCCGAGGGGTTCCAAGCGAGGCTGCTCACACTCGTCACAGAGCACATCCTGGATAGAGTTGACTTTAGTGCAGTGAAGGCAACGCCAGGTGGAAGAACTTGAAAAGTAAAAAGATCTAGTTTAAGATGAAAAAAGTTAAACCAGCAATAGTCGTATATATGTATGTGTATATATATATATATATATATATATATATATGTATATATATATATATATATATATATATATATATATATATATATATATATATATATATATATATATAGCCGAGATGAAATATTATTTTACATCCATAATCCTTATTATTGCTGTTGCATCATTTATGATTTATCATTATTGTCATTTCGTGGACACATTTATTGAAACTGGTGAGGTTATAGTAAAGTCTGTATTTCAGGTGTTAGCATAAGCACATAATAATCTTTCATTGCAGGGGCAACTGTAATCATGTTATACATATATTGCATAATTAAAGGGTTGAAGCTCGGTCAAGTTAATTAATGGTTTGAAGCTACGGGCAGCGCAATGTCTGGCCGATCAGTGGAGCAAAGTTCAGCTATTGAAAGGTTGCCTACATGTTTACAGTATAATTTACTACATATTGCCTGTGTGCATTCAGCAGGCTGCACTGGAGTTTGCCTGGTCACAGATGACGTAGAGGGGGGTCGTGCACTTAGATTAACGACACAGACACATAGCCTGTCTGGGTAAACTGACTGCAAGTGTTGTTTAAGTCTGGACAAGTAGAATAAGTCTGGACAAGTAGAATAACAGGATGCATCTGGAGGAACTGAAAGAGGAACTGTTCTGTTTTAGTGACGCGAGGTACTGGTCATCATAAGTATAAATCACCTCCACAGGACAAGACTCAGCAGTCCATCTGCATCTTAAGGATAAAGGACACTCTTTCGAGGATGCCAATGTTCACATTTTGGACAGAGAGGACAGATGGTTTGAAAGAGGAGTGAAAGAAGCCATCTATGTCCACTGTGAGCGACCATCTTTGAACAGAGGCGGGGGTTTACGACACCAACTCTCTGCCATCTATAATCCAGTTTTGAGATCCCTTCCCAGACGCCTTAACGCCCACTCACATCCTGGGCCATCTGACCTCAGGAATTCGCATGATAAGGTGGGGCCAGGTTTCACAATGAACACACCCGAAACTCTGGCTGATTGGGACCCACGCCCAGTTTCCCACCTTGGCTCAGGCGATTAGAGGATCATCAGGGGGTCCTTTTGTCCCTCTGTGGGGGGAAACTCCCACTAGGTTTAAATCTGGGACTCTCCACCATTTGACCTTAGAACTGAAGAAGCTTCTCGGATGAGAGGTGAAACGTCTTCAAGCAACTTAAAGAAGTCCAGACGCTTTTCTTTGCAAGCTCCTTTGACTACGATGACCTGGATGACTGAGAACCTTCACAGACACAAGTATAAATATTACACCCACCTATTGTAAGGGGAGATGGAGCTTGATGTTTTGCAGAGCCTATCTTCACCACATATATGTGTTTTAATAAAATAATTTGTGTTGACCCACTATGGACTTTCAGTCGTATGTCTCTTCCTCAAAATTCGAACCGCGACAATATATATATATATATATATATATATATATATATATGTACATACATACATACAGTGTATATATATATATATATATATATATATATATATATATATATATATATATACACACACATATATAGTTGTAAATTCTGAGGATTACTGCACCCTTGTAAGACAAAGTACATTTTGCCAAGAACTGCTTATCCTGACCCTTCATTGCTCCTGTTTTTGGATGAAGTTGATGACGTGACAGCTGTTCGATGGTGGTTGGCTCTCTCAGGGTAGGAGTGATACAGTCTGTCACAGTCTGAGCACAGCCCCTGGAGGCAGGTGAGGCAGTGGGCTGAGATGCGAAATATTCCGCAAATAGCGCAGTTCTCTGTGAAACAAAACAACAATGACACAACACTGCTTTCTGCTATAATTTGTACCCACTCACAGCAAAGATTCACCATTGTTTTGCAATGTAGCACATGATACGCTGTTAAATCTAGACTTAGAAAGTGTAAAAATACAACGTAAAAATTCATAATAACTGGAATCTTTCCTTCCAGAAGTTGAGGCTCAATTCGCACATCTGGCCTTCAGGGTAAATGGACTGCTTTTCTAGGCCTACAGACTGAAGCTATATTTCCAAATCATATGTCACACACTCACATCCACATTATGATGACACATTGATGGAAGTTGAGTGTCTTTAGCATCAAGACTGAGGAAGTCAGACATCAATTTGTCAGCTAACCTGGATGTTTGCTTGAGAAGGTGGAAAAGACCTGAATGGACCTGAGGCTTTGGTTGTTGGCAGAGAGCGAGTGGCTGCGGTTGCTCTCCCTGGAGGATCGACGGTATAGGGAAAAAGCTAGAGACTTGGTCTGGCTGTCTGCATGGCGTGACGAGATCACAGCATCAGTGTTGAGTCCCACATCCTAAGAAAAGAGAAAAGTGGCTGAACGCTGGCTTTAAAACTAGAGATGGTTCACTGATGGTCTGATAGTATATTAATATCAACATGGCTTCATTAAAAATGCAATCATAAAGACAACGTATGTAGATAATAAGAGGATGCCAATAAAGCTGGAAATCTGAAAGTCTCTATTTAAACTGTGGATGTATGGACAGAATTCCACCCCTCACTTGTGAACAAGACCCCAAGTTTGTCTAGGGAGCTTGGGAAGAAAAGCGTCTGGAAGTTTCTTGAAGATGTGTCAGCTCTCATCCGAGAAGCTTCTTCAGTTCTAAGAGGAGTTGGCGGAGAGTCACAGATTTTTAGCCCTACTGGGAGTGTCTGTAAGAGGGCCGTGGATCCCGTATTGTTCCTCTGCCTAATGATGGTCGTTCATCTTTGAACAGAGGCTTACGACACCAACTGTCTGTCATTTTGGATTATAGCCCACTCACATCTTGGGCCATTTCATCTCAGTACCACAATAGGGTGGGGCAGGGTCTCACAATGGGTTCACCTGAAACCTTAGTTAAAATGCAGGAGTTAACAGACACCCATTTTCACACCTTGGCTCGTGTGATTAGGCAGAGGTGGTCCTCGACCCTCTTAGGGATACTCCCAATAGGTCTTAAAAATCTGGGACTTTCCACCAAATGCTCTTAGAACTGAAGAAGCTTCTCGATGAGAGGTGAAACATCTTCAAGAAACTTAAAGAAGTCCAGACGCTTTTCTTTCCAACATACCACGATGACCTGGATGACTGAGAACCTTCACAGACAAGACCCCAAGATGCCTAAACTCTCTCATTTGGGGCAGCAAGTCCCTGCCCTGGCTAATTCTAATGCTAATTCTCATATCGAACACTATCGAAGCTGAAAATCTCCACTTGAGAAAGCCAAAAAAGCCAACTGTTTCAAAACCACAAAAGAGCAAAATAATTATTAATTGTGGACTATAAACATTAGGTCACTCTGTTTCCATTTGTAAAAAATTAACAATTGATCAAAACCTGGTTACAGGAGCAGGTATTAAGGTTCAACATACCCAAGTCAGTCAAAATATTGGTAAAGTTTATTTGAAGGTTTATTTGAAGAGTGTAAGTCAGCATTTAAAGGCAAGAGTGAAACTAATGACTAATCTGACAGAGGACTCATCTCTGTGCTTGTCCTGTTAGACAAACGTATAGCCACATCGACCCACAGTACAATTACACCCAGCCCGAATAATTATATTATATCATTTCAATAATTTCAAATGTCAATTATTAATGGCCTGTTGGTATATGGCATCCGAATCTTCAGCCCTGCTGAGAATCTATGTAGCCGGGGTCAGACTTCATTTTCATGAGCACACAATGCGGCCAATCACATTAAAAAGACTGAGTGGGATCATACCACGATGTGAAAGAAGGAAGGTGGGCAGACGTCCTGGAGACAGCAAGTGTAACGGTACAGGCTGGGTACGCCGAGAGACATGGGAGAGGGATTTGAATGCAAGCATCTCAGGGAAAAATGAGCAGCATCTGGCCGCATTTCAATGATACTGGAGACTACAAAGCTGAGTGCAGAATTTATAAAATTAGGAGCTGGCTTAAGTAATACATGTTTTTATTTCCACCGTGGAGGACAAAAAGGTTTCAAAGTTGCCGGGCCTTAAACCTCCTGTGTGTTCTCCCTACTAGTATGAAATGCATCAAAACAAGGCTTTTATGAAAACACTGAATAAAAATTGCTTCCGTGAAAAAAATCTAAATTTACAGTTCAGTATTCAATATTACATAAACTACATACAAAGTGTCTTTGATTGGCAGAGATGCAGAAATGTGTGCATGTACCACAGAGCCATGGCTCAGTGTCCTAGTATCTAAGTACTCCGACTTCAATGTGTTCATGAAGCCATTTACAATTCTTGTTTGAGCTGCTGCTCACCACAAGCAAGCGCAGGCATACATTTTGGACTTTTCACAAGTCTTACAGCTTTTCCTACTGATACAAACTTCCCTTATAGCCATGCATACTACACAAAGTAATTAAGCAATAAACAGTAAAATAACAGAAACCTTCCTGTTTCTATTTTCTACTACAGAAATTTTAGTTTTGATTAGTAAGGTACCAACCTTAGGTTTAGTAGATGACCTGATCTACCTCCTGAGTTACAGCCACGCCTTAAAAATCTGACAAATATGGTGTCTAATCAGGATGGCATTAACTTGGATTCTAGTAACACTGTGAGGAATCCTGGAGTAGTTTTGACCAGGATATGTCCTTCAATGTGAACATTAAACAAATATGTAGGACTGCTTTCTTTAATCAGCACAGGGCAGGGATAGCTCAGTAGGTAGAGTGGTGGCCCTCAATCCATTTTGGACAGAGAGGACAGATGGTTTGAAAGAGGAGTGAAAGAAGCCATCTATGTCCACTGTGAGCGACCATCTTTGAACAGAGGCGGTGGTTTACGACACCAACTCTCTGCCATCTATAATCCAGTTTTGAGATCCCTTCCCAGACGCCTTAACGCCCACTCACATCCTGGGCCATCTGACCTCAGGAATTCGCATGATAAGGTGGGGCCAGGTTTCACAATGAGCACACCCGAAACTCTGGCTGATTGGGACCCACGCCCAGTTTCCCACCTTGGCTCAGGCGATTAGAGGATCATCAGGGGGTCCTTTTGTCCCTCTGTGGGGGGAAACTCCCACTAGGTTTATATCTGGGACTCTCCACCATTTGACCTTAGAACTGAAGAAGCTTCTCGGATGAGAGGTGAAACGTCTTCAAGCAACTTAAAGAAGTCCAGACGCTTTTCTTTGCAAGCTCCTTTGACTACAATGACCTGGATGACTGAGAACCTTCACAGACAAAGAGGGAGCATATTTCACCCATACTGGCTTCTCTTCGATGGCTCCCTGTTACATCAAGAATTGAATTTAACCCTTGTGTTGTCCTTGGGACATTTTTGTCCCTGAGGTGTAAGGAAATCGGGAGGACATTATGAGGGTTACATTCACCACACGTGAATTTGTTTAGTATGTAAAAGATGGATGAAGCCACTGTGATGTCATCCAGTGGTCTTTGGACTGTTTGTTTTATGGAGATAACTGTTTAATCTCGGTTTGCTGCTTCATTTGGTCCCATTTCCTTAACCCTCACAATGTCCTCCTGATTTCCATACACTTGTGGTCCTCAGGGACAAAAGGACAACACAGGGGTTAAGTAAATAAGTGATTTATTAAACGATGAAATACAGATTTAAACAGTTTAGTGGGGATGGGATAAAGTAAAGAGATGCACCTGAAGCTAGGCGAGTGGCTCCAGCAGATCCCAGGAACAACATCTGAGATCTCTGTCCACAAGAGCACAGTCCATTAACAGCAAAGATACTGCTCAGGACCCTCAAGCTCCCAGGCCTCTCGGAAAGGACCCCCAAAAGACCAAAGGATAGATAGAATGTATATAAAAAGCATGACATTAAGAAGTGCAAGTTGAAATTGCAGGAAGTAATTTCAACATTAGTGGATGGAGACAGGGTGGGTTTAATGTGTGTGGGAGCAGAGGGTCTCTGAGGTGTGCTTATTGTTGTTGGTGACTACTCTACTGTGATTATTATTATTTTAATGTGAGAAAGTGGTTTATGGAAGTTATATAGTGATGTATTAGCAAATGTGAGGAGTTCAAGAGATTAAAAAGAAGTAGCTGGTTCCTTATCACAGCATGAAGCGCTCCCAGTATGGAAAGTCATCATGTTTATAGAGGGTCATCTATTCTATAGGGAGTGCACAGTGTGGCGTAAGTCAGCACAATCTTAACTAAAAGGTCACGAGCAGCCTCTCCTCCAGTTTATTCCTCTTTAAAACACCTCATACCTACATACAGACAAATGGAAAAACTTCTAAACCGGAGGTTAAAGTAGTAAGGACTGGACCGAGGAGGAATTACAAGCCTGCTACGCCTACACAGCCTGGAGTGTTTCTGAAGCTGCAACCAGGGGGACGACGACCAGAAACCAGAGGTCCAGAAACAAGCTGAGCAAGGAGATCAGGGTAACTAAAGGAGTTACAGTGAAAAGCTAGAAAACAGCTTCTTAGCTAATGACCGTGCATCAGCTTTAAGAGTTGTGAGAGTGCCTGTGCTGTATATATGTATGATCTATAGCAATCAGAAATATTGTGTGAAGGCCAAGAAAAATGCCCGAAAAATGTTTTTTCCCAAGTGGATCATCACGGCTTTTGCCTTCCTTCTATCTTAGTCCTGAGTCTGTTGACTCAGTGGTTTTGATTATTATTATCTTATGTTTCAGGTTAATTCTTAAGGCTTTCTTGTTCTTAGGGTTTGGTTTCTGTTTTGTATTTTGAGCGCCTTTGGTTCTGTGTCTCTGTGCCTGCCCTGGTCCCACGTCTGTGTTCCCTCCCTGTTGCCATGTCTGATGTCTTTGCGTTAGTCTTACGTGTCTTGAGTTGAGTCTGCGTTGATTCCTGTGTCTCGTTAGCTTTGATTTGTACCTGCTGTGTTATCACCTGTTCCCCATCCTCTTGTTGTCCGTCTGTATTTAAACCATGTGGTTCTCTCTGTCTGTGCCACATCGTCAACGTCCTCCATGTTCTGGTGAAGTTCTAGTTCCCAGTTCTGCTCTCCTAGTCTATGCTTCCTAGTTCTAGTTTCCTGAGTCTAGTTAGTTTTAGTTTGTGTTTGAGGTTCTTCATTTGTTTTTTGTAAAGTTTACTTCTAACAAAGAGTGAGTCCACATCCTGCCCACACACAGCACTAGCCTGACACCTTCCTTCTTTCACATAATGGTATGATCCCAGTCATGACCTGCTCCAAATGACATGCCTCGTGCTTTCTTGGCATATATAATTTTTGATCACTGCTTGCTTGAATCCGAATTATTAAGCTTCATTTCAGCGTAACTGTGGTCAGCACAGTAGCGAGCTCTTTTTGATGACACCGGTTTTATTTCCTGCAGTTTGAGAGCCACCAGTTTAACCACTTAAATGTAAGAGAAGAGACTCACCTTGTGTCTGAGTGTAGGAATGATTCTCTCATAGAATTCAGGATGGGGATGAGCCTCCTGAGATCAAACCAAACAAGTCATAATTAATGAAAAAACTACAGTGCATGTACAGTAGTGTGTGTGTGTGTGTGTACACACACACACACACACACACACACACACACACACACACACACACACACACACACACATATATATATACATATATATATATATGTTTGCAATAGCTTGACATTTGAAAGTATGTCCTGTTAATATATCTCTCCCAAAGATGGAACAGTCATTCTCCTATCTGATGACGAGCCACTCTCCATGCTGCATCATAATTGACTCGTGTTCCTCAAACCAAACATCATAAAAGGAGTTGAGCGGTTCATTTCATCCACAGAGTTGCTTCACTTGATGCAGTCAGTATAAAGTCCTCCAGGAAGTGATGGTGATGAGTCAACAACTAAGTTATGTTTCTTTTTCTTGTTTTGAAGCGTTTGCCATAATTCTGGGTTGCTTCATTCATGATTTTTACTATATGATTAATAGGAAATGAGAACACTGTTTTTTCCCCTCAATTTAATTTAATTTGATTTGTGCATCTCTGAAAGATTGAACTGACTTTTGGCACAACTATAACAAGAGTTTCCAGTTAATCACGTCACTCTTAGTCATGAGCCAGTGACCACAGAATAGCCTCCTTGCTGTTGCTGGGAAATGTGATGCCAAGATTGATGGATATACTTCTGCTCTTTTATAAGGTAATTCAAATATTAAGGTGGTTATAATAATTTGTTACATCATCTTCATAGCTATATACACTGTCACCACCAAAAAAAGGTCACAAACTCTAATATTTTGTTGGATCGTCTTTAGCTGTGATTACGGCACGCATTCGCTATGGCATTGTCTCCATAAGCTTCTGCACTGTTACAAGATTTATTTCCATCTATAATTTTTCACCAAGAACTGCTTTGCTTTGAGGATGATAGAGTCTGAAAGCCTTCTCCAGCACATCCCAAAGATTCTCAATGGGGTAAAGGTCTGGATTCTGTGGTGGCCAATCCATGTGTGAAAATAATGTCTCATGCTCCCAGAACCATCTTTCACAATTTGAGCCCGATGAATCCTGGCATTGTCATCTTGGAATATGCCCGTGCCATCAGGAAAGAGTATAGTATAGTCAGTATATTCAGGTAGTCAGCTGACCTGTTTTGGAGCACATCGTGGCTCAAGAGTTGGGAGTTCGTATTGTAATCGGAAGGTTGCCGGTTCGAGCCCCAGCTTGGACAGTCTCGGTCGTTGTGTCCTTGGGCAAGACACTTCACCCGTTGCCTACTGGTGGTGGTCAGAGGGCCCGGTGGCGCTAGTGTCCGGCAGCCTCGCCTCTGTCAGTGCGCCCCAGGGTGGCTGTGGCTACAATGTAGCTGCCATCACCAGTGTGTGGATGGGTGGGTGAATGGGTGGATGACTGAACGTAGTGCTTTGGGGTCCTTAGGGACTAGTAAAGCGCTATATAAATACAGGCCATTTACCACATACTGTTGGTGAACCTCGACCTGACCAACCAGACCCCGATCATAGCACTGCCCCCACAGGCTTGTACAGTAGGCACCAGGCATGATGGGTGCATCACTTCATCTGCCTCTCTTCTTACCCTGATGTGTCCATCACTCTGAAACAAGGTAAATCTGGACTCATCAGACCATATGACCTTCTTCCATTGCTCCAGAGTCCAACCTTTATGCCCCCTAGCAAAGGGAAGCCTTTTTTTCCGGTTTGCCTCACTGATTAGTACTTTTCCTACAGCTACACAGCTGTTCAGTCCCAATCCCTTGAGTTCCCTTTGCATTGTGCGCGTGGAAATGTTCTTACTTTCACTATTAATCATAGCCCTGAGTTCTAGTGTTGTTTTTTTCTTTGATTTGACTTCAACGTGTAAGTGATCATGATCATTCAGGATTTTTTTCCGGCCACATTTCTTCTTCTAAGACGATGGGTCCCCACTATCCTTCCACTTTTTTATAATGCGTTGGACAGTTCTTAACCCAATTTTAGTAGTTTCTGCAATCTCCTTAGATGCTTTCTATGCTTGATGCATGCCAATGATTGACCCTTTTTAAACACACAATCATCTCTTCCACGACCACAAGATGTGTCTTTCCACATAGTTGTTTATGAAATGAGAAGCAACTCATTGCATCAGTTAGGGTTAAATAACTTGTTGCCAACTGAAAGATAATCACCCACGCAGTAATTTTCAAGTAAGAGGCTCATACCTATTTGCTTAGTTAAATCTAGGTGGCAGCTTCTTTGGGGGCCAGTCAGTGTATATTGTAGGGTCTAACTTACAATATAAGGCCTTGAGGCGACTACTGTGTTGTGATTTGGTGCTGTATAAATAAAATTGAATTGAAATATAAATAATAACATGAAATACTTTACTCTGGCTGCAGGTTATTCTGATGTCTGACGTAGAGTTTCCTTATCACAACCCTAGTTGTGTTGAAGTTTGGAGGAACTTCAACCAGAGTTTGAGGGTGAAGCAGCCAGCAGCACTCATACTCAGTGCAGGGCTCGCAAAATCGCAAACCCAACGTCCCGGGGCTAGCAATTTTTCCAGTCGGGCTACCAAAATCCATCTCAGCCCTGCCCGTCAGGCTATCGTAGGAAGGAAAAATATATGTCAATGCTTTTGCATTCTTTCGCAAATGTAGCTGGGTAATTATGTCATTGGCATTGATGAGCCACTGTCAACATATTGAAATCGCGTTTGAATTTACGCTAGTTTTTTGCTTTCACTTTCACTTTGCGATCACGCAAACTGTGTATATGTCACACAGTGGAAAATTGTGTTTTTATAGTTTGTTTTGGATCAGACTGTGTTGGTACATAGTGTCGATTTTATTTGCATGATTTTATTGTAATAGTGATATTGCATGTTTGTTTATTGATATTCCTATTGCATGATTTTATCCCCATATTTATAGTGTGTGTTTAGTGTTGATTGAACAATATGCTTTTTTTATTCCACTGTGGATTAAGCGGACAATTGTAGGCACCTGTGAGGTTGGGGCGTTCCCTGAGGTGGCCTATCAGCCGCCAAACTGACTTAAGGGAGATAGTGAGCGCAAAGACTGAAAGAGAGACACACGAAAAGTGAAGAGCTGGAAACAAAACGTGTGCAAGCCAGCATATGAACAGAAGGACCTCCGGCCTGACTGTGGGGCGCCACGAGACATTCGGCGATCGGCCAGCATAACCCGGCGATCCAGTCCCGACGGACAGAATAGCGACCGTGGGAGGCGACGCGTGAAATCCACAGTAGGGCAGGGGTACGCCTCTGCCTGCATCTGTGAGTATCGCTTTCCCACTGTTGGGCGCTAGGCGTAGCTTTGCCGGGGAAGGGTAACAGCGGCTGCGCCGACAACGTTGCTGGCCCGTGTCTGTTGTTTCAGGGCGGAGCTACGAGGGAGGCCGTGCGCGGAGGTGGAGAGTGGCTGGACTGCACGATTGCGCACAGTCAGGTGGAGATAGGAGCCTCCTCCCTGGTCTTCTGCTGGCGAGATTCCCCATCCCGGAAGAGGAGTTCCTCTCCTGTCTCTTTCAGCTCAGGAGAATTTGCCCGCGTGTTGCTGGACTGTGAGAATTAGGACCCTGGGGGGAGTTTTTAGCATAGGGAAAAACATTCATTTAGCTTTGTGTTTTTAGTGTTTAATCATTCCTGCCGGCAGGGTTTTTAGCAGGTTGCAAACACTATTTTTATTGTATACGGGGATTTTAGCTTGTATTCGGGGCTCTGACTGTGTTTTATCCTGAAAATAAATGGTGTGTTTGAAGCCAGCTAAGTTTCTGTGCTCTGAGCGCTGACCCACTCACTCCCCTTTCTGCTTGTATGTATACAGACGTGGTGGTGAAGATTTAGGTCCACCAGTTTAGCGGCTACATATAGAGAGCGGCAGCACTGATTGGTGAGTGACAGATCAATTGGGCACCAATTCCTCTGGCATCGTCTTACCAATCGTTAGATTACTATTCAAACGTGACAAGTGAAATCTCCTGCAGCAAGCTTAAACATGTCATAGAGGTTCATTTCGCAGAGAATCGCTGACTGTTATGTAAGTACGTGTGTAAAAGCAGATGAATTTATGAAGGTATTTTAGTTCTGCAGAGCCAAATGAGACAGGTCAGGGTGAAGACGGGACAGCAAAGAAAAGCTGATCACAAAACAGAAAACTTATGACAAATCAGACAATGAGGCAAAAAGAAAGCGCAGCTTTTTTTGTTTCATGGACAAAAGAATTTCTGTGGTTGGAATATGATGAGCTAAATAACATGATGTTCTGCCAGGTGTGTCATGAGTTTCCCTCCATTTCTGAGTCGACAAGCGCCTTTGTTACTGGGACCAGTCATTTTAAGAAAGACCCCATCAGAGCCCATGAGAAATGCAAGAAATGCATTATTGCTCAGTCTGCAGTATCTTTCCCAGAACAAAAAACAATTGCAAAAAACATACTAACAATAAACAATAAACACAGACTGATTCATGTTCTACAGTTCTTACAAGTTCATAGAAATTTCTGTTCAATTAGAACCAAGTATTTGAGTTGATGATTGTAATTTTTATACAGTTGTTGTAATTTGTGTTTTAACTTTTTTTTGATTGATGTTTTGTTTCCTTTACAATATTATACTTTAATGCAGCGGTCTCCAACCTTTTTTGCGCCACGGACCGGTTTATGCCCGACAATATTTTCATGGACCGGCCTTTAAGGTGTCGCGGATAAATACAACAAAATAAAACTAGTACCAGTACCGAAAAAAGAAGATTTATTCATAACAGACGTGAAAATACCCAGGAAAACCGAGTTAACGATAAAAACGATAACAAAATAACGCTGAAAACCGATAAAACCCTGAAAACTATACATTTCACACCTGAGCCTCAACTCTCGCGGCCCGGTACCAAACGACTCACGGACCGGTACCGGTCCGAGGCCCGGGGGTTGGGGACCGCTGCTTTAATGTATAACATTGTAAAGGAAACAAAACACCAATCAAAAAATTGCTCTTTTTTTAAAATTCGGGCTACTTAAATTTATTTTGGCTACCAAAAGCTGAAGAGTGCCTGCCCGAAAGGCTACCAGGGATTTTGAAATTTTGCGAGCCCTGCAGTGAGTGAAAAGTATGTGACCTGTTTCATGTGTCTGTATCCCAACAGTCAGAAGTCAACTTCACATTTAAGAGTTGAACATTTGAAAGAGCCAATCCCCTCGGCTCCAGACGTGGAATTCACAAAATTGGCCGAGTTTATTCTGCTGTAAGACACTTGCCTCCAAAATTTAATTTGGTTTTGAATAACATTCATTTGGGATCACTTTTTCAGAGGTGAGATCTCCACAAGTACGGTTTTTATGTTATACTGGAACCATTGATCAATGATATAAACACTGGACAGCTAAGGGCTAAGTCTTCCATTATCTGGGGAGCAGTTCTATGGTACAATCTCACAAATCACTGGAGATAATCTAGGGATACACAAACGTCTTGGCTTAAACGAGTCATTCAGGAGCCGTCATTTCTGTTGCCTTTGTTTAACTGAGAAGAGTGATTCTTAAACCGTATACAGTGAGGATGATCCTTCGTGGAAAAGATGTGTTTGAAATGCATTGCCAGTCTCTCCAGGAAAACCCAAGTTTTTATATGGTTTGAAAAAACATTCACACTTAAGTATTTCAATGTTTGTAATTCCGACTTATTTGATATAATGCATGATATTTTTGTGGGAGTAGCTCAGTACGAGATCAAAAAGCTCTTTGAATATGTCACGCATCACTTAACATCAGAACAAGACTTGCTTTCCAGGATTTAGGGTTTTGATGATGGAGTGATTTTGGAGAGTGCTGGCAGTGGCATTGGTTTGAGTTCTATTCAGTGTCTTGTGACATTATTATTCTTGCAGGACATGAAAACTGGAATTTGTTTTTGTTGTTGTTACCTCAAATAATGAACATAGTTTTTCCACTTTCTATCACAATGACAATATTTGACTGCATTAGAATTTGTTGACCACCACAAACTATTTATCCACATAGAAACTTGATACGTAAGCATGATTCTATGATCCATTATTGGCCCCCTTATTACACATGTGGAGTATGAGGTTTGAAAAAAATTGGGAAAAAGGGCTTAAAATACTTCACTTTACATGCAATTAATGCAGAATTTATAAATGTTTTATAAATGTAGAATTTATAAATGTTTTATAAATGTAGAATTTATAAATGTTTTATAAATGCAGAATTTATAAATGTTTTATAAATGTAGAATTTATAAATGTTTTATAAATGTAGAATTTATAAAGGTTTTCCTATTATAAACCCAGTACAGATTCATATACAACATTCAACTTTTCCCGATATTTAGGAACACTCACTGTTTCCTCAGGGAAAAAGCAAAGAGTTCACACTGACCAAAAACAAGAAAATGCAACAAGAGACTTTGTTACATATAAACTAGGGCTGCCACGATTAGTCGAATAGTCACGATGATTGTCGACGACTGATTTAATAGTCGACGCATCGTTTGAAGCTTTTGTAAGATCCTGAAAGACGCAGGAATAAGTAGCAGGAGTTAAGAGTGTAATAACGGACTGAAACAGAAGATGGCAGCACTGCATGTACAAGGATGCCAGCTGCCGTTAAACCCCGAAGAAGAAGAAGCTGTGTCCCAGAATTCATAGCGCAGCCCAGCTCAGTTTCCAACAATGGCGGCAGGTAGTTAGTTTTAATATTACTCTTATTATTCTTTCTGGGTCACAAAATAAACATTTAACATATTTTCAGGCGAGAATGTAGCTGTGTAAACCTCAAATATCTGCTCAGTTTATCAGGACACCGCATATTTTCAAAAGCGCTCCGACGTTTTCGGAGACGTCTGTTACCCACTAGCTCGATAGCTAGCCGGGGGCTAGGCTCACTAGAGCCGTGAGAACACGGACTCCCGGCAAATCGTTTTCAAACCCACTGCCGTCTTTCGCTACTCAGGTTAAACATGATATATACCGTATTTTCATGACTATAAGGCGCACATAAAAGTCTTAGATTTTCTTCAAAAAGTGCGGTGCGCCCTATAGTGCAGTGCACCCTGTGTGTTGTTGTTGTAAGGAGGACGTAGTAGAGAACACCATGAGAACGCTAAAGGGGGAAGTGTGGGCATTGATTGTATATAAAAGAACAGGTATGTGCGTTATGCAGAACCTCGTTGTTTTAACAACCCTGAAAATGGAAAATAGACACGCTTATGAAGCACTGTTTAAACTGAAGGCCATCAGCTACGCGGAGGAACATGGAAATCGAGCAGCCGCGAGAGAATTTAAGATTAATGAATCGATGGTTCACAAGTGGAGGAAGCTAGAAAACAAGCTCCGACAGGTCAAGAAAACGCAGCTGAGTTTCCGCCAGAGGTGGGACCAAGTCATTGTTTTGCAAGTCTCAAGTAAGTCTCAAGTCTTTATCCTCAAGTCTCAAGTCAAGTCTCAAGTAATGTCAGGCAAGTCAGAGTCGAGTCTCAAGTCACTGGTGTAAAAGTCCGAGTCAAGTCACAAGTCTGAAACTTTGAATTTCAAGTCCTTTCGAGTCTTTAAAAAAAAAAATGAAAAAATAATGTTGCAGTTATGCTAAATGTAAATATTAGACCATGTAATTTTAAAATCTGTGTTTTTCTCAACACATGACAAAATAGTGAACGTAGAAAATATACACAAATTGTGAAATTGCACCTCTTTAAAATGCAGCTCAATTAAACCTAGCTCCTAGAATAATTTTCACCGACAGTTCAAATAATCAGGCCCCATCTTATCTTAATGACCTTGTAGTACCATATCACCCTATTAGAGCACTTCGCTCTCGCTCTGCAGGCCTACTTGTTGTTCCTAGAGTATTTAAAAGTAGAATGGGAGGCAGAGCCTTCAGTTTTCAGGCCCCTCTTCTGTGGAACCAGCTTCCAGTTTGGATTCGGGAGACAGACACTATCTCTACTTTCAAGATTAGGCTTAAAACTTTCCTTTTTTCTAAAGCATATAGTTAGGGCTGGACCAGGTGACCCTGAATCCTCCCTTTGTTATGCTGCAATAGATGTAGGCTGCCGGGGGATTCCCATGATGCATTGAGTTTTTCCTTTCCAGTCACCTTTCTCACTCACTATGTATTAATAGACCTCTCTGCATTGAATCATATCTGTTATTAACCTCTGTCTCTCTTCCACAGCATGTCTTTATCCTGTCTTCCTTCTCTCACCCCAACCGGTCGCAGCAGATGGCCGCCCCTCCCTGAGCCTGGTTCTGCCGGAGGTTTCTTCCTGTTAAAAGGGAGTTTTTCCTTCCCACTGTCGCCAAAGTGCTTGCTCATAGGGGGTCATATGATTGTTGGGTTTTTCTCTGTATCTATGAAGCGCCTTGAGGCGACTTTTGTTGTGATTTGGCGCTATATAAATAAAATTGAATTGAATTGAATTGAATTCTGAGATAAGCTGCATGTTATTCTTGGATGCGGTTGTAGGACCGGCTTTAAAATCGCATGACAAAAATATCATACACATTAAAAAAAACTGCATCACCAACGTAGCCTGGACAACATTTGCTAGTTAGATGAAGTCAGCTATCTCATCTTAGCATATTTATATGCATATTTATAATTACACGGTTCTTGGAGTGAGTGCATACACTCATGAAGTTTAGTAACTTCAGGTCACTGCAACAAGCCCAGGTACAGTTTACCGACGGATGGGTGCAGGACCTTGAAATGCACCGTGTAGAACGAAAGACCATCGTACGTATCATAAGTTTACCAGTCTCACAAATCGTCGTCATAAATACACATTCGTTAACCGTTTATTAATAGGACCTTTGACCTCAACGGTAATTAATTAGTAGTGGAAATAATTTCTGGTAGCATCACAGAAATGTAGCAGTGACAATAATATTGTATGCTGTAATCGTACTGGGCAATTAGTGATACAAAAACCCTGTTTTATCCTGTGAATAAAAGTATATGTTTTTGTCAATGTACCATAATAACAGAAGCGAAACGCAATATTGTGTCAGGACAATTCACTATTTATGCACAATAAATAAAGGAGCATAGCGCGACAATTTCTGTTCAGCGCCAGACTTGCTTGTAACCTATATCACTAATTATGTTATGAAAATGACGTATTAACTACAACAGCAGACTGACCTTTGTGTAAATGCTTGGAGCAGAGTAACCTGTGAGCTGGAGTGTTCTGGGACGTTATATTTGATCTTTGAATGGCTGCAATCTAGGCCATCCGTCGCGTCTTTGTTACTTCGGAAACATGGCTCGAACAATTTCTCTTCAACGACGTAATCCGATAACAACCGATCTCTTTACCCGTCGGCTTCCCGTGGCTGTCATGCGACCGGCTATTGCAGTTAATAATACAACGGCTTGTTGACATTTTTGTGTTTCTTTTTATCGCTGTATAACTGATTTTAATTGAAAGCCTGCGTGCGCTAGTACCGCTTGCCACGAGTTCCCAGAATCCTTTGCGGTTCTACCCGTGAATGACGTCACATTTTCAATCTCCATATAATATGCATGTTAAATTTTATATTTGGGGTAAAATATCAGGTCTCGCTGTCGTTACCCACGTGAGCATTGAAGTCTCCCAGCAGGACAACAGAGTCTCCAGGTGGAGCACCTTCCAGCACCCCCCCCAGGGACTCTAAGAAGGCTGGGTACTCCGAACTGCCACTCGGCGCATAAGCGCAGATGACAGTCAGGACCCGTTCCCCGACCCTAAGGCGCAGGGAACAAACCCTCTCGTCCACCGGGAAAAACCCCAACGTACCGGCAGCAAGCCGAGGGGATATAAGAATACCCACCCCAGCCCGCCGCCTCTCACCAGGGGCAACTCCAGACTGAGACAGAGTCCAGCCCCTCTCCAGGGGACTGGTTCCAGAGCCCAGACAATGCGTAGAGGTGAGCCCAACTATATCTAGCCGGTACCTCTCAACCTCACGCACCAACTCAGGCTCCTTCCCCACCAGAGAGGTGACATTCCATGTCCCTATTGCCAGTCTTGGCAGCCGGGGGTCGGTCCGCCAGGGCCTCCGCTCCTGGCCGCCACCCGGCTCACAATGCACCCGACCCCTATGGCGCCTCCTGCGGGTGGTGGGCCTGCGGGAGGATGGGCCCATGTCTCCTCTTCGGGCTGTGCCCGGCCGGGCCCCATGGACTAAGGCCCGGCCACCAGACGCTCGCCCTCGGGCACCCTCCCCGGGCCTGGCTCCAGGGCGGGGCCCCGGTAACCCTATCCCGGGCAGGGTAAACTGTTCCCTCGATATTCTTTTCATGGGGGTCTTCTGAATCGCTCTTTGTCTGGTCCCTCACCCAGGACCAGTTTGCCATGGGAGACCCTACCAGGGGGCAAAAGCCCCCAGACAACATAGCCCCTGGGATCCCTGGGACACACAAACCCCTCCACCACGATAAGGTAGCGATTCAAGGAGGATTCTCAGCCGGAAAAGGGTGGAGTGCCCACTCCGGGTCGGGGATGAGTTCCTGCCCCAAGTGGAGGAGTTCAAGTATCTCGGGGTCTTGTTCGCGAGTGATGGGAGAAGGGAGCTGGAGATCGACAGACGGATTGGGGCTGCGGCTGCAGTAATGCGGACGCTGCACCGGTCAGTCGTGGTGAAGAGGGAGCTGAGTGTAAAAGCGAAGCTCTCAATTTACCGGTCGATCTACGTCCCTACCCTCACCTATGGCCACGAGCTGTGGGTAGTGACCGAAAGAACGAGATCGCGGATACAAGCGGCGGAAATGAGCTTCCTCCGAAGGGTGGCTGGCCTCTCCCTTAGAGATAGGGTGAGAAGTTCGGCCATCCGGGAGGGGCTTAGAGTAGAGCAGCTGCTGCTCCACATCGAAAGGAGCCAGCTGAGGTGGTTCGGGCATCTGGCAAGGATGCCCCCTGGGCGCCTCCTGGGCGAGGTGTTCCAGGCATGTCCCACCGGGAGGAGGCCCCGGGGCAGACCCAGGACACGCTGGAGAGATTATATCTCTCGGCTGGCCTGGGAACGCCTTGGTATTCCCCCGGACAAGCTGGAGGAGGTGGCTGGGGAGAGGGAGGTCTGGACCTCTTTGCTTAGGCTGCTACCCCCGCGACCCGACCTCGGATAAGCGGATGAAGATGGATGGATGGATGGATGGGTAAAATATCAAGTCTTTTCAAGTAAACCGGTTCAAGTCCAATTCAAGTCCCAAGTCATTGGTGTAAAAGTCCAAGTCAAGTCACAAGTCTTAGAACATTTTTTCAAGTCAAGTCTAAAGTCATAAAATTAATGACTCGAGTCTGACTCGAGTCCAAGTCATGTGACTCGAGTCCACACCTCTGGTTTCCGCGGACATAAGGCGAGGTGGCCCGAGTTGGAGGAAAGACTCGAGCGGTGGATCATCGAGCAAAGAGCGAGCGGGAGAAGCGTTTCGACGGTCACCATTCGGCTAAAAGCAGTTTCACTAGCTGAAGAGATGAACATTGAACATTTCCAAGGAGGTCCGTCTTGGTGCTTTCGTTTTATGAAACGGTGCCATTTTTCCATCCGGACCAGGACTACGGTAGCGCAGCAACTTCCAGCGGATTATAAGGAAAAGCTGGCCATCTTCCGCTCCTACTGCAGCAAACACATCGCCGCCAAACACATCCAGCCCAGCCACATCACAAACATGGACGAGGTGCCGCTCACTTTCGACGGTGAGTCACACTGTGGAGAAGCAGGGGACCAGCACGGTAGCGATACGCACAATGGTCTTCTTTTACTGTTGTGCTTGGCTGCCATGCTAATGGACAGAAACTGCCGCCTATGGTGATTTTTAAGAGAAAGACTTTGCCTAAAGAGAAGTTTCCAGCAGGAATCATCATTAAGGCAAATGAAAAGGGCTGGATGGATGAGGAAATGATGAAAGAGCGGCTGAGGGAGGTGTATGTAAGGAGACCAGGTGGTCTTTTCCACACATCACCATCGCTGTTGATCAATGACTCTATGCATCTCACAGCCGATGTGAAAAAACAAGTGAAGCAAATGAACTGTGAGCTTGCTGTTATTCAGGAGGCCTGACCAAGGAACTCCAACCGCTGGACATCGGTGTGAACCGGCCGTTCAAAGTAAGGCTGCCAGCGGCGTGGGAGTGATGGATGACCGATGGAGACCACCGTTTCACTAAGAGTGGAAGGCAGCGCCGGGCGAGTTACGCCACAATTTGCGAATGGATTGTCGATGCTTGGGCTAACATGTCTGCTGGCACTGGAGCAGCCAGTAATCGAAACGCTAACCTTCCAATTACTGGATGACCTGATCTACATTGAACTGACAGATCTGGTCAAAGCCAACCTTTTAAAACTCTCTTTGGTTCTGCAGCAAACTCACGTCGGCACAGGGACAACTAGTAATACGCATACAGAAAGTTTACACAAACCTTGATAAGCATTTCTAGTTCCATTCTCAGGCTCATCACTTCCAGAGTTACCGCAGCAACTCTGCCCACATCAGGATCTGTAACATCATCAGGGAAACTGAGTCCATCTGGCTGCTGATTAGAGTAACCATAGAGACAGAGTACAGCGCGTCCTCCCTGGGAATATAACAGACAGGGTAGAAGGTAATGAAATGTTAGTGGTTAGTACCAGCAGCGGTAACTGGAACATTTCTGTCACTTCCTACTAGTCTGCATCAGTAGGACCGGGCATTTTCACACAGAGCTATGATCACATCAATCATAAACATTAAAACAAGAGAAAGAGGAGTCCACAACTAATTAGTCTCAACCGGGCAAACATCACACAATTATAATAGAAACATAAATTATTTTGAACACTAAGACACACACAGCTGAACAGCGTGCTGAGTGATTACAGCTAGCATAGCAGTCTGTTGGCACGGGAACTGTCACTACATTGAAGAAGAGTAAGGACAGATGGAGGGTGAAGGAAAGAGATGCTGCCATTAATCTGTGATTGGGGAAGGAACTGCGCCTGCTGACGAGGTTTTGTACCTTAAAAAAATGCTTGTTTTGCCATCATCTTTGGTGGTGGTGGACTTTCAGTGTGGGTGGGTCCACCCACCTCCTCCACACACACCAACAAGAAACTAGGAGAGGTAAAGGCTGGCTTTTGATGTCTTAGCAGGAAAAATGTGCACCTGCAGCCCTCAGAAGCTCATTACTCTCATCTCCTTGGTCATTGTTGAAATTGCTTCCTTGTGTTTGTGTTTATTTGCTGATCTGTGGAGATTTTCTCTTAACTCTTCGTTCTCCTTTTGGAGTAACTCATATGTCTCATACTCGCTTATTTGACCCTCCGAGAGTGTGTGCTCTACTTTGTCAAGTTTCTTGTTGCATCCATTCAAGTTTCCTGTCATCGAGTGAAGCTAAAGCTTTGTCGGTCACATAATAATCAACATTTTATGTTGTTTTGCCTCTTTGCCACTTTCCCACTTCATTGTTTGCATCTAATTCTCACATGCTCCCTGGACTGCTCCACCGATCTGTCAGCTTTTCACCACAGCCAATTTTCACTCCTCTTTTCAGTAAAACTTGACCTCTGACCTTTCAACCTGGCAACTGAGGCCATTGTAATTCAACCTTGTTGTTGATGGTATTGATTTGAAACTAATTCACAAACTCGGGAAACCACACCGTTCGCCACCCCGTCAGCCTTTTACATGTGAGGGGTAAAAATGTCTGTATCTGTCTCACACAGCAGCCTGACAGCCAATGAGCTCTTTGTATTCTTTCCCTTCATTCCTTTCCTTTTTTTTTTTCCCTGTCCCGTTTGCTTTCTTAGCCGTCAGAATTAATGTCTGAAAGCCAACAAAGATACCCAACGGATTTACTTTGCAAAGTGGATCAGCACAGCCTTGCCGTTTGGGTCCATTCGACCAGCCTTTGTTTTTATTATTTATTTTATTTTCAGTTATTACAGACGGGATAGGAAAGGGAGAAAGAAAGATGAAGGAACAGAAAAACAGAGGGGAAGAGGGACAGTGAGTGATAATACTTTATCATTACCTGGATAGCATCAACTGTGGCCCTGAACACTGGGTTGTTGTGTTTTACAGTCCTCCAGTACTTTGGCCTGTTGGGATTTGTCAGATTACAGCCATACTTTTCGAGGATGTTAAGCGCTGTAGATAAGCGCTGAAGAGATCCAAGAGTCTGCAAAGGAAGCAGACACATTTTAGCATCAATTTTAATCTGAAACGTGGCCTGTATTTGTACAGCGCTTTACTCGTCCCCAAAGTGCTTTACACATCCAGTCATAGAAGAATACAGTTAAGCTGAACCCACACTGTTTCGGTTGTAGTGGTGTGACATACTACAACACTGAACACATTCAAACATCTATCTTCCTGTCGACCCTTACATCACATTTGTAACTGCCTGTGTGTGGGGGGCGGTGTACCCGCCGCAGTCACATTTATACTCACGTAGGAAGCCGTTGCAGTACTCAGCGTCACCACTACTGAGCGTCGTCACTCGGACAGTTTTGCTACATAAGTGCTATAGGAGTAGTAGAAGTCAAAACCAGAAGCCTTTGTCGAGTGTTCAGAGTGTTCAGGTCATAAACTCAGCTGTCTGTATGTCTCTCAGCTCCTGAGCTGGAGCATCATTAAACCAACAGGATCACACAATCATAGACAATCTCAGGACACCTTTGACACGTTCATTTTTGGGACTCTGGCCTTGTGAAGAAGTAAACCTGATGATTTAGTATAAACCTCTTTGAAAGCAATCATTTGAAGTGCATGCCTTTATCAGGCTCTCACAGCATGTCGGGGGAACTCTGGCCCCCTCAACCTTCGCTGAGGTTTTCAAAACTTTTATTAAGCTCCCACCACAGCATATCAATCAGGCTGAGGCCTGGGCCATCTTGATTACATTCTTTTTCATTCATTGTGTTGTCTACCTGCTATTCTTTGAATCAAGTCACGATCCAAACAACAGAGTGTGAGATGTAGCCAAATCCTGAAAATCTTGGTCTCAGTCTGGATTGAGGTTAGACATATTTCCAGATGGGACTAATAAACATGCAGTTGATCTTTCTCACCTCCTTCCTGTTTCTGCCAAAGCTGTTCTCTATGACCATCGTTTCTGCAGCAATGTGGTGGTATTTAGAGCAGGGTGGTAAGGGCAGATTAGCCATGGCCACTACCCCAGCCCGCAGATCCACCACTCTGCCCCCAGAATACAGACACACTTCAGCCTGACTCCGCACATCCTGCAGCTGCTCAGAGAGGGACGCCATTCTGCACACACACACGGTTGATGCATGCCGTTTAGTTAAAACAACAACAAATAAATCTGACGACATGCATGCACAGTATCTCAGATCAGTGTATTCAACATGAAATATGAATTCCTTTGGTCTCATATTACTGCACAAATTGGCACTTTTGTTTCGTTTAAAGTGAACTTTTTTTGGAGTGCTCTTCTCTGGAAGTTGGCACAAATGACTGTAACTGAAATGCTGTTGTGCTGCCATGCCCACATCAGATTACGTAATTTTCTCGAGTGTTCCTAAAAAGTCCTTTTTCGATTTAGTCGTTTAGATAATGCAGTAAAAACTCTTTATTCCAAGTAAGTTACATTTGTCATTGAAATGTCAATTCAAACATTCTGCTGTGCTGTTGCTGTTCCTACCATCTCTGACTTCTTTATATTTGACTTCTAAAGAGACAGACTTGCTCAGCAACAGTTCTTCAGGCCTTTTTCAGAGTTTGACTTTGACATTGGCCTTTTTCAGTCATGGCAGTCCAACCTTGTACCTGACCATTTTCACTTTTGTATTATTTAAAGCCTCTGAACTGGAAGAGTGGCTGTCAAGACACCATTCTTGAGAAAGAGAATTAATTTTTACACAAAAACTGGAATGATGAATCCAAATGTCAAATGTTTGGTTCACATCTCGAGTATACAAATACACCAGTGAGTGCCTAAGAGCCAAGTGTAAAACACGGTGGAGGCTTCATCATGGTTTGGTGCTGCATTTTAGCCAGTTGTGCTGGAGATCTGGTCTAAATGTGTGATGGAATGATGAATGCAGGAAACGTACTGTCCACTTTTAATCTGCCCTCTTGAAAGGTTCTTACTGGGAACAGCTTTCATAGCATGCATGGACTGAAAAACCCCACACAGTGGAAACGATGTGGGATCATCTCGACAGAGAACAGAACAAAAGGCAGACACATCTGTTAATATGGTTTAAGAAGCCTAGAAACTTCTATGAGCCGCTAATATGGTTCAAACTGTACAAACTCACTTTTTGCTTTATATGCTGCATTATGTGTTGGCACATGTTTCAGTAAATCACTGTATCCACATTTTCCCAATTAAATATAAAGAAATTGGGAGTTTTACACAGTCCTGATGATAAAAGTATATTTCACATGATGTTATCAGACTCCAGGTGCTAACACGTATTTGACCACAACACAGACCGGTGACTGTCTGCAGGTGTTCACTGCATCCCTGAGCTCCGGCTCCATCCGTGAGAT
The DNA here is from genome assembly GCF_057382185.1 of Mchenga conophoros. Taxonomy (NCBI): domain Eukaryota; kingdom Metazoa; phylum Chordata; class Actinopteri; order Cichliformes; family Cichlidae; genus Mchenga; species Mchenga conophoros. The sequence continues at coordinate 35,358,611 of NC_140543.1, read as the reverse complement.
GAGCTGGAACAAGTCGCTGAACATGCAAAGCTGCTAAATCTGTTTTCACGTGCAGTACAATTGAGTGCACTTTGCTCGAAGAGCTTGTTCTCTGATTGCAGACCTCCTGGTTACAAAACAAAGACGCAGAAGGACGATGCGCTATTTCCAGTAGTCAGTGCAAAGCAGCAGGTGCGCCTATGATCAGCTCATAGCGGCACAATGTCCTGTAAACGATTCATTATTAATGATTAAAGCAGCAAAGCTGTTATTAGCGAGGATCGGCACGGTGAGCCCGCCTCCTACCTGTGCTGCTGTCCGGCTGCACTGCGGTGGAATCACTGTTACGGCACAAATGTCTGTTTGTACCGCCGAAGGAAGCCCCGCAGAAACGGCAAAACACTCCCGCAACAGCGCGGTGTGCAACTGCTGTACTGGAGACACAGCGGCAGGGCCTCCCTCTCTCCCCCTCCCTCATCGGGCAAAACGTGGAAGCGGCGCAGATTACGTCACCAGTGGACCCTCTGCGGCGCAAACGCAGCAGCGCCAGCTGCTTTCACATTCACGTTAAGGATGCTGCACCTGATGTCTCCAGGTTATTGCATTATTGCACAAGGAAATGTTAAGTGACCATCCTGTCAGGCACAGTCAAATGTGTTTGTTGCAGCAGGCTGTAAACATGCACAGTGTTTTCATGAAGGCCAAAAATGTAGCATTAAATATTCAGTCCTGTTGATGGGAATCGGAGACGATGGATGGTCAGTGTTCCGTTTATTTACTTTTTTCTCTGAGTAGTTGGTCTTTCTCTTTCACACTGGCCACTTCCTAAAGAGCAGAAGGAAGGTGCATCTAGAGATGCCAACCGTCCCTTAAAATACGGAATCGTCCCGTATTTAGAAACAAAAGTACACGTCCCGTATTGAGCTAATAAGGGACGCACTTTGTCCCGTAATACAGTGAGAATCAAAAGTAGTCTATAAATGTTTATGGAATTAACGCTTTGTTTGAAAACATAATTCCCAGCCCCTCTCCTGCTTTGTGACCAATGAGCTGACAGCACACTTATGACAATTCGAGTATGACAATTCAGATTACCGCTCATCTCATTGGTCGAGGAAAGGTCGCTTACAGAGAAAATACCGGAAGACAACAGTTGACCACAACAAGAAGCATGGCCAACAGGGAAACAAACGCCGACACTGCGGTGCAAGTCTCGGACGACAGTACACCTAAAGCTGGGCAAACACTGTGCGATTTTTTCAGTCACGTTATTCAGCTCCTGCTCAAACTGCACGATTGACTCGCAGGGGTTAGAAGTTGGTAGGTCACGATGCAGGTCTCACACTATACGGCCCGATGCTCTGATGCGACCTGAGTGCTCACACTGTGCCTCCATAACATGAAGGTTATAACAGATAATCTGTCACTCTCTCTCTCTCTGTCTCTCACTCACACAGACACACCACCACCATCAACTTTGCTAAATTGCTAATGAAAAACATGATCAGGCAGCTGTGATTGAGCAGCATGTAAATCCAACTATTTTCACGGTTGTTGTGGTCGTGATCATTTTGTGATGCCACATCGAAAAGGCTCGGATGAGCTTTCCAAAGTTCTACAAGTTGTGCCTCCATCACTTGTGTCCAGATCACACGCTGCACAGCCGTGCTGCGCCGTCTTTTTCACCGACGTTTGCGCGTGCGCAGTGTGAGCGCCTGTGACACCCTCACGAGCGATTGATGATCGGGAGCTGCTCGAGGTGTTAATCGCTTCTCGTTACCCCACGTATACTACACGATGCACGATGAAGGTTAAAATCTGGCCGATCACCAAATCGGTCGCACGACTCAAAAATCGGCTCAAAATGGGCCAAAAATGGCACAGTGTAAGCCCAGCATAAGCCCAGCATTAGAGCAGCAATGTTTGTTGCTCAGAGAAAGAAAAAAAGGAGGAATGGGAAAAGGGAAACACCTGGCTGGAAAAGTGCACGATAACACCTTTAAAGTGCACTGCACTGTGTGCCGGCGCACTTTTTCCATAGGCATGCTTCTAGTGGTGGCACAAGAAGAACATGAGGGGCGTGAAAGCTCGGGGAACCCTTAACCAATTTCTTGTCCGCCAGGCCACGGCAGAAGCAGATATGGTATGTAAACACTGGTTTGTTGTTTAAACCCTCTGGTTAAGGTTAATATGGGCATGTGCAATGAATATCAGCGCTATGTGGCCAGAAGTGTGATAATATAATTTATTTTGTGTAATAAACAACTGCAAGGATAGATGATTACAACAAATAGATGAATAATACATAAAAGTAATACATAGATGAATAATGATGATGAGTTATGATGCGTAATCATGGGAACAAGCGGGTTTACAAACAGGAGCAGCTGATTAGCTTTAGAAAAGCTGAAATAATACCTCAACTGAAGCCAATTGTACTAAATGCACTAAATGTGCACTGTTACAAGAATGATTTTGTTCTATTGTTTTCTATTAATTTATATAAGTTTAAGTTAAGCAGGACAGAGTTCTTTTAAAGAAAGATTTACTTATATTCTCAAAAGTTAAGCATGACAGGCTTCTGTTTAAGAAAGAGACCTGTTTTATTGTGTTAATGTTGTCATTGTGAGCTAAAAATAAATGGCTAAATGATCATTTGTTTCCCATACGGTCATATCACAAAGAATATGCATCTGCTTAAATCAAATTCAAGTCAAATGGTTAAAAAATAATTTCACACACAAAAAAAAAGAGCTACCACACTGGGAAGGGTGAAGACAACTGGGTTGCCCGGCCCTGGCCACGAGGTGTCCCTTATTTATTTTTCAGGGAGTTGGCAACCCTACTTCAACTCCTCCCAGTTGGATGCACGTGGAGTACTTCCTCAGGGAGGTATCAGGTGGCATTTAGGTGCTCCAACACCTCAGCTGGCTCTTTTCAACAGGAAAATGCAGTGGATCTATTTTAAACTTTCCGTTTTTCCCAAATGACAGCACCATCATTCCAGTGCCCTGTCTCCAACAGCTCCTTCTGTTTGCTCTGATGCTGCATGGGCCTCAAACAGAGAGCTTCAGGCTCCTTCTTGTTTTTTGTCCAACATGGAAAAAGAGTCATGATGCATTTTTCAGGCCTCTTGGTAAAGTGTCCCACATATTCACTATCTAAGTATCAAAAGTCTGTTAAAGCTGCCAAATCTGCCTTTTTGTCTGGCATTATTATGACTAATAGCCACAACCCCCGAGCACTTTTTAATACTTTTAACTCTGTGGTAAACCCTTGCACTACCACTTATAGGGATGCCTCCCCTGCTCTTTGTGATAAATTCTTAAAGTATTACTCTGAACAAATCTCAGCTCTAAGGGCTTCTCATCCATCTCATCCATCATCAGTTTTAGACCCAGTTCCAGCTTCTGAATGCTTGACTGTCCTTCAACAGTTTGAGCCAGTGTCTTATTCTGCTTTAAAACATATAATTGATCATCTCAAAATCTCTGGTTCCCCGCATGATATTCTTCCTTCTCGTTTCTTTAAGGAAGCTTTACATATTATTGGTCCTTGTATCTTATCTCTGCTGAATGCATCATTGTCATCAGGTTGTGTACCGTCTGTCTTTAAGCATGCTGTTGTGCAACCTATTATGAAAAAGAAAAATCTTGACCTAATTGGTCTCACTAACTACAGGTCGATCTCCAAACTCCCTTTTATTTCCAAAATATTGGAAAAGGTAGTTCTAAAACAACTTCAGGCCTTTTTAGATGCAAATGGTATTAATGACAAGTTTCAGTCTGGTTTGAAACCTCGCCCCAGCACAGAGACAGCCTTACTTAGAGTTTTTAATGATCTTCTTTTAACTGTAGATTCTGGATATTCTGTGGTCGTAGTTTTACTTGACTTGACTGCTGCTTTTGACACGGTTAACCACAACATTCTTCTATCAAGAGTGGAACATGTTGTTGGTCTCAAAGGTTTTATCTTGGTTTAAATCCTACCTCTCAGAGAGGTCGTTCTCTGTTGCTATGGGGCAACACTCCTCGGCTTCTGCCCCTATGTATTGTGGTGTGCCTCAAGGGTCCGTGCTCGGTCCTGCTCTCTTCTCTTTGTACATGTTGCCCTTGGGATTAATTTTTAGTAAATACAACATCTCCTTTCACTGTTATGCCGATGATATCCAGATTTATTCACCTTTGAAATCCGATGTGACTGCTTCTTTGCAACCTCTGTTCAACTGTTTGCATGAAGTTAAAATTTGGTTATCACATAATTTTCTTACATTGAACGAGAATAAGACTGAAATCATAGTCTTTGGTAGTCACACTCCGCTAGACCAGTTAGCTGATGCCCTAGGCCCTCTCGCTAGCCATCTTTCGTCCACTGTAAGAAACCTCGGAGTGTTCCTGGATGGCTCTTTTAAACTCGAGAAACAGGTCTCCACTGTGGTAAAAAACAGCTTTTACCAGTTGCGTCAGATTTCCAAAGCAAAGCCGTTCCTTCCTTTAAAGGACCTTGAAAAGCTTATCCACGCATTTATTACATCCAGATTGGACTACTGTAACGGCCTCTACTCGGGCCTCCAACACTCCTCTCTTTGCCGGCTCCAGTTAATTCAAAATGCAGCTGCGCGTCTTTTAACAGGTACGAGAATTCATGAACACATAACTCCAATTTTAGCCAAATTACATTGGCTCCCTGTTAAATATCGTATAGATTTTAAAATTCTTTTGTTCACTTTTAATATTTTGAATAATTTAGCGCCCAGTTATCTTTCTGATTTACTCCACTCATACAATCCCAACAGAGCACTTAGATCGTCCAACCATAGGCTCCTAGCACAACCTAGGACTCGAATGAAGTCGAGAGGCGACCGGGCCTTTGCATCCGTGGCACCCAGACTCTGGAATAACCTCCCCGTTCATATTCGCACTGCCGAGTCTATCCAGTCTTTTTTACTTTGGCTTTTGATTCTGTCTAGTTGGCTGTTTTAGCTTGTTGCGTTGTTACCTATTGTTTGTTGTCCTCTTTTATTGTTTGTTTAACTGTCTCATGTTTTTATTGACTGTGAAGCACTATGGTCAACACTGTTGTTTTAATATGTGCTATATAAATAAATTTTGATTTGATATTATTCCACGCTTTTTTGTCTTAATTATGATCATTATCTCATATAATTATTGAAACATTCATTTTAGTTTAGTAGTATTTAATAAATTATAAATACCATCAATTTTACATGTAATGAAAGTACAGGATATATGAACGCTGACCTTTGTTTGTTTGTTGTTTTTGAATATTGAATTACTTGTTGTTATGTAATGAAAACAATCACATTAGTGGGAGAGGAAGGCTGGCCTGTTTCTGCCAAACAATAAAAACTCAAAGATTAGAAACTTGAGGACATTATTTCATCGTTTCAGAAAGACTCAGCCAACACATGAAAACTGTAGGAGTTAGAATTACTGTGATGCTGCAGAAACATTTAATTAATCTAAAAGTAAAGTACTATGTTTGAGCAAATAAAGTTGAAGTGTTTTGATTTGCAGAATTTGTAGTGGTTATATTAGCAAAACTACCTGATGTGGCACAAATACAGACACAAAAATACACACAACAAGATGAGGTCACATGAACACATTTATTTGTCTTGCATTTTGATAACTGAATCAAAACTCTTTATCATTTACTATCATTACACTGAGCTATATATAATAACTCATACTAATCATTGCACAGGCTACAATTCAATAAAGTATATGAGGATGGACGAGTGGGGCATTAAAGAAGTGGAGCTGGCAGGACAGATCGAGAAGCTTTACAGTTGTATGTTTACTGTACACAATCTGAATGAACAAATATAAATAACAATTCTCCGACAAATGAGTGGAGATGAGGTTGTGAAAGCCATAACGCTGTTCTCATGCTTCCCGACCTGCAGCAGCGACAAACCAACGTTTGTTAGAACCGGTGCTCTTTTTAAACTTCTCTGAGTTTGTCTTGATCTACGTTAGGCTGGATATATACTTGGGAAGAATTAACATTTAGTTAATGTTGTGCAATTTATCATAACATAAATCTAGCTGAGTCCAGTTGCACGACATAAAAAGCCGTGTTTTTAGACGTTATGTCCGTTTGGCTGTCAGTAATCTGCTGCTGCACTCGAGTCACACACCGAACGTGCTGCTTTCAGCTGATGAAATCAAATGACAGTGTGGCACTGTGAGGTTGGAACGATGAGCTATGGGGTGCGATAACGTTGATGAGATAATAATACAAAGTTGTAAAGGTACGCAAATCCAGAAAATGTGAGGATTTTCATTTAACTACATCTACTGCACAAGGACAAAGAGAGAGCACGAGAAAAGAAGACAAAGAAAAAGTCGGGCCACATCTAACAGTTTTTTTCACCTTCTCATAAATGATCTATTTATGAAAAGGCACATATTTTTAAAAACTTCATGTACTGAGATGTTAAGAACAACACACAGCTCAAAGTTTTAACCAACAACAAAAATGTGAAACAACTGATAAGCTCATCAGGGAACACAGATAAGACAGTACCATTCCCCTGTTAGCATGTGACCTAATCACCACCTGCTCACTCTGCTCTATTCACACAGTTAAATGTGCATTTGAATCTGTCAGGTTCATTCACATGAATGCAAATCTGATCTTTAAAAACACAAACAAAAGAAAAATGTCAAAGGTTCCCAAAGATAATGCTTAAAGTGACGTCAGGTCTTTTTACTCAAGTGACTCCCTGCAAAGGGAACTATTGTTCTACCTTTATAATACAGTCAGCACCTAAAGGTCACACAGACACACTCCCTCTATTTATCTCTCTGCACTCATCATATTACAATTATTCTTGGTTTAAAGCGATGTGTCTTTGCAATAACTGAAGTCCAGATGCTTGAGCCTGGACCTCCGCTCACTAAGAAGACCTCGTTTGTCTCTTTCCACATGGTCTTACTCTGGCAGCTGTTGTATAACTCGTGATACGACGAGTACAGCTGCTGAATTCTGCTAGCATGCTGACATCGATGCAAGAGATTTTCAGAAGTGTGGTCAAAATAGCATGCTAGCTTGCATGCTGCAAAATGTGACCTGTTGCAGAAAGATATCTAGTTATCTCTGACATGCTGTTCCATGTATTGGAACATACTTTTTTGTGTCATATTTATTATACGCTTAAAGCATGGAAGACAAATGGTTAATAGCCACAGTATTTTCTATCAGACAAGCCATTTGAGTCGTCTCACTGTAAACCAACAGCTTCCAGTTTTCTAAATTCTTACTTTAAGTCACATTTTGGCCGTTTTTACTCCGGCTTGCTGTTACTGTCTCAGTGAACATTTTTAACAGCGTGGCCAAAAACAGCCTGTTGCTGTACGGCACTCAAATCAGACACATTCTTTGAAACATGCTAAGACTAGCTAAGTAAACAAGGGCAATTGAATATGACTCCTGATGGCTGACTGGTTGGCCTTTTTATTTTTTTATGAAAGTCTCCATGTTACCAGATCTCATTCTTAGCTTGGTGAGTACACTAGCAAGATTAAAACGATTAGATAGGGCTGATGTTATGATAAGACACTAGTCTCACAGAGACAAAAATAAAGAAAGAAGACAATGGTTGCTTTTCATGAACTCTACTTCCACAACTCATTTTCCTGAATACACTATGCGCCTGGCCACTGTGTTGATAAAGAATCCAAAAACAAAGTCAGATCTGAGGTTCGTCAAACCTTTATCACGCACACAGTATGTGTGGGAACTGGGAATTAAAGCAGTGTATGATGAACCACAAGTGAGTAATCATGGAAACTGTGTGAGGTTTCCTTTCTGTCTTTCTGTCTCAAATCGTGTGTCTCAGTATGGGTTTGTATTGTTTTTGACTAATGTTCGTTGTTAGGATATTTCATGCTGGACATTGGTGGAAGCCCTGGGACAGACTGGTGGCCTGTCCAGGGTATACCCGACCTCTCACCCGCGACAAGGGACAAGCAGTAGAACATGGATGGATGGAAATTTGTGCAAACAGTGAATATAGTAGAGATTGTATCTGCATTTCACATATTTAGGAACAAGAAAAATGAAAAGAAAAATACAACAAAAAGTAACCAAGAACAAAAACAACAACATAAAACTGAAATATATAGAAATACTTAAAGTTAGAGCATAGATCACAGTGCTCAACAGCAGATACATATGTTCTTTTGGACAATGCAGTACTATGTGGGACTTTTGTCTTGTATCATGTGCTTGTGGTTGTCCCGTTACAAGAATGTAATAATGAGTAAGGAAGATCTACAACAGAATAATGACTGATCATTGATTTTTCTTGCAAGTCTTGCAAAAGATAGATTTTTAAAATTTGTAAATATAAAAAATATAATTTCCTTTCACGGTCTGTCTTTCCTTGGTATAACTGTCCATTCAAATCCGGCCTTGGGGAGCAAGTGTTAGGAAACTGAATATCTGACTCTTCAGGATAGTCCCGAACATTATCATTCAGACAAGGCCTAAAACACAGGTCAGGTTGCCACTGTTCATGTCTCATTTAAACAAAATCAGTCAGTAACACTGACACCACACGGTGTCACTTAGACTCAAGTTCAAACAGTGCCCAGTCAGGCATGCGTGTGCTTATGAATGTCCTCCAGTAATAAAGTCATGACAGCAGAACCAAGGTCAAAAAAGGAACGACCGTTCGAATGTGTCGTGAGATCGGAAGAGTTGCAGCTTTTATGATAGATTTGTTTAATGTCTTTGTCAAAAAGTCCAGTGCTCACACACACAGCATCTGTCACAGGTTATTCCTGGTACTTCCTGTCAAGCATCCCATCAGCCTTTGCTTTGCCTTGGCCCTGTCTGCATTTTTCTTTAAAGCTCACATGTTCGTTTCACAGGGCGGCGTTCGGCTTCCATCCAGAACAATGTGATTTTCTCGTTTTTCTACTCTCTGTTCTGCTTCCTCTAATCCTCCATCGGCCACTCCTTCCTTACTTACTAGGTCTTGGGTGCTGTTGAGTGAGCATGCTTTTGACAATGGACTAGCACCACCACCCGAGGCAGCAGTAGATCTCTCCATGTTATTCCTGCCCAGGTGGCTTAAGCCAGTGAGCTGCCCTTCACCTTCTAAGCTCCTGCCTGCTGAGCTTTCACCTCCCCCCTTGGGGGTGCTGGGACTGATATATTGCTGAGCCAGGGATGGAGATTGCAGGATAGCCAGCGGAGACTTAGTTTCCTGTGTTGTATAACTGGGAGATGGAGAAAACCTGGAAACCAATTCGTCAGTAAGTAGTTGAGCACACTTTGCAGAGCCAGTGGGGATGGGTGTCGCCACAGGTGTCATCACTGCCACGAGGACATCATCTTTCGATGCAATGAAGTCAAGCTTCAGGGCTCTTGTGTTTTGAGGGCTGCCGTGATCTTCCAAAGCTGTGCCGGTGCTATCATAGGTCATCCCAGAGCTTTCTGCACTCTGTGAGAACAAATTCAGATCCCCAGTCAACCTTCCTTTGGGGTTAGATGTGAACTCATACAAACCCTCTTTGATGAATGTCATTGGCTGAATGCTGTCAGGGCCCTGCTTTACCGCCATATTGCTGACCTGACTTAGGTCCAAGGGAGGTGGAATACACTGATGTCGAGTACCAGCTTGACCTCCTTCAACACTGGGGAGCAGTGAGCTTCGCTCCCCTCTTTCCAGTGCAAAATTATCCGCTGCAGTTGAAGATTCCCTGGAACAACTGACTTTAGGTGATGCTTGCTGGGCCAGAGTGGATGAGAACTCTTTCATCTCAATCTGTTCTTCTCGAATTTTTTCCTGCTGCTCTTGAATGGCTGCTGTCTTGTTGTAAGTATCTTCTAGCCGCTTTGCACTGAGGTGTTGAGGAGTAGTTTTATTCGACGTGGGCTTGAATCGCTCTGGGGAGCCCTGCCGGGCCACTTCTTGGTATTGTTGAGACCTGCCAGGGCTACCTGCCTCTGCATTGTGGTAGTGCTTGTGGTAGCTCCAGCGACTGGGTGACAGGTGATTTTCAACGGGACATTTACTGTCCTCTCTTTTTTCTACCAACACATCTGTTAATTCCATACTGCGGGCAAAAGCATCCTTTAGGTTAATAGAAACAATGCTTCCACTCCGTTTTGCTCGTTCTAGAGCTTCCCTCCTCTTGATGGCCTTCTCTTGCCTCTTCTGCTCTCGGTAGAACTCTGAGAAGTTGTTCACAATGATTGGAATAGGAAGAGCAATGACAAGCACGCCTGCTATGCAGCAAAGCCCTCCTACAATCTTACCAAGCAGGGTTTGTGGGTAAATGTCACCATACCCGACAGTCGTCATAGTAATGGTTGCCCACCAAAACGAAGCAGGGATGCTGGTGAATTTTGTAGCATCTTCATCCTTTTCAGCAAAGAATACCAAGCTAGAGAAAATCATGATGCCCATGGCTAAAAACAGGATCAGCAGTCCCAACTCGTTGTAGCTCCTTCGTAAAGTGAAGCCCAAAGACTGGAGCCCCGTCGAGTGCCTGGCCAGTTTCAGAATCCTCAAGATCCTCATAATACGGAAGATTTGAACCACACGCCGCACATTCTGGAACTGCAGCACGCTCTTGTTAGATTCAGTTAGACAGAGGGTCACATAGTAAGGCAGTATTGCCAGCAAATCAATAATGTTCAGTGGTGCTTTCATGAAGACCCACTTATTGGGTGCTGAGAGCAGCCGTAACATGTATTCCATGGTGAACCAGGCAATACAGACGGCTTCGACGTGGGCTAAACTGGGGTTGTCACTGAACTGGCCAAATTCATCTACAACCTGCAGCTCTGGCAGAGTGTTGAGGGACAGTGAAATTGTGGAAATGACGATGAACAGGATGGAGATCATGGCCAGGATCTGCAAGACAAAAGCAGGTTATTACATTAGCTGGGCATAGTGTTAGCTTCATACATGTCTTCTATTACATCTGTTTCTGTGCCTGTAAACAGTAACACGTTCTTTAATAAGACAAACCCTGTTTGTTGCTACTAATCACTGACGTGTACATTCTAGAGTAGAAGTTTCTTAGACTACATGAGACATTTTTGAGACTTTTTTGTTACCCTTCATGGTGGTACCAACTTTGTCCTGAAGGTGGTGCTATTTGAAAAGCTACTAAAGGTCAGGCCTTTTTGATTAAGGCCCTTAAGAAGATTTAGCTTTGGAAGTTGTGCATCCACAGTGACAGTCAGCCCTTAACTTTCATCTGTTCATTATGTCCAAGCAGAAATGAAAAGCTCTTACGATCCACACATCACCACATATGGGCATTTTCTGCTTTTGTCTTTGTAAGGCAGGTTACAGCAAACAGACGCTGACTTTAATGTTTTAAGCAGCTTTGTGAAAAATTCTGGCACGGACACTTTCACGTGGAACTTGTCATGTAGGAGGAGACCTGCAGCGGTGATAAGACAACAGCTTTTATTCAACCTGCAAAAAAACATTTTACAGTGTTTCCTGTGTCTCTTCAGAAAATCACGGCGATGTGCTCACATGATGTCAGATTTGTATTTTAATGAGAACACAAAAACACACAAGACTACAAACCTTCTGACATTAACTGCAACTGGAAATGATTCCAAAATCTGACAAAGCACTACAATACACGGTGCAAAACAAAGTGAGTAACACCTAAAAACACTCGTCTCTTTCTTTTTTGGGGAGGAAAATGGAAACAAAAGTTCGTTTTTGCTCCTGCGTGTTTAGCTTCACACTTGGTTTCCTAGGGTTTGAAACAATTTTGTCCTTTTTGTCGCCTTTTCAATTCAATAAAGATAAAACCTTCTTCTCAGAGAATGACTGAATGGAAAAAGGGGCCCAGGGGATTCAACTATTACTTATAGCCAATTTAAAAACTCTAACTGGGAAAGCAGAGTAACGAAGCTGAAGGATGTGTGTTCTGAGTCCTCTCAGTGTAGCCCTTGGTAGGACATTTCAGGTTTATTGTAATAGGATTGCGCTGCTATACATAGAAAGGATAGAGAGGAAGGTTAGAATTGGTTACTCATTCTTTCCTCCCCCAACAGGAAGAATCAAGCAACAGGCGGAAATAGACGATGCAAGATTATTTTTTTGTCTTTAAATACATCTGACGTGATATCTGACAAAAGACCACTGCACTGTTCTCTGGGGACAACTCAATTTCCTGTTAGCTTACATTTCAGTGGCTTCAACACATAATACGTATTGTGTGTCAGTGGAGTAGATAAAGGTACAAATGTCACACGAAAAAACTGATTACTTCTAAAGTATTTGCATGTTATTATTGCAAATCATTGTTCATTCTTCAGGTGAAAAATTATAATGATCATTATGATGCAACTGATTACAAACTGAATGTTTTGTCATTTCATAATTGCTTAAAAAGACTAAAAGTGAAATCAGCTTTGAATCCTTATCCAAATGAAACACAACAAAACAAAGATTTCATTCCACGCTTGTCAGCAGCAGAGCCATGGCTGCTGCAGCTAGCATGTTTGAGTACAGGCAAGACACTAAACCCAAGAGTGCTCCAATTCATACTCCACTGGAGTGCGAATGTGTGTGACTGTCAGAAAGCACTGAGGTGTAGAAAAAAGTGCTTGTATGAACGAGTGAATGAACCATGTTGTATGAAGCACTTTGAGTGATCCAGTAGAAAAGCGCTATATGAGAACCAGTCCATTTACTGACAGGGTTAGTGTGTTTGAAGAGTTGGGAAGTGATTCTAAAGCCACCAAACCCAATACCTCCGACTGTACCTGGAAACTGTGTCTTCCAAAAAACCAGATCAGAATCAGCCCTCACTGTGGCTTTACTGGGACCCAACAGCCTGTAATAACAAGCCCAAGAAGCCATCCTCCTGAAGCACTGCTCCATGAAATCAGACAGAGCGACTGGACAAACTCCCACACCCCCCCTGCATTTATCTGACCTTTATTTAACCAGGGAGTTCTACTGGGACCAAATCTCTTTCACAGGGAGACCAGTGTTGCCAGTATAGCAGCCATACAAACTCAGAACACAATAGAAATGCAGCATAAAACACGGTAACTGTTAGAACAGTGACAGAAAAGTGGAGTTGACCACTGTAAATGACCACGGCAGACCCGGGGGCGAGTTCATGCTTTGCAGCATACTTCATTGACTCACACGGTTGCTGTTCACAGTGCTCACAGAGCTGCAGCTCTCCCGCTGCCCGCTCAACGTTATCGCAACAACCTCAAACACAGCACCCGTTACAATATTCGGCGGGGCGTGATTGCAGATGCCGTGCAGGTGCGTCCGTCTTCCCTGCACGGCACCGCAGGCCACGCCCCGCCACATACCCCCATCGCCCGACTGAGGCTGGGGAGCCATCCGGCCGAACCTACTCCCCCCACCGCGAGCAGGAGAGGGGATCAGCCCGGACCGTCGGCGCCCCCGGGCCCTGGCCAAGCGACAAGGAGTTGTGAGTTCAGGTGGCCGCCCGGGAAATCAGTCTAATAAACTTAAACCTACACCATCCTCCCTGTTCTGGTATTCTAAACAGTACCCGAAAGTAGACTGCTTGGTCAGTTAACCTCCTGAACTATCTACAACACATGGTGAAAACCTGAAATTAAAACAGAGAAGGCTAGAGGTGAGACATGATCATTACTGATGACAGATTTAGATATATTTTCATAAACTATTCATTTGCCACATCAATAAACAGCACGGCAGGGCAAAATATTTTTTCTAACATGGCAACCTTTAAAAAGTTTTACACAAAGTTTTTACACACAGTACTGGTGCAGTATCTAGAAAAAGTGGGAAATACTGGCACCATATACAGTACTTAGTTACTTCTGAAGAAATTATGATGGGACCCTAAAAAAATTACTATGTACAATAATGATTTCTATACATTTTACATCAGATGAAAACATTTGTTGTAAGATTCACATAATTATTTTTTAAACGCAAGACATTTTAAATGAGAATAAGAAAGTATTTCTTTGTGCCCCCCTCTCCCTGTTAATGCCCTACATGGCCCCCTGGCAAAACTTTGCTAGACCCGCCCCTGCACAGTTACCAGCTGTCAGCTACTTAGAAAAGGATCCAGGTGTTATTTGTCTCTCAGAAACAGTTCATAACTTCAACTCATCCATGTCAGCTAAAAGGTAAACCTGTTTCTCCATCACAGCTCTGATGATTCAGTAAGGACATCTCCTGGTTTCATCTTCATGTTTCCCTCTCACCACATATACAAACCATCATGACCAGCAGCTTTACAGCTGTGGCTCCAGCAAACATCAGCTGATACTAGAAATTAATATTAAATACATTCTAACAGCTGATCAAGCTTGAACGTGCTGCTGTTGTTTAGCGCGACATCCGCTGGTTTCCTCTTTCTGGAGCAAAGTGGGCGATAAACAAACAAGAGAGCCGATCAGCTGATCATTGATCAGTTTCATGATTGAAGTAGCAACAGGAGAGGGAGGGGGAGAATGAGAGAAGAAGAGGCAGCTGTGCAGCATAAACAAAGAATAACTCCAGCTTGGTGTCTTTTTCATTGTAGCTGAAGTCCGGGACAAACTGTTCTTTTTCAGCTCAACATAGGGTTGCCAACTCCCTGAAAAATAAATAAGGGACACCTCGTGGCCAGGGCCGGGCAACCCAGTTGTCTTCACCCTTCCCAGTGTGGTAGCTCTTTTTTTTTGTGTGTGAAATTATTTTTTAACCATTTGACTTGAAGTTGATTTAAGCAGATGCATATTCTATTCTTTGTGATATGAACACATGTGAAACAAATGATCATTTAGCCATTTATTTTTAGCTCACAATGACAACATTAACACATAAAACAGGTCTCCTTCTTAAACAGAAGCCTGTCATGCTTAACTTTTGAGAATATAAGTAAATCTTTCTTTAAAAGAACTCTGTCCTGCTTAACTTAAAATTATATAAATTAATAGAAAACAATAGAACAAAATCATTCTTGTAACAGTGCACATTTAGTGCATTTAGTACAATTGGCTTCAGTTGAGGTATTATTTCAGCTTTTCTAAAGCTAATCAGCTGCTCCTGTTTGTAAACCCACTTGTTCCCATGATTACGCATCATAACTCATTATTCATCTATGTATTACTTTTATGTATTAGTCATGTATTTGTTGTAATCATCTATCCTTGCAGTTGTTTATTACACAAAATAAGTTATATTATCACACTTCTGGCCACATAGCGCTGATATTCACTGCACATGCCCATATTAACCTTAACCAGAGGGTTTAAACAACAAACCAGTGTTTACATACCATATCTGCTTCTGCCGTGACCTGGTGGACAAGAAATTGGTAAAGGGTTCCCCGAGCTTTCACGCCCCTCATGTTCTTCTTGTGCCACCACTAGAAGCATGCCTATGGAAAAAGTGCGCCGGCACACAGTGCAGTGCGCTTTATAGGTGTTATCGTGCACTTTTCCAGCCAGGTGTTTCCCTTTTCCCATTCCTCCTTTTTTTCTTTCTCTGAGCGAACAAACATTGCTGCTCTAATGCTGGGCTTACACTGTGCCATTTTTGGCCCATTTTGAGCCGATTTTTGAGTCGTGCGACCGATTTGGTGATCGGACCGATTTTGGCCTTCATCGTGCGTCGTGTAGTATACGTGGGGTAATGAGAAGCGATTAACACCTCGAGCAGCTCCCGATCATCAATCGCTCGTGAGGGTGTCACAGGCGCTCACACTGCGCACGCGCAAACGTCGGTGAAAAAGACGGAGCAGCACGGCTGTGCAGCGTGTGATCTGGACACAAGTGATGGAGGCACAACTTGTAGAACTTTGGAAAGCTCATCCGAGCCTTTTCGATGTGGCCTCAGAAATGATCACGACCACAACAACCGTGAAAATAGTTGGATTTACATGCTGCTCAATCACAGCTGCCTGATCATGTTTTTCATTAGCAATTTAGCAAAGTTGATGGTGGTGGTGTGTCTGTGTGAGTGAAAGACAGAGGGAGAGCGCGACAGATTTTCTGTTATAACCTTCATGTTATGGAGGCACAGTGTGAGCACTCAGGTCGCATCAGAGCATCGGGCCGTATAGTGTGAGACCTGCATCGTGACCTACCAACTTCTAACCCCTGCGAGTCAATCGTGCAGTTTGAGCAGGAGCTGAATAACGTGACTGAAAAAATCGCACAGTGTCTGCCCAGCTTTAGGTGTACTGTCGTCCGAGACTTGCACCGCAGTGTCGGCGTTTGTTCCCCTGTTGGCCATGCTTCTTGTTGTGGTCATCTGTTGTCTTCCGGTATTTTCTCCGTAAGCGACCTTTCCTCGACCAATGAGATGAGCGGTAATCTGAATTGTCATACTCGAATTGTCGTAAGTGTGCTGTCAGCTCATTGGTCACAAAGCAGGAGAGGGGCTGGGAATTATGTTTTCAAACAAAGTGTTAATTCCATTAACATTTATAGACTACTTTTGATTCTCACTGTATTACGGGACAAAGTGCGTCCCTTATTAGCTCAATACGGGACGTGAACTTTTGTTTCTAAATACGGGACGATTCCGTATTTTAAGGGACGGTTGGCATCTCTACTAACTAACCTTCCAAATAAAATAAGATAAAAGCACCCGCCCAGCAGTATAGAAACTCCGTCATGCTAGCTAGCAGCAGTACGAGTTATTGTAACTGACTGTAAAAAGTCAGCACAACGAAAACAAACTCCACCTAAACTTGGTTTATATCTGACCCCCTCTTCAGTTCACCGCCTCGGGTCTCTGCTCCTCCTGCCTTTCCGTCATCCACCTGCACCTGCTGGCCTCCACCACTTGCTAATGTTACTGAATCTGTGGACTGAGCTCGGTAACAAGATTAGCAACATTCATTAAATAGAAGCTTGTCATCCATGCTTGTGTTTAACATCACTTGCAACAGTGCTGAAAGGATCAGCCCTTGTGGACAAGCTTCTGCAAAGACCAAACTTTGTCTTGGGAACATTTAAAACTTCTTGCACTGTTTGCCTTGCAGCTGGACGGTGTGTGTAAATGATGCTGATTATCAACGATGCTTGAATTCCCAGGACGGCTGAAGAGCCTAATCCTCCTGCACTGTTTGCGACTTCAGTGTGATGTGTGTTAACCAGAATAGGCTACAACATGTAGAGTTTTATCAGAGTCAGGACGAGCCTCATTCAGCCAGGGGCCTGGACGAGGGCACATTTTGTAACTACCTTGGAGAAGCCTCTATGGAAGGCCTGACAATCCCAAAGCATGACAAGAGGTCAGCAGCACTCCAACCCCAATAAATATAACAGTTTTTATGCTTGTGCAGTTGTTTTAAACTTTATAAAAGTGTGTAGGCCACATTAAAGACGTGCTGAGTTATTTATTTAAACACTGGAACATGGACTGAGCGCTCTACTGATAGCTAACACTGCGTGACTGATGAGCAGGAAATGATCAGTTAAAAAAGGAACATCATTAATCTCTGTATCTGTAGTTTTGTTCTTATTCCACCACCACAACTGTCCTGGTGTCTGTGAAACCATGTGATGGATTATCTGAGCTATTTTCAGTGGGGGAGCTTCTGGCCAATCACGGTAACGATAAAAGACACCGAGCATTACATCATTACAGAGTTTAGACAAAAGTAAAAACTGGGAATAAACTACGAAACATTGAGAAAGAAGAAAGAGGAGATAAATAGAAAGTCAAAGAGGGACAAAGCACAGGGGAGTATAAGGCAGATATATCAAACGGTGTCCACCCTGCAGCGTCTTAATGGCTTAGTGGCTGCCAAATGCTGTGACCTTGACACTCAGGGAAGATTCTAAGCAGTACCAAGAACAGACAAGCTGCTTTAGAAGCCATATAGTGAGTCTCCACGTTTGACATTCAGGTGCTCAGCAACACTTTTTTACATAAAAGTTTGAGTCGCTGACAAAGAAATGGACTCCACTCGTCACAACGAATCTCTTTAAGTGAACGTGTTAAAAGTCGGTGTTATGGGTACTGCATGTCATCTCTATTTGGTTCATGAAGCAAACAAAACATAAAGATAAGAAGTCTGTTCATTAAGAAAGATTCCAAGTAAGGAAACAAAACAGGATTCATAATTTGAAAGGACACAATGACACTGGACAAAAGATTCTGAGTCCAGTTCAGAGTTGAGCTCAGTGACTGTGAATGGACTCTGTGCACTGAATGGAGACACAGATACTCAGCTGCATGTTCAACCGTCGGTTAACGTTTCCCCCTCTAACAGCAGACGTACTGCTCGTTTATTTATCCTTTCGTCACCGAGGCGAGAGCCCGTGTTGACTGCCGTTTGATTGTCTTTTTAACAGAATTACCAGACCAGTTTCATGAGAAGACATCACTAAATTCTGGTGCAGCATTGACACACGTTCAATAATACTGCATCGCTTTTTACTTCATTCTTGTCCGAGTGTGAGGGAAAAATGTTCACGGCCGGGGTCGACAACAAACGAGCGAGACAAAGAGAGGAAAAACGTCTCTCAGATTGTGACCAAAATGGAAATCTGATAGTTTATAGAACAAGAAGACAAGCTGCAATGAAAGACTGGATAAAGCGATTGAGCAGAGAAATCCAAGCTGTGATCAATACGTGGAGTTATTTGTGGAACAACAGGCGCAGGATCTGTTGGACAGTGGCTGTTTCTGCAGAGGTCAACATGGTTTCTATTTGAAGACGCTGCTTTCATGGGTCACATGTTTTTATCTCTTGTTACACTGAAGTTGATTCTGAGCTTCACTTATTTCCACATTCATTACTCGAGATGTTCCACAGCCCTCGTTTGATTCTTCTCAGTCTGACATAAAAACAAATAAAAACTATTTGCACGTGTGATTTTGTGAACAAACGGTAAAACAAGTGACGCTTCATTTCGTCTTAGGGAAACTCTGTGCAGTGGGCTAATATCTGGGGCCACAAACCAGTTACATTTAAAGCAACTGTTGCCCACGATGCATTTAACATAACTGAACTCAAGTCAGTTCAGTTGTTTTGGAATAATTACTTATTGGCTGGCCGTGATGCTGATGTGAATGTAGCCCAGTCCAGACCACAGATATGAAGCTCAGGCTGAATAAATGTCTCGGCTTTGTCTTTGTAACAAGAAAGAGGAATAACTCCCATTTTTCCACATTTTGAAACTACATGTTTCTGTAAGAGGATTCATTTATTGATTTTCACTATTTTGGTCAGAATTATGAAAAGTTCTACGCTAACATAAAATAATGATTTTTTTGAAAAAGTCCTAGCCCAGTTCTGGCGTCACGCACTGAGAGGGATGTGTCGTGTTAGACACACAGAAAGTGTTTTGAAAGAGAAAATGGTCAGATGTGTGAAGGTGAACTTAATAAGCTGCGTATGTTTCGAGGTTTGTAAAGTACTCCTTGGTGCACACATTTGTAAATCTTACTTTGAGCTGGTGGAGCGTATCATATCCATCATGAGAGACGGTAATAACCACGTTTCAGAACAGGCTGCTGTGGCTGAACTCACTGCTCGACTCTACAGCAGGAAACATAAGGACTGAATACATCAACATTTTCTCAGTAAACTGTACATAAAGATGTCTAATGGGCCCAAGTAATCTACACATACAAAGAAATCTGAATCTAAAAAAGTCCATAAATTATGTGGAATAAAGTGGAAGAACAAGCTTCTGGAAGTACTTTGACTTTTAGGAGTGAATTTGATTTCTTTTTTCTGTACTGCAGTAACATTTTGTAAGCAGTACCAAATATTTCTAAATAAAAGATCTGACTACTACAGGAGATGCAGGAAAGATTAGTAATGCCTCGTGGCTTTTGTATACTGATGAAACTACAGTTGCAGAAAGAGGCTGCTAGCACGTTAGCTCTGCACACTCACGGTGGAGATGTGCGCCAACCAAAGATTTACAGCTGACAGGCTGAACTTGGCTGAAGAAAAACCACTTTGGCTTTTGGGCTTCGTGCTGCCACAGCCATAAATTCCCATCCGAATGGAAGCATTTCAAACTGAAAGCTACAGTACATTAGTGAATCACTCTACCGCTCCTATGTGAAGGCACAAGGCCAGTAAACTATAGACCTCTGAGTAGCTGCTTATAGCTGTCAGGCAAGCTTATTTAGCTGAACCAGACACTTTACACACACACGCAGTGACTCAGTGTTGTCCT
The DNA here is from genome assembly GCF_057382185.1 of Mchenga conophoros. Classification (NCBI taxonomy): domain Eukaryota; kingdom Metazoa; phylum Chordata; class Actinopteri; order Cichliformes; family Cichlidae; genus Mchenga; species Mchenga conophoros. Next base: position 35,338,460 of record NC_140543.1, on the reverse strand, counting down.
GCATTTCACTCAGGATTTCACTGTGAATATTACATTTCATTCAAGTGTTGAAATGATTACTAACTGCTACATGAACACAGGTATTCCATGTAAAGTGGCTGTGGGTGTGTTATGACTCGTTTCTCTTTAAGCTCACAGGTTGTTGTGGATTATTCCTGCACTTCCACAGTGTTTTACATGAGTCCACACATCATTAACAAACTGTGTGCACAAAAAGACACAAACAAACCCATAAAGCAGAACGCATCCTTTTTTAGCGAACCAGATTTACAGCCTTCGTCTCACTTTGAGACATGCGGATCAGACACTAATCCCATCATTTTGTATTATTATATAATCTACTTAATGGAGACCTAAATGTAAGCAAACGCAGTTTAAAGGTTTAAATAGAAAAATGCAAGTACAACGTCAAAGATGAGGCAGGAAGCAGCTGTCAAAAATCTAATGGACAGTCTTTTAATTCTGTCTCTGACTGATCCCGTCGGCTTAAAAAGCCTCTGTGTCATATCATCGACGGGTTTTCCTCCTCTGCACACAATACAACGTATACACAGCTGATATGCTAGTGAGGCACATCAGTCCTGAGCAGAAACGCTGCAACTCTTCAAGCTGAAATATAACATGCAACCTATTAGCTTTACATGAAATACAAATTCCCATTTTTGCTAAATAAAGAACACATTTAAGTCAAAGTGGACAGCTGAGACCACTGAAGCTCCCTGCAGTAGGCCTCTGACTGTGAGAAGTCATTGTTGAACATAAACTGTTAAGATCACAGACTTTCCCCTTGTGTGGTCCAGCAAGCATGCAAAAGGTCATAAAGTACAGTAACATTTTAAAAGTGCTGAGATGTGGACCCGTGGTTTATCAGAGACAGGTATTGTGTGAACAGGTGAAGCCAGTATGTAAAGCATTAACATACTACCCTAAACAGCATGCGGTGTCTCTAATGTCCTGACTACAAAGTGAGCAAACCATTTTCTCCACTCCAAAAAAGATCTCGTTCTTCTTATCAATCAGTTTTTCTAGACTGAATTTCATCCAACCAGTTCTGAGTCAGGCTGGAGACCAGATGAGGTTTGGATTTGAATCCACGGGCTAGCTGAGGCCTTCCCCGTGTCTGAACGAACGTGTACCGCTCAGCGTCATCAGTGATGCTGAACGGACAAGCAGAAGAAAATGGACGAATGCTGAAACTGCACAGCCAGATTGAGTCTGTGACTTTATCCAGCTCCACCCCACCACCTTCCCCACTGCAGGTCAGACAGTGGACAGGACAGACTATCCAACCTGCCAACAGTTAGTCTATTTGCAGCAGCAGCAGTCCTGGTAAAAGCTCCAAAGGAGATTAAGCCGTACTCCTAAGTCAGACTCATAGTTGCATTACAGGTGTGCTGTCATAACTGTCTTTTAATCTCAATGAGATTTTACCTGCATAAATAAAGGACTGATAATAATACATCACAAAACTGTGTGCAGGATAAGTGCATGCACAGGTGATCATATAACAATGGAGCACAAAAAGCTTTAAATACATGTGGAAGAGATGAGAAGTGAACCCGAACAGCCCAACACTACAGCCTGAGTGTGCGTCAAACAAAGGATGCAACGAGGACATGCTAAAACATCTCTGCCAAAAATAAGAAGATTATACAGATTATGTAAAGTTTATGAAACTAATCTCTATTATTTAAAGATTTAATACTCATATTATCCAATAAAAGTACAACTATTGCTGGTGGATGTACAGCTGACCATCTGGACATGACAAACTGTGCGCAGTGGTTTACAAATAGCCAGGTGATGCTTCTTTTCTAATAAGCAGCAGCACTGAGCCGCTCACATCACCGGAAAGAGGCCCTCCTATTGGTTAAGTGCTGCTGCATCACTGCCACATGGCTGGTGTCACTGCAGAGTGGCCTAAGCGGCTTCCCTCCTGCTGACACTACGGTTCCAGCCGGGTCACATGGCTCTGCTAAAGGCCAGTGCTGTTATATTTTTAGAAGGAAGAACTAGCTGTCACTAACTTGGTTAGGTGATTAGGAAATGATTATATAGACATATATAAGACACCTTAAATATTGTGTAGAAAATGATACGAGTATATTAAATTGAATGTTTCTGTTCTTTTAATTGAATAGAAATAATCAGTCACTGTTGGAATTCAGTTCATAGATTATCTTGGTCACTATAAATGTTTCCTAACCTTATACTTCCTAAGTCTGATACTTCAGAAACGAATCAGCTAAACGTTTGTGATGTTGCAGTGAGATCTGAATATAATATCTGCACCGAAGGCAATAAAAAGAACAAGAGTTCGGTCCAGTCCTAAAGGTTAAGCATCAAATTGTTGAGGCTGAACTTTGTTCATGCAGTACGGAGGCTACAGCTCCAAGTCCCAGTCATATAGAGGCACTTTTGTTCCACATAACAGAGGACGGTGCTTTGAGCTTCCAGAGCACTGAGGAGCACAGATGAAAATACTCTGTGTGATTGCTACTAACGCTGCTGCTTTGTGCACAGTCAGCCATTAGCACCCGCACACACACATGTGCGACATAAAGCTTGGTTTGTTTGATCGCCATGTAATGAAACGAATTTTACTCAGTCCTGCATCAGCACATCAGTGATGTCAGCTATAACTCGCTATGTCTCGAACTGGTTTCCACAGTGTGTTACTTTTATCTGATTGATGGAAATCAGTTTAAAAAGTAACAAGACTGTTTATAAAATGAGCACAAAAACATGACAACAAAACAAAAAAGTCTTCCCAGGTAAAATGCACGTGTCACAGCGACTCGGCTCACAGCTATTATAACGATGCTGTTTCTTTCTCACTGCCTCCATCATGACCTCCTCCTGCTGTGGAGGATAAAGAGGTTCTCACTGAGTCTAACTATGAAGTAGCCATCTCCCTCCATCTGCTCGACACGATCTAAACACAGGGAACTCTGATCAGCTATGCCAACCAGCACTGCCTTGTCTCTATACTTGTATTTGTCACTTACACGTTGGGTTTGCTCATGTTGACGGAAGCAAATAAAGCCCAGTTTGTTGAAGCTGCATCTACGAAAAGTCTATCTTTGTCCTGCTTGCTTACTCTTGGCATGCAAAGCTCTTCGGTCAGTCAGACAGAAACTGGGAGTCACTAATAAAATCCACCCCCCGATTTCTTGGCTCCCTTGCCCACTGACTTCTGTGTATGAGCTCCTCTTCACTTATAGCTGTTTGTTCTTCACATTTTCCTACAGTTAGATCATATATATATAATATAGAGTTGGAGGTATGTCACCATATGTGAAGGTAACATCCTTTCCCCACTACCCTAACACCCTCAGACAGGTCTTGACAAACTACCAGCCACCTCCCGTGTGGATGACTTTAAAGTGTACCAGAAGTCAGAGAGACGTGGACTCACTGATAGAGGCCGAGCTGTAAGAGTGGCTCCAGAACAACATCTGAAGTCTCTTTCCAGAAGGGTTCAAGCTGAGATCCTGCTCCAAGGACCTTACCTACCACAGCAGCTCATTTGTGCTGCAGAACCACTGTCACTATCTTTATATCTTTATTTTGGACTAAGTGGGTTTTCCTAAGCTTACAGTGACTGTGAGCTATATTACAATATCTCTTTTAATTCTTCTGTTGTGTTCTTGCCTCTTCTTCTCGCAGGTTCACACACAGTTAGGTCCATAGATATCAGGACAGAGACAATGTTTTTCCTGATTTTGGTTCTGCACATTACCACAGTACATTTTAAATGAAACAACTCAGATGCAGTCGAACTTTAGACTTTCAGCTTTCATTCAGCGGGTTGAACAAAAAGACTGTATGAAAACATAAGTAACTAAAGCATTCATTTAACACAATCCCATCATTTCAGGGGCTCAAAAGTAATTGGACAAATTAAATAACTGAAAAGAAAATGTTCATTTCTAATACTGGGATGAAAACCCTTTGCTGACAATGACAGCCTGAAGTCTTGAACATCAGCAGATGCTGAGTTTCCTCCTGACTCTCCCAGGCCTTTACTGCAGCAGCTTTCAGTTGCTGTTTGTTTGTGGCCTGTCTGTCTTCTACATGTGAAATGCTCAGTTGGGTTAAGATCAGGTGACTGACTTGGTCATTCAAGAATATTCTACTTCTATTCTACTTCCAGCACTGTTGTCTTCCACAGACATCCAGGTCCTTTTGTGTTTTGGAGCTGTCCTTCTTCCTCAGGATGTACCAAATTGTAAATTTTCCTACTCCACTATTGTAGCAATTTCTCCGATGGATGTTTGTTTCTGCTTTCGCAGCTTCAGGATGGCTTGTTTCCCCTGCATGGACAGCTCCTTTGACCACATGTTGTCTGTTCACAGCAAAATCTCCAAATACAAGCACCGCACCTCAAATCAGCTCCAGGTCTTTTACTTGATAAGGACATAAGGAAGGAACTGCCCACACCTACCTGAAACAGCCTTTGAGCCAACTGTCCAATTGCTTTTGGTCCTTTTAAAAAGAGGGTACCACATGTTAAGGAGCTGAAATGTCTAAACTCTTCACCCAATTTGAACGTGGATTCCCTCGAAATGAAAGCTGGGAGTCTACACATCATGTCCATGTCTGTTATAGAACTATAACTGGAAAATGTTTCAGTAAACAGGTTAAAAAACGAAACGTGTGTCAGTGTCCTAATATACAAGGACCTAACTGTTGGACTCTTGTTGTATTTCTTAAACTGAAGAAGAGACTAGTTTTCAGCAGAAGACACTGCTGTCACATCGTTAGTAATGAACTGATGCTCTGCTTGGAGGAGCTGTCTGTCTCCTCTGCTGCAGACAATAAAATAGGCACAGCAAGGCTGCTGTGGTAAACCTGCAGTGTGTCCGGCACGAACTCAGTGAAGAACATTACTGAACAGAAACTGCGCAGACACAGTTGTGAACCTCACTCACTGGAAATCCACTTTCTTTCTTCCTGAAAACAAATTATTGACTCTTTTCATCAGATTAATAAAAACATCTGCTCGATTACAAGCAGAAACTTTGCTCTCACTGGTTATACATAAATCTTTCCCTCAAAACATGAAGCACACCTATGGTGCAGCAACTTTGAAGCTAAATGACAAAAAACTCGAGCTGGAGTACGGTTTATTATATCGCACAACCTTTTCATGCACCAATGAAATAAAGAGCTGTGGTAAAGGAGAGATAAGATCCAGAGGTTACTGGTTATAATAAAACTCTTTGATATTAGCTCTGACAGTTGAAAGTATTGAGAATCATAACAAAATCAAGAAAATGTGCATTTCTTTCATAACTGTGCTTCTGCTTGCTTCTCATTAGCGTCATCACAGATTCAGTAGATACTGAAGGGTAGCGTGCAGCTTCCTCTGTCTTATGTCTTCTCTCTATTATCCAAATAACTCTTCTTTGTAACAGACCTAATCTGCCCACATATCATCTTGTGCACTTTTAGGAAACCTGAATGTGACCTGAGACATTATCACAGGTTTCATTCACGTTCTAGCATCAATCATGTGTGCCGGCTGTGTTTCTTGTTACCTTTGCAGCTATAGAGGAGCTGGGCTTCTCCAGCAGATCCCACAGCTTCTGCCTCTTGTCAGGACAGCAGCCCTGCTCCTCCTCCTCTCCCTCCTTGTCCCTCAGTGTCTCTGCCTCCCTCCTCAGTTCCTCGTTCATCTGCTCCTTCTTCTGATGGTAGCGTGCCTGGCAGCAGGACTCCAAGTAGATCTCATCAATGCCCCAATAGTCCAGCTCCTGTCCAAAAGACAGAGCGCACATCTCCTCCATCATGTGAAGCTTTCCTGTTCTGTAGAAGTTGAGGATGGAGGAGAAGGCCACCGGGTGCCGGTCGAAGAAGTATTCGTTCTCAGTGAGGGTGTAGTCATCACAGATCTCCAGCAGTGACTCGTGGGTGTTGCAGTCCCTTAGCTGTCCCAGACGAGTTCGGGGCAACCGGTCAAGTGTTCTCCATAACACTTCATGTGTAAGCCCACCGACGTTGAGTCTGACCCGCCGTGAGCGGGCCTTAGTGCGGATGATGTCCACTGGCTCAGGGGGGAGCAAAGGAGCTGCAGCGGGTCGGGGGTTGACTTTGGGCGTGCTAAAACTCACCTTGTCTGTCATGTTTGCTTTGACTGCTGTCTTACTGTGGGGGTGGGTCACCTCAAACACAGGCTTTTGCAGTGTGTGCGTATGTGCGTATGGAGCTCGATAAGATGATGGCGGTGGCTGGTCAGGGGAAGATTGCCCAGGCCCACCAGGCCCACCTCTCTGTGTTCAGGCCAGCAGAAGTCCTGGTAAGATCCATGGCTGGAAAAAGAGACATGAGCCATTACACCAGTACGACCAGGTTATTCTATAGAAGATCTCCTACTGAGGAGAATAGATTAAATAAATTAATAAATACAGAATTATTCTGAAGTGGCACAGTATAAATAAAACTGAATACACGCTTTTTATGTGCATATACATTCAGGAACTCAACGATTGGAGCAGCAAGTTTGAAGGTGTTTCTCGGACACTTTGCCGAGCTGTCACTTCCCTGTGCTCCCCGTGCTGTTGTTTTTATCTCATGTCTGGTCAGCTGGAATCTAAAATTGCTAAAAACACACGTATGTGCGTTACATATGTAATGTGGGATTGTAGAATTTACTGCAGCTTATGTGCTCCCAGTAAATGATTTTGCTTTGTTTTAAAGCAGATAGATCGCAGAGTTTTACAGCAAATTAAAGTCATATCAGAATAGTTATTTTGAAAAGCACATCACATAATCTAATATTTGCTAGTCCAGGAAGTTTTACTATTTTAATTACAAAGAGTTCTCTGATGAAATCACTAAACAGGGAAGAGCAATTTGAATCCACCTCCAGGGAATATCTGGAATCTAAACAGTGCTTTTTAGAAAAGGGAGCCATTATGCAGTTAGTCTTAGAGCTTATGCTGCCATTAGAAGTCCTTTGACTCTTATCTGATTGTGTAATGGAGTTCCACAAATCCCAGTAGCGGCATAAGGCCTCGTCTCCCCTGGCTCAAGTCTACCTTAGTTAATTATAGACCGTCTATCTTCTCCTGGGACACTCATAGGACACAGAGCTGCCACGTCACGACTAGAAGAGCATCTTTCGCGTTTTTCCCCCAGAGTCCGGGAGAGCTGATGTCTGCAAACAAGCACTGACTTCATTAGAATTATGAGATTGTGCGCTCACTAATGATCACGTAAACTACTTTGAACTGCTTCCGCGTGTTTCTTCTCTTCCTTTTCTTGCGGACACCAGCCGCAGTCCAAAGTGAGAACGGTCCTTTCTGTCAAGCGATTCAAGAGACTCAGGCTTAACTCGTGATTATGCGCGAATGCACTCCAAGTTTACAAAGTACAGAAAGAAAGACACAACTGCTGCGCTCTCCTCGTGTCAGTGATGACACATAAAAACGCTCGTGGAGCTTACCTCTGTGGAGCAAGCTGACATGGCGGAGAAGTCCAACTTTTGGCTTCCCAGGAGGTCCCACCATAGTACCCTGTGAGTTACCCCAGCTGCTGCTTCATATCCCCGCCGGCCATTAATTCGTGAATCCCGTCGAGAACACGCAGACCGGCCCGTGGCCACATTTTACCCCAAAACACACCGTCAGAGCAGGAGGGGAACACCCGAGCGCTCACGGAATATCAAATACGAGCGCGAAGCGGCGGGGTCTGGGAGCGTCGCCGGACTGAAGGAGGAGAAATAGAGGAACAGAGGGGGGTGGGGTTGGGGGTGGGGTAATTGGATTGAGGTGTTTAGCACCAAGGACAGCTCCAGATCAACGGCTTGCAGCTGAACTGCTCGGAGCGTCACTGAGCTCTTCTCTCAGTGTTTGACAGACCCGTGGAGACGCTACGGAGAAGCTCCTGGTTCAGTCCGTTCATTCGGCACCATTTACAAGGCTGTGCAAGTTTTTCTACAGGAACCTCAAACTGAAGGGAACGTGTCCACGAAATACGTCACAAGTCACAACACACACACAAATCACAGAAACACGTCATGGTAAATGAATGAATGTTAATCATGTGCGTCTATATCTCATAACACGAGAACATTAATTCAACAACTAATCATGTCTAAGCTGTCATGAATTATGCAATGTCAGCACTGTCGCATCTTAGTCTGGCCTGTAGTTTCTTTGGACTAAAAAAACTCCGCTTTTATTGTTTATTTCCAAAAGATTAACTAGAACTAAAACTTCTCTATGACTGCACTGTGTGTGTGTGTGTGTGCGTGTGTGCCCTTACACAGTGGTGGCCTTTCCTTCAGTAACTCGGATTAACAGGTCATTCATGGCAAAAGACTGTGACATGTGATCACCACCAGTAGGATGATGTTGCAATACTCACACAGAACGCACTGAACATACTGAACATCACATTTGTAACAGAAAGGATGAAGCTCAGCAGACAGAGATGAACTTCTTCCTCAAAAGATGTTGATGTGATTTCCTGAAGCTGGAGGATCACAAGGAGCTACCTACAGCGGGGAAAATAAGTATTTGACACATCAGCATTTTTATCAGTAAGGGGATTTCCAAGTGGACCATTGACACAACATTTCCACCAGATGTTGCCATCAAGCCAAATATTGACGTCATACAAACAAATCAGAACATATAAGTATACAAGTTAAACCACAATAAATAAAGTGAAATGACACAGGGAATAAGTATTGAATACATGGAGATAACAAGGGGCAAAATGACATAGAAAGCCAGGAGATCACCTGAAATCTGTCAGTATTGATAGAGAAATCCTGTCCCCTATCAGTACTAATTGATATCAGCTGCTTTAGTCCTAATTGATGGCCTATAAAGGCTCCTCATTACCCAGAAGGCACACAGGAAAGACTTCATGATGGGTAAAAGCAAAGAACTCTCTCAAGATCTTCGTAATCTTATCGTTGAAAAGCATTTTGATGGGAATGGTTATAGGTGCATTTCCAGAATGCTGAATGTTCCTGTGAGCACTGTGGGGGCCATTATCCGGAAATGGAAAGTGCATCAGTTCACCATAAACCTGCCACGATCAGGTGCTCCACGCAAGATCCCTGTCCGAGGAGTCCAAAGAATAATCAGGAGGGTTCTCCAAGAGCCAAGAACCACTCGGACAGAACTTCAGGAAGACCTTGCATCAGCAGGTACTGTTGTTTCAAAGAAAACTGTAAGCAATGCACTGAACCGCCATGGCATCCATGCACGCTCACCACGCAAGACTCCATTGCTGAACAAAAAGCATGTCAAGGCTCGGTTAAAATTTGCGCAACAGCATTTGGAGAAGCCTGTGGATTATTGGACGACTATAGTATGGTCAGATGAAAGCAAAATTGAACTTTTTGGCAGTCATTCTACACACCATGTTTGGAGAAGAAATGGCACTGCTCACCACCCCAAGAACACCATACCAACAGTCAAGTTTGGGGGTGGAAGCATCATGGTTTGGGGCTGCTTTTCAGCAAGGGGTACTGGCAGACTTCATATTATTGAAGGCAGGATGAATGGAGAGATGTACCGGGACATTCTGGATAAAAATCTGCTGCCATCTACCAGGAAGCTAAAAATGAAAAGAGGGTGGACATTTCAGCAAGACAATGATCCCAAACACAAGGCCAAGGAAACAATGAAGTGGTTTCAAAGAAAGAAAATCAAGTTGCTTGAATGGCCCAGTCAATCACCTGACCTAAATCCCATAGAAAATCTATGGAGAGAACTGAAGATTAAAGTTCATAAAAGAGGCCCAAGGAACCTTCAAGATTTAAAGACCGTTTGTGTGGAAGAATGGGCCAGAATCACTCCTGAGCAATGCAGACGACTGGTCTATCCATACAAGAGGCGTCTAGAAGCTGTAATCACCAACAAAGGCTTTTCTACAAAGTATTGAATAAAGTGTGTTCAATACTTATTCCCTGTGTCATTTCACTTTATTTATTATGGTTTAACTTGTATACTTATATGTTCTGATTTGATTGTATGACTTCAATATTTGGCTTGATGGCAACATCTGGTGGAAATGTTGTGTCAATAGTCCACTTGGAAATCCCCTTACTGATAAAAATGCTGATGTGTCAAATACTTATTTTCCCCGCTGTAGTTAGCTCACTGCACTGGTGGTTGAACTGGTTGTGTGATGCAAGCGTAGCGAGTTTCTCTTTCACCTGAGAGCAGCTGGAAAGCAAACAATCTGTGGTTGAGCTCTGACACACTGCTGCCCTCTTCTCTGCAATCTACCCTTAAGCCAGTTAGTCCTAACAGTAAATAATGCAGAGCACGGCCAACGTGATGCAGCTGATATTGACAAACTCCTCGATACTAATCAGATCTCTGAACACAAAGACCCACAAACACAAAGTTATGTACATTTTTGCTACAAATACATAAAAATAAAATTTGGGGACAGGAAACAGGGAAGCACGGGGAAAAATTAAACACACTTGAACCACAAACTGTAAAGTATTCATTAAACTCAATGGATCCATCAGCCGCATGGAGGAACTGGACAATGTTGTCCATCATATACTGGAATGATGAACTGACGTGACCACAACAATCATAGGGCACCGTCTGAAAGAACGTCATCCACCTCTGGCAACAATAACAATATCATTCAGTGGAATTCTGTATATGATAAATGGGATCATTTAGATAAACAGACCATAACGTACTGGGCTTTGAAAAAGACACAGATCCAGAGAATAATTTCTTGTCTGACATCAGTGACAACTGTAGCTCAGGAGGTAGAGCAGCTCATCTACTGATCCGAGGGTTGGTGTTTCCATCCCTGGCTCTCTTGGTCTGCATGCCAAATATCCTTGGGGAAGATACTGACCGTAAGTTGCTCTGCGATACATCCAACAGAGTATCAATGTCTGCGAATGTTAGTAAACACTTAAAACCATAGAAGAAAGTGCTTGGGTGAATGTGGCATGTTGAATGAACAAGAGGCTGTGAGGTCAGTTCCTTGATCATTAATATGCAAATCCTGGACAGGGAGGAACGCTGGTTTGAGTGAGGAACCAAGGAGGCCATTTACGTGAAAAGGAAAAGACCATCTCTGAAACGAGGAAGATGTACCTGAGGGTCCATCTGTCACCATCTTACAATGCTGTGATTGCAGCCATTCCCCAACTCTGTGTGAATGCTACTCACCGTCTTTGATCAGTGGTCATGACAATTTGCATATTAATGATCCAGGAGCTGACCTCACAGCCCATTGTTCATTCAGTGGGCTGGACCAGTTGTGCAAATGTACTGTTATAAGGTTGGAAACCTGCAGTCAGCTGAGACCGAAGAAGCCACCTGGATGAGTGACGAAATGTTTCTCCCACTGAAGACGTCCAGGTGGACAAAATCGACCTCTTGGGATTTACTTACCTGGAGGATTGAGCATGCATAATGACAAACGCATTGAATGTTTTTCAGTGTCACACAGGATGTTCACGATGAAGAAGACAGTTCTGGACAGCTGCTGCTGTGCCAGTTAAAGGAAAAGGATATCCCCCTGAAGGTGCTGGTGCAAACAGATCACGTCAGCAGACAGGTATGCTTCTTTCGTTAGGGGACTAGAGTCATTTGGCACAACCAACATGTTTTTGATTTTTGTTCTAACATAAAATAAATAGTCAACTCTGAGGCAGCTCAGAGAGAGAATGTGGTAGGAATATACTAAAATACTTGATGTACGTTTTCACTGCGGTCACTAATACCCCTTTAAGGTTTAAGACTAAATGTGTGGCCTGTTTTAGCTCCAAAGAGGAAGGAAACCACAAAGTTCAATGGGAAGCTTCATTTTTCCTCGGTTCTCAGGCCGAAGATGTGATGTAATCCAGGCCTGTGTAACGACGAGTAAATCACTAAATCTGCAAGCAAGGAATTAAACTACTGTAAACTATTTCATGGTGGTACAATCGTTATAATACTGCTGACCGATACACCTGAGAAACTATTCATTTCAACACAGACTGAATAAATAAAGAGACCAACGAGTTTTTAACCACGATGGACACTGAAACAGAAGCTGTTCATCTAAATCCCTGAAAACTTAAAGCCAGAGCCAGCGAATATTTCAACATCCTGAAAACAGGATGAAACTCAAGATTTATTGGTTTACAAAGTACACAAAATTCCTTCCATATTCATTTGTCATTTATGGAACGCCTTCCATCAAAAGCTTTGACATTAAGACTTGACATCAACAGGTATACATGCATCATTAAATAAACAGAAACACAGGTATTAGAACATATAAAATTGCAAAACACATCCTACCAGCATTGTGTTTTTAATAAAAATAAATAAATTAAGAATCGGTTAGACACGCAATAAACGTGGGGTGCTGGGATAGAAACTTCTGACCCACGTTTCGAAATGAGAATCTTTTTTTTTCCGATTCAGATGAAAGAGCAAAGTCACGCCTCGTTGTGGATGACGCGAAGCTCAAAGTACTGAAATGGGGAAGAACATCAAAACAATACTGTGGTCCCAAACGTTAAAATAACACCACCCTGAGCAAAAATAAAGGACGGCTTCGATTCATAGACAACAACTAAATGCATAGAAAACCCTTGGAGTCAAAGTGTTGGTTAACAAATGAGAGTCAGCAGGGGAAGGACATGAATGGAACAGCACAACGTAAGTAACCAACTAATGAAACACAGCTATTATTACATTGTTTTGTTGCTTTGTTTATTCCACTGTGAGCTCAAGTTTTATTGGGATCTCGGTACTGAGGTAACACGTCTCCAGTGGAGGATGTTTGCGTGTCTTCACTTGTGTTCCAGTCGCAGCAGCTGCTCTTTGCCATTAATGGTTAATGAGCGTAGCCGGCCGTCCTCTTCCACCTCAACTCTCTCCTGACCGTTCTCTACAATTCTGCAGAAACAGAGAGCATTTACACCATCTTAATCGTGAAAATCCGTTTACACGTAAATGGGAGCAGCATTCGTACCGCTCGTCTGCTGGTGCAGTGTTTAGTCTGCTGAGATGTTGCTGAGATGATGATTAGGCCGGTGTAAACATGAGTCTAACTAAGCCTCACCTCCTACTTCCTTCCTACTCTCCTTAACTCCTGCCTACACTTCAAAAAAAGAGCTGTTTTTTTTGCACACTGGGTTTTTTGGAAACTTCCCTCCAAATTAAATGGCAAAAGTGTGTTTGGCTCTTTCTTCTTGATGCTGTTGTACTGAACAAAGTGCTGAAAATTACACCGGAAACACCTCTGGCTGCTTCTATACACCGATTCAAGCAACGGATCTTTTCCACTCCGAGGTCGCAATTTGACAAATGTTTCATGGTAAATGGTTCTTATATAGCGCTTTTCTGCTCCTCTGAGCACTCAAAGCGCTTTACACAACTAACATTCACACACATTCATTTGGGGTTAGTATCTTGCCCAAGGATATTTGGCATGTAGACTGCCAGGAATCGAACCACCAAGCTTCCGATCAGTGGATGACCGGCTCTACCGCCTGCTACAGCCACCCCATGTTCATGTTGGTTCAGTTTGAAATGAAACCATCCATTTGTCCTATGCACTGATTTGATGTGTCGTTTGCAGGCAGAAGTTGGAATTGATTTAAACCAATAAAAAAAGAAACTGTGTGAATGTGAGCACCTGTATGGAAAGTGTAACCTGCACACAGGAACACCGTGAAGAGTTAAAGGCACAAATGTACAGGACTGGTCCAAGTCTCGATTTTAAATTCACAGTAAGACTGTCCAAAAACATTCATTATCCATCATCTATCAGACCACGTTTAGATCATTTTATAAACATCAGGGATTCAAAATGCAATAAGCCACGTCTGATGAAACTGTGACTCTGTGGAAAGGTAAGAAACAAAAAATGTTAAATAATGGTAAGTAATAAGGCGACCTTAAACTGGCAGAAAGCATGAAGCATTTATTCATATCATCTCCGATCATCTGGCTTTTGCGATGCAAACATCCGTACACGGTGCTGACAGCAGTCAGGAAAAACCTGTGGCAGAAAGCTTAGACCTTTTTCTGATTGATACGATTTCCACAGCAGTTCACAACTATCAGTGACAAACGTGCCACTCAAGGGGTCCAGAACAGAACTCAGAAAACATAGAGCCAGTTATGTTGTTGGACATCCACACAACAGGTTACATGCACTGGAAACACTGGAAATCTTCTGGGTTACAGAACGCGAACGGTTTGTTTACATCAAAGTGACTGTAAGTATAAAGATTGTGGGCTTCTTCCCGCTCACAGACCAGGAACACATGGACATTACAAAGATGGCTGCCATGTGATGAGACTATTACTACAAGATCGCCGCTGTACTAAACCTCAACCAACGTCTGCAAAGCTGATACCAGGAAACCTTCAGCCTAATCTGACTGATCTCAGCTGTGATTAAAAAGCATTCAGTTTTCATACAGTACATCCAGCTGAGGACGTTCCTCTGAGAATCGGTGTCGGCCAGCTGCTCTCGCTTCATTTTTAACCTGTGAAAAGCTGCTCAAACAGCTGCTTCCCTGACAAGTGATGCATTGAAAGGCCTCACTGTGTTGCTACACCAGGACGCGGTGATTTGTGTTCATCTCTCATTAAAGTTCGCACGACTGTTTGGTTTAGAATTGGGCGACACGGAAGCTGAGCTCACTGATGACACCACAGGATGGAATAAAGATTTGTGCACGATAACTAAGAACACGTTAACCGTACGATGCACATCACTGCTATGTGAAGATTTTGTCACATGCTATCTGGCAGGTCAGTACCTTTTAGTAGTGATCTTCCTGCCGTTGACGGTCTTGGTGGAGGTAGACACAGATCGAAAGTTGCCCATGCTTCCTCCACCTCCTCCTCCAAAAGAGGTTGATGAGAAAGAGGTGAAGCCGCCTCCTCCCATACTGCCCATTGTTGTCATGTGACCCATGTGACCGATATGACCCACGGCGCTCATGGAGCCAAAAGAACCAAAGGCTAAAAGTAAAAAGTTGATCTGTTTAATTCATTTAAGCAAAAGATCAACGTTGCCAACAGTTTTGGAGCCACTCTGCAGCAGCGGGAGCTTTACGCTGGCTAACAGCTTACCTGGGTCAAAAGGGGAGAAGCCGGCACCGAAGGCTGGGAAACCAAAGCCCCCCAAAAAAGGGCCACCTGTCCGGCTACGACTTGCCCGGCTTTGGTGCCGCCGGCCACTACCAAAAAACGAGTCATCACTAAATGGATCTGCACCTGAGAGGAGAAAGAGTCAGAGCGCAAGAATAACTGAGAACCACAGCAGGAGGCCCAAAGTCTTCAAACATGCAGCTCAAAGCTGGACGCAGCTTTGTTCAGCTGAACGGAGGTCTTACCAAAAAAGTCTGCAAACGGGTCTCTGGCACCAAAGAATTCCCTGAAAACATCTTCTGGGTTACGGAACGTGAAAGGTTCATGGAAATGCTCTCCATTGTGGAAGTGCGCCCCTGAAACATCAAGTCAGTCAAAAGTGATGTTAAAAGTGTACATCCGGCCGGAGCCGGAAAATAATTCCAATTCCTTGGAATCGTTAAATCTGCCCGCCTAACGATGCCGCTTATCAGGTCTCGCACTCTCGCTATGATCAGCTGATTTCGTGTGTCGCTGGAGGGAAATAGTGACGCAGTCTCCAGCGTGGACATTCATTTTTATTATACAAAAGGATGAGAGTGCATGAGTAGTGTACTGCATTACTTTTAAGAAAAGTGTGTGTAATATGTGCAGTAATGACTGAGTGATGGGCCCAGCACTGATCACAACAAAGAGGGGAAGCACCTCCAACATGCACAAACATTTGAAACACAGCATGGAATTATTCTGTGGAAGGGAATTGATAACGGGAACTGGAAGTTCCATCCCTCTGTGCACGATTTGACAATCTCCATGGAAAATGTTAAAGTGAACGCGATCACATTGTAAAAATGCTGTAAATGTGATCTCGTGCCAGTGTTCAAACCAAGCAAACAAAGTTACAGGTGCATTTAAAAAGAGACGCTTACCTCTTCCACCGTTGCTCCCTGTCAGCCCCTCTTTGCCATAACGATCATATATACTCCTCTTGTTTGCTAAAACAGGAAAGTGACAAGTTTCAAAAGCTGAAAACAAACTGTGGGAGAACAGTAATAAATACAATACAGAAATACAAGGATCACCGAAGAGACAGTCGTGTGTTTTCACTGAGTCGACCTCAATGAAAACACACCGTCACACACAGATGTGATACAAACCATCAGACAGGACTTCATAAGCCTCCGACAACTCCTTGAACTTCTTCTCAGCCTCCTCTTTGTTCTCTGGGTTTTTATCTGGGTGCCACCTCAGGGCCAGCTTTCTGTACCTGCACACCAGAAGTAAAAGGTGCTGTTGCAGTGAAAACAATGAAAGCATGGCTTTTACCATCAATGAAAAAGTACAGACGTAAAAGAGCAAAACATGAGCACTTCTGATCTGAATTTTCTGACCAGATTTCAAAGTGAAATGTGCCGCCATGTGCCAGCTGAAGCCTCGAAGCACGCAGCACAGCGCTATGTTACGCGTCACGTTATTCATGTACATGTCAGAGGGGAAACTATTACTCTTCTCACAAAGGATAGTTCATTCAGCTCCCAGGTGGTGCAGATGTGACGCAGCTCTGCAGCATTTACCTGTTAGCTTGAACTCCTTCAGCAGTTTATTAATAAAGAACCAGACACAGCCTGAGAAAACTGCAGGCGATGGCATCTCTGTGCAGGTTCTCAGCTAGGACCACATTTAAAACTTCAACTCACGCTTTCTTTATGTCATCTGCAGACGCATCCTTCCGTACTCCTAAAACCTGGTAGTACTCCACCATGATGAGTGGATGACTGGAGAAACTTCAGAGAGCCTGGTGAACCTGAAACAGTGAAGACAGCCACTGCTTATTAGCTTGATCGACTTAGCAGTGAGAAAGTCTGCAGAAATGTTGAATTCATGCCTCTCTGGAAGACTTTGGATTTGAGGAAGTCTTTTTGTGGGATCGCAGTCAAACAATCAATTTGTTAAGAAATGTTCCAGACCGAGCCGAGTGCCTGAGATGTGTTTGAGTGGCAGCTGTAATAAGATTAGATCAGATTCTCTTAACAACAGATACGAAACTACACTGGCTCCTTCATTACCTTATTCAGCAAAGAGGCACTTCCAACGTGAAGCGCGTGTTGCATTAGTTTCTAGAGAAACCGAATGCTTTAATAAAAGTCAAGATGAATCAGGTTTCAGAAGTATAAACAGCTGGGTGCTGAAAGGAATTCTGTGAAACTCCACACAGAAAGGGTGGTGCTGGTTCCCAGGATGTTCCTTCTGTGAGGCAACAGTGCACCACCATGCTGCCTCATAGGATTTAATTACTTCCAGGGTGGAGTACTGTAATTCGTTATTATCTGAAAAGTCTTCAGCTGATCCAAAAAGCTGTACTAAGAGTACTGACCGGGACTAGAAAGGGAGCGCACCCTTCTCATACTGGCTTCCTGTTAAATTCAGTGCTGAATTTAAAATCCTGATCCTCACATACAAGGTCTTGAATGATCAGAGCGGATCTCAACTTGAAAACCTGACAGTACCGTCTGAGCCTGATAGAGCCCTTTGCTCTCAGGCTGCAGGCTCACTCGTGGTTTCCAGGATGGCAACTACGTCCTTTGTGTGACTGTTGGGTCTTTACCCACAACACGAAGCTGTTGTTGTGATTTGGTGTTTTAGAAATAAAACAGAATTGAACTGAAATTGAAAACTTTTTTAAAATGAACATTTATGCATTTCTCTGGCACAGGGCGTTTCCAGGGGTAATGGGTGGGACTGTGTGATATGGTGTTTTTATGCTCACTGTACACAGAGCGTGACATGACATCAGCTGGTGCTTCGACCTCTTGACTTTTGTAACCTGGCACGTTGCGCCATGGCCACTGCAGCCGGGTTGAAGATACGATCGTGTTGGTTTTTATTACCATTTTAATGATATTCCAGCTCAGGAGTTAAAGGGGAACAGTTTAAAAAGTTTGAAAAGTCCTTGCTTCCAGTTGCGACTTCTTCTCTTCCAATATCAGCTCTCATGTGGTGGTATTATCTGAGGCGTCCTGCGCCTTAACCACGGGCAGCGATAGAGCAGTACAGAGGCTATACTGCCGCCCTTAGCCCGATCCCTGCTCTGGTACAAAAGGATTAAAAATAAAAATGACATTATCAACAAGAACCTTTGTGGTAATTTTTAAGGTCCCACCTGGTGAGAATTTAGTTAAAATAACAGGTTAAAACTGGCCCAGTAAGTGGAACTCTTCCTTTAGAGAGGCAGCGAGGATCACAAAGCAAACATGAGCGAATGCTGTTGATGGCTGTGGGACACTGAATCAGATGCTGTGTCATAAGGTGGAAAAGGGCTCCCCCTGGTTCAGTGTAGGCAGGTTATGAGGTCTTCTGATCATTTTGAGTTATAATTCTGTGGATCAGTCATAATGTTGTACTTTATAGTTAGTTTTCATTTGGACTTTTTAATCCAGTTTAATTTGGAGAGCGGGCTTGCTCGCTTCAGTTTTATTGGTTGTAAACGTTTCGTTTCAGTTACTTTAATTTCAACCTTAGTATTAGTCTTTTTATATGAGCGTTATTAAAGTATGGAGGGCATATGCCGTGATTCAGAAAAATCGGTGCAGGTATTACAACAAAAAACAGAACTTTTTGAAAGCAGCGCCACTCTTCAAATTAAAAATAACTGAAAGACTTTGACTCTTCCGAGCTCCACCTTTCAGTATTCTGAACATAAAGATGTAGTTCAGCCCTGTGAGCCCCTCCTGTGCACAGACGTGTGGCCTGAACATGAAGACCAACAGCTGTGTCTCGACTTTTATCTGCCAGCTACATAAATAGTCTGAAAACAGGCAGACTGAGAAGATTTAAACGTAAAATGGAAGAATGCCTTTCAGTTACCATCTGAACCGGACGAAAACTCACTGGGCTTCACTTCTCTGAGCGGAACCCAGAGTAGCTGCTGCTACCCGGCTAACAAGGGCTGAAAGAGCCGCTAATGGTAACAGCGAGAAGACTAAACATAAGTATATTCAACAGAAAGCGACCTCACTGAAACACTACTCGTACCAGTAGCTGCTTGGCGAACCTACAGTAAGCTAGCTCTGGCCGGCAGTAAACAAAAGTCGCCATATCGTGAAGGCTATCAGTCTTACCCAGCGGAGGATCGGCAGCCTGCACTCTCAGTCGGTTTGTCGAGCAGACACACGGTCTGATAATTGGGACGTGACAGAAACTAAAGAGGTTTATTCATCTTCAGCAATCTGCACATTCTCAGATTTAACACAACGTCCTGTTTCTTTCTTCTTCCCCGCCTCGCGTCTTCTTTAGCTACGACGCTTAACAACAAGCTTAGCGTCTCTATACCGCCGCCCACCGGACACAGGCTGCATAGCTGCTGACCACTCGCTGAAGTGTCCAGGATTTGGACAATCATTAAACATTTCCAAACAGACGTATGGGAATTCGTCTGTCGTATACTTTTACCCACTGTCAGTATTCACAGCATGCTCCGTGTCTAACACCAGCACTGTACAGAACCTGGATACAGAAACTTCTTGAACACGCATGCCACAAAGACATGCATGCTAGGTTCATTGGCTGTAGGTGTGCACAGTTGTCTCTCAGCAACAGATTGGTGACCTGTCCATGGTGAACCCCACCTCTTGTCCCACAACATCTAGGATGGGGTCCGGCCGAAATATGACAGTGAATGAATTACACTAGGAGAGCATCAGCTGATTCTCTGGAACCTTTGTCTGGTTGGTTCTAGCTTCTGGTGATTATAGGGTTGCCAACTCCCTGAAAAATAAATAAGGGACACCTCGTGGCCAGGGCCGGGCGACCCAGTTGTCTTCACCCTTCCCAGTGTGGTGAATTTTCTAGCTCTTTTTTTGTGTGTGAAATTATTTTTTTTAACCCTTTGACTTGAATTTGATTTAAGTAGATGCATATTCTATTCTTTGTGATATGAACACATGTGAAACAAATGATCATTTAGCCATTTATTTTTAGCTCAAAATGACAACATTAACACAATAAAACAGGTCTCTTTCTTAAACAGAAGCCTGTCATGCTTAACTTTTGAGAATATAAGTAAATCTTTCTTTAAAAGAACTCTGTCCTGCTTAACTTAAAATAATAGAAAACAATAGAAAGAAAAACATTCTTGTACCAGTGCACATTTAGTGCATTTAGTACAATTGGCTTCAGTTGAAATATTATTTCAGCTTTTCTAATGCTAATCAGCTGCTCCTGTTTGTAAACCCGCTTGTTCCCATGATTACGCATCATAACTCATCATCATTATTCATCTATGTATTACTTTTATGTATTAGTCATCTATTTGTTGTAATCATCTATCCTTGCAGTTGTTTATTACACAAAATAAGTTATATTATCACACTTCTGGCCACATAGCGCTGATATTCACTGCACATGCCCATATTAACGTTTTCCAGCCAGGTGTTTTCCTTTTCCCATTCTTCCCTTTCTCTGAGGGGAACAAACATTGCTGCTCTAATGCTGGGCTCACACTGTGCGGTTTTAGGCCCATTTTGAGCCGATTTTTGAGTGATCGGACCGATTTTGGCCTTCATCGTGCGTCGTGTAGTATACGTGGGGTAACGAGAAGTGATTAACACCTCGAGCAGCTCCTGATCATCAATCGCTCGTGAGGGTGTCACCACAGCCGCTCACACTGCGCACGCGCAAACGTCGGTGAAAAAGACGGAGCAGCATGGCTGTGCAGCGTGTGATCTGGACACAAGTGATGGAGGCACAACTTGTAGAACTTTGGAAAGCTCATCCGAGCCTTTTCGATGTGGCCTCACAAAATTATCACGACCACAACAACCGTGAAAACAGTTGGATTTACATGCTGCTCAATCACAGCTGATCATGTTTTTCATTAGCAATTTAGCAAAGTTGATGGTGGTGGTGTGTCTGTGTGAGTGAAAGACAGAGAGAGAGAGCGACAGATTTTCTGTTATAACCTTCATTTTATGGAGGCACAGTGTGAGCACTCAGGTCGCATCAGAGCATCGGGCCGTATAGTGTGAGACCTGCATCGTGACCTACCAACGTCTAACCCCTGCGAGTCAATCGTGCAGTTTGAGCAGGAGCTGAATAACGTGACTGAAAAAATCGCACAGTGTCTGCCCAGCTTTAGGTGACTGTCGTCCGAGACTTGCACCGCAGTGACGGCGTTTGTTTCCCTGTTGGCCATGCTTCTTGTTGTGGTCATCTGTTGTCTTCCGGTATTTTCTCCGCAAGCGACCTTTCCTCGACCAATGAGATGAGCGGTAATCTGAATTGTCATACTCGAATTGTCATAAGTGTGCTGTCAGCTCATTGGTCACAAAGCAGGAGAGGGGCTGGGAATTATGTTTTCAAACAAAGCGTTAATCCCATTAACATTTATAGACTACTTTTGATTCTCACTGTATTACGGGACAAAGTGCGTCCCTTATTAGCTCAATACGGGACGTGTACGTTTGTTTCTAAATACGGGACGATTCCGTATTTTAAGGGACGGTTGGCAACCCTAGGTGATTACCAGAACTTTTTGATCCAGGTGTTTTTCATGTGAACTTTCTATGAAATATATTAAAAAACAAACACTTGAATACCACGGCCTCTTGAGTTATTTTTCTCTTAAGGTATCCTGCTTTTGTTCCATTTCTTTTCATGCTCAGTCCATACAGGTAATGTGAAGTATCGGCTATTAAAAATGAAACGAAGTTAACTGAATGCTGTACACAAGTCAGGGGACAGCTAAGGTAAAGAAACATGACTGACAAGAAACAGAGTAACACAGGGAAGTTCAGTAAAAGGAGAGGACAAAGTCTTGTGATGCAGTCCATTTATACAATACAAATTGTATTTGTTTAAGCAGGCATGTGATCAGGAAAGAAGGAACAAAATGAGTGAATACAGAAAACAGGCTGCAAGAACCAGTGAAAAATAAAGTATCCTTTGTTATGCTAGTGTGACCGAAGGAGCTGGACATGGAAATAGGCTTTATTTTAGCAGCTTTGAGGTTGCCATGGAGGTCATTGTAGTCATGGTCGTCATGGCAATGGTGGGCACAGCGACGTCTTTAAAAATGGACTGTGTGACACCAGAATGTGACACTTTATTCTCGCTGAGCGTTCCGATGATCATCTGCCGCATCTCCCTGCTGGCATCACCACGCACAGCAAGCAGCGCCTGGATGTGCTCCTCCCTACAGAGAGCCGGAGGGACAAACAACCTCAGCCACGTATAGGCAAACTCATTATAGACACATGCTGTATTCCGCGTGGTGTTGATGGCCTTGGTAGCACTGTCACGGCTCACTCGGTGATCAGGCACACTTCAACATTAGTTGAGGCACTCTCTTTTTAAACTAAGTCTGAAAAGCTTTTTTCTCATGGCACGGTCATGCTTAACAGAAAGAACACCAACACGATTCAGCGTGCACGCCCTCATCAAGATGTGTAAACAGATTGCATGAAAAACTCTCGTTTCTAACGCTGCGACGTCAGGAGCAAGTTCCCACCTGGAGTCAGAGTGGAATATTAATCAGTTCATGTTTTAACTTTGTATGTCTTCCTTCCAAAGAGCACTTTAACCAGAAGCCTTTCAAAGTGGACATGAAGCACTACATGTACAAAGGCGAACTTACACCATGGAGCTCTGCTCTCAAAGATGTGATTCTGTCTGTGAAGCTGGGTTTAAGAAACAAAGTTTATAACCTTTATAAAATTTTATAAAGGTTATAAACTTTTATAAATAAAAGTTTATAACCTGGTGATGTAACCTTGTGTACTGACAGAAGATGGCGCCAAACACTCAGAAATGTAAGCACTTCTTAAATCCAGCTACACTGTTACAGCTCTGTCAGGTTTGGAGAGCAGGGCTCAGTAAATGAGCTTTATACACTTAGTGCTTAATGTGCACTTAAAGCTCCAAATCAGTAAACACACAGCATTGGGAACAATAAAACTGATAACTAAAATGTATCAAATGAAAAAACTATACCTGCACACGAGAGGCAAACACTTGAATATTTAATCCACTATAAGTTTGTTAGAAGCTGCTTGATTTCTTTGCCCTGGTTCCCAGCACCAGTTCTGGATCTCCATTGTGGTTCCCTATAACTGCCACGGAGTCTTTCTTTTAAGTCTGTTTCCTGCAGCCCGTGTTTGGGTCATCACTCGTGGTGGTCTAATGGCTGCACTGTCGCAGCAAAAGTGTCTTGAACCCTGGCTGGGGCCTTTCTATGTTCTCCCTGTGAGCGTGTGGTTTCCTCTGACTACATCCTCCCTCAGTCTAAAGGCATGCATGGATGTGAGGTAGATATATAGAATAAAGTGTTGGTTAAGCTTAAAAACGAATAAATACTATATGAATGTGAGTATGTTGCATTACTCCTACACTAAACACACACCTAACAATAAGTACTTTGATGACACGTTCAATACTTCCAGATAAATCCAGCGTTACATCTATATCAGTCTCTGAGAGCAGGAAGTACTCTCTGTGCAAACTGTCCCGTTTCATTTTACTAGCAGACTTCACAGCTTTTTTTTTTTTAACTGTTAATTATTGTCAGCCACTCCTTGGCCACGAATGTCATGTGACACTGTGCAGCTACAGTAGAAATGTATTGTGGTGGGTAAAAACCTTATTTTAAGGAAAAGCAACCTAATGTCTTTTATTCAAACTCAGATCTGACTGGTGACACTATTTGTGTAGGTTTTTTCAGGGTAACTACTGCAATTAAAGCTTATGCTATTTCCTCAAATGACCATGAAAGCAGCAATGTGAGAGAAAAAAATGTTTAGTGTAAATGTGCCATATAAAAAACGATCCCATCATTTCAGTTCTTGTATACAGTGGGGGAAAAAAGTATTTAGTCAGCCACCGATTGTGCAAGTTCCCCCACCTAAAATGATGACAGAGGTCAGTAATTTGCACCAGAGGTACACTTCAACTGTGAGAGACAGAATGTGAAAAAAAAAATCCATGAATCCACATGGTAGGATTTGTAAAGAATTTATTCGTAAATCAGGGTGGAAAATAAGTATTTGGTCAATAACAAAAATACAACTCAATACTTTGTAACATAACCTTTGTTGGCAATAACAGAGGTCAAACGTTTACTATAGGTCTTTACCAGGTTTGCACACACAGTAGCTGGTATTTTGGCCCATTCCTCCATGCAGATCTTCTCGAGAGCAGTGATGTTTTGGGGCTGTCGCCGAGCAACACGGACTTTCAACTCCCGCCACAGATTTTCTATGGGGTTGAGGTCTGGAGACTGGCTAGGCCACTCCAGGACTTTCAAATGCTTCTTACGGAGCCACTCCTTTGTTGCCCGGGCGGTGTGTTTTGGATCATTGTCATGTTGGAAGACCCAGCCTCGTTTCATCTTCAAAGTTCTCACTGATGGAAGGAGGTTTTGGCTCAAAATCTCACGATACATGGCCCCATTCATTCTGTCCTTAACACGGATCAGTCGTCCTGTCCCCTTGGCAGAAAAACAGTCCCATAGCATGATGTTTCCACCCCCATGCTTCACAGTAGGTATGGTGTTCTTGGGATGCAACTCAGTATTCTTCTTCCTCCAAACACGACGAGTTGAGTTTATACCAAAAGGTTCTACTTTGGTTTCATCTGACCACATGACATTCTCCCAATCCTCTGCTGTATCATCCATGTGCTCTCTGGCAAACTTCAGACGGGCCTGGACATGCACTGGCTTCAGCAGCGGAACACGTCTGGCACTGTGGGATTTGATCCCCTGCCGTTGTAGTGTGTTACTGATGGTGACCTTTGTTACTTTGGTCCCAGCTCTCTGCAGGTCATTCACCAGGTCCCCCCGTGTGGTTCTGGGATCTTTGCTCACTGTTCTCATGATCATTTTGACCCCACGGGATGAGATCTTGCGTGGAGCCCCAGATCGAGGGAGATTATCAGTGGTCTTGTATGTCTTCCATTTTCTGATGATTGCTCCCACAGTTGATTTTTTCACACCAAGCTGCTTGCCTATTGTAGATTCACTCTTCCCAGTCTGGTGCAGGTCTACAATACTTTTCCTGGTGTCCTTCGAAAGCTCTTTGGTCTTGGCCATGGCGGAGTTTGGAGTCTGACTGTTTGAGGCTGTGGACAGGTGTCTTTTATACAGATGATGAGTTCAAACAGGTGCCATTCATACAGGTAACGAGTGGGGGACAGAAAAGCTTCTTACAGAAGACGTTACAGGTCTGTGAGAGCCAGAGATTTTCCTTGTTTGAGGTGACCAAATACTTATTTTCCACCCTGATTTACGAATAAATTCTTTACAAATCCTACCATGTGGATTCATGGATTTTTTTTTTTCCACATTCTGTCTCTCACAGTTGAAGTGTACCTCTGGTGCAAATTACTGACCTCTGTCATCATTTTAGGTGGGGGAACTTGCACAATCGGTGGCTGACTAAATACTTTTTTGCCCCACTGTATGTCTAAAGTACCATGCTGAAAATATGGGAATGATGCTGGCAACAGCTGGAATGCTAGCCAGCGTTAGCATGTGTCTGTGTACCTGATATCAGGATATTTAGACACCAGCGTGGAGACCTCCAGGAACAGCAATGTGGGGTCAGTCAGCTTGAACACTTCTGCAATAGCAGTGATGGCACCACAAAGCCAGTCCGTGTCCTCACCCTACATGGTTAAAAAACAAAAGAGAACCAAGAATATTTTCATGTGCTGCTGTGTGAGGATCGTGTGTATCATCTGCTTGGCTGTTAAACTCTTCACAGTACATCAATTAGAGTTAGGGTAGAAAATCCACACGAAAACAAAACTTGAAAGAGTCAAGTCTGAGCTCATTTAGGTCAATATAAAAATGAATGAGGTATTATGTTAAATTAATATACATTTGAAATATATTTTAGGAAGTCAGACATTATTGTAGTTCATTGTTTTGATTAATCTGAAACATTGTAGTCACTCGAGATCCTGGATTTTTGATTTTC
Organism: Mchenga conophoros; assembly: GCF_057382185.1. Taxonomy (NCBI): domain Eukaryota; kingdom Metazoa; phylum Chordata; class Actinopteri; order Cichliformes; family Cichlidae; genus Mchenga; species Mchenga conophoros. The sequence continues at coordinate 35,312,407 of NC_140543.1, read as the reverse complement.
ATGAGCTACAAGCCGTAATTATCAAAATGAGAGAAGAAGCACACACTGTCCACATATTTCCATACCAAAGAGCACTGCACACATGTGAACTTACCGCAGCCAATTTTCTAAAGAGGAACTTGAACTGATCAGCTTCCTTCATCATCCTTTCAGCTCCCTCCTTTCTCTCGTCAGGGTTTTTAAAAGTGATCCTCTTTTGCATCACTGCTTTAATGTACTCGACTACCACCCTGCGCAGGGCCTCACTCGTCATCTCCTGCACACAGCACATAGAGCAGGTTAGTCCTCAGAGTAGAGTTACACTACAGCTGTGGAAGCTACGCAAACAGCTCAGACCTACATGCTGAAAACATCGTTATTCAATTTCACTGGACTCTACGGCTGTTTGCAAAACTTCTACCTGATTGAAAGGTTTCTTAATCTTGTTGAAGTCATTGAAATAGTCCTCCACCGTCACACAGATGGTATCCACAGCATGAGAGCCTGTCAGCCACTTCCTGGTCAGCAGTTCGTTCAAGTGACTCTGGAAAATGCAATGAGAGAATAATTTGTAATCAGTATTTAAACATCAGAGGAAATTCTTATCATTCATTCGTAATGCTAAAATAAATCCTCAGTTTAAGAGGTTTCACAAGTTCCTGTGAAACAGCTGCACCAGCTGTTTCACAGGAACTCAACTGCACCCTCGACTCACTTTCAGCTGATAAATCTGTAAAGTTTTTGTGTTGTTATTGTTACAATGTGTGAGCAAGGAGAGCAGGCTGCTCATTTACTCGCTCAAAGACCCTCGAAGCAACAACACCTGATATACAGCAGATTCATTTGTCTCTTATTGATCAACAGGAAATATATAATGGATTTAAATGTGATTATAAACCTATATTCCTTTGAAGTGGACACCAAAATAGTAGCTAAATGCTTTGCTGCAAGACTAGAGAAAGTACTTCCTCTGAAAGCTGTGGACTGAACGTGACAGGCGTGTTTTCTGGACCACCCAAACAGTCAAACACTACTTTCAGGCTCCGTGCAATGAACACGACTGGCATCCTTTTATAATATATTTAATAAAAATCTGATTACAATATCAGACCGGAGTTTTGTTTTTTTTAATAGAAAATGAAACTAGAAATACAACAAACAAGATATAAACATGTAGTAACTATAGTATTATTAAAAATATACTTTGTTTTTTTACCTCAAGATCAAGGAAAACTTCATCTAACAGGAACTGACAACCCTCCTTTGCCACCTCATTGAGCGTCCTCTCTATGGCAGCATCACTGTCAGTGGGCTCTGATGACTGAGAGTACTTCCTCTTCAGACTGTTGATGGACTCCCTGAGTGACAGATGGGACTGTTTACAAATGAATCTTCATAACATGACTGAGCCATAAATCAGTTTCACTGACAGACAGCATCAGCGGTGAGCCGCTTTCACCAGCCTGTGTTTACAGAACACATCACACCCTAGTGGCTTATATTAATATTGGCATATTTTTGCATGTTTTCTCACCATAACTTCCAGAACACCACTTCTGAATTTGTGATGCGAAAAAAAACAGCATGCAAAGTTTTGAAAACGAATTAAAACATAATAAATAATACAAGGACATATAACCTTATAACTGTTTAAACAGTACAGTCATTGCTAAATGTAATAGCAGTAAAGCATGAATTTGGGTAAAACCTGTGCAACAATAAAAAACATGATGCAACATCTTCCAGCTGACTGCAGTTCATAAAGAGTGACGGAGGACTCTACGAAGGACTGAGTAGCACACATTGCTGACAGTGGCTTATACTGAACATTTCACAGCATCAACCAATAAGCAGAGGCCTTTGTTATGAAAAAGGGACAATCCTGTGAAATTCTTATAATGACTGTCCCATTGCTTTTATTTTGAAAATCAACACATACCTGTGGTCAATAAAATAACTTCCTGTATAACACTAAGGGCTTATATTTTGAAAATCCAAAAGTGTCTGAAGCACATTTTCCTTCTATTAGGAAACTGAGGGCTTTTATTTTGAAAACTTGACACACTTTGTCCCTTCTGTTAGCCGCTGCTGTCTCTTGTGCACCAGGATGTGTGTAACAAACAGGAGCAGCTGATGAAAGTGATTTGCCTTCATTAAGATCTCAGCACATCACAGCTTTGCACAGCTTGAGCTCAGTGTCGCTGAGCTCTTACTGTATCAAGCACAGGTAAAAACAGAAATCTTCAACAATCTTTGCCAGCACACTGCCAGCCAGTGTGATTTGAACTTGTCTGAGATCATTCGTAGATGCACCTGTGGTGTCACAATCTTAGGTGTTCATGCCAAGCGCCTGCCCGCCCAGCGAGCTGATGACAATACCCCATCAGTCTGTTATGGCTGATGGGGTGAATTAGAGTAATCCACCTCTTATTTGGATAATATGTTAACACTAGTTCATGAATGAAATTACAACTCACTTAAATGTCTGGCAGTTGTTAATGATGGCTATCATATACTGCACATAGCACTGAGGCAGCTGCCTGTCTCTCAGGTGCTCTTCTTTGTAGCTCACCGCCTCCTCCCTGTACCTGCAAACAAAACACACATAGTTACTGGTAAAGATGTTCCCGTAGTTTGTTCTCTTACTTGCTCTCTAAATGGATGCAATTACTATTGATTATTAGCTACTTTTAATTTGGAGAACCGGGGACTTTTATGAACCACGTTGAGGGTGTTCATTTTGGGCCCAATGTTGCAAGATGCACTTGTAGCACACTTCCCAATGAAGTGAGAACAGAAACAATTAGAACCGGATTCACATCACAACAGGTTTATTCATCACAATGATCCGGATTCTCTCAAATGTTTAACAGCTTCTATTCACGCTGGTTTTAACTGCTCCACAGTTTTTCAGAGAACTGTGTGAATTGTTTCAATCTGTCAGTCTCACAATAAGTCAACACTAGGAAATGCAGACTAATAATTCTCGCACACATTTTAAACAATGGTTATGTTGTGTGAAACTGTGATGTGAGGGTGCGCAAAAAGACAGCAGATGGAATCAAAGTGCTAAAGGGCCATTAGTATATAGTGCTGTGCAGCGTCAGTTCATTAAAGTTGCTGGTGAATGATTTTACCTGCAGCACCAGAATGGAAATAAAGGTATTTGTCAGTGTAACTACATGCAGTGAGTTGTCCCTTAGTGTACACCTCAGTGGAACTATTAAGTCCTCGTGAAAAAAGTGGTGCACACAAGGAAATAGCTGCAGGAAAATACAAGTTTGTTTGCACAGCGCTAGGGTTTGCATATGTCTGAGCATGAAAATCAAGGCCTGCAACTCACTACTCCAGGAGGAGCTTATCATAAAGCTGTGGTTTAAATGACACCTTCATAAAATTCAAAATCACTGACATTTTTCTTGAACTGTTACAAGAAAAGTTAAAAAAGCGTATGACAGAAATACCTGAGGAGGAAAGTGTTCATTTGTTTCAGGCAAAGCTTCAGAACCTTTTCTTTGAAATCTCCATCAATCTGTGCAGCAACTTGTAGGTTCTGCTCAAACATCTGAGGAGTCGAGACAGAATCAGAGGAGCACTTTCAAGAAGCAAGTACAACGTAGCAGACATCACACAGTACACTGAATGTCACAGCAAATCCTTCAAACTGCAGTCAGTGAGGGACAGCTTCAGTCTAACACTGTGCCTGAAAAGTCTCCATGACCTGATCAGTGTGACCCCGATACTTCCCCCACCACGCTTTAGATCTCATTTTTTCTTCATCAAGCGCAGTGAAAATAAACTGCTTTTAACAATGAGCAGTGTTGGAGAGTAACTAGTTAAACATAACCAAGTTTAATTACAGTCGTATAAAACTATCTCCTCCTTTCTGTGCTCTGCCTCTTCTCTGCCAACCAAAGTGCATTACTGCAGCAGTGACCCAGGCTGAGGCAGGTGAGCATGCCAGTGAATAAGCAGAGACAAATGTTTACAGGAATAAAAATGGTACAATATTAAAAGACACCAACCTAACAGAACGTGTGGAACCTGTAAAGGATCCTCTGCTACTGTTGAAACATTTTTACAAATAATCAAGTGCAGTTAACCCTCTGATGGTCATCGTCAAAATAGGGACCCTTTTGGGTCCCGGCGACCGTGAAAGGGTGTAAATTTTGACGGCTATCCAAGGGTTAAACTAATTAAAATAGTTACTTGGCTTGTTACATTTTAAAGAGGTAGCTAGTAATGCTATTGAAAAAACAGGCGTGGTCTGTAATATGAGTGTTGACGCCAAGTTAAAAAAAACAGTGCGGACATCATCTGGCTGAGAACATTCACACGAGGCGTGTTATCAACACGGCTGAAAATCTTACAGCTCTGTACGGGCTCACTCCTCACAGGGGAGCTGCGTGTTACCTGAAAGACGATGGCCGGCAGTGTGGTCTGATAGTATCCGTCTTGATCAGCCTCAGGCTCTGTGTCCTTTTGCCAGTCTTTCTTATCCGTTTCCAGGGCCTTGCGCAGCCAGCCTGTTATATTAGACTAAAGACATGAACGTCAAACAGAAACAGGAATTGACTTGATTTCTGTTGTTTGTCATTTTTAATGAGATGCTGACATTACAAGTTACAGATATGAGGACATGAGGAGTTGGTTTCTTTTGCAGTTGGATGTTCAAGGAGCCGGCCTACTGTAGTGCAGCACTCACAGTTTTTAATTGCATGAGAACTTAAACTGCACAATATACTGTATAAATAATTACAGGCACAATAACTTGAATGAGACAATCCAGAGAGTTCCTGGTAGCAACTTACTGTAAAGGTCTTCACATATTTGCTGAGCAGGTCGTCCACCACCCCTCGCGGCAGCAAAGGCTCCAGCTGGTGGATGTCACACTCTGAACAGAGCTCTGGATGGCCCATCATCTCCACGCTGGGACAAACACACACACTCGTTGTATAACAGTACATCTGTCACACCTGCAGATTCCTCATGAGTTTTGCTCAGCAGTAGTAAGATGCCCCAGGGTTAGGTCAGTTTACATACATGCTTCCAAGCAAAGACTCACAAAGTGTGCTTTGTGTGTGTACCTCTTATATGTGTTGAGGACCCACGTCAGAAGAGACACAATCTCATTAGCCTCCAAGTCCTCAGAGGCCAGTTCTTTGACACGCATGGACACAGCATTATGGTAAAGACGGAAAAACCTGAAACACGCATACAGGGTGCACATGTGGGTGAGCACGTCTGTGAATACGACACACAAAAGCATATATGTAGAATATATCGTTGACTCGTGTTTATTTAAAAAGGACAATGCATACGAATGAACACGAGCACTTAAATATACCAGATTTAGCCAGACTCATTTTCACATGTAGTCCTGGCGGGGGGCTACTAAATGTACAAAGCCCTTTACCTCACTATGGAAACAGTTTGATAGATCTGCAGATCTTCAGTTTTTTAGTGATGTACAAATAAGCTGAGGATTGTTGGGACTGAAAGACATTTATAGACATTTAACATAACTGCGACTTCACACTCTTACAAGAAATGATGTCTGACCTGTTGAATGTGTTGTAGTGTGGAGGGAAACACTGCACCATGAGATTTTTGACAACAATCAGATCATCCAGAACATATTTCCTGGTTATTTCTAGAAGACGAACCAGCCACATTTTATCAGCCTCTCTTGTGACTGCTTGTGTGCCCTCAATGCGGGTGCTGACTGTACCCTCCAACACCTGCAACAGAATCCACCAAAGGCTTCATAAATGCTCACTGGCTTTGTGGCTGCGTCAACCATGAGTGCAAACACAGGTTTAAATGAGTCAAAGGGGTCTCCATAAGTGGATGGAGATCACTGTAGACATACACCAGTCCTACAGCTGACAGAATACTAACCACATGGTCAGAAATACAAAGACTGAAATATTTTATGAAGAAAATGAAAATAAAAGCAAAGGCAAATTAAATGTAAACAAGTTTTGGATAAGTACTCACAAACACAATGACTGATACGATTTAAGAAGAGTTGGCAGGTACTTAAAAAGATGTGGAGAGTTTTCAGACCCTTTGAAATTGTTTTTTCTCTCAGTATTTACAAAGTATTATCCTGTTCTGACCTCAAACATCTTGTCCTTCCACTTTTTGGGCCGCCCAGGCGGGATGAACCCAGTCTGCTTTTTTCGGTCAACCATACGCCGATCAATCTTCTCCTCCCGCTCAATGATACGAACTACTGACACCAGCATGGTGGGGTCACGACGAACTGTTACCATGGACCGCTGCAGTACCATCCATAATTGTTTAGCCAGCTCGTCTGACAGTCCCTGAACCTGGAAGAGAACAGAGAGAGCGAAAGCTTTTTGAGCGGCTTCTCTACAACTACCTGTGTTGAACCAGGCCATATTTTTAATCACAGGATTTTTTTGTCTGGTTAAATAAAGGTTAAAAAAAAAAAAGAATGAACACAAGTTTAAGGCATTGGTGTCCCTTCATGAAGCCAGTCAAACGATTTTTTACTCATAAACTGTATTTTTTTAAACACTTTTACTATCGGAGATTTTTATTCACTTTTTTCAGACGTAGCTCTTTTATGCCTTTTCAATGCTTTCAACATTCAGAGTTTTCAAATGACAAAAGCACCTGCACTGTGTGTGAATGACACTGACTTGTCCAATCAAATTCTTAAACAAGGCAGGTACTGCCAGTTGACCGGGATGCACGAACTTGTACCCAAGAGGACAATTCCAAGTGACAACTGGAACTCGGCTTTGCATGTATTCCACATGCATATTATTTGCATGAACTTTAAGCACACTGTAATGGAGTTTGACCACCAAATGTATTCTAGCAGGCACGTGCGCGCAACCACACAGGTAGTCTGAGCAAACTTATTTGTAACGTTTGTTGTATTTTGTGATGGATTTTGTTCCAAGCTATATTTTTAGGGGCAAGGCTGCCACTGGTCCAACTCTCTGCATCGACTTTGCTATGTTCGCTTACATCTTCAAAGTAGATGGAAATGAGATGCATGTCACTGGTGTTCCTGCTGTCCATACGGTACTGCTCATACATGAGGTCATCACGTGAACACTCCAGCTCCATCAGCTTCCTGTGGGCCTGCAGCAGCTCTGCCTGCTCTATCAGCTGCTGTGTCTCTCCCACTATCTCTGGCACTAGACACAAAGCAAAGGAAAAAGACACCCATGCCAGTAAAAACCAAGAGCAGATAAGGTTTCTATAGTAACAGAATATTGTTGGCATCTTTTAGATTGAAGTTTTTAGGTTCAGCTAAACTTACCAGAGAAGATATTTTTTAGGTTTTCCACAGCAGCAGCCAGCTGGCTGTGCTGAACTACAGCATCCTTGACATCTTTTAGGTTTTCAATGGTGTTAATGCTCTGCCTCCAGTCTTTACTGACATCAGCCAATGAACTCTGGATATCTTTGACATCTAGCAGCGCACTGTGCAGCTGGGTCAGTCCAGTCCGAACACCATCCAACTGGGACTGAATGGCTGCCTGAAGAACATCAAGGACCACCAGGAAACATTCATGTTCAGCATCATTGTTGAATTACTGGGACTTAATAACCTTGTGCTATATACAAATGCTTTGCTCTCTTGTTTAACGTGTATCCATCTACTGTGTAGATTACTAATGAATACATTCTCTATAAAAAAGCATACCTTTATCTTAGCTGTTATTGAATTAAATAGTAGACATTGCTAAGATAACAACAACAGTACACACAGAGGAAACATCACCTTGAGCCGCGCTTCCACTGACGCCTTTTTACGGGCTTCTCTTCTTCTGTATTGCTCCACTTTATCCAGCTGATCTGACCTCTGCAGCATCCCTGCCACACGCTGCACTGCAGTGGCAACTGCCTCCCTGCTTGTTTCCTCCATAGTCCTGCTCAGCAAATAAGGTGTCAGGTGTGTCCAAAGGTTTCCACACGAGGACCTGCTTAAAGAGAGAAATATCGAAAGGGCTGATCTTTATGTAGCAATGCTTTGCTTTACAAACTTTAACACTCATGACTGGTTTAGATACCTTGATTATTGTGGACATTAAACACTACGTGTATAAAGGCTAATTTACACCATAAAGCATCTAAAACCTGGCAGGAATTTTCACACTGTCTGGATTTAAGAAGTAAGTTTTTTGAACATGTTTAGCACCATCGTGTGCCAGTAATTCAACCTAATTCAATCTGATCTACAGATGCTCTTATCACTGTAATAACATTTTGAACGCTGTAGGCCATAACAAGATCATCTGTATCCTTCTCTAACTCTGTTTCTGTGATGAGCTCCGAAACTTGACTGAAACGCTTCAAATAAGCGATTCCTCTGCAGATGATCAGTTGGCTGTTTAGCAACTACTTTTTCAAGAATTTGCGATAAAAGGAAGGTAGTTAGCCACTGGTTTTGGGGACTGTATGCTGCGGGTCTAAGATGGTATTCCACTTGTGAAGACACATACAGATTTCCAGGTCCTGTTTATAAAACCAACAATGCTGTGCAATTATTGAAGGTAAAGTCTAATCCTGACACATCACATGCACGTGAATGTCACGTCCATTATTTTCTTCCGGTTATCCCATCCGGACGAAGGGGCGCTGGAGCTGTCACAGAGCAAGAAGCGGACTAAACTCTGCTCTGCCGCAGGGATAGAAAGCCATTTCCAAATGACAGTACTTCATTGGCAGACACTGTTAAATGGCTTCTGTGGTCCTAATGCCGCCGCCTAACGTTAATGCAACACAACAAAAGCTAGTGTTGCTTTTGCACTGACAGCTATAACACCGCATCAGAACACAGTCGTGACTGGATCAAGTACACAATTCAACTAACGGTGAAATGAAAACAGATGATCCAACGTAGTAAATGGATGCTAAGCTAACAACAGGCGAAAACGTCCCAGTGTCAGCGACAATACAACAAGCTAGTTCTTCAGAACCGGACACTTACCTCACTTAAGGCAAAACCAGAGGGGAGACAAAAACCATATCTACCAGTATTAAATATATTATTATTTCAACTAACACAGCCTTTGTTGTCGTTGTTCAACTTCCTGCTCCCAGCAGCGCAGGAGACGCCTGCTGCTCCTTCTTCTTGGCTGTTGACAAACAACGAATTGGTGAAATACCGCCACCAACTGGTATGGAGTGTGGATCCACATGTCACACAAATGCGTTTGTCCAAGATAATTAAATATGGCCTGATAACTTTTGCTTCCTGATTTATTTCTAAGTCAATCAATGAAATCTAGTTTAAGATTAAATCCATTTAGGCTTTCAATCAGTTTTCTTGCTTCTTCCTCATACAGTGTAATATAACATTCTCTATTGTCTCATCAATACTCACATTTTTCATTGCAATGTTTCCCTAAAACGAATAGTTTAGCCCAGTGTGCCGAAATCTTTTTTCTCCTCCTTCCTGTCCTTTCTTTCTCCCGTTGTTTTTGTCATCTCTCCTTCATTTTGTGTTTGTGTTATATTTTATTTTTATTGTACTAAAGCTGAACAAAAACAGTTTTTGGTTGCACATTTTTTTAATGTGTAATCCAATCCAAATAGAGCACGATTTAAAAACACAACTTCGGCGTGCTGTGCAAAGCACCCCCAAAGATTTATTACTTTTTTGACAATATTTGCTGTTTGTGTGACACACTACTAAAAATATGAAAAGCATACAGTACTGTACTTGGTTGAGATGTAATATTTTAACAACAAAAGTATAGATATCCCCTCTCCCAAAATGGTTTGTTCCAGCTCGCCTCTCCCCTGCTCTGGCTCTGGTGCCCTTTGTGCCAGAGCGATGGTGGCTGAGACGCAGCAGAGCGGAGGTGTGAGTGCCTGGCTTAAGACAGGACATATCAGCTGCATGTTACTCTTTATATAGTTAGGTAGGAGTCAGAGCATGTTTCTTTTTAGCTGAAAAACATTACACCAGGTGACCTGCATTGTTGAAAACGTGTTTTCCGATTATGTTTGCTGCCCTACAATCTGTCCTACTCTGTAGTAAAATCAGCGCCATTTGACCGTCCTGTTGCTCCCATTGAAATGTATACAGCCTATTTAAAAGCTAAAACTTACAATTGTTCGTAGCCTGCTGTTGTTACCACTGTCCTGTTTGAAATGGATACTTACTAGCTAACTGACTGGATGCCCATTACTCCTGTTGTGTGTGTGTTTGTGTACAGAGAGACAGCCAGGTTCATAACGGATATAAGGAAGTTGTTTTTTTTTTTAAAAAGGAGCCACATTCAGGTAAAAATGTAAAATCAAATGATCTGTAAATCAAGAATAATGTTGGATCAGTGTTTCAATATTTATATCCTTTATTAGATGTTCGTGTGGTTTAGTTATTTGCCTTTTGGTTGAAAGTACACTGAGAGAGGACTTTTTGTTAGTGATCTTAATAGTATTTTTTTCATATTAATGTAATTTTTCATCTAATTGAATAAATTCTATTTGTGTATGATTGTCAGTCCAAAGAGGGAGAGAGGAAAGAGGAGAACGTAAGGAGAAAGTACAAGGTGAGGAAGAAACAGGTAAGAAAACAGACAGGGAGCAGTGGCAGGCACAACAGAAACTGTTAAACTGACAAAAAGAAAAAAACTGATTTTATTCATACAATCTGGAAGTTGTGTTCTCTCTATATTAAAGCTGCTATACAGAATCTGCAAAACAAACTGGGTTGAAACATTTTGACCCTCTTTAACAACATTCCAACATAACATTATAATGGATTGGGGAGATTAAAATTAATGATATATTTTTATGTGGTTCAGCCACAACTCTACTAAAACCTCAGCCAGTAATAGGTCGGCCAACTTTTGGACCATCCAGTTGTCTGTATGACTGCTGCAGTACATACATCACATTTGCTCACTATCAGAAAGTGCCAAACAGCCCTGGTGGAGTGAGGAGCTGTAAAGAGAAGCAGAGTGCTCTGTTTATATTCTACAAATGTTTTAAGCTTGCCCTCATTAATGGGTAGCTGCTTTGGGTCTTTCAACACCCTCCTTCTCTGGATCAAAAGCAGTTCAATGACATGAAAAGCTAACAGCACCTGGTATCCCCAGGCAGTCTCCCATCCATTTACTAACCAAGTCCAACCCTGCTTAGCTTCCGAGATCAGACGAGATCAGGCGTGCACAGCGTGGCATGGCCGTAACCTGCAGACCTGAGCACAAAGTGTCAATTTATGGAATCAAGTGGTGAGTTGGGCAGTACTTGAAGTTGCGAACACAACCCTCCAATTTAACTACAGTCTTAACGGTAACTGCATGCTTGCCTAATACCCTAACTCAAGGACTCAATTTAGCATTTAACCAGCAGCACAGGACCTGGTGTGGTGTAGGTGGCCTCAGCAAGAAGCACAGGCCCTGGTGTGGGGTAGTTGGCCTCACCCAGCAGCGCAAGCCCGCGTGTGATGTAGATGGCCTCATCCAGCAGCACAGGCCCTGGTGTGGGGTAGATGGCCTCAGCCAGAGCCACAGGCCCTGGTGTGGTGTAGGTAGCCAAAGCCAGAAGTAAAGGACCTGATGTGGTGTAGATGGCCTCAGCCAGAGCCACAGGCCCTGGTGAGGTGTAGGTGGCCTCAGCCAGAAGCACAGGCCCTGGTGTGTTGCTTTCAGCCTCAGCCAGCAGCACATGACCTGGTGTTCTGTAGGTGGCAAAAGCCAGGAGCACAGACCTGGTGTGTTGTAGATGGTCTCAGCTTGCAGCACAGGACCTGGTGAGGTGGAGGTGGCTTCATCCTACAACTCAGGCCCAGGTGAATTGTAGTTGGCCTCAGCCAGATGCACACGCCCTGGTGTAATTTAGATGACCTATGTTAGCAGCACAGGCCCCAGTGAGGTGCGGATGGCCTCACCCGGCAGCACAAGACATTGCTGAAAACAGCCAAAAAGAATGTCGATTATGTGCCCTCATTAATGGGCAGCTGCTTTGAGTCTTTCAACACCCTCCTTCTCTGGATCAAAAGCAGTTCAATGACATAAAAAGCTTACATCAACTGGTTTTCCCAGGCAGTCTCCCATCCAAGTACTAACCAACCCCAACCCTGCTTAGCTTCCAAGATTAAATGAGATCAGGCGAGCTCAGGGTGGTATGCCCCTAAGGTGTAGGCCCTACCACAAAGAGTCAATTTATGGAATCAAGTGGTGAGTTGGGCAGTAGTTGAAGTTACAAACACATCCCTCCAATTAAATTACAGTGTTAATGGTAACTGCATGCTTGCCTAATACCCTAACCCAAGGACTCAATTTAGCATTTAACCAGCAGCACAGGCCCTGGTGTGGTGTAGATGGCCTCCACCAGCAGCTCAAGCCCGCGTGTGATGTAGATGGCCTCATTCAGAAGCACAGGCCCTAGTGTGGTGTAGTTGGCCTCATCCAGCAGCGCAAGCCCTGGTGTGGTGTGTATATGACCTCAGCCAGAGCCACAGGCCCTGGTGTGGTGTAGATGGCCTCAGCCGCCAGCACAGGTCCTGGTGTGTATCAGTCAGCCTCAGCCAGAAGCACAGGCCGTGGTATGTGGTAGATGGCCTCAGCTAGCAGCACAGGACCTGGTGAGGTGGAGGTGGCTTCTTTTTGCAACTCAGGCCCTGGTGTGGTGTGGTTGGCCTCAGCCGGAAGCACAGGTCCTCAGCTAGAGACACACGCCTTCGTGTAATTTAGATGACCTATGTTAGGCTGTGAAATTGGACAGCCTTCTAGCCTTCGTTCAAGTCTGCCCTTACTTCCGTGTTTTTCCGCTCGCTAACGCCACAGTGCAAAAACTGAAAAATGGACCAAGAAATGTTGCTCCGTGTGTTGTGTACTCTTTTAATTTTGAGGAGCTACAAAACCTGTATCAACGTCGCCGGCATGTTTGGTACCTTAGGCTCATCAGAGACAATCATATCTAGGTAAAATAATTCCCTTTAACCTACATAAATTTAGGAATTACTTAGCTAGTTTCATGGATAATTTCAGTGACTGAATAATTGCCGGTCATTTGTACACATTTACTGTATTATATAAAATATATAAACTAAATGTCTTTGAAACTCATAGAATCTAATCTTTTGGTTTCTTCTTTTACACAGCACTTTATCAAACTGTTGTCTGCTACAGAGTTGCAAGTATTATACTAGTAGTAATATCGCATCCACCATCTCCTGCTTGCATATTTCTGAAAACATCTTAGTGGTGTGACAGCCATCGATTGAGCCAGCCCTGCAAACCCTGTGGATGGACGATGCAGTGGACAGTGGGAGGAAGCATCCAAAAGCTCTCTTTAGACCACTCCGTGTGATTCTCCACTCGCCGACCAGAAAAGACAAACTGCCCTGGAGTGTCCTCAGGGAGAGAGGAAATTAGGACAGGAAGCCTAATGGAAGGCCTCTGTCCTATCACCTCATCCATGAGAGCAAACCAGGGCCAAGTAGCAGCAGTGGGCTTCCCACTGACTCCCTCTACTGACTCTGGATAAATGCAATCCTAAAGGCAGAGGAAATCAGAAATCTCAGTAGACAAATAAAAACAACACAACAACTCTTAGTTATTGTATATTTATTCAGTTGTGTTCTTAAGAATTATCGTTTTAATAACACATACATACTTTGTATTTTTTCTTTAAGTTATCCTAGTTCTTTCTTGCCTGCAAGGGGGTGACTTTCTTCTCCAGAATTGTCCTGGTCACACACAAAAATAAGAGAAGAGAGAAAACCATGGCAACTATGTTAATCCCTAAATCCAGAAGTTTTCACAGCTGAACACAAGAGAAATACCGTCTGGAGATAACAGTTTCTGTACATTATGAGGGCTAATAAAACCGTACTCATATGAATATGTGTAAATTGATTTATTCCTGTACCACAGTGGCCAAATTCTTCACCCCAGGAAAGAGGTGATTGTTTTCTCCTCATGTTGAGAACATATCACAAAAAGGTTAATTTGCAAAAGTCAAAATTGGCTGTATGTAAGCGCCAATACAATATAGTTAGGGTTATAATTAGGGTTAGGTTTAGGGCTGGAATGCACGGCTGGAACGTGTGTTACCACCGGGGGCGTCAAGCTATTGGATTCCATCCACAACCCAGTGTGGCTCTCGGGTTATCTTTCGCATTGCTGAGGGACGCCTCGGCATGTAACAAATCATCAGTATGTTACGTGATTGGAATGAGAATGGTCTTTGACATACTGTTTTAACACAATATAGTATTAAAATCAGAAAATCACAGTAGGAAATAGTTTGATTCGCTAAATACGTTTAGCGAATCATATCATATAGGATCATAACATGAAATGGAAATATAAATTGTAAATTTTTAAAACTACATGGCGGCTTTTTGGCTAGCAACTGTGTCGTCATTGTTTTCAGACAATATACAAAATAAAGGACTACACTACACACTAAGTATGTCTGTGAAGGTTCTCAGTCATCCAGGTCATCGTAGTCAAAGGAGCTTGCAAAGAAAAGCGTCTGGACTTCTTTAAGTTACTTTAAGACGTTTCACCTCTCATCCAAGAAGCTTCTTCAGTTCTAAGGTCAAATGGTGGAGAGTCCCAGATATAAACCTAGTGGGAGTGTCCCCCCACAGAGGGACAAAAGGACCCCCTGATGATCCTTTCCTTGATTCCCTTTCATACTCCCGCACCAGTTGAAGGGTGTTCTTAGACCTTAGAACTGAAGAAGCTTCTCAGATGAGAGGTGAAACGTCTTCAAGTAACTTCAAGAAGTCCAGACGCTTTTCTTTGCAAGCTCCTTTGACTACACACTAAGTACACAATCCAAACACACACACACACACACACACACACACACACACACATGTCAGCTGCCTTGATTGATTGAGGGAAGATGAGAAGATGAGATTGAACCTCAGACATTCCTACGTTCTATAATTCTCTGTAGCATTGTTGGTCAGTTATTTTGTCACTGTCACACCTAGTTACGTTAGTTTGTCAGAGTTGAGAACTGTGTGCATGACTGCACATATGACTGATATGCTAAGGGATTACCTAAATAGATGATGTAAGATCATAGAGAACATATTCGGGTGAATGATTCATTCTTAGGGAATGTGACCTATTTCCTTGTATTAGTAATGTGGCTCAGTTCAATCTGTTAGATAGTCTCTGACAAGTCTGATTTTTTCATACTCCTCTGCTCTACCACGTCACTGTGCCATTTCTAATTCACCTTAAATTGACATCCGAATTCTGCTTTAACTCCCTCTGACCCTCTGTCCCATTCCTTTTTGTGTCCTGAGGATACTGATTTCACTTTTTTATTGGTCACAGCAATGTTTTCATGAGCCTGTGCCTGTCTATGTCATCTGCGTTATGTGCCTCAATGGAGTTTGTGTCACCAAAAATAAGTTGAAATAATGATTCAAACACACACACACACACACACACACACACACACACACTATTACCTATTACAGCCATTTCTGTATGTTCCCCTTAAAGACTCATGACAGCATGAACACAGCGTCTGTGCAGTGTGATGATAATTGAGTTTGGTAAAAGATGGTACCAGGACTCCCCCAGCTTTGTCCTTTGATGAAATAAGAGTGGAAAATCTCTTTAAATTGACTAAGACTAATACAAGTCTAGGGTCTGATAATATATGTGGCAGGTGCTCAAAATGTGCACTGAGAAATTATGCAGAAATTTTTCTTATATCTTTCTCTCATAACTTCAGAACAGCAAGAGACACAGGGACTCTTCTATACCTACTGCTATTGATCAATAACATTAAACCGTATGTCATGGTCCTAGGTCTTTTTGACCCAGCATCTTCTGTTATGGTTATATTATGGTTTTGGTTCTGATTCTTAGTTGTGCTTTCTAATTATTGTTATTATCATCATCATTATTATTATCATGTTAGTGTAGGTTTAGTTTAGCGTCTAGTCATCCCTGCCCACGTGTGCCCTCTGTACTCTGTCAGTATGGTGTCTCTGAGTTCAGTCAGTGTATTTCCTGTTTTACTTTGAAGGTCCTTGTCTGACGTCAGTGTATCCCTGTCTCATCACGTTAATTAGGTTCAGCCGTGACTCCCTCCTGTGTGCTGTTTTCTTGTTTCCCTCTGTGTATATTTATTGTGTGTTCTCCTGTGTTCATTGTCGGGCCGTCTGTGTTCCTCCGCTCATCATGTTTTTTTCCCTGAATTTTATGGTTTCAGGTTTGTTTACCAGTTATTTCTCTGTTCTGTCCGTGCCACCCTCACTTTTCTTTGTTATCACCCACTGTAAATAAAGCTCACTTGCATCCATGCCAGTGCCTTCATTTTGGGTCTATGTTTTTTGTGTGATTTTAGATCAATTGTGGTAATACGGTATATCAATGAAAAAATACCTGTAAAGTAAGACATGTAAGAATGATACCAAACACAGGCAGGCAAACAGTTTTTTAAGGTGATATATGAAGGTAAAATCAAAAATAGTCAGAAATGGCCAATTTTATGTTGTTATTTTTGTGCCTCTATTCTGAGTGTCCTCAGTCATACAGGTCATCATAGTCTAAGGAGCTTCACATTTTGGACAAAGAAGACAGATGGTTTGAAAGAGGAGTGAAAGAAGCATCTATGTCCACTGTGCTTAACATATTTGTGCTTAACATTCACACTTCAGTGGATGCATTAAAGACTGAATTGGGGTTATTGAGGATATTTGGCATCCATTCTGGAGCAGCCAGGGGTCAAACTACCAACATTCGGATTAGTACATGACCTGTTCTACCTGAGCTACAGCCACTCCATTGACCCCTACATCACAACACAATACAAAGTGTTTGGTTTAATTAAACGTTAGTGTTATAACCTCAGGATAAAAATGCTCGGAAACTCAAGTGCCAGTTTTAGGACGTTTACTGACCACTTTTTGAAACAACCACAGCTAGTCGCACACATACAGGAAACTGTCCCACACATAATATTCCGGCAGGGGGAACCCTGAAAATCCTCTGAAGGTTCCGCAACGCCCCCAAACATACATTAACAACAACACTGTCTATAACAGATAGAGCTTCAGGTCATTAAGGCTAAAGGAGTATTTTTAGTTCACTTTTTTAAAATTGTTAATCCAAATTTACAGTTTATTATTATTAATAAAAACATTACAATTCATAAGACCCTTATGAAAAGGACACCGAGGGAACAGTTTACCCTGCCCGGGATAGGGTTACCGGGGCCCCGCCCTGGAGCCAGGCCCGGGGAGGGTGCCCGAGGGCGAGCGTCTGGTGGCCGGGCCTTAGTCCATGGGGCCCGGCCGGGCACAGCCCGAAGAGGAGACATGGGCCCATCCTCCCGCAGGCCCACCACCCGCAGGAGGCGCTATAGGGGTCGGGTGCATTGTGTGCCGGGTGGCGGCCAGGAGCGGAGGCCCTGGAGGACTGACCCCCGGCTGCCAAGACTGGCAATAGGGACATGGAATGTCACCTCTCTGGTGGGGAAGGAGCCTGAGTTAGTGCGTGAGGTTGAGAGGTACCGGCTAGATATAGTCGGGCTCACCTCTACACATGGCTTGGGCTCTGGAACCAGTCTCCTGGAGAGGGGCTGGACTCTGTCTCAGTCTGGAGTTGCCCCTGGTGAGAGGCGGCGGGCTGGGTATCCTAATATCCCCTTGGCTTGCTGCCGGTACGTTGGGGTTTTTCCCGGTGGACGAAAGGGTTTGTTCCCTGCGCCTTAGGGTCGGGGAACGGGTCCTGACTGTCATCTGCGCTTATGCGCCGAGTGGCAGTTCGGAGTACCCAGCCTTCTTAGAGTCCCTGGGGGGGGAGGTGCTGGAGGGTGCTCCACCTGGAGACTCTGTTGTCCTGCTGGGAGACTTCAATGCTCACGTGGGTAACGACAGCGAGACCTGGAGGGGCGTGATTGGGAGGAACGGCCTCCCTGATCTGAACCCGAGCGGTGCTCTGTTATTGGACTTCTGTGCTAATCACAGTTTGGCCATAACGAACACCCTGTTCGAACATAAGAGTGTCCATAAGTGCACGTGGCACCAGGACGCTCTAGGCCGTAGGTTGATGATCGATTTTGTAATCGTATCAGCAGATCTGCGACCATATGTTCTGGACACTCGGGTAAAGAGAGGGGCTGAGCTGTCAACTGATCACCACCTGGTGGTGAGTTGGATCAGGTGGCGGGGGAAGACGCTGGACAGACCTGGTGCACCTAAACGCGTAGTGAGGGTGTGCTGGGAACGTCTAGCAGAGGCCCCAGTCCGCGAGATCTTCAACGCACACCTCCGGCAGAGCTTCAACAGCATTCCGAGGGAGACTGGGGACATTGAGTCCGAATGGACCATGTTCAGCGTCTCCATTGCCGAAGCTGCTGCATTGAGCTGCGGCCGCAAGGTGGTTGGTGCCTGCCGTGGTGGTAATCCCCGAACCAAATGGTGGACACCAGAGGTGAAGGGAGCCACCAGGCTGAAGAAGGAGTCCTATCGGGCTTGGTTAGCCTGTGGGACTCCGGAGGCAGCCGACAGGTATCGACAGGCCAAGCGGAATGCGGCTCGGGCAGTGGCTGAAGCAAAAACTCGGGTGTGGGAGGAGTTCGGAGAGGCCATGGAAAAAGACTTTCGGACTGCCTCGAAGAGATTCTGGCAAACCGTCAGACGTCTCAGGAGGGGAAAGCGGTGCTCTACCTGCACTGTGTATAGTGCTGGCGGAGCGCTGCTGACGTCGACTGAGAAAATTGTCAGGCAGTGGAAGGAATACTTCGAGGACCTCCTTAATCCCACTGACACGTCTTCCGAGGAGGAAGCAGAGTCTGGGGATGAGGGGAATGACCCGCCAATTTCCGGGGGCGAGGTCACTGAGGCAGTTAAACAACTCCTTGGTGGCAGAGCCCCTGGTGTTGATGAGGTCCGCCCCGAGTTCCTGAAGGCTCTGGACGTTGTAGGGCTGTCCTGGTTGACACGCCTCTGCAATGTTGCGTGGAGATCAGGGGCAGTACCTGTGGACTGGCAGACCGGGGTGGTGGTCCCCATCTTTAAGAAAGGGGACCGGAGGGTGTGTTCCAACTACAGGGGGATCACACTCCTCAGCCTCCCTGGGAAAGTCTATGCCAGGGTGCTGGAAAGGAGAGTTCGTCCGTTAGTCGAACCTCGGATACAGGAGGAACAATGCGGTTTTCGTCCTGGTCGCGGAACACTGGACCAGCTCTTTATCCTCTCCAGGATACTTGAGGGTGCATGGGAGTTTGCCCAACCAGTCTACATGTGTTTTGTGGACTTGGAGAAGGCATTCGACCGTGTCCCTCGGGGTGTCCTGTGGGAGGTGTTGCGGGAATATGGGGTGTCTGGCCCATTGCTACGGGCCATTCGATCCCTATACAACCGTTGCAAGAGCTTGGTTCGCATTGCCGGCAATAAGTCGGACTCGTTCCTGGTGGGTGATGGGCTCCGCCAGGGCTGCCCTTTGTCTCCGGTTCTGTTCATAATTTTTATGGACAGGATTTCTAGGCACAGCCAAGTGGCGGAGGGCTTTCACTTTGGTGGCCTCAGAATCTCATCTCTGATTTTTGCAGATGATGTGGTTCTGTTGGCTTCATCGGGTGAGGGCCTCCAGCTCGCACTGGAACGGTTCGCAGCCGAGTGTGAAGCAGCGGGAATGAGGATCAGCACCTCCAAATCTGAGGCCATGGTTCTCAGCCGGAAAAGGGTGGAGTGCCCACTCCGGGTCGGGGATGAGTTCCTGCCCCAAGTGGAGGAGTTCAAGTATCTCGGGGTCTTGTTCGCGAGTGATGGGAGAAGGGAGCCGGAGATCGACAGACGGATTTGGGCTGCAGCTGCAGTAATGCGGACGCTGCACCGGTCCATCATGGTGAAGAGGGAGCTGAGTGTAAAAGCGAAGCTCTCAATTTACCGGTCGATCTACGTCCCTACCCTCACCTATGGCCACGAGCTGTGGGTAGTGACCGAAAGAACGAGATCGCGGATACAAGCGGCAGAAATGAGCTTCCTCCCAAGGGTGGCTGGCCTCTCCCTTAGAGATAGGGTGAGAAGTTCAGCCATCCGGGAGGGGCTCAGAGTAGAGCAGCTGCTGCTCCACATCGAAAGGAGCCAGCTGAGGTGGTTCGGGCATCTGACAAGGATGCCCCCTGGGCGCCTCCTGGGTGAGGTGTTCCAGGCATGTCCCACCGGGAGGAGGCCCCGGGGCAGACCCAGGACACGCTGGAGAGATTATATCTCTCAGCTGGCCTGGGAACGCCTTGGTATTCCCCCGGATAAGCTGGAGGAGGTGGCTGGGGAGAGGGAGGTCTGGGCCTCTTTGCTTAGGCTGCTGCCCCCGCGACCCGGCCCCGGACCAAGCGGATGAAGATGGATGGATGGATTACAAATCTTTATAATAATATTTTTAATAATGATATGTAACACAGGGTACTTGCACATACAGGCTACTTGTGCCTTATAGTGTAATTATTTCATTGTTTCTTGCAAAAACCTGCGTTATTGCCATAATAACAGGGTATTTACGCCTTATTCGCATGTTGCATTATAAAGTGTTACCGTAATAGTTTCCCAAATTGAGCAAAACAAATCTTCCCTCTTATTTTGGGGATAGAAGTTTTTTGAAATTAATCTGGGTTATTTTGCTTTGCCACAAGAACTTCAGTAATTTTTTTCATCCAATGCCCAACAATGAATTGGATGGGCAATGACTGTAAATAAACAGTACATTCATCCTCACTGTTTCTATTCTTCCTGATAAAAAAATATATGGGAAGGTCTTCACTGATTTTATGTGTCTTATTAGCTTTCTATAGTTAGCGTCCTAAAGATGTGATATAATAGGTGTATCCATTATACCCAGGTATGTGAATCATTTACCAGTCCTACTGAAATATTTTTTTTCCTTCAATTCAGTCAGACGTTCACGCGCTAAAATCAGGGCTTCTGATTTGCTTTCATTAGTCAGGTATCCATACATTTGTCCACATTCAGGCTGGACCAGTGATGGGATTAGCATGATTGGTTGTGGAATCTAGAGCATCTAGAGCATCCCACAGTTTATAATGATACTTCTCCATTACTGATTATTTTGCTTAATTTTGGCTAATTTCCTGTATCATCTTTTTAAGTGATATAATTAAAATGTTCCTGAATGGCCATCAGGCCCGGTGGGTCGATGGTGATTTTTTGTTTTTACGGGCCAATGTTTTTTTTTTTGGTTTGTTTTTTTTGGGGGGGGGGGCAGTATAAACAATAAAAAGTGGTGGACTGGCCAATTGGTCATGTTCAACTCTGGGCTGGACCAATTACAGGCAAGGAGGCCGGATGTGTCTTTACATTGTGAAGCTGCATCTTCTTCTCTCATTCTCTCTCCCTCCCTCTCCTGTTATCTAACCCAGTTAGCTGAGTGGGCATACTTCCTTACATGTGGCAGTGGCAGGTGTCATGGACCTGGGTCGTGCGACCCAGTGTTTTGAGTTTTAGTCTATTTTGATGTTTATTGTTTGTTTGTTTAGGTTCATTAAGTTATTCTAGCTCATTTGTTATTACATTACCCTTGTGTTAAGTCTCCCTTACCCTTCATGTGTTTATGTTTGTGTGTCTTATGTTGTCAAGTTCATGTTGTCGCTTCTGTCATCTTCCCCTGTACTCGGTCTCCCTGGTTCGTGCACCTACCCCGTTATGTGTCATGTCTGTGTGGCTCTTGTTGTCTAGTTCGTTTCATGCCTATGTCTCCATGTTTCCTGTTTTATTTTGAAAGAGTCTGTTCTTTGTTCACTGCATTTAGTTTACTCTCCCCTGTGTTGTCATTATGTTTCATTCTAGTCAGCTGTGTCCCCATGTGTCTCCACTTCCCCTGATCACCTCGTGTGTACTTAGTCCTCAGCCTTGCTGTGTTCAGTGTCGCGTCGTCTGTGTTATCTCCCCTACCCCTTGTCACAGTTTCCCAGCCATAGTCAGGATATTGTTTAGTCATAGTCTTAAATTCTCAGTAAGAGTCATAGTTTCCTAGTCTATGTTCAGGTTTTCCCTCAGTTACTTTGTTGTTGTTTCTTCCATGCGTTTTCGGCCCTAAATAAAGGCTCGCTTTTTGTTAAGTCCAGTTTTTGTCTGCTCTTGGGTCCTCAACTCACTCCACATGGTCTGCCCCGGCAGTCCGTGACAGCAGGTCCTTAATTAAGGTGATGGTACCTCGCCTGCAACACTCCACTTGGGTAACTATGGCATGCTAGGCCAAGTTCCTTTGCAGTGAAGGCTCAGTGGATCTTGAAGGACGTGTCACGCTGTGAGGCAGGAGAAATGGAGAATGGCACAGCAGTACTATGTATGGTACCGATGTCTTGACAGACAGTGTGGAGTGCAAGGTCCTTGGCTGTCCCATGAAGCTCCAAGCAATCACCTGCTTCACATCAGATATAGCATAGGTCTCAATCATGTTGGTCGTGCTCTTAATAATGACATAACTTAGCTTGAGTAACACCTGACTGCTATTGGTTGGCCCACATAGCGAGTCTCAGGAATGGAGCTCACTAAGCAGGTGCTTTCCCGCAGCACACTCGTGGAATCAGAAGCTGTAGCATCTTGGCTGGTATTAACGTCACGAAGAACTTCAAGGCATTGTAGTCCATGTTTTACACTTGGCTTTAAGGTTACACTTAGCGGCTTAATGATCACAGGTACTGTACATCTCCAGCACCTCTTATTGGCTTTGATCCACTCTGTGTTCTTCTCATTCAACAAGAGTTTGAAGTTACTGCACTGTTTCAGGTAAGGCTGCACAATATCACAGAATGGGCAGTACTTTTTTGGCTTTACTTTTTAATTCATCCACTTGGGTCAGATCCACACATGTGGAACATAATTAATCACACCTAAATGGACCCTGTCAATTTTGTACACCACATTATATTTGCACACATACTTGTCCTTTTATATTTATATGTATATTTATATTTATACCTATATAATCTTGGATGAGTGCAATGTTTGACCTGATCATCATGTTGGAGGTGGTTCTTAGCAAGGTAGTCAACCAGTTCTGGAGGTATGACAGCAGCTACATCAGTGTGGACAGTTACACTGTTTGTATGGGTCTTTCTCTTCCATCCTGAACATATAAGGCTAAAGCAGTTGCTCAGATTCGGCTCCAAATGATTCCAAGGTTTCATGAAATCTGACCTGCCTGCAATCTCGCCAGAGTGTCGGGTCAGAGCAGAAAACAGTTCACAAATAAAGTTGTCATTCTTTATATTTAAAGCTGAAAAATGTGCTTACATGTACATGTGTGAAGACAAAAGATAATAAAACAAACCTATTAGAAACTAAATTGCATCATAAATGTAAAGATACAGCCAAGCTGCACTTAAATACAGTATATAACTAAATAATGTTCCTCTGTCAGCGTCTCTCTGCCCCGCATCCCGTTTCTTATGATCTCAGGTTTGTCATTTAGTTTTCCCAGTCTAGGTTTTTTCAGTCATTCATCACACCTCACTGCCTGTTCTGTCACTCCACTCCTTGTAAATAAACGTCACTAGTATCATCAGTCTACTGCCTGCATTTTGGGTCCTTTCTCCCTCCAACACCACACGGCTCACGTCGGCAGCCGTGAAAACATCATCATTAGGGGATCCTGAGTACTTCAGATCACAAACAACCTTGTGTCACCGGGTGGAAATGGACAAGTTAACTAAGTTTTTATCTCGCATGAGTTGCTGTGTTTTATTATTGTTAATATTTTAATATTGTATTGTGGAGGTATGTAATAACGACAGGAGAGGTCTCAGTGTCTCACTCCAACTTTATTAACTGACTCTCAGAACTTCACATATAGTAAGCGCCAAAATCTCCACCCGAGCACTTCCCTTCAACTTGGGTGTGAGTGGAGCCACCTGCTGGTCCGCCACACATCCCCCCCCCCGAACACACAGGTCTCTATTCAGTCCAGGACCCTGGGCCTAAGCAAACGACCCAAACGACTGAACCTGGGAGGGAGAGAACAGGCAGAGGAAGGTCCATCCTGTGAACGAGGCTGGTGAAGGCGAGCAGCAAAGGCAGGAGGAGGCTCAAACGCCGGTGGTCCGGGGGTAGTTCTGGGGGGAAAACCAGAGTCTGTCAACCCCATCGAAGGAGGGCGGCCACGGCGAGGAGCCTGGGCCGGCACTACATTACTGTCCGGAAGAACATGTGCAGGTTTAAGTCTGTCAACACACACAGTCTCCCTTCGACCCCCCAAATCCAAAACAAAATGTTTCTTGCCCGGTTCGATAACCCTGAATGGGCCGTCATACAGCGGCCGCAGCGGTGTCCTGTGGGCATCGTGCCTGACAAAAACAAACTAGCAGTCTCTAAAGTCTTTGGAACAAAAGTGTCAGGCACGCAATGGTGCACCGGACCAGGAACCTGAAGTGAGTGCAAAAGCGGGTTGAGAGATAGCACCGATGGATCGAAGCAGGGAGGAGGATTTTCAGGCAAGAATTCTCCAGGCATGCGGAGGGGCTGACCAAACACTAGCTCAGCTGGAGAAGCGCCGAGATCCTCCTTAACCGCAGAGCGCAACCCAAGCAAAACCCACGGGAGGCGGTCAACCCAATCGCCATCCTTTAAGGAGGTGTGAAAAGCAGCCTTAAGTGACCGGTGGAACCGTTCACACATCCCATTAGCTTGCGGGTTGTATGCGGTTGTGCGGTGGACTTTAGCCCCCAGTCCATCAGCCATGGCCGACCAAAGCTCGGAAATGAACTGGGGGCCTCTGTCTGACGTAATGTCCGTGGGTGGGCCGAAACGCGAGACCCAGGTTGACAAAAACGCCTTGGCCACCACTGCTGCGGTAGTGGACGCCAGGGGGACCGCCTCCGGCCACCTGGTGGTCCGGTCAACAACAGTCAAAAGGTGCGTAAAACCTTGTGACTGCGGCAGAGGACCCACCAGATCGACATGCACATGATCGAAACGTTTGCCGGGTATGAAGAATGGCTCCAGGGGCGCCTTGGTGTGTTTATGAACCTTCGCACGCTGGCAGGGAATGCACGGGTAGATTTAAGCGCGTGGATGTCCGGGTCACCGCTCTGATCGGCAGCCATGGCGGAGTAGTCTATGCCGAGAAAGATGGGAGAAACCAGCGCACGGGACAAACAGTCAGCCACATGATTGGATTTACCAGCCACGTGCCGAATGTCCGTGGTAAACTCAGAAATGGCTGCCAACTGGCGCTGCTGGCGTGCACTCCATGGATCAGAAACCTTGGACATGGCAAACGTCAAGGGTTTGTGGTCCACGTATGCGATAAAGTGACGACCCTCGAGAAAAAAACGGAAATGACGAGTCGTCAGGTGGAGTGCCAGTAGCTCCCTGTCAAAAACGCTGTAATTGCGTTCGCTGTCACGCAGCGTACGGCTGAAAAAGGCGAGCGGTTGCCAGACACCCGAGATTCGCTGTTACAGCACCGCACCCACCGCTATGTCCGACGCATCGGTGGTCAATGCAATCGGCGCTGAGGGGGATGGGTGGGCCAGAAGGGCAGCATTAGCTAACGCTGACTTAGCATCAGAAAATGCTTGGATGCTTTCCGGAAACCAGTCAACGGAGTCATTAATGTTCTTACCTTTTAACTCCCCATAAAGGGGCTTCAGCAGATGTGCCGCTCTGGGGAGAAAACGGTTGTAAAAATTCACCATCCCCAAAAATTCCTGCAGTGCCTTAACATTCGTGGGACGCGGAAATTCCGAAACAGCTCAGACTTTGACAGGCAACGGAACCGCGCCCTCGGCGGTAATACGGTGCCCAAGAAAATCGAGAACGGGCAACCCAAACTGGCATTTAGACGGATTAATAATCAGTCCATGCTCCGCCAAATGCTGAAAAACCTGATGCAGATGGAACATGTGCTGCTCCTTCGAGCTGCTGGCCACCAGTATATCATCAAGATATACAAAAACAAAGGGCAGCCCGCGCAAGACCGAGTCCATCAACTGCTGGAAGGTTTGGGCGGCACCTTTCAGGCCAAACGGCATGCGCAGAAACGTGAAAAACGCCGAAAGGTGTAATTACGGCGGTTTTGGGGATATCCTCCGCGCGCACGGGAACCTGGTGATATCCCCGTACCAAATCGATCTTCGAAAAAACCGAGGTCCCCGCAAGATGGGCAGAAAAATCTTAGATGTCGGGAATGGGATAACGATCGTTCTCTGTGACATTATTAAGACGGCGGAAATCCCCACAAGGTCGCCACCGACCATCAGATTTAGGCACCATGTGTGAAGCCCAGGCACTATTCGAACGCTGCACGATGCCCAGACACTCCATGGTGGCAAATCCTTCCCGAGCGACAGCCAGTTTGGCAGGGTCGAGGCGGCGCGCGCGCGCGAACACCGGGGGCCCTACTGTAGTTATGTAATGCTCCACCCCATGCTTCATCACCGTGCTCGAGAAAGTGGGGACAGTGAGTGAGGGAAACTCAGAAAGCAAACACTTAAAAACGTCACCCGAATCTACTGAGTTAGCATGCACCACGGGCTGAGCATCCCGAGTCAAACAGGGTAATGAGGAAAATGACACAGCATCAATTAAACGTCTGTTAGCAACATCAACCAGCAGTCCGTGAGCACAAAGAAAATCAGCGCCTATTATAGGCACAGAGCTAGCAGCAACAACAAAGTTCCACTGAAAGTCACGGTCATGAAAGCAAACAGTCACCAACCTTTCACCGAAGGTTTTGATGGGAGAGCCATTAGCCGCTGTTAGCAATGGCCCGCAGCCCTCAGCTAGCCTGTCCGAGCCAACCGGGGGAAGAAGGCTCTTCTGTGAGCCGGAGTCCACCAGGAAACACCTCCCCGAGCGTGAGTCTTCTAAGAAAAGCAGCCTTTCCTTGTTGCCAGCGGTTGCGGCTGCTACAGAGCGCTGACATGCCCGTTTCCCTGGGTCTGGAAACTGCAAGGTGGGAGACAGCGCCGTGCCTTCGCTCCAAAACGCTGGTGATAAAAGCAAAGCCCTTTTCCGCGGTGCCGCCGTGCAGCGATTCCAGCCACCGTGGACGAGTCGGAGGGCCCCTGGAGCATCGGTGAGGGGGCG
Source organism: Mchenga conophoros (assembly GCF_057382185.1). Classification (NCBI taxonomy): domain Eukaryota; kingdom Metazoa; phylum Chordata; class Actinopteri; order Cichliformes; family Cichlidae; genus Mchenga; species Mchenga conophoros. The sequence continues at coordinate 35,285,394 of NC_140543.1, read as the reverse complement.
GGGGAAAACGCTGGTGAGTCCTGAACAATCGCCTGGACGCGATCCGCCTCTTCTGCAAGGGAGCGGTCATCCTTCGTGGCCAATAGCGGGGAGTTGGCAAGGCCAGCGCGCACTGGAGCCGGCAGCTGTCGGAGAAAGAGGTGGGTGAAGAGAAATCCTCTGTCATCCGCGCCCAGCAAGGATAGCATGCTCTCCATGAGCTCGAGAGTGGTGCCGTCGCCCAGGCCCGCGAGGGAATGGAGTTTCTCGGCCTGCTCAGCATCAGAGAGAGAGTAACGCCGCAGCAGCAGCAGCGCCTTGAGGGCAGCGTACTTGCCTCGGGCTGGGGGGTCCCGGAGGAGAGTCATCACGCGGCGGGTTGACAGCGGGGTCAAGTGAGGCTACCACATGGTGGTATTTAGTATCGTCGGCTGAAACTCCACGAAGAGCAAACTGAGCTTCTACGTGCACGAACCATGAAGGAGGATCGTGAAGCCAAAAATCCGGCAATTTAAGCGCCACAGCAAACGCAGCCATCGGCGGAGGTGAAAGTCCGGCGGCAGCCGATGCTTCCAGGCGTCGTCGAGCCTTAGCATGTTCGCTACAGGGGTCACCAATGTGGAGGTATGTAATAACGACAGGAGAGGTCTCTGTGTCTCACTCCAACTTTATTAACTGACTCTCAGAACTTCACATATAGTAAGCGCCAAAATCTCCACCCCAGCACTTCCCTTCAACTTGGGTGTGAGTGGAGCCACCTGGTGGTCTGCCACAGTATAGTGTTTTATTCTTGTTTTATTGCATGCTGCATGCTTTTATTGTATTTATTGTAGACTTGTCCAGGAGAGACTCCACTCCTCCCTGATTTCTAACTTGGCACACGTGGGAGGTCACAGAGGCCCAATATAAGGAGAAGGGGAGTAGCAGAGATGGCGGAGTAGATGGTGGCAGGCAGCGGCGTCGTTGTTGGTGCATGGTGAGGACATACAACGGCCAGTACGTGGAGAGGCAGTGAGAACTGTGCTGCTCTGGAATAGCTTGCAGCCAGAGGACGCTGCGGTGACCGTCGCTGCCCCTCTCTTTACAGCACCTCGGAGCGGAGAGATTGACAGGACGGCCGAGGACGCCGCCGGGTTTTCCTTGCCCCGCTCCGATTGACTGGATTTTAATTCCGTGGCTGACACCACTGGACTTTTAGTGTGTTTATGTTTTATTGGTTTTTATTGTGTGTTCTCCCTGGCCAGGGTTGTTTTAATTGCTTTTAATCTTTTAAACGGTTTTTGTGTAATAAATTATATTTTAGTGATACAGTTTTTATACTGTTCTATTCCCTTGGCTGCTCCACTGCTCCGTCCATTTTTTGGAGGGTTTCCCTCCTTAGAATAACATCTGTTAATCCACTATTACACTTGTACAATAAAGAGAAAAATACAGACTCAAACTGGTAGAAAGTAGCAGAGCAAGGAACAGGGACTGAAGGGTCAAGAGCAGGTGGTGTCATCTGAGCCCTGGCATCATTCACCTTTTCCACAAAGAAATTTTTCCCACATGCTTCAGAGGAACGTTCCATACCGTCAGACTGAGGAACATTTAGAACAACATCAACCGTATTAAATAAAACACAAGGTTTAACAGTTTAACAAAATGATATTTAACAGATACTTTATTTTGGCATCTTTCACGGTACCCACAGTCCCCACAGTCCTCTAGCATTTGAAATGTCATATGGATGTTATATGTATATATTCAGAAAAACAGTCGCTATTCTTCCGCCTCAGCCTAAAGTCCGGGAAGAATTAAAATAAGCACAGATAGGCGGTAAGAAAAGATGCTGGACTCCCTGACATTCACCCAGGTCTCTGTTATGTAGAGGAAATAGAGGGTATTGAAGGTGAAGGTAATTGATCTTTCTGAGTTAACTTCTTCCAAACCATCCACGTGCCTTTTAGATATTCCTACATGACTGCTCAATTAAGTCCTATCATAATCATGCCAATACCACTCTGCCTCTAATCATTAGTCATTATTAATCTCGGTTTCTCTTTTACAGCATCTCTTTGTTCTGTCTTTCTCTCCTCACCCCAAACCAGTCGCACAGATGTGCGCCCCTCCCTGAGACTGGTTCTGTAGGATGCTTATTCCTGTTATAAGGGAGTTTTTCCTTCCCACTATTGCTCAGGGGGGTGATATGACTGTTTGGGTTTTCTCTGTTTTCTTTGTATTTTTGTAGTGTCTTTACCATACAATATAAAGTGCCATGAGGCAACTGTTATTTTAATTTGGCACTATATAAAATTGAATTGAATAAACTTAAGTGTCATTACTGTTTGTTACAGAAATGTTCCAAAAGGTGACGTAATGAAACATGGATATAAGAAGTTGGATATTGTATTCATCAATGTTAGAAGCAAGTGGAAAAAGTGTTGAAATGAACAAAAAGGAATAATGTCTGGTTAATGTGGGAATTGAGATATCAACATACATCAGTCTGTTAGAGAGTGAAAAGAGCAAAGTGTCTTGAGAAGAGCATAGTATTCAGCAAACACGGCTGAGTCCTGACAGTGGAAGGAAGTGAAAGCTGAAAAATTTTAATAGGGAAACAACAGAATTCATAGTGGGAATAGGTCAGAGAAGAAAGTGGCAGAGAGAGAGAGTAAAACAGAGAAAGGAAAAGCGAGAGAGCTAGTGTGCTATGCCCGAGGACTTGAGGCTCACACACAGAGCACAGTGCTGGCAGAGAGACAGCAGCAGAGGGGAAACTATAGAGAAAAAGGGCTTCACACTCTGTGAGCAGCCACAGCTTTTCACAATGATTGCTACTGTTAACACAGGGACAGATCTGCAGTACACAGATAACAAGAGCTGAAAAGGGATTAAGAAAACTCAAACTGATCCAAGATTGAAGAACAGCGGAGTGGAGCTGGACAAACAGAAGCCCACAGAGGTGGAGGATAACATGAACTAAAGAGACAACCTGACAAAACCAAAACATTTTCAATCCCTAAAAAAAAAACAAAAAAAACGGACACACAGGAAGGAGACTGTGGCAGCTTTCTTCAGTTTTTTTTTCAAACAGCATAAATGACTTTTTGAAGACAAAACTTGAAGAAGCCAAAACTCTGGAAGAAGAAAAGGACAAACCCTGGAGTATAGAACTAATATTCTGCTCAGCAGCAAAGATGCCAAAGTCCTCCACCCATCTTGGTCAACCGGGATCAGCAGGTTCTAGAAGTCCCAGCTTAAGAAAAGAACAGCAGTTCAATCGCTCGTGCATGCTGCGGATTGGAGAGAGGCTGATGAGGGCAGGCAGTGAGAGCAACCTGGTCCAGAGACCCACTCCAGTGCAAAGTCAAAACCAGACTTCCTCATCTGGATTAGGGCAAAGGTCAAATGGCAGGACACAAACTTCAGCCCATGAGGACAAGCTCAGTAAGTGTACAAGAATAACCTCCAGCAAGGGTAGGAAGTCTTCCCTCTGTTAATCTAACTGAATGCTTTAATAACAAAATGTAACAAAAGTTATTCTCCAGATATATTTCAGAAGTAGAAAACAGAAAAACAATCTTCCAGCACAGCTGCTGTCACAAAACTGGTTATTGAAAAACGCAGTGACTTTATCCATAATGTATTTTACCAACCATCTACATGTCCTCTTTCGCTACATCCATGAATCTCCTCTGAGGTCTTCCTGGCACTCTATTTTCAACATCCAATATATCAACCATCCCTCTGTTGTATGGCCAAATCATTTCAACCTTCCCTCTCTAGCTTTTCTGATTTCACTTCTAATTTTATCAACTCCGGTGACTCTCAATAAAAATCTCAACGTCGTCAACTCCACCTACACCACCACCACCTCCAGTTCAGCCTCCTGTCTTTTTGTCAGTACCACCATCTCCATACATCATAGCAGGTCTCTTTACCATCTCGTGAACCTTCCCTTTCACTCTTGCTGCTCTCCATCTGTCACAAAATCCCCGCTGACACTGGTCTATCCTGTCTGCACTCTCTTCTTCAACTCTCTTGTGCAGTATCTGTTGCTTTGGATGGCTAATCGCACGTATCTGCCTTCAATATATCTACTCCTTGCATGTTCATCTCTCCCCATGCCTCCCTCATACACATGTATTTTCGTGTTTCTAATAATTTCACTCATGTGTAAATAGCTGTAACTGAAAAAACACTTTTTTTCCCTTGACCTCTGTAAACATGCTGCAGTGTTCATTGCCTTAATTACAGGTCATACTGAATGAAAAATCAAATATATTTTGTGAAATATTTCATATCACTCCAAGCCTCTTACTACACTCTTCATTTCTTTGCACTCCTTTCTGGCAATTGCATTGTAAAATGATGATATAACTATAGTTATCTATTTACTATTAGCTCATGCCTGGAACACCTCACTCAGGAGGTGCCCAGGAGGGATCTGTCTCAGATGCCCGAACCATTTCAACTCGTTCCTTTCGTCTGGAGGAGTATTGGCTGTAGTCTGAGGGACTCCTGGATGGCTGAACTCGTCTTGTGAACAAGACCCTGATATACTTAAGCTGCTCCACGTTAGACTTTACCTCAGTGCTATTCAAAAAAAATAATCCTATTTCCTTAAATCCAAACAGTGGTTGCAATCTACCACTACACTGACTTTTTATCTGATTTAGTGCTCAGCTCAGATAAAATAATTATTGTAGGTGATTTTAACATCCATGTAAATACTAAAAAAGACAGCCTCGAAACAGATTTAATCAGTATTAGACTCAATTGGTTTCTTTCAAAATGCAAAAAGAACCAACCCACTTCAGTAACACTCTGGATCTTGTGCTGACATGTGGCATAGAAACTGAGCAGTTTTCCTGAAAACCTCTTTTGTCCGATCATTTCCTGATAACATTTACATTTACAATAATTGATTACACAGTAGTAGAGAATAGATTTCATCACAGTAGATGTCTTTCTGAAAGTGCTAAGTAAGTAAGTAAGTTTAAGGATATACATGTAATTCATCCACTGTCATCTTCTTCAATGCCGTGTGCCAGCACAGTACAGAGCAGCTACCTGAACACTACTCGCACCAAGGTTGATTATCTTGTTATCTTGTTCTTGTTGTTTTTAATTCTTGTACTTGACTCCCTAACACAACTCTCAAACACACACCTTAAAACAGATAACTCATAAGCTGGAGAGGAAATGGTGTCTCACTAATTTAGAAGATCATCATTTAGCCTAGAAAAATACTCTATAAAGAAGCTCTACATGAAGCTAGAGAATCTTACTTTACTATCTGAGAGTGAAAAAAACAGGTTAAAAAGTAGTTCGTCCAATTTTTTACTTCTAGGCAGGACTACTATAATTCATTACTATGAATTAAGGATTAAGGATTAAGGATATTAAGGGTGTCCTAAAAACTGCCTGAAAAGCCTTCAGTTGATCCAAAATGCTGCAGCAAGAGTCCTGACAGGGACTAGAGAGAAAGATCATATTTCTCCTGTATTGGCTTCCCTTCATAGGCTCTATGTTAATTCCATCCATCCATCTTCTTCCGCTTTATCCGGGGCCGGGTTGCCAGGGCAGCAGCCTAAGTAGAGAAGCCCAGACCTCCCTCTCCCCAGCCACCTCCTCTAGCTTATCCGGGGAAACACTAAGGCGTTCCCAGGCCAGCCGACAGATATAATCTCTCCAGCGTGTCCTAGGTCTGCCCCGGGGCCTCCTCCCAGTGGAACATGCCTGGAACACCTCACCCAGGAGGCGCCCAGGATGCCACCTCAACTGGCTCCTTTCGATGTGGAGGAGCAGCGGCTCTACTCTGAGCCACATCACTGCGGCCGCAGCACCAATCCGTCTGTCGATCTCCGGCTCCCTTCTCCCATCACTCGCGAACAAGACCCCGAGATACTTGAACTCCTCCACTTGGGGCAGGAACTCATCCCCGACCTGGAGTGGGAACTCCACCCTTTTCCGGCTGAGAACCATGGCCTTGGATTTGGAGGTGCTGATCCTCATTCCCGCTGCTTCACACTCGGCTGTGAACCGTTCCAGTGCGAGCTGGACGCCATTACCCGATGAAGCCAACAGAACCACATCATCCACGACAAACAGAGATGAGATTCTGCGGCCACCGAAGTGAAAGCCCTCCGCCACTTGGCTGCACCTAGAAATCCTGTCCATCAAAATTTATGTTAATTCATAATCAAAGATAAAATCCTATTCCTCACAAAGAAAGTCTTGAATAATCAGGTTCCATCTTATTTTAATGACCTTATATTACCGTATCACCCGGATAGAGCACGTTGCTCTCAGACTGTGGGTTTGTTTGTGGTTTCTAGAGTACCAGCTTCCAGACAGACACCCTCTCTACTTTTAAGATTAGGCTTGAAACATTCCTTTTTGACAAAGCATATAGTTAAGGCAATAGGTGTAGCTCGCTGGGGGATGATGCAATGAGTGTTTCCTCTTCCTCACCCTTTTTACTCACTATGTGTTTATACATCTCTCTGCATTTAATTATTGGTTATTATTAATCTCTGGCTGTCTTCCACAGCATGTCTTTGTCCTGTCTTCTTCCACTCACTCCTAACCAGTCATGACAGATGGCCACCCCTCCCTGAGCCTGGTTCTGCTGGAGGTTTCTTCCTCGTAAATGGGAGTTTCTTCCTTCCCACTGCCACCAAAGCACTTCATGTTAGGGGGTTCTTAGGGAGAAAGTCTAATGGTGTGATAGCTAAGACACTGTAATGTCCTTACCATGCAGAAGTTTGCTGGTTCTAAATTAGTGATATATAGGGATACAAAGTAAATAAACAACTTAAGCTCAAGTGCATAGAACAGAGTAGCTAGTAGTGGATGCCCATTCATTAATATCCACTTCTGAACAGACAATTGTTTTGTCTCTTGTAAGTTCATTTGGTCTGAGACATTAAAGTTCCCAAACTAGAGAATAGTTGGGTTTAGGATACTGTCCTTGAGGATCTGTCATGGGTGGAAGAAGTCTGCAGGAAAATGCCATAATTTGTTTGTGAGAATAAAGGACCCAAGGCACAAAGCACTGATGGTACATGGAAGCTTTATTTGCAATGTTTATGTTCGCACCTGTGCAGGTGCCTTGTTCCGTGCCACACCTTTCTTGTCAGGTCCCGACATCCTACTGAAGTAGGGAGGCATGACAGGGTGATGGAAAACAGCTGTGTGGGCCAGGCTTCCCTGACACCACACCCTTAAACCCGTTGCTCCATTCTCGGGCTGCCACAAATGATTATTTTGATAGTCGACTAGTCACCGATTATTTTTGCGATTAGTCGACTAATCAGATCATCATCCATTGGACGTAAAACTACAGCTTATTGCACCAGCAGCATCTGCTCTTATATAACTATCATTAGCTTACAGCTTGAAGTGTTTAAGGTATGTGCTAACTAACAATAAAGACAAGATGATAGTTTATTCAGTTTTAATGAAGTTTGCAGATTGTTTCGGTGAAGTTTAATAAACTCCTTGCTATCTAAAATATAACAGGACACCGGAGTAAATTCTCGAGCATCTCACACTTCTGATAATCAGCTGTCTGCTTGACGTTTATTCAGCTGTGTAAAAACTATAACTTTAATCTCAGCCAAACCGATTTACTCAGGAACAAATAAAACACTGAAAAAAGCCAAACAATAAAATTTTTAAGTTATCTAAGTGACTCATATATCATGTTTAACCTGAGTAGCGAAAGACGGCGGTGGGTTTGAAAACGATTTGCCGGGAGTCCGGTGTTCTCACGGCTCTAGTGAGCCTAGCCCCCGGCTCGCTATCGAGCTAGCGGGTAACAGACGTCTCCGAAAACGTCGGAGCACTTTTGAAAATTTGTGTCTTGATAAACCAAACAGATATTTGAGGTTTACACAGCTACATTCTCGCCTGAAAATATGTTAAAAGTTTATTTTGTGACCCAGAAAGAATAATAAGAGTAATATTAAAACTAACTAGCTGCCGCCATTGTTGGAAACTGAGCTGGGCCGCACGGTTCCTGAATTTGGACACAGCTACCATACCGGACACAGCTTCTTCTTCTTCGTTGTTTAACGCCAGCTGGCATCCTTGTACATGCAGTGCTGCCATCTCCTGTTTCAGTCCGTTATTACACTCTTAAATCCTGCTACTTATTCCTGCGTCTTTTGGGATCTTACAAAGCTTCAAACGACGCGTCGACTATTAAATCAGTCGTCAACGATTTTAATAGTCGACGTAATCGTGACTAGTCGACTAATCGTGGCAGCCCTACTCCACTCCTCCCCTGCAGCTGAGCTACAAACCACACCCCGCCACATAGTTATCATGTCTTTTTTGTGAGTCTTTGTGTTTGTCCCAATTCCGAGGCTGCATTTGAAGGCTGATTACATCACAGCCAGGCAGCGAAGGCTGTCCCAATTCAAATGCATCCTTCATCACCCCGGATTTCAAGGATGGGTCGGTGTATCTTTCGTGGCCCAACCTATTAAAGAATTCATAGTGCGGCCCAAGAATAACTCCAAAACATTGCTTTGGCATTGCTTGAAATAGAATCAAATGTGAAAAAAACAAAAAACAAATGAAAGCCGTAGGATAAATTTTGTTATTTATTGTATTTATGTATTTATTTTTGGCACAATAGTATAGTAACACAATAAAGATGTTCTTCTTCTGATAATGTTATCACTCTATAAATGTTATTAGAAAAACATGACACTGACACTAATAGAAAATAATTACCTAGACCAGAGACTCTGCTTTGCCAAAAGGCTAGAGGGCTTTCGCTTCATATTGTGCTACTGCTTTGAAACAGTCACTGACCCTGTCCTGGCTCATTTTTGTCTTTGCTGTAAGGGAAAATTGTGTTGGCTCAACACTATGCTACAGATGCAACCGATCAAATAAAATTGAAAAAAAAAAAAAAGCACAGAAAGAAAAGATATAATCTACTTTATTATTCAGTAAGTACAAGCATTTTTTTAAAGACCCACAATTACATTGATGGGCAGCAAGGTAGCTTTGTGGTTAGCAGTGTTGCCGCATAGCAAACGTCCTGATTTCACTATGTGACCGGGGCCTTTCTGTGTGGCGTTAGCATGTTTCTCCCTATGCTTGTGTGAGTTCTCTCTAGGTACTCCGGCTTCCTCCAACAGTGCATTACCGTACTTACCACTGAAACACACTCACCCTAACCCCCTCAGGCCTATGTTAGAAGGATTTAAGGGTATCAGAACATTTCTGGCTCTGATTTCATTAGTCTTTAGTGATAGCAAAACAGAGGTCATTGTATTTGGGGCCTGGACTTGGAGCCTCTCACATCCTGTGTCAAAGCAGATGGAACAACTTTGGGGTGAAAATTGAACCAGTGCCTAAAAAGGACAAAGCAAATAAGTATGGCGAAGGGAAATATCTTTTGTTCAGCTTAGGCAGCTATCTAAAGTCAAACCTTCGATCTCTTTTCACAACAGAGAGAGATTTACATATATTTGTGATCACTCGTCTTAAATATTGTAATGCAGTTTATGTTACATTTACTGTTATGTTTCAAATGATCCAGCATGCTGCTGCTTATCTACTGGCATAAACAGTCACATGGTAGGGCACATGGGAGAGGCACAGAAATGAATTGGCAGGAATACCACAGGGGCAAAACACCTACTGGAAGAACTAGAGCTATAGAACTGTATACAATCAACAAGGCCCTGAGAACCTTCATCAGGAATTCAACGGCGATGTCACAGTCATGCCAAAACCCAGTTGTGGGACAATGGACCCATGATCGACACAGTCAGTACTGGAACTGGCAAAATTGTTTATGTATTGGGAGCAGGCGTCAGTGGAGCAGCAACAACTCAACCGGCTGCAGGAACCGCCCATCATCGCCGATGATCCCCCTAGCCCCAGAGGTCGTCTTTGAGTGCATTGGAATGGAGCTCATTGTGCCATTTCACAGGAGCGCATTTCTTTGTATTAGTTCTGGTGGAGCATGCAACACGATATCCCAAAGTAGTGTTGGTGTGCACCATTTCTGCGAAAAGTGTGGTGCTGTTTCAGGTCATCTCATCTTTCAGTAAGCATCCCGTAAGTGTTACTGATTGACCAGAGCACATTGTTCATGTCTCCCACACTTAAACTGTAGAAATTACTGGGCATTAAATATGTTTGGAAGCTGAATAAGACCATGATTCGTATGTTCATTCATGAGAATGAACGCAATAGAGATTGCTGCTTTTGTTTTCAGTGCATGAGGGCACAGCCTTCATGTCTTGCACACTAAAGGACCTGTATGAATTACTGGGCATTAAATGTCTTTGGACCAGCATCTGCCAACCTCAGACTGACAGGCTGGTGAAGTGCCACAGGCCTCCACGGGGTCTTCTCCCTTTGAGTTATTGATCAGTAGCAAGCCGCAGAGCATACTGGACATTATTAAAGAAAACTACTTATAACGCTCAAGCCCAGGGAAAAATAAAATGTATTATGTTCTGGACCTGAGAGCAAAGCTACAGAAATTGAGAAAGTTATTATGGGAGGATTTGCTCTAGGCCCAGGAACAGCAGCAGCTCCTGTCCAAAGAAGGGGGCTAGGCTCAAGCTGTCATGTTACGGCTATGTGCAGGGATTGGACCCAAACGCAAACTCACTGACACAAGGAATAAACTCAAAAAACCACAGCTGTATTGGCGGGCAGGGGAAAAGGATACTAAACTAAACTAAACTGGGAAACTGATAGAACTAATGCACACGAGAAGACACTGGGAAACACACAGCATGAGGGACGACGCAACATGGAACTGAGGGGAACTGACATAAATACACAGAAGGTAATGAGGGAAGTGAAAGCACACAGGGAACACAGCTGAGGACAATTACAGTTGACAGGACGGGGAGGACACAAAACTGAAAACGCTGACACCAAGACGTGAACCTTAAACGTAACACAGGAAGTACAAAGAGACAGCCTGGAGAGAGAGAGGGAGAGAAGTCCAAAAACAAAATGTCCACAAAAAACAGTGCCTGCAGGGAGCCGTTCATAAATAATTCAGGGGGCCGACCTGGAGGACGGAAACACAGGAGTCCGACCGTGCGGACGGCAACAGGGGCGACAGGGCAGTTCTGGAGGCCGACCGTGCGGGAAGCAACGGCGGCAACGTGGAAACCGTTCTGGAGGCCTTCCACGATGGCCAGGGCATCCAGCCAGCGGCCTGGAAAGTGGCCAGTGATGCTGAGGAGATGACTGTGGAAAAGCCAGCCATGCTAGACGTGGACGAGGAAGTGACGTGGCAACCGCAGGACCAGACGGCAGCGTGGCAGCTGCAGATAGTGATATTGCAGGCCGGATGAATCCCTCAGACCCTCCAGCGAAGACAGGCGGCGGCTGAAGCGGCCCATCAGACCCTCCAGCAGGGTAGAAGACTAAACACAGAACAGAGGGCACAGAGAAACATGAGGGGCAAGGGATCAAAACCTAGGAACCATAGAATAAATCATAAATGAACTTTACATAATACAAAAATCACAAAGAACTGAAAACACTGGATCAGGAGACCCAGGACCCTGACACAAGCTATTTTCAGAGATAAGAAATATGCGGTTTGATGGAGGGAGGCGCAATATTTGTGGTACCACAAAGAGGTGTCACGGGGTGGAAAGGGACAAGTTATCTAAGTTTTTTTACTGTGCATGTTTTTGTTGTGTTTTATCTTTTTAATGTTTTAATATTGTACATTGGGTTATTTTTATGAGTTTTACTGCATGTTTTAATGGTATTTATTTGGTGACTTGTCCTGGAAAGACTCCACCCCTACCTGATAATAAACTGATCACACCTGCGAGAGATCCCAGAGAGGCCAATAAGAGGGCCTGCCAGACCACAGGAAGGAGTCGACCGAGAGGCAAGAGAGGACCGAAGCATGAAGGCACCCATGAGTGTCACGGGAACCCACGAGAGCCTGGAGTGACACGGAGGCTTAAGAGATGAGGCCTGAGAGGCCTGACGTGAGGCTTCAGGGTGAAGTCACAGAGGCGTGACACATGGCGTGACACATGAGGCCTGACATGAGGTTTGAGAGCGGCACGAAAAGAGTGACACATAAGACGGTTGGAGCTTGGCGTTCCAGGAAAGGACGATACAGCACCAGCGACTAGGGACGCGGAGCGAACAGTCGGACGGCAGTAGCAACAAGAGCCCAGCCTGTGCACTGCGGGAGAGCTGGTGCTGATTTGCAGTTTTAAAGAAGCGGCGGGCGGAGTTGAGAGCTCTGCCCACCCGGGGTAAGTCTTCGACTTATCCCCTTTTTACGAATGAAAACTGCCTGAAAAGAATAGTGACTGCCGCTCCCTCCCTTTCTCCAGCGTACCGGGACGCGGAATGCAGGGAGGAAGGCGAGGACTCCGCTGGGTTTCCTTTTTACACCACTTCGCTGGATTTCTTTAGTTCTTTGTGACTTTTATACCGTGCCGGATGCCACTGGACTTTTAATGTTGTGTTTTATTGATTTGTATTGTGTTACCCCTTGGCCAGGGTTGTTTTAATTCATTTTACATTTTTTAACTATTTAAATATAATAAATTATATTTTAATTATACAGTTTTTTAATCGTGTGCTTTCCCTTGGCGGCTCCACTGCTCTTTTCGTTTGGAGGAAGGTTTCCTTCCTTTAGAAAAAACACTGTGGAAATATAAACACCTTCATTACAGAGGCAGGAAGGTGCATCCACAAATGGATAAAAAGGCAGCCATCACATCCTATGAGCCTATGAGCCAGTTACTGAAACTCCAAAAGTTGATTCTGTTCATCTGGACGTAGCGTTTTTCAAAACGTTACGATTTACTTACCTGGTTGATTGAGAATGCATCAAGTTCCTGAAACTGTTCAAACCCTTATTTTCAACCCATAAGAGAGGGAAGAGCACTTCAGATCTGGCCCCCTCCCAAACCTCCTCGTGTATGTCCAGTGGACCTCTGACATTGTCTTTTCCTGAGCTTTTTTTTACAAACTTCCTCAACATTGATTTCAGGGTTTTGTTAAACCTCTCATGAAGTGCATCAGTTAGCGTATGGTAGAGACTTGTTTTGGCTCCAGTAAGTTCCCAAGATTTATAGATTTCCTTCAACAGGTTGGAAGTGAAGTTTGATCCTTGGTCTGTCGGGATTTCTTTTGGAATACCCACCCTTGTAAACATCTGTATCAGATAATTATCAATTTAGCAGGCTTTAACAGCTCTGCCTGCCCACAAGAATGACATACTAAAGGGCATTTAAATGGTCTCAGTTTAAATGGTCTAACATTGTTACTGCTAGTGATTGGAAAACTTTGCTTAGGGCCTTTAGTTCTATTTCCATTCCCACCCCCTGACTTACCCACCATCACAGAGACTGAACTGGGTTTTCCTGTCATGTACCCTTTTTTTTGGGCATCAGGCTGCAGCTGTGCACTACTTTGAACAGTTTGTTTGTGGGGCTCACGAGCATTCCAGCATCACCTGCTGCACCTCCCAACAGTGGCTGATGCTCCCAGCGTTCCGACTGGACTTCCTGCTGAAATTGACTGAACTGGTGGTGCATTTTCGGCCACTGTTTATCTGGCATTGAATGTCAGACGAACGGTGCTCTAGGCCCAGGAACATCACTGGCCTGATGCAGCATGCTACATTGTTTGTCCCAGGTGGTTGTGGTGATATACTGCAAGATGCTGTAGATGCAGCAGCAGCAACAGTTGCAGGACACACTGGCTGGCACCTTCATTAATATCACACTCAACTAGCTGTTTTATCTTCCCATTGCACTGATGGGTGGACAGTTCTCAGGTGCCTGTTTTCTTGCAGACTCTACACTCTGCCTATGTATTGTCAGTAAAATTGAAATGGTTCCAGATTTAGCTTCTTTTCTTGATGTCACTGATTTTCTTTACTATACCTTTCTAATGTGTTGTCTCTTGTTGTTGCCCCTGGCTCTCATTCTCTCTCTTACTCCTGCTCTGTTTGTGTACTACTGCAAGTGTAACTACCACCCTTCCCCCCTCTGCTCAGCACAAGCACCAAGACTCACGTGTTGTGTGAGAGAGGGGCTGAGAGAGAAAAAACACAGCCGGCTCCTGTCGTTCGCTTTTGTTCGTGACCGACACATCACTAGTTAGTATCTTCCATCCATCCATCCATCCATTCGCTTCCGCTTATCCTTTTCAGGGTCGCGGGGGGCGCTGGAGCCTATCCCAGCTGTCATAGGGCGAGAGGCGGGGTACACCCTGGACAGGTCGCCAGTCTGTCGCAGGGCCAACACACAGGGACAGACAACCATTCGTGCTCACATTCACTCCTAATGGCAATTTGGATTTTCCAATTAACCTATCCCCACAAGCTGCATGTCTTTGGACGGTGGGCAGCACGGTGGCACGGTGGTTAGCACTGTTGCCGCACAGCAAGAAGGTCCTGAGTTCAATTCCAACATCAGGCCGGGGTCTTTCTGTGTGGATTTGCATGTTCTCCCCGTGTTTGCGTGGGTTCACTCCGGGTACTCCGGCTTCCTCCCACCGTCCAAAGACATGCAGCTTGTGGGGATAGTTAGTATCTTGGCCAAGGATATTTGGCATGTAAACTGGAGCAGTCAGGCATCCAACCTTCTAATTAGCAAATGACCTGCTCTACCTCCTGAGCTACACCCATCCCAGTGGGATGGCTTTGTCTAAAGACAGAACAATTCAATTCAAATAAGTTTTAGTTACATAGAACCAATTCACAACAGCCTCGAGGTGCTTTATGTTGTAAGGTAAAGACTAATGAGCAAACACCTGAAGACGGTTGCTGTTAAAAACCTAAAAAGGAAAAGTTGAAATCTAAGGGTTCCAGAGATTTGGATCTGAAAAATAATTTGTTTATTTTAGTGCTGTCAATAGATTAAAAAATTGACTAATGAATCTCACAATTTTCTGTAATTAATCGCGATTAATTGCAATTACTTGATCAATAGCCTGGTTGCAATTACATTTTTCAATGTTATATTTAACCTTGTAACAGACATTTATGCAATATAATGAAATAAATGCAGAATAAACACAAAGAATGTATGCTTAAATTCAAAGAGACTTTGAATAGTTTTCAATCTTTTAGCACAGGTTCTCTCCTGTGAAATACAACTTTAAAAAAAAAAAACCCTGTATACTAGAACAGTATACATACATACATTCTATACTATATAATATATATTAGTGCTGTCAAAAAATTAAAATATTTAATCGGTTACAGTGGATTAATTTTGATTAATCATGATTAAATATCATAAATTTTTTATTCTATATTAATTGCATTTCATTTTGCATGACCAAACATACTTGAGAAAAAAGGGAAAATATACGCACTTAACATGTTTATTGAACATCTTGCGCGTCCATGTTAACAAAAAACTCTGGATACATTTATCCACTCTCTCTGCCACTCTTGGGGAGGCACTTTAAACGAGGAACCAAAGCTATGTAGGCGCAACGATATTAATAGGTCTGCAGTTTGTTGTAATGCACTTCTCAATTGTGTCTGTCAATATTTCCGACGTAGCCTTACTGAGTCCCCGATGCTCCGTGAGTGGTTTGTCACAAGCTGGGTGACGCATTGGCCAAAGTGCTAGCAGCATACGTCAATGTGATATTTTAAGCTGGAAGTGCTTCAGTGAAAAGAAAATTCCTTCTTGCACAATGTGCATAATACTTTATGTCGGTCAACTGTTCCATCTTGTTATTTTTTCAATACTCAAATTTCCCATCAAGGGCCAATGTGCGTTTATCATCTTCCATATTGAAATGATTGGTGCAGCTGCCCATCACTACCAGATCAATTGCCCATTTGCACATGTGCAATGGTAACTCTACTTGAACAAACTGCCCGAAATGCGTTGACAGAAAAAATTCAGGGATTTTGAGTTATTCTGCACTTCAGATGCATTAATTGCATTAAAATTTTTAATCGCATTGACTGTGATGGCAGATTCATTTGCATTAACACGGTAATTTTGACCAGTTTATTTCTGAGTTCTGATTTGTTCAATTATATTTGAAGCTCTGAATATAAGGCTTGTATACAAAATGCTTTTAATTCACTGAGAGTCAGATGGCATTGATCAAATGCAAGGAAAATCAGAGCTGGGGTGGGAATGAGGTGGGGTTTTCTACATAAAAGATCACTGCTTCCCAACAGCACAAGCTGTTTGTCCTGTATAAAGTACAACGTAAATGTCTCTTCATGCTGATGGTGTAATCTGAGTCTATGGTTCTTAAAGATCATGGGTTGTCACAGTTTTCGCCAGTCATTGAGCTAAGTAACTGCATGTCCAACCAAACACATGCACGCACTTTCCCAGTAGAGCAGCTTGTATCATAAGTTGTTATTATTGATAAGATATTACTGAATGTTGGCCTTGTTTTGAAAGGATATATAAGCCGTCATTTTAAAATCCTTCATCCTGATGGTCTAAAAGTCAGACTTGTTTGAGTAAAATTGAAAAAACTCCCTTTCCACTTCACTGTGTTTTTCTCATTGTGTTAGATGAAAGTACTCGAAGAGTGGACCAACATCAGTGTATATAACATTTTTCATTCAAACATTTAAAAAAATGCAAAACTGTCACGATTTACGGGGCAAGCCGTGTGGGATTTAAGTCCGAAACAGAAAAATTGTCCTTTTTACTCACCACAGCCAGCCGATCTGAAATCCCGGGGTCTGACTGTGGCGAGGGGCATCGACAGCGAGGGGCACTGACAGCGAGGGGCATCGACGGCGTGAGTGCCACTTCCTTTTCGAAGGCTGGACCAACGGGCCGGACAGAACATCCTCCGGCAGGCCGGGCAGCGAAGCAGTAGTGGCTGGATGAAGGTTTGGTGTGTTAAAGATGAAGTCCTGTGCGATCGGAGGAAGCAATCCCAGTAGCCATGGAAGGCTGGAAAAGAGCCGCTGTAGCCGGCTTTCAACTGCGCAGCGAAGCTCCTTCAGAGGGTGATCCAGCCACAGGTTGAGGAGAATCTCCACCGTGTAAATAATGTCATCTTGGAGCCACTCAAGTAGTTTGGGGGTCACTGCATGGTCAGTGTTCTGATTATGGGAGACCACTGTTGCCTTCATCCTCCACATCTTCTCGAGTTTCTCTTTCAGTCATTGGTATTTCTTGAGCTTCTTGTGTTCCTTCTTCCTGATGATATTCCTGTAAGCATTTCATGCATGCCCTGCCTATTAGCATCTTGCACACTCCTGTTATGTGCTGGATTGACCCAGGGTCATCTTTGCACAGCCTGCACATGGGGTCGTGCCTGGTGTGGTAGACCCTAGCTTCTATCGATCTTGGGCTTAGAGCTTCTTCTGCCATGATTAGTGCCTCTGTGCTTTCTGGCTATATTCCTGATGTACTCATGGATCTTTATCATTTCACCCTGGATTGTGGATCTGATACTTACCAGTCCTCAGCCTCCTTCTACAATTAGTGTAGAATTTCAGCGTGCTGGACTTTGTTTGAAACCCTCCCTGCATGTTAAGGAGTTTTCTGGTTTTGATCTCAGTGGCTTCTATTTCCTCCTTTATCTGATATCAGGAAGGATGTAGCATTCAGATCTTGTTCTTCCCATTCAGCTGACCCCTCAGGACTAGGACTGTCTGTAGGTAATTGGTGCAGCTTTCCTAGCGGCCTCTTCATAGCTATCCACATTGTATGCAATTGTTGCCTTCTGGTATGTAATTCCCTCTGTTCTGACTACCATCCTTCTCTTTGTTACCATCCGACTACACTTTTCCACTCTGACTGGCATTCCAAAGTCTTTGCTGTAGATCCTGGTGTGGTTCAGTGAATCGAAGTCTCGTTCCCTCCTGGCATACAGCATTCCAGATGCCTCTCATCTATCAGCAGTATACATTAACATTATTATTATGTACCCCAGAGGTTATGCCACCAAGGAATTGTTTAACTGCCTCCAGAGATTGGCCAGTCATCCCCCTTGACCCTAGACTCTGATCCCTCCTTGGAAGACATTTTGGTGGGATTAAGGACGTCCTTGTAGTATTCCTTCCACCACCTGACAATTTTCTCAGTTGAAGTCAGCGTTCCACCTGCACTATACACAGTCCTGAGTTGCCTGATGATTTGCTAGAATCTCTTCGAGGCAGTCTGAAAGTCTTTTTCCATGGCGTCTCTGAACTCCTCCCACACTCCAGTTTTTGACTCAGCATCTGCCCAAGCTGTGTTCCGCTTGTCCTGTCAATACCTATTAGCTCCCTCCAAAGTCTCACAGGCTAATCAAGCCCGATAGGATTCCTTCTTCAGCCTGGTGGCTCCCTTCACCTCTGGTGTCCACCGTTTGGTTCAGGGGTTACCACCATGACAGACACCAACCACCTTGCAGCCGCTCAGGGCAACGGAGGTGCTGAACATGGTTTGGACCAGTCCCCAGTCTCCCTCAGAATGCTGTTGTGGCCTCTGCCAGGCATTCCCAGTGCACCCTCACTATACGGTTAGGTACACCAGGTCTGTCCAGCATCCTCCCCTGCCACCTGATCCAACTCACCACCAGGTGGTGATCAGTTAACAGCTCAGTCTCTCTCTTTTCCTGAGTGACCAGAACATATGTCAGTGACCAGAACAGATCCGGGAGGCCGTTCCTCCCAATCATGCCCCTCAAGGTCTCACTGTCGTTGCCCACATGAGCACTGAAGTCTCCCAGTAGGACAACAGTGTCCCCAGGCAGAGCACCCTCAAGCACCCCACCCAGGTACTCCAAGAAGGCTGGTTCCCTGACCCGAAGGCACAGGGAATAAACGCTCTCGTCCACTATGAGAAACCCCAATGTATGTACATATTTGCATATTTTGGCATATTTTATATGTTTTGGATCATCACACTAATTTAATATTGGACAAAGACAACATTAGTTACCACAAAATGTAGTTTTTAAATGATGACTTAATTTATTATGGGATATAAGCTATCCAAACCTGCTTAACCCTGTGTGAGAAAATAAACCTAAACCTAAGACCTAGTTGTGCCACCTTTGGCAGCAAGGGTGGCAACAAACCATTTGTGATAACTGGTAAATCTTTCACATCACTGCGGAGGAATTTTTTGCCCAGTATTCATGGCTGAATTGTTTTAATTGAGCCATTTTGGTAGGGTTTCAAGCATGAATGAGCTATTTAAGGTCATGCCTGTGCATTTTTGAACCATTTAGTCTATTTGCTGGTTTTAGATCATTGTGCTGCTGAATAACCTACGCATGCTTGGGTGTCAGGACGTAATGTGCAGACATTCTTCTACAGGATCTTCTGGTAGAGAGCTGAATTCCCAGTTCTGTTATTTATGGCAATTCATTAAGGTCCTGAAGCAGCAAAACAGCATCAGACTGTCATACAACCACCACCATGTTTGATTGTTAGTATTATAACCTTTATATGAAATGCTGTGTTGTTTTACACCAGATGTAATGCAAACCTTCCAAAAGGTTGTCTCCTCGGTACACAAAATATTTTCTTGGAGATCACCAAGATGATGTTGGCAAATATAGGAAAAGCCCTTATGTTCTTTTTGGTCAGGAGTGGTTTTTTGCCTTCGTGGTTTCCCATGGATGCCATTGTTGCCCATTCTTTTTCATGCTGTTGAATCATGAACTCTGAACCTAACTGAGGAAAGTGAAACCTGCAATTCTTCTTGGTTATGGCTTCTTTGGAGATCTCCTGGATGAGACATTGGTGTTGTCTTGGAGCAATTTTGGTAGGCTGGACACTCCTAGGTTCATCACTATTTAAAATTTTCTTCTATTTGTGGGATAATGGCTGTCACTATGGTTTGCTGTAGTCCCAAAGCATTAGATTCATTAGAACATTCCAGACTTATAGATATGTCAGCGGTAGGTGCCAGGTACTTTGAGATAGCTTAATTAATGAAATAACCATTTCAATCAAATCTGCATTTTGTATTTACTCTGATTATTTTTGTCTAATAATAAAATTTGTTTGGTATACTGAAACATTCAAGCATGATAAAAATGTGAAAAAACAAGGAATCAGGACAGAGACGAATGCTTTTTCATAGCACTGTAGATCAATACTGCTGATTAACAGAATTTTTACTTTTGTTTAAACTGCATGTGTGAAGCTGATATACGATGTTGTGCGTGTGTTTTTATTTTGTAGTGCTATTATATTAAGAAAACTGAGCAAGGTGACAAATCCAAACTTGATCACATATGAATGTGTTAGTTTCATTTTTAGTTTTTACACAAAGAAAGTTCAGGTATCATAGTGTTTACATTTAAAGAAAATGTTTTTGTCCACTCACAATAAAAAAAACAAATCCTTCCAGCTATGTTAGAAAATGATTTTCCATCTAACCAGAAAAAATGTCCTTATTTCAGACAATGCTCCAGGACAGGTTTAAATGTCAAGAAGATGACGTAAATATACTCTGTATCTGTACACTACAAGAAATGGGTGAATTTAAAACTTATGCTCGTTAAGTACTGGTGTCCATTATTATTCAACGATTTTTGGCCATACAAGCAACAAAAAATAGAATCTTGCCCAAGGATATTTGACATGCAAACTAGAGCAGCCAGGGATCAAAGTTATTAAACAAGATATTTAGTTGTATATTTCTACATGGAAGCTTGAAATCCTTGAAAGGACTGCAATAACTGTGATAAACTGTGATTTTTACTATTTAACTGGAGATTTACGAGTTGGTTTACTGTGGTAACTCATGACAAGGTAAAAGACAAAATAAACATTGAAATATTTTAAACATAAGTTTCCATTTCTACCACTTCTAAAAACTTATAAAACATACTTGATGACACAATACACACACTAATACGTGTTTTAATGTAACCTACGATGTGTAGATGTGATGCGTTAATGTGCGCTGGTTAATTTGCATATTTCTCCTAATACAGGACAGACTATAGAGCTGTTTGAAATATGACAATTTCATATTTGAACTATGAAGCAGCAATGTACACTGCTCAAAAATACTAAAGGAGCACTTTGAAAACACATTTTTGGTCAGACATTCACACCAGTGGCATGCAGAAGGTCATTTTGTAGGGATCTGTCAGTGCTCATCCTGTTCCTCCTTCACAAAGGAGCCGAGACCAGTCCTGCAGATAGGTTAAGGACCTTCTATGATCCTGTCCAGCTCTTCTTGAGGAACCTCCTATCTCCTATCTCTCCTCTATGGTGTTGAGACTGTTCTGGAAGACACAGCAAACCTTCTGGCAATGGCACATGTTGATGTGCCACCTTGGAGGAGTTGGACCACTGTGCAACTTCTGGAGTGTCCAGGCCAAGCTACCAATAGTGACACTGAGCCAAATGCAAAAGTACAGTCAGAAAAGACCAGAAGGGAAAAATATCAGTGTCCTCCATATGTAAAGCCTTTCCTGTTTGGGGGAGTGGAGGGGGCTGTCTTATTTCCCCCCTCTAGTGCACCTGTTGTTAATTTCATTAACACCAAAGCAGCTGATTAGTGATTAACAATCCCCCCAGCTACTTAACTGACCACATTAACATCCCACAAGTGTAAATGACTTGATGATATACTCTAATAAAAACTGTTCCTATAATTTTTGAGGAGTGTATAAACACTCCTGAATAAACATATATCCTCATGCTAGTGCACTGAACTGTTATGGTTGTCAGCTGACATTGTTTTAACCTGCCAGTCTCCTTCTGTGCTACCTGAAAGTCTGATCAAGATTACTTACAGTTGTCATGGGATAAATGAAATCATAATGAAGAAAATTGGTAAACAGAAAACAGTTCATTTTGAAATTATATATTATATAAATTATAATTATATAATTGTAATATTTTCCATCGAAACATGAAGATAAATAGGTATACCTGTACGAAGTATTTATAAGTAACAGTGAGTACAGTCAGAATCAGAGTGTTTCTTATGTTTCACCTGTGTTGTAAATCAGCTGTGCTGTCGTTGTTGGTTCTGTTTTGTTTTACAATCCTTTACCGTGCTCCGACCCGTGGCTCCTCTCTCGTACTTCTCCCGTGAATCTGCTCTCGTGAAAGACACTCTTTGCTCCCAATTCCTGACAACAAAAACACACACACGTTGACAGATAAACAATAAGCGAGGTTCAGACATGATTAATCACAGCCGTACTGATGAGGATTAACTCAATGATCCAGCGTTAACTGGAGCCTGGCTGCACTGCTAAATAGGTTGCTCTTCTGACTCAGTCAGCACAGCTGATGAGGGGTGACGAGCGGCAGGTCCGGCTACCTCCAGCACTGGACACTTCCAGATTGAGAAGTTGCATCGGCGACCAAAACATTCAGGAGCGAGAGAAAAACAAAAACACAAGGAGACACTAACAAAAAACAGCACACACGAGCACAACGGGCAGGTCGGCCACAATGGACTACCGATCCGACACAATATGTGTGTATGTCGGAGCCTGTAGATGTGAGGAGTGGATGGAAATGCCACACATCTATACTGATGGCATCATTCTCAGCAGCTATGGGAGTAGGTTGGAGTTAGGGCTGAATCAGTGACATTTAAACTCCACTAACAATCCTTGGCCTGTGTAATGCCAAAGCTTATTAAAGTCATGCAATCAAGTTACAGTGAAGATACTGGGGGGAAGTTACATGTACAAGTAAAAGATATTGTTTCATCTCAGCAAACTGTGAAAACTACAAAGAGGAGCAGAGGAGCAGCGGTTAATAGCTGCAGGCTTTGTGAAGTCTTTAAAATATACATGGAGTATTTTTAGCATCTGTCAAAAGGCGCCTGTATGTGATGGTGGACTCAAAGGCAGAGCCCGATGCAGACACAGCAGACACACAAGCTTTATTTACAGAACGTGAATGCAAGAGTAAATTCAACAAGGGACTCGTGGCTTGGTGACTAGACATGGCAAGGGTGTAATGGTCTAATGCAGTGAACTGTGAACAGAGGAGAGGTGGGTAGCGGGGAACTGTTAACTACTTATCCAGGAGTGAAGTGTGAATGGCTTAGTTTGAAGGAAGAGTCTGTGATGCTTTGGGGGGGTGGGGGGGTGACGGTCCGCGATGAGGGCTGACCTGAGTTCCAAGGGATCCTGTGAGGAGTAGTAACAAGAGGGCAGGTAGGTGCGATATTGAAACCCCATTCCGGGAGACGGCGCGTGAAGCTGGGTGGCAAATGCTGGAAGTATGATCTGATGTCTAAGCTTAACTGAGGAGTGGAGCAGTTTCATGACCAGAGAGCTGTAGCACAAAGAAAAGAAAGTAATGGGCTGAGTACTGGCATAACCTGTGATACACGGGATGAATCTTTAGAGATGTAGGGAGTTTGAGTTTGACAGCGGATGGTGAGATTTTTACGGTCGAGGCGTGGGGCAGACCGAGTGAAGTGAGTGAGTGGACCCAGGAGCAGACAGAGGCGAGGAGACTGAACTTCAGTTACAAACCAAAAACGAGCCTTTATTGTGGCTGACATGAATACTACTCAAATGGAAGCAAACATGGGTAAGAGCTAACTGAAAACCTACACTGGGAAAAACTAAGATAATTGAGCAAACACAGAAATACACATGAGGTGATCAGGAGAAGTGGCGACACATGAGGACACAGCTGACTCGAATAAAACATAATGACAACACATCGGAGAGTAACACCGGACACACTAATATGAGACACAGACCTTCAAAGTAAAACAGGAAACATGACAGGCACTGAACTAAACCTAAGAACAAACTCAGAATAACACTGAAACGTAGGAGTATCATATTCAAAACAGGACAACTAAAGAATCTGAAAATAAACCATAATACAGAAAAATACCAAAATACAAGAAACTGAAAATGCTAGGTCAAAGTGACCCAGAACTGTGGCAGAGATGATGGTGTCGATATCATAGGGCCCAATGAACCATCTTGCACCATGGTTCAGTTTACGGGAGTTTGACTTGAGAGGAATAGCCATACCTTCTTTCCAGGGGTGTACTGGGGTGCTGGTGTCCAAAGCTGATCCGAGTAGTGGTGCTGGTGGTTGACAGCTTTATGCAAGGCTTCCAGAGTTCTGACCGAAACGTTGCGCCAGTCCCGGAGGTGGTGCTGGAGTGAAGGATTTGTGATGTCAGCCTCCTCCTTTGGAAGCAAGCTGAGTGACGCTTCAAATAGAGACCGGCGGATGATGAGGTGTGTGCATTGTGCGCCTACTCTACCGACGGGAGATTTGAGGTACAGGTGGACAGGTTGTGAGTGATGACACAGTGGAGAGTGGATTCCAACTCCTGATTCAGCCGTTCTGTCTGGCTGTTGGTCTTTGGGTGGTAACTGGAGCTGAGGTTGACTTGGGCCCCTAGAACAGAAAGATTTCTAAACCTATGAGGTGAACTGGGGGCCTCTGTCCGAGGTGATCTCCGAGGTGATTCCATGAGGTTTGAAGATGTGATATACCACAAGCTTCACTGTTTCTGTGGCTGTGGGGCGTTTGTCCAGGCCAATGAAGTGTGCTGCCTTAGAGAATCTGTCAAGTACAGAAGGGATTACTGATTTTCCTGTGGAGACAGGTAAGTCAGTGACAAAAACGAGAGAAATATGGGAACAGGGGTGTGATAAACCACGGCATGTTTATGCTTTTAAGCATCTCTGTATTAACACGGTAGCTTGTTCACACGACTAGGCTGCAGCATTCCAACTGCCAGCCACACACCAACAACAACAACAACATGACAGGACCCTACACCACTCTTAAGCTGGTGAGGCATGATTGCGATGCCGCGCAGGTGCGTCCGCCTTCCCAGCCGCGGCACCACCGCCTACGTCCTGCCACAATAGCCAAGAAGGTATGGATAGAGGCTGAAGCAGGCCCAATGGCTTCTGAGTTTTGGTCTTGCTGCCAGCACAGACCAGCACTAGTCCTGCACATCCTTCTCTGTCATTCCCCACCAGAAGTGACGCTTCAGCAGAGGGATGGTCCGACCTACCTCATGATGACATGAAAACCTGTAGGCCCAGCTTAGTACCAAAGCTAATGCTTCTGAGGGGACATGTCGCCAGCCCAGGGGCCCAGTTCCTGGATCAGGCAGAGCCTGCCGAATCATTTCCTCAATCCCCCAAGAGATGAGGCCCACGCGGCAGAAGGCAGGTAGCACAGTTGACAGCTCTGAGGGATCTGCGTCAGGGGCGTACTAGTGGAACAAGGCATCTGCCTTGGTGTTCTTGGACTCTGGATGGAAGGACATAGCAAACTTGAAACAGTCAAAGAATAAGGACCACAAGGCCTGGTGGGCATCCAGGCGTTTAACTGTCTTGAGGTAAGTGAGGTTCTTATTGTCAGTGAATGGAAGTTCAGCCCGCTCTAGCAGATGATGCCACTCTTCTAAGGCCAGTTTTATAGTTAACAGTTCTGTCTCCTACATTACAATTTTGCTCCGCGGGGGAGAGACAGCATGAAAACAATGCACAGGGTTGTAGCTCGGGGTCCAGAGTGATGCAAAAGCATCGCTCCGACTCCAACATCAGACACATCAACAACAAATGATTTAGTGGTGACAGGATGAATCTGAACAGGAGCTGAGGGGAACAGATGTTTGAGCTTTTTGAAAGCTGATTCAGCTTCAGGTCTCCAGTGGAAGAGTTTTTTGGTGGAGGTGAAAGTGGTGAGTGGTGCAGCTACCTGGCTGTAGTTTCGTATGAAACAGCGATAAAAATTAGCAAAGCTGAGGAAGCGTTGAAGCTGTTTTCAGGAGGTGGGAAATGGTCATTCCTTGACCGCTTGGATCTTCTGTGGAGACACGAGAGCATTGAGTGGACGCTGGCGCATTTTGGCTGCTGCTGCTCTCTCTCTATACTTATTGCTTAATATAGTTAGAGAAGTTTTTTTATTCTCTGAACCTATACCTGTATTTAAATTGTCTGCTAGGTAAGGCGTTTGCATTAGTCATTTACCAACCTTAAATGCCTCAGCTTCCACAGATGACTAAACCTCTTGCATTCCTCCATTCTGAAGTTATTTCTAGCGAGGTGTCTATGAACCTGCACAGCTACTATATTTTTCAAGTCGAAGAACTTCCTTTTCCCGTTCTGCCTCCTAATATTCATCTGAACTTCACCAACTCAAAGCTGTTGGCCGCCACCTGGAATGTGTCTTCAGCAAAAATGGACGTACTATTCTTAAGACTTAAGGATATCTATCTCAGTCATATACAACATTATGAAGAAGCTATTTATCATGCTAAATCATCTTACAACACTTCTATTATTAAGTGCACTGATGAAAATACTCGTACTTTGTTTTCTATATTACATAATATTGTTAAACCTCCAGATACCTTTGCCAGACATACCCACTCTGCTGCAGTCTGTAACAAATTTATGGACTTTTTTAAATACCAAAATTGTTAATCTTCACAGTTGCCCTCTTCTTGTGGTCAATTGTTCTATTTGCATGTTTTCTCCTACTCAACTGTTATCTTCTCTATCCAGTTTTGAACTTCCTATAATAATTCAAATATCTTCTATTATTAGTAAGTAAAAGTTATCATAGCGTAAACTCAATCCACTGCCCATTTGAATAATTGTAGAGCAATTTTAAATTTGCCTTTCCTCAAATTTGCCAAAATTCACAAAAATATAGTAGCTGCACAGGTTCATAGACACCTCACTAGAAATAAATTGTATGAACAGTTTCTATTTGGTGATCATTCATTTCATAGTACAGAAATAGCTCTAGTAAAAACCACAAATGATTGTTTTGCTTGCAGCTGACTCTGGACTCATCACTATCCTCTTTCTCCTTGACCTTACAGCAGCTTTTGATACTGTCTGTCACTGCATCCTTCCTCATAGATTAACATCTTTTGGCATCAGTAACATACCACTCACCTGGTTAACCTCTTATCTCTCTGGTTTGCTTAACTACTTACTCACAGATCACCATCTGCTCCAGTTCACCTCCATATCAATTTCAAGATCCTGCTTCTTACTTTCAAAACACTTCATAACCTTGCTCCTCCATATTTATCTGATCTTCTCCATGCGTGCTCACCCCCTCATACACGCCACTCGTTTTCAGCTTCCCTTCTGTCTGTTCCACCTGCTCGCCTGAAGTCCTCCCAGACCTCAACAGTGAGGAGGCCAAACAGAGAGAATGAGGAGGAGCTTCTTCCCTCAGGCTATTCGGTCCCTGAATCAGGTGTAGGACTGGACTCTCTCTCTCATTACTATACATCAGCAACAGTTTATTCCACCTCAAACTGTTACACTGCACACTGTTTATTTGCACACTCTCAACTTGCACACTTTTATATTTTCTTAAATTTACTTTTTTTGCACGTTCTATTTTTTTAAATATTGTTTTTTACCTTCAATTTTACTGTAATTTTTTACTGTTAATTTTGGAATTTTAAATTTGTATATTATGCAAATTTCTAGTTAGTTTAGTTTCATTTCTAGTTTCGTTTTGTTTACTTTTATGTCTATGTGTAGTTTTTTTAAGGTCAGGCTTTGCACAGCAACAAGCATTTCACTTTATATTGTATTATGTATGATTGTGTATATGACAAATAAAATTTGAACTTGAATTAAGGTCTCTGCTGAATCTACTCTAGTCTTGACCTCTTGTCATATTGGTAAACAAATTTCATAGAGGCATCATAGGTCATCAGTGAAGCTAATCACAATTTAAGACTAAGAAACCTGACTGAAGTCAACAATTTATGCGCTCATATGGCGCCTTTAGCTCCATCGTATATTAGTTCAGTGAGACTGTTTGCTTATTTCTGGAAAGATTTTGAAAGGATGGAACATAAGGAAGCAGCTGGGTATAATGGATAACTATAATTTAAATATTACATTCTATTAGGACTATTAGTTGAATGAACAAAATGTGAGAAATAATAGTGTTTCAAACATTTAAAAAATTACAAGGCGCAGCTGGTTCTCTGTGTTTAATTTAGGGCACTGAACCTGAAAAATGGTCCAAAATACTTCGCTTTCAGACTGGAATAGCCAGGGATTTGATTAATAGATGCCCTGTTCAACTGCCTGAGCTACAGCCATTCCCACAACAGAGATTTGAGGAAAGACATAAAAAGACCACAGAGACACCACCACGCAAGAATCTACAGAAGAGCGTTAGATTGAGAATGGTAGCGATCAACTCTGATACACTGAAAATTCAAAGTTGAGAACTGAAAAAAGTCATCCTGTCATATAAGTTTTTTTCTCCTGTAAATCTTCGTTCTCTCTGCACTTCCTTCTACCATCACTCCTTTTTCCTCTCATCCTTCCAACTTAGATCCAAGTATCTCCCCTTCGAGAGCCTCTTCTGCCTCTGCTGTGGGGGACAACAGCATAGACTGTCTGCTACAGAAGAAAGAACACACCTCCAGAAGCCTGTTGTCTAACCCTGACTTCTCCTACAGTCCATATCGATGCTCTCCCAATACCTTACCTCGAAGCTACCCCACCAATAACAGCAGCAGCAGACACAGCCAGATGGACAGCCTCATAATGCAGCACACACATGTGGAGAGGAAGAAAGAGGTCCTGGACCATGTGAGGCAAAAATATCCTCAACATAAAACCATTATCATAGGACATCAGGACTGCACAAACGAGCAGGTAAGATTTGTTCATCATTAGCAGTGTTTGAAAAATGAAATGTGGAGTGAATTTATGACTTTTTTTTATTCATTTTAAGGCCAGCAACAACCTGTTTTCATTTTAATGATCTTCTAAGCTTTATCAACATGTTTTTCACATTGTGATTTCAATGAGTTGCTGACAGACATTTATCAGTTACTGTTTTGCATTTTCTTTTCTAAAACGATGTATGTGTGTTGTTATAGTGGTAATGCTGAAGGGGCATGAGGTGTCTTGTGGCTTGTCATAAATTTCACGAGTAGTACTACTGATCTCCCAGTTAGACCGGTACAGCCAGCATTATTTGCTAAGGTGGAGTTGTGTTGAAACAGCAACGGGTGGAAAGGGGTGGAGTTTGTCAGTGCACCTGATCCAAGCAGAGAAACATGCGGCATGTAGAAACTACGACGTCTCAAAAGTCCGAGAAAAGAACCTTAAACCTGCCGTGAAACCGCAGGACTTGATTTTGACCCTTAGAGCTAAGTTACCTGGGAAGTGCTAAAACTCTAAAACCGCACTGCTGACACCAAGCATCTCCTCCAGGTAAGTTCCTCTAATTTATCTGTAAAGACCAACAGCTCCTCTGAGCCGCTCTTTTTCTACTACTTAAAAGACAACTTAGTGTAAAAGTAGCCAAAGCGATTAGCAGGATATGAACTTTACATTAGCCTTCAACTTGCGATACACAAGCTCCTGAGTGTTTGGAGCCGGCTCAACAAGCTGCTCCATCAGCGCGTCATTATGCGGGCTATTCAGCGTCTGCGCCAGATGTCTGTCACTGTTTGTTACGTCAGCATGTGACGAGAGCCAACACAAACAGAAAGGTACCATCATTTAAGGGATTCAATGGGTGGAATCCGTTCTGACCCAGCACTGCTGTTGTAGGCGAAGAGTCCACCAGGTGAAAGAACTAAAAGAACTGAAGACGCTGTTTCCTAATATCTATTTTCCACACGCAGGCATTAAGAAAAATGACACATTTGCGCAGGAATGGTGAGCATTCCTCACAAGTTTGATCTGTAATGACAACAGGGATGTCTGTTTGCGCTCAGATGAGTCATAATAGCCATAACAGCCTGCTGAAGCAGTGAGCCGGGATTATGATTATTGCAGTGTGCTGTTAGCTGTATGGGGAGATTTTTATTTTCTGTTCCAGTAAGTGGGGGGCACAGGGGCAGTAAGACATTACTGTCCTCTCAACCTACTTTATTTTCAGACTTTTTGAAGCTGCGGTGTGTTTTAAATGTGTCTCTCTTCAAATTTACACCTATGGGCATTAGAGACTCTGCACAAACTAACATACCATTCACAAACAAACAATTGTGTAATTATTCGCTATCGAAATATCACACCTTTGGAATATTAACAGTCTCATAGCAATTATATCCGCCATTTTTTACTTCAAATTTTAAAACACAAAGCCACAAGCTCTTATTGGTCATATTGAATTATTATCTTTGTGTGTTTTTGTGTGATTTATGTCTTTGGCTGTGTGCCCTGCTGATGATGCAGCTGGAATGCAGGTTGTTTCCTGTAATGTCAGAGAGACAGACTGATGGTTAAACCTTCATTATGTCCTTCCTTCTAGACTACTCTTTTGTTTGCATTGAATTTTATTATAAGTTTTATTCTATTGAATTTTAATAATTATAAACACTTTTCTGTGGAAAGGTTCAGTCCCAAATTATTTAAACATGCTAAAATAGCATTAAATCACATTACAAAAGGGAATCTTGTCTTACAAGACTTTTTAATGATGTTTTATGTATTTCTTATTCTGTCTCCTCTGATGTCCTGGTGTGCTTTTCTCTCTCGTGGACCCTAAAATTTTAATCTCCTATCTTGAGCAGTCATCCGATTATTAAAATAGAATAGTCATTCATAACACAGTCATACAAAAATAACATTGCCCCCCCCCCCATCATATTTTTAAGAGATGCATTCAGGGTTTGAGTCTGACCTGCAGCCTCTTCTCACTCTCTGAGAATTTCACGTAGATGAAAGAAGTTCGACGATTGTGGGTTAACATAAGATAACAACTGTATGCAGCCAACAATGTAGTTTTATGTGGTCTGCCTTTGTCAATTTTGATATTTTTTTCTCTTTTGTGTTATGACTTTGTTTGTGCTGCTTTGGAGGGGAACCGGGACCTGTGTCCAGGTGAAACTGAGAAGGTACCAGAGACTAGCTTCTAGGCTGTAGGGAGACTCCCAGTACCTGCAGCATGATAGTGTTGGCTTCCAATGTTTTCAACTGAAAATACATTGCATACTGCCACATAATCGCTATTGTCTCCTAAGATAAGTCAGTAGAGTAAACTATGGCTTCCCAGATTGCTTTGACACAGTGCACCAAAAACCCTGCCCAGAAACAGCTAGGGGCACACAAAGGAGAGGCATTGAGCTGACCCAGCCTCTAAACTCCCAGATTCCAATGTCATCTGGCAATTACTGGATAAACTAACACACAATCCATAGAGGCCCCCAGCTTGCAGCCCACAGGAGACAATGGTTCTGGTGCCCTGTGTGACAAAGTGGATGAGCAGTCGTAAAACTTTCAACTTGTCCCAGAAGTATTGACTTTTTGCACATTAAGCACATTATTCTCTCCATATATTTATTTACTATGATTTGTTATTGTCAGAATAACATTGCTGCACTGACTATCCCAGGTTTCTTTGTGTAAACACTATGTTGCCAGCAAAATCAAACATTCAGCAAATTAAAGCAAATATTCAGTCACATGTTACTTTATGTTTTATTATGTTGTTAATTCATTAAGTTATGAATTAACTTAATTGTGCATACATACATTGTTTCTTTGTTTTCGGTCTTCATGTAGGTCCGGTGTGGGGAAGGCCCGCCCAGACAACATCACACCATTATTGTGAATGTAGCAGCTAATGGACTGTAGCTAGATAAAAGATGAATCAGTACTGCAAGCTGAGCAGATCTCAGGTGGAATATTGAGCCATGACAGAGCAGATTACATGGAGAAATGCATGGGTTGCTGTCCATACAGAGCAACAGGGGAACCATAGCTGAACTGAGCAAAGAGTCCAGAGTGTGGAGAAGTAATCGAGTAAATTAAAAAGTGAACTCTGGAGTAGGGCTGTTCGATATAACGATATATATCGGATGACGATATAAAAACGTCTATCGTTTCATTTTACGCTGTCGTTTGTTTCGTGGTGTCGCAAAATAAACTCTTTACGGCAATATTTTTTCATGGTTTTGATGTCACTGTAGTGGCTATATTCATTTCTTAAACTTCTCTCTTTCTCTTATATTTAATATAACCACACTACGGACGGACAAGCGCCTGTTTTTATGCGTTGTGGTTCGCAACAACGACGGTAAAGAATAAAGTTACGTTGAAACCAAGCACACCATTGTTTTTCTTGTGAACCAATAAGTCTGATGTGTCACATGGCCCTCTTCCTATTGAAAAAACAAAAGTTGTATCCAAGATGGCCGACTTCTAAATGGCCACCATGGTCACCACCCATCTTGAGGAGTTTGCCCCCTCACATATACTAATGTGCCACAAACAGGACTTTAATATCACCAACCATTCCCATGTTGTTACGGTGTATCTATATAAAGGCCCACCCTGTAGATCGTTATATCGAACAGCCCTACAGAACATGTTTATTGAACATCTTAACATTCATGTTTACAAAAAACTTTCTGCAAACATTTATCCACATTAATGTGGCCCTGTTACTGAGACAAACTAACTTGTTTACATTGTCCGAGAGGAGAGCTGACCGCTTCTGATTTACAGTGTTGCCTGCAACTGAGAACAGTCTCTCACACAGAACAGTGGTTGCAGGAGTGGCCAGATATTTGCAAGCCAGCAGTGCCAGCTTGTCACCAGCTCCTGAATGAGCTACAGAATCAAGTGCATGATTCTGTCAGGCAGAAACTCCTCATCTGATTCATCTGTAATAGACTCATTTTCTTGGGTGGCTTATCTTCACAAGTCTGAGGTGGGGATTGATCATGCAGCAGTCTTCCAAGTGTGGGCCACACCCTCTCTCTGTCACTCTTGGGGAGGCACTTCCATCGAGCATCCAAAGCTGTGGCAATCTTGAGACAATCATTGTTGATAAAGTTTTCTTGGTGGGAGGTTAGGTGTTCTTGGAATGCTGTTTTAAACCTAGTTACATATGCAGAGTCATCATTAGAGGTTTCCATCACATGATGCAAGTGGGAGAGGGCAGGCAGTACCACTGAGCAGGAAATATAGGATTCCCCACCCAGAATCTCAGTTACATACCTGTAGTGAAAACACACAGACAGAGGAAGAGATGGAAGAAGAACAAAATGGTTATTAAAACAAGAAATGGATTTTCTTTAATCAATTAATTAAAAAAATTTTTTTATTTCTTTCTTGTGGCATCAGCATCACAAGTTTGTGGCTCTGCTGGATCAATGGCTCCTTCTGCTCCCCCAGGGTTGTTTGTCGTGTTTCCAGCTCTGGGACGTTGGTTGGAATATGTTTGAATTGACCAACAATTTTCTGAAACCTGGACAAATCCACTGTCACCAACACTCACAGTGATGCAACAAGGCATATGCTCAAATGGCAAAGGTTTAGCTGCAGCTGTTGAGTTTCGTGGACAATCAATCCCTACAGTTGTGAATTTCCCACCTGACACCTGACAGGGTGACATGTTTGGCTGCAGCTAAATTCTCTTGTTTTTTCCTTTCCAGTGTCTTAGAGCCCATTAATTTTTGACATTATTGTGCTTGTTGTTGGAGCCTTGTACAATGCATCTCGAAAGGCAACTTGCAAAACCTTTGTAAGGGCTGTGTCCTCGACGATATTAATAGTTTTGCAGTTTGGTGCAATCTACTTGCCAGTTGTGTCTGTCAATTTGTCTGAGGTAGACTTACTGAGGCCCCAATGCTCCGTGAGAGTGGTTTGCCACAAGCTGGGCGACACGTTAGCCAAAGTGCTAGCAGCATCCCCGAGTAGCATATGCTTTGTGTGATATTTTTACCCTGGAAGTGCTTCGGTAAAAAGAAAATAACTTCCTGCACAATGTGCATAGTACTTTATGTCGGTCAACTGTTCTGTCTTGTTGTTGTAATTAAAATTTTCTATCAAACGAGCCAATGTGCTGTTTATCATCTTCCATATTGAGTTGACTGGTTCTTCTGGCCGTTACTACCAGATCAACTGCCCATTTGCGCATGTGCCAAGATAAAAAATGTAATCAGATTAGTCATGATGATGGATTAAGCTGCATTAACGTGTTAATTTTGACAGCCCTAATATATATGGATATATATGTCCCTTAACATGAGGCAGCACGGTGGCACGGTGGTTAGCACTGTTGCCGCACAGCAAGAAGGTCCTGAGTTCAATTCCACCATCAGGCCGGGGTCTTTCTGTGTGGAGTTTGCATGTTCTCCCCGTGTTTGCGTGGGTTCTCTCCGGGTACTCCGGCTTCCTCCCACCATCCAAAGACATGCAGCTTGTGGGGATAGGTTAATTGGATAATCCAAATTGCCACTAGGTGTGAATGTGCGAGTGAATGTGAGTGCGAATGGTTGTCTGTCCCTATGTGTCGCCCCAGACTGGCGACCTGTCCAGGGTGTACCCCGCCTCTCGCCCTATGACAGCTGGGATAGGCTCCAGCGCCCCCCGCGACCCTGAAAAGGATAAGCGGAAGCGAATGGATGGATGGATGTCCCTTAACATAAGATTTGATTAGTAGTGGAAGCACTTTTAATAATTTTTTTTTACCATTTTCTCCTCTCTCCCATAATCATAATCCTTTTGCTTTTTCTTTCAATCCAGGTAAGGAGTCCCTGGTTTGTTGACAGTCCCCAAGGTGCTGGTGTCCCACACTTGGTGAAAGAGCAGAACAGGCTGGTTTCAAGTAGCATGTCTGGTGGAGAGATGATACCCCTATCTGCTGCCTTTACAAGGGGCTCTAAGGCTAGAGCAAGTCTACCTGTAGGCCGCTCAAGTGGTCAGACAAGAGGTTGGCCGTTAGGTATGTAGACACATCTAAATAAATCTGTTCAATAACACTGTATGAAATAGTTTGCTTCTTAACTGATTTGGACAACACATATGAATATCCTGCAGAAGCTGTATGGAAAATATGGTCATGAAAATGCTGTCAGGATCCAATTTATGATAAAATACCATATTCCCAGATCACTTCCATCTCTCTTTAAAACATTTACTTTTAGAAGACATAATGATACAATAAACACACACACACACACACACACATTAAAAAAAACAGCATAGAAAATAAATGGATGGGTTTTTTGCGCTAGTAAAGTTGTGGAGTTGTATTTTGTATTTTGTCTCACATCAATTATATCATCAGTTATATCGTTATCGCATAAATATTTTTGGCCATATCGCCCTGCTCTACTGTGGAGTACCTCAGGGTTTTCTACTGGGGCCCATTCTTTTCTCTTTATATTTGCTTCCCCGTGGGGTCCATTTATAAAAAGCATAATGTCCTTTCATTGCTTTGCAGATGACCTCCAGATATACAGTTAGGACCAAATATATTTGAACAGAGACAATTTTTTTCTGATTTTATACAATACAGTACAACTTTATTTATATAGCACATTTAAAAAACCAGCGGTACACCAAAGTGCTTTACAATCGAAACAGGAAAATAAAGACATGGTTAAATAAAAGACGATTAACAAAGTACCACAAATGTCAGCAGGTTGAGTGCACTAATTATACAGGAATAAAGTTACCAAGAGCAGATATTGCTAAAAGATAAAGTACATAGATAAAAAAATTGAGCCAAATATAAAATAGGGACACCAACTAGATGGAAAAGCTAGGTTAAATAAGTGAGTTTTTAAACTGGATTTAAAAGATAAAATGGAGTCTGACGCACGGATAGCAATGGGAAGGTCGTTCCACAGGTTAGGTGCAACCAGGGCAAAAGCACGGTCTCCCCTAGATTTAAGTCTAGATCTAGGCTGAGCCAGGAGTAATTGGGCTGAAGACCTGAGGGCTCGCCCAGGGACATGTGGACTATGGAGATCGACCAGATAGCTAGGGGCTAAATTATTTATAATTTTAAAGGTGAGCAACAATATTTTAAATTCAATATGATATTTTATGGATAACCAATACAAATCCGCAAGAACAGGGGTGATAGAGGTATGCTTTCTAGTACCAGTCAGGAGGCGAGCTGCAGCATTCTGGACAAGCTGAAGTCTGTGAAGGAGAGCAGAGTGAAGACCAAATTAGAGAGAATTACAATAATCCAATCTAGATGTCACAAAAGCATGAATGAGTTTTTTAAGATCTTTATGAGGGACATAGTGCTTAGCCTTAGCAATAAGGCGCAGTTGGTAAAAGCTAGATTTGATTACTGAGGACACTTGTTTGTTAAATTTGAAAGAGCTATCCAGCAGGACACCTAGGTCACTAACCGAGTCAGAGAGAGAAGTGACAAAGGAACCAAAGGTATCAGCTAATATGTCCCATGGGGTATGGTTGCCAAACACTACAATTGCCGTTTTCTTTTCATTCAGGATAAGGGAATTGCCCAAAAGCAATTCTCTGACTTCTCTCATGCACTTGAGAAAGCAGTGCAACGATGGAGCAAATGTTATATTTTTCAAAGATTAAGTCTAGAGGGGCATGTATAATGAGAATAACATTGGGCCAAGCACAGAGCCTTGAGGAACACCACAGCATAAGGATGCAGTGGTGTGCATGGCTCTGTACATTACCACAATAAACTTTAAATGAAACAACTCAGACGGAGTTGATGTGCAGACTTTAGCTTTTATTCTGTGGGTTGAAAAAGATGTCATAAAAATGTGAGGAACTAAAGTATTTTTAACACAGTCCCTTCATTTCAAGGGCTCAAATGTAATTGGACAATTAAATAACTGAAAATAAAATGTTCATTTCTAATACTTGGTTGAAAATCCTTTGCTGACAATGACAGCCTTAAGTCTTGAACTCATGGACATCACTAGATGTCCTCCTGAAACTGAGTCAGTTTCCTCCTGACTCTCCCAGGCCTCTACTGCAGCAGCTTTCAGTTGATAATTTGATGATGTCATAATGAAGGGATTGCCAACACCTGCCCATGAAATAGCCTTTAAGTAAATTTTCCAATTGGTCCCTCACTGTAACGCAGTTCACCTTTTGCGGCCTTGCAAAATTAGTTTCCTAAAATTTTGCATTCCTTTTTTCTTTTTTCTTTTTTCTTTCTTGTTTTCTTTTTTTTTTTTTTTTTTTTTTTTTACAGCGCATTGTGTTCTGCGTCCTGATTGGCTATAGACCATTGTCAATCAATGGTTGCTCTATTCCCATGTTTTGGACCTGAAAACAGGGTTTGATGTTTGGTTTCGTTCTATAATACTGGACTTATTTTTCTACGAAGGTTTGAACTTTGAGGCTGTTTAAACTAGAGAGAAAATGTTCATGCTTGTCTGAGAAGTGTGTAGTGAGAGGTTTTAAACCCTTAAAACATCTATAATAATTGTTAAAAATAAAGCTGACTAGTTCGCAGATTTCACCTATCGCAGGTTACTTTTAGAATGTAACTCCCGCAATAAATGAGGGGCCACTGTACTTTGGTCCCTGTAAAAAGAGGGTGGAACATGTTAATGAGCTGAAACTCCTAAACTCTTCATCCAATTTGAGTGTAGACTTAAATGAAAGCTGAGAGTGTAAACATATCCATGCCCATTATATAACTATAATTGGAATTAGAGCTGGGCGATATGAGATTTTTTCATATCACGATATGTTTTTTTCATTTCAGGCGATAACGATATCTATCATGATATAAGCCAAATAACTATATTTGTAAGATTTAAATGTGCTGTTGCTCACAAGTAAAATGTGAAATAATCAGCAGCTTGTTTTTATTTAAATATTTATTTCCCATAATAAGTTCAACAGGGTAGATGTACTTAAGGAACATGAGACTTTTTCAGATAAATAAAGGCAAATATTGCAAACTACACAAAAGGCAGCCGCTAACGCGTTTAAGTTTCAAAATAGAACAAACGAAACAGACTAAATTGTCAATTCCACTTAGAAACAAAATATTAATTCTAAAAATAAATCTTAGTTTGTTTTACAGAAGAACAGACAAAACTGACTAACTTTTGTCAATATCAAATAAACTGAGAACTAAAAGGAAATTCTCAATCTCTCCTTGTTGTATAGCTGAGCTTTTCAAACAGTTTTAACAGTTACTTTAGTCTGACAAAAGCCGAATGACGAATTAGCGCTTCCAGTCAGAGACTGAGGCTACGTCCACACGTACACGGGTATTTTTGAAAACGGAGATTTTCCGTTTTCGTTTTAAAAAATAATCCCGTCCACACATAAAGGCAGAAATGAAGGAAAACGCTGCTATGAACATGCCAAAGCAGCAGGTAGCGCTAGATTCCTAACCGTGCCGAAATGTTGGCCAATCAGAAGTCTAGAAGCCTCGGTGGAAAAAGTAAACAAAGCTGGGGCATAGAAGCAGAACAGAGTCGTGTGTGTGGACGGACAGTAACTGTGTGTATATGTAAGCATTTAAACACTGCAGAGAGTAGAATTAACAGTAACAGTATTGTAGAAATTCATTTCACCGAAACAATAACGTGGCGCACAGTGTGACGCATGCACCAGTTTATTGTATTTCCAGACTTGCTTTCGGCACAATTTACAGTGCACGCTACTCTGTTTTTTGTCAGACTTGAAATAGCCGAAATACCTTCACACTACGGAACTTCTATGGCTCTTCCGTTCGACAATCTCTCCGGCATTGGAACCATCATCTGTTTTCTCTTCGGTCACGCTCGGTTGATTTTTCTAGTCGGCACACTCATTTCCTCCATTACCCGCTGGCTGCTTCCCAAACAAACACATGTGCGGCTTGGCACTTGTGCTGTACGTAACAAGTCACGCGACGTGACGCTGCGGCTGTGATTGGTTCGGCTCTGCGCTACTTGATTTGGATTGGCTGACCTTTTTTTTTTTTTTTTTTTTTCTTTGAGGACAAGAGCGGTGAGGTCTATCGCGATAGCTTAATTTCTCTATCGAGTAAAAGTTATATCGCGATACATATCGTTATCGTTCTATCGCCCAGCTCTAATTGGAATATGTTTCAGTAAACAGAAAAAAAACAAAACTTGTGTCAATGTCCAAATACATTTGAACACAGTTAGTGTTCAAATGTATTTGGACACTGTGTTCAAATACATTTGTATTTGCGTATACAAACCAACAGCCATATTTCTAACCAGGCACTAGTGAACTGTCCCAGAGATGTACAGTCGTGAGGAAATAAACTTTTGGGCAACCCAATCTGTTACATGGGTATGACAGCGCTATTGGTCCTTTAGTGTCTTACTGTCATCTGGTTGCAAGGCACCTTGGTGTGACTTTCAACAGTGCTTTAAAATTTGATAAACAGATCAGCTCAGCTGTTAAGACAAGTTTCTTTTAACTAAGGCTCCTCAGTAAGGTGAAGGCCTGCCTCGCTTTTATTACCTGTCATCTTAATTACTGTAACTCTTTATATGTTGGCTCTGATCAGTTCTTACTTCAGTGTTCAAAATGCAGATGTTTGCCTTTTGACAGGAAAGAAAAGGTGTGATCACATTACACCTATACTGGCATCCTAACACTGGCTTCAAGTCCGTTTCAGTATCCACTTTAAAATGTTATAACTTGTTTTTAAGAGTCTCAATTGTTTAGCGCCACGTCACTTAACAGAACTTTTGAAACTCTATGTAGGGTAATTTCCAATAAACAAAGTTTAAAAAAGGAGTCTTGTGTTCCTGGTTTCCAAAAGAAATGCTTCCAGTTGCATTATGATTTGAAGACTGTTTATGTATTACAAACTGAAGATGTAACAATGAACTCCTTCCTAAATAAGCATGGAAGTTCCAAAAAATAAGCAGTTATCCAGAACTACCTGTGCACACGGTCAGAAAACCGTGAGACTCCTAACCTCGCTGTCCATGCTCCGCCCCTTCCCTCTCACACAGGGTTTCATGCTGCTATTGCACTAGGGAGAAATGAATAAATCAGGAAGTGGAGAGGATTAGTAAGTGGGAAGTGAGGGCAGCTATGAAGAGGATGAAAAATGGAAAGGCAGATGTTTCAGATGATATACCTGTAGAAGTCAGGATATGTATTAATTCTTTAACCAGACTGTTTAACACAGTGTTGTAGAGTGGGGGAAAGAGTGTACTGCTTTTCAAGAACAAGTTTGATACTACAGTTCTGAACAAGGGTGAAGAACTTTACATCCGATTTTCTTCTTAACACAAATAAAGGCATTTGTGTCCCCCACTGGAATCAAACCAGCAACCTTTTGCTTGCTAATCAAGCGTGTCAAGCATTACTCAGTTGGAGGCATTAGAGTTGTAGCTGCA
This sequence comes from Mchenga conophoros, assembly GCF_057382185.1. Taxonomy (NCBI): domain Eukaryota; kingdom Metazoa; phylum Chordata; class Actinopteri; order Cichliformes; family Cichlidae; genus Mchenga; species Mchenga conophoros. Next base: position 35,245,408 of record NC_140543.1, on the reverse strand, counting down.
GAAATCCCTTTAAAACAAGTTTCATTTTATCAAGTTACCAACTGAATTAACATTAATCCTGGCAGCTAATTTGACTGCTGAGGTTTCTCCTAGTAGCATTTCTGTTAGATAGACAGTGTTGCAGTGGTTAGCTCAGTCATCTCACAGCTAAAAGGCCTGTAGGTCCGTAACTAAGTATGTGTCACGGCTGGGGCAGCAGTCGTATGGTGTTACGAGAAAAGGACCCAAAATGCACGAACTGGCAGGGGTGCGAGTGAGTGTTTATTTACAGTGACGACGAAGTACAAAAAGAGGAAATAAGGAACAGGGAGCTACTAAAGCCTAGACTGGGAAAAACTAATAAACAACCCTGAAAACATAAGGACACAGGATGATACACGGAGATGACACGGAGGAAGCAGGGCAGAGAGACGCGGAGAAACACTGAATAACACAGACGAACCGACAAGGATCACAGGCAGGCACACACTGTAAAAACACACAAGGTAATTAGGGAATGACACACCAGAGGGGAACACAGCTGAACCTAATAGACACAACGAGACACAGACCTTCAAAGTAAAACAGGAAATTCACAAACTGTTCTACAACACTAACTCAGGGACACGAACAGAGCACAGGAGGGAGCACACTAAAACACTAAACACAAGAACCAAACCCTAAGAATTAATACAAAACATAAGATGATACCAAAATGAAACACAAAACGCTGGGTCATGTGGACCATGACAGTATGCATATGAGACAAATTGAGTGCATAGGATAGCTCGTGAATCACTGGGATTTAAATAATCTCTCAACATGAATCTATTCATACTTCACACTTCACCTGCAAGCTCTTGTGTTGGAGCTTGAAGGTTTAGTTTATAAGCTGTCTGCTTCATAAGCCATTGAGAAGCAAGCACCTGTACCCTATTTAATTTAAAGATTTTGTTGTGGATTAGCATTCTTATGTTGTATATGGCTAAATATATTAAAATAAACATCAAAAATATTTATTTTAGCTGCCACTCATCAGTTTGCGTATTAAGATTTGAAGATGTTTCTTTGTACGGTTCTGACACAGACTGATGGCCCCTCTTCCTGCCTGTTTGTGTTGTGTCAGGTGTGCTGTTCCTGCAGTATGGGGAGGAAACAAAGCAAGTCTGGGTGCCCACAGAAATCAGCAATCAGGATGCTCTTCGGGCTTTGTTTGTTACCGCTTTCCCTCAACAGCTCACCATGAAGATGCTGCAGTCTCCAAACATGGCCATCTACATCAAAGATACCACCCGCAATGTTTACTATGACCTGGAGGATATTAGGTGAGGGTGGTAAAGAGAATGATATACACAATTACATAGTTGTGCTCATAAGTTTACATACCCTGTCAGAATTTGTGACTTTTTTGGGCCATTTTTTTGTTTTAGAGAATATGAATGCTAATGGAAAAACTTTTTACTCGCTCGTGGTTAGGGGTTGGGTGAAACCATCTATATAAAAATTTATAATCACAACACAAACAATCAGGGGTGTTAAACTAATTTTACATCATGTACACATGCAGCCCACTTTGATCTTAAGCAGGCAGCACCAGTGACACTCCCCTTTCTGTCAGTGTAAAAAACATTACATATTTAACTGGGGTTTTTTTTATATGATAAAGTGAGAAATGTGTCTGTTAGACTCTTTGGAGTTAGGTTGTTTAAAAAACAAATCAATTCTATAGTAGATAGTGAAAAACAGAAATCTTTCCTATTTTTACAAAGTTAGAGTGGTTTTGTTAGAGACATAGGTAAGCGTTTTGCAATTTGGAATAGTTTGTGAGAGCTGAAATTTCTTTTGTACTGAATTACACGTTTTTCTCCTCTTTGCAATCTTCTCTGAAGAGTGGCAACATGGGAGCTTCAAAACAACTCTCAAATGACCTGAAAACAAAGATTGTTCAACATCATGGTTCAGGGGAAGGATACAAAAAGCTATCTCAGAGATTTCAGCTGTCAGTTTCCACTGTGAGGAACATAGTGAGGATGTTGAAGACCACAGGCACAGTTCAAGTTAAGACCCGAAGTGGCAAGTCAAGAAAAATCTTAGATAAGCAGAGGCGAGGGATGGTGAGAATGGTCATAGTCAAGCCACCAACCAGCTCCAAAGACCTACAACATCATCTTGCTGCAGATAGTGTCACTGTGCATCGTTCAACTATTCAGTGCACTTTGCACAAGGAAATGCTGTATGGGAAAGTGATGCAGAAGATCAGTGACAGAATCAAGAATTAGAAAAAGTTGCATTTCCTGCAAAAATGCAGTGTGAATGCCGTGTAGTGGAATCTGCTGAAAAAAGCTGAAGAAGCAGAATTATCTGCTGAACAGATGTGTAGAAGCTGAACTGCTTGCCGAAGATGGCTATATTTGAAAGGGTACGCTGCAGAGTGTCAAGAAAGCAGTGTGCATGCAAGCAGGGAAGATGTGCGGCAACCGCCACAGGTAGGATTCGAACCTTCATCACTGGGTCTCTCGGCAGCTGCTCATCCCACTGAGCCAAACCAGTTCCAGTCCCAAAACAAAGATATGATGAGAGAAAAAATGTGCACTGCGCAGAAGAAGCTGAATTGTGCTGAAAAAAGAGATGAAGAAACTGAAAATTGTGCTAAAAAGAGGCGAAGGAACTGAAAACAGCTGAAAAGGGGTGAAGAAGGTAGAATTTGTGTTGAAAAGAGTTAAAAAACTTGAACTGTTTAATGAAAAAAATGTTGCCATAAGCGGGATTCTAACCCTGGCCTCCCGCTCTGAAAACGGCTGCTTATCTCACTGAGCTAAAACATGGCTCAGCCCAGCAAGCTAAACTGGTGATCACACTGAAAATGTGGTCTCTTTCATCAAATGGGCCAAAAAGTGGCATAAAAAGCTTAATATCTCAAAAAGTAGAAAAGTTGTGAGCACCAAAGGACATAGCTGGCATTAGCAGAAATAGCAGAACAGTTTAAATATTTGAATGGTGGCAATCGGCTGAAAACTGAGGGAGTAGTTAAGCGGCAAAGAAACGGAGCAACTAGAATAAGGTAGAAGAATAAAGTTTAAAGAGAAACAGGAACACAATGCCTCACCACATTCACACAATCAGTGAAGTTGAAGTTGCGCCAGGCCCGGATTTTTCAACAAGATAATGAACCTCAACACTGCTCAAACTCTACTAAGGCATTCATGCAGAGGAACAAGTACAACATTCTGAAATGGCCATCTCAGTCCCAACACCTGAATATTATTGAAAATTTATGGTGTGACTTAAAGCGGCTGTCCATGCTTGGAAACCATCAAACCTGACTGAACTGGAGATGTTTTGTAAAGAAGAATGGTCCAAAATACCTTCAACCAGAATCCAGACTCTCATTGGAAGCCATAGGAAGCATTTAGAGGCTGTTATTTCTGTAAAAGGAGGATCTGGGTACACGGTCGGCCCCCTGATCCGACTCATCCTTGCTGCTGGTCTATGGGCCGGGACACAGATGATCATGGCCAGTCCCCACTTACCGTCCGCAGAGGGATGGAATAGGCTAGGCCAGACGGCTCCCCGGGCTAGGTTGGGCGATGGGAGTATGTGGCGGGGTGTGGCTTGCAGGGAGGCTGAGACACACTGGAGCTCCATCAGCCAATTACGTCTCCCCTATTAAAGAATGTACTAGGACATGCGTTGTTGTTTTGTGTGTGGCTAGCAGCTGAAAAGCTGCGGCCGAGTGTTAGAGAAAAGAGCAACCAAATAATGAAGTGTCGAAACTGCAACTATGTGGTCCATCATTCATGTCACACAGTCCATTTTTCTTTAAGTGCTTCCTATTATGTATCTTGAAATCCACTTTTTTTCCCCGGAGAGTCCCGTATGTCAACTGAAGTTATTTGTGGGGGTTTTTCTTGCATCCCGAACAAGTTTTGTGGCAGTTTTGGCTGAAATGTTTGTTTCCATTACAAAAGAATTTTTCCACTTCTTTGTTTGAACACTGCTGATTGATGCTGTCAATTGCCTGGATATCATTTTTCCTGTTTCATAAAGTTCAACTATCGTCTCCCACAGATCCTTTGATCATTCTTTTGCTTTCCCTGTAGCTCAGAATCCAACATCAGTGCAGCACTGGGGGTTTGTCAGGAGCCCAGAAACTCACTGACGTTTTATACACACAAACTAATTACAAGGAAACAGATCACGGACTGGTCACCGTTATTATTAAAACTTTCATGGTATATAAACATTGATCATGGTCATTTTGGTAGTTTCTGTTGTCATTATGATTTAAAAAGGGTATGTTTGATAATAAATGGTTTCTCCCAACCACTAATCATGATTGAAATAAAAGTTTTGTATTATCAATCATATTCTCTGGAAAATGGCCCAAATATTACAAATTCTGCCACGGTATGTAAACTTACCAGCACAACTGTTTATAAACAAATCACAATCCCCTCTGTCCTTTTTACTCATTAACAAATTCAGATTATCTGTCACTGTGTTTTGTTATATGAAAAGATTTGTGTCAATTGTAAATTGAGGAAACATCTTTTTCACTTTTGCCATCTTTAATTGATACATAGTTTTCCTTAATCTTGTTTTTAGCACTAAACCTTACATACTCAGTCTGGCAGCTACACTTTTTGCTTCTTGTCAAATTCAAAAGGATTAAGAACCCTGAGGTTAAAAGGCTTCATCATTCAAAAAAAGCATACACTTCATGTCGTGCTCTAAATGGTTTGTATCCTCCATCCCCTGCTGTACCTAGAGATAATGGCACTCTCAATATCATCTCCTTTCAGTTACAGAGCCTCCCACCTTCTACAAAACGACTTCTCAGCGTTTTAGGTTTAGGCAGCAAAAGGAAATCAATTTGCCTCATATATCAACAGTAACTGGATTGAAATAGACAGCAAAATGTTAACAATTGCATGCTGAACATCACAACGATAAACTAAATAAAACTGTTCTCACAAACAAAATTTAGACCACCCCTTTATTTTAAAATATACGCTGCACAGCCATGAGACCTGTTTTGACCAAACAACATGTCTGATCCATTTAATTACTACTCAGCGATTTCAGCATACCACAACTTAAGCTAAATATTTAATAATGCGTTTCACATGTGTCAAAACTGATTCAGTATACCTTTTGTAGAAGTTGTTGCACACATTGATTTGTCACATCATGCAAATCTTTTGCTTCTAGAAACATCACCCCCAACTCCTTCTTGAAGGCGTATCATAAAGACCCTGAACATGTGTTCAAACATCATGCCAAGTCTGCCACTGTAGGAGGAAAGGTGAGTCAGTCAGCTTTTTTTGTTTTGTTTGTTTTTTTCAATTTAATGCATTGTGGTTTATTTTCTCCACAGAAAATGGTACATGCAAAAGGTCGTTAATATTTACAGTATATACAAGATCTTTAATCAAAGGGATAGTTAAACACACTACAAACAACATTTTCCCATTACATTTCAGCAGTACTAGAATTTTGAGCAAAGCTATTAACATCCATCTCTTTGATTTCAGGACACAGCACTGAAAGTGAATATAAAATGCAAAAATATTAACAGTAGTTATATGAGAGCCTGGACACTGAACCAGTGTCTGGTGTGGATCAGGCCAACTAAACATAAAGATCAGAAACTTCTAGTTAGGTTGTTAATCTGTCCATCAGAATAAAGGATTAGCAAAATGTATCCAAGTACGGGGCCCATTTACAGAGCTCTAACTGTTTAAAACCTGTGAACTTTGTTACACCCCAGCCCAGGGGAAACCGGTGCACAACACAAGGAAAATAAAAAGAAAAGAGAGAATGTCCTCACACTCCTGCTCTCAAGGAAAACAAACCAAAAACTGCCACAGAGTTACATAACCAGTCAGTTTATTAAATTCCAAAAGGTAGCGGGCGTCAGGGTGAGCATGGCCAAAACAACAAACAAAACTCTCTATAAATGAAGTGAAACTGACTCACCTACACGGAGAAAACCCAAAAGAAAATGCAGGTCTCTTATCTGCCTCCCTAACCAAAAACAGGAGAAAATAGCTTCTCAGCCCTACAGCTACCGAGTAAAAATACTTACAACTATTTACAACAAAACTATTCACAACACAGCAAAAGCTTCTCATTCCAGAGAACAGAGTCTCACACACAGCCACAGCTCATTGGGAGCAGGAAGCAGCCAGGGGCAGAAGGGTCCTCATTTACAGCCGGCCTCTCCCAGTGCTCCACCAATGGTCAGCCTCCACCTGGAACTCACAAAACATCAATAACATAGAACACAAACTACGCCACCCTCTGGTGTGTGACAGACAACAACCACACAGTACAAAACATGACTCCATGACACTGACTCATAACAACTTATTTGTATTTATTTTTGCATTTATTCCAAGCTATCTCGTGGTAACTTAAACTTACAATGGCCTTTCTTACCCAGATATGAGCATATATTTCAAACAACTTACAGTGACAACTTGGTCCTACTAGAATGTGAGGAAAAAGTGATAATGAGAAAGTGATACTTGTCATTTGGTTGTTTTAACTCAACATTATTTTGGTGAAGCCTGAGGAGAAACCCGATGGGAGTTTCTTTTGCAGGTTAAATAATGATTTCCTTTGTGCTTTTCTTAATGTTTGTCTTTGTAGCTGTAGATGCTGGGTTAGAAATAAACAGTAAGATTTTGCTGAGAAAGAAAAATAATGCTAGGTAGAAAACACGTGCATGTGTGAATGAGGCATGTTGAATAAAGGACTTTGAGTGCTCAACTAGAGTGGAAAATGAAACAGTACAATTCAGAATGTATTTGAAACAAACAAAACTATTTAATGTAATTTTCCAACTGATTGGATAATTGAATCTTGTACACTGATAAAACTCACAGATGAACTTGGTCATGAGTTCTGCTACTAGTGCTTTTCTACTCTTCTGGAGCACTTTATACCACATGGCTCATCACACAAGCACTTTTTCTATAAACATTTACACATGTTCATACTCCCACGGATGCATCAGTGAACAACTTGGGGTTAGTATCTTGGCCAAGCCAAGGATTGAATCCCCAAGTGGACGAGTACTCATATGATGCTTTTCTACTCTAACTGAGCATTTCCTACTACAAGCCGTATTCATCCAGGCACACACACATTCATACAAACACTTTTTTCCATTCCAAGATTTGTTTGTCTTACATTCACAAATGCTCAGGCTTGGTAACATGCCACTAACCTCCTGACTGGTAAACATCAACCTCTACCACACTGAGATGCCTGTTGACTCTGAAGGGTTCTTCTCTTTGTTTTCCTTTCCTGGGCCACTACTTTTGAGAGCTAATTTCATCATATAGTTTGAGACTGGATATTGAACCACATTTGCTTAATAGAATGGGGATTCTGCTACCCTGCCCTCTACATATATGTTACTAACCAGCTCATAATTTGAGAAAATTCAGTAACTTAACATTGATAGAAGAGAACTATTGCAACAGTATTTGTTTCTGTCTGTACTTGCATTACTCATGAGAGAGAAATGTGTTTGAGGTCCCTATGTTGTAGGGTGAGCTAACGTTAGGTTTGGGTTTGTGTTGGAGAAAGTGTAGAGGGAAATAATGGAAGTCAAGTAAGTAGTACTGGATGTCTGAATGGTGAAGTGAAAGACAGTCAGGGCAGAGTCATAGCTGGAAGAATATTTTGTTGTTGCTGGGAATTTGTGTCAACTCAGTTTGTACTCGAACAATCATCTGTTTGACAGGTTGCTCTCCTTGTGTAACTGGTCTGGACAAAAGGAAAGCAACCTGTTGGATTTTTAAACTTCTGGCAGTTCATCTCTTTCGGCATGCCAGCTCTTTGTAGGTTTACTCAGTCACATAGACTAATATGCATCTCTTATTTGCACAACAATAGGAATATTAACTGTAGTCATGCAGAGCTAAGTCAAAATATGCACACATTATTTATTGTTTCACTTGGTAGTGTGGAGAATTGAGACAATAATGGAGAATGGAGAAAACAAACCAGTCTTTACCATGAGAAGATTCATATTTGAGTATTTGTAAAGAAATTTAATATGTAGGATTAAAGAAAAATGGAGGTGGAGGAATCTGTACTCATTTGTCCCATTGCACAATTATTTGGCTTATAATTTGGTTTCAGAAATGACTTGTTCACTGACATATTCTCCATTCAGTAATTGACAATAGCAATGAAATTGACAGGATGACTAACACCATAATGTTTTTATATCTAGGAAAACCTTCATCTGATATGTAGCTGCTGGCAGAAACCAAACTTGTGACTAGAGCTTGCAGTGGAACGACATTAGTTGTAATGCTGATCATGTTGGCATTGTGACCCATGCATATTCAGCTAAATTTGCTAAAGACTTCCATGATAGACACACACAGATTCATCAGATAGGCTCATATCTGCTATGGCTTTGCAACTTGTACTTATGTTTCTGAGTGCCATTTATATTATATTTACACTTCTGACCTCTCTTGAGGACAAAGAGGCACAATTATACTTTCAACATTTTCAGTAAATGTTTGTATGTGACATTTTGGGGTGGTGGTTTGGTATTTGGTACATTTTTGTATCGTTTGTATTATTATTATTTTTAATTAGCTGAGATTACTTATTCTTTCTTATACATTATTTCTTTTTCTTAAGACCCAGAGTCAGGAATGTTTTTGTTTGTCTGAGTGAGTGATATATATTTTATGTAAGGGTGTATCCAGAATTCACAAAAACATAAAAATTCCATTTATCAAATGGAAGTACTTTTAAAATTCAGCTATACACTTCTTGGGGTTTGGTGAAATGATGAAATTTCCGCTTGATTTTCATTGGAAGGTTGACTGAGTTTCATTAATACATTACATGTGCTTTATGATCAAAGCCTGAAAGATGAAACTGACTTGTTGGGATCAGCTAAACACTTTTGAATTAAATGCATATTCAGACCTGTTAAACAACAACTGGCCAAAAAGGACTCCACAGCATAAAAGGAAGGAATCCCCAACTCACTCAGAACGGGGCTGTTCATAAAAGGTGATTGAACAAAAACATGAAATTAAACTAAATGAGCAGAAAGAAGTATCATGTCGCAATTGTGAGGGTTACCCAGCAGTACTAGTGTGCACCAGTGTGAACAACAGTGCTTGGCATCCAGCACCTGAAACCAGTAAACTCTGCTGGGACTATGTCTCTGCCCTGAGATTGGAGAGCACTGAATGGAACATAAAGGTGCAAAAGGTCAGAGAGATATGAAGGCGCCAGACCATTTAAAGTCTTGTAGGTGAGCAACAGGATCTTAAAATCTGCTCGAACCCTACAAGGCAACTAGTGAAGAGATTTCAGTACTAGAGTAATATGTTCATATTTCCCTATTTTGGTTAAAATGCAGGCAGCCACATTTTGTACAGTCTGTAAACCTCTAAAACTTTTCTTCGTCAACCCAGAGAGGAGACCATTACAATAATCAATACGCGAAGACAAGTGAAAGTTTTGTGGTCCAATGACCATCAAAGCTGAAAATTATCAGATAACCAGCCCCTAATTGCAGATAGACAAGCTTCCAGTTTGGACAAGTCAGCACAGTTTCCAATGATTAAAGGATCATATAGTTGCAGGCATCAGCATAACAGTGAAAGGTTACATGAAAATAACATAGAAGAAGACCAAGAAGCAGCAGATAGAGAGGAAACAGTAATAGGCCAGGTACAGACCCTTGAGGGGACCCCATGCCTCACAGCACAGGTCTCAGAGAGATCATTTTTAAAACTAACATTCTGAGATTTCCCAGACAGGTAGGATCTCAGCCAGGATACATGCCGATAAAAATGCTGATAAAACGTTCAATCTTATCCAGTAAAATACAGTGATCCACAGTGTCAAACCAGCGCTTAGATCTAGCAGTAATAAAACTGAAGTGCGATCATTGTCTCATTTACCACTTTGATTAAAGCTGGTTGTGTGGAGCGGTTTGGTCTGAAAGCAGACTGAAATGGCTCAAACTGATTGTTGACAGATGGTCGGTGAGCTGCATAGAAACAACTTTTTCAAAGATCTTGGACAACAAAGATAGATGTGACATGCGTCTATAGTTTGCAACTGAGTCAACTGAGTCCAGGCTTTTTCACGATTGTACCACCACTGCTGATTTAAAACAGGCTGATGTGACTCCAGCCGTCAATGAAGTGTTATGGAAAGTGCTCTATCCCCCCGTCTGTGGTTCTAAGTTGTGGTGATGGTGCAGTTTCAGAGCACTTTTTTTCACTTTCTTCAGATCCCCAGAGAATTGTTGTATGGCAGTCACAGTCCAGTCCACACCTTGTCATCATCCAGTCGTGGCACCCTTCAAAGCCTGCAAGGTTCCATGTCTCCACCCATGGCCCGGTCTATGCCCTCCTCCCCTTCCAGGGTGGCATATGGTGGAGGGGGCAGTGGGGGAGTGCGGGACCCCAGCACTACATTAGCACAGACACTTCGCCTTTCGGGAGCAGGACGATCCAGTACCATATGCACCAGCAGTGCCATCCTGGAGAGGAGAGATGTCAAGCCTGGTGAGATTCCTCCAGCAGGAATGTGCTTTTTAGCTGATTCCTACTGAACAATGAGTCACTACTGCAAGTGTTTTTTTCCCCCTTTGCTGTGACATAAGGGAAGAAGTTATGGGCTGTGATTAGTTGTAATGATGTATGCCATCTCCCATTATCTGTGTGTATAGCAGCGGCAGACATTGACATACATACATGCCGTATGTCAATGTCTGCCGCTGCTATACACACAGATAACCAGAAACCTCGTTACTGCTGTGTAAACTAGCTTTAGTTTCACATTTAAGCAGAATGTCTGAATGTCTGGGGTTTGTGTGTGTGTGTGTGTGTGTGTGTGTGTGTGTGTGTGTGTGTGTGTGTGTGTGTGTGTGTGTATTTGAGCTTTTTGCATTTTTTTTGTTTTTTGTTCCACATGGCAACCCGGTGCACAATGCTGAACTGATTTTACTTGCACTACACTCTTGGAAACATAACCACTGGCTGTGTTTTTACTCTTTATGTGTGTTTGCTCCACATTCTAAAGTGACAGTGTGTTTATGTGTAAATGCATGTATGTGTCAGATGAGAACGTTGACAGCAGTAAGGTCATGGCCTTGGTGGTGCGTGGTGAAGGAGGACCACATCCAGACTCCTACTGCGCTTCTCTGCAGGATGGAATAGCTCGCCACAGCATCTCCTCCCAGTGCAGTGCCCCTCCATCTCTCGCAACAGATGTGGTGAATGTTGGAGTACTAGGACTCCCAGTAGGGCTGCAGCAGTACCGAGCCTCCATTAAACCCCTGATGGGCTATGGAGAGAGCCAATATAATCTAGAGGACGGGACCCATTCCCTCCACAGGTATACTTGCCTATTTACACACATATGCAATAGGAAATGTCTGAAGTTTAATGCTTCATTTCTGCACCATTTGGGTGTATGCAGCTGCCAGGAGGCAACAGTCTGTACCAGTTTAGGTACATGTGTTAGATGTAGTTCTTATAATGGGTTAAAAATGATCATTTTTAGTTGGGCAGCATCAATGACTGTAGAAAACATGGACGACGCGACAGCTCCACAAAAATGAAGCCAAAACGTCTCTATCGCCCCCTGGTGTCTGGCTGCAGTATAGGTCATAAACCTCCTCCATGTTAGCGGATGGGACTGGGGTCAGACTAAAATAAATTAATTCTCCTAGGATAAATTTTTTCCAAAGATTCTTTCTTTTGTTTTCAATAGTTCTCATCACGCTGATTGATGTCCAAGAGGTCTCCTTTCCCATAAGTTTGATTCTAATTCCTAATTCCTACCACAGTGATGTTAAATTGGGGTGAAACGTCATCATAACAGCTTTGACTGGCAGCTGCAGTCACGGAGAAACTTGCGTATCTCTGTTAGGGAATAGCAGATAGAGCGTAGGCTCTGAGAGGACGGCCTGCCTTTACGCTACGAAAACACGACCGAGTGTTTTAACCTGACAGCCTGAGGTGTTCTTCAGTAAACTGGACTACCCGACAGTTTTCTACAGTCATTGGGCAGCATATAAAAGAAACATCTAAACACACAAAAAACAAACTTTTTTGTCAGTGTAATCTTTAGTTCGACATTTTTCGGTAATTCAAATGTAGGTAAATGAGCTGATTGTATTATAGTGATTTCTATCTAACATTCACACTCTTGATAGCTGCATGCGAAAGCAACTTGGGGTTAGTTGTCATGGTCCTGGGTCAAGCGACCCAGTGTTTGAGTTTATGTATCTTTTGTATTTATTTTGTGCCTTAGCTTAGTGCACCTAGTTAATTTCTAGATTACTGTGTAGTCCTGTTTCTTAGTTATGTCATCTCCCCTGTACTAAGTTTCCCTGGTTCATGTGTCATGTCTGTGTGGTTATGTTTGGTTCCTTGTCTAGTCTGTCATGCTTGTTAGGCCTGTTAAGTTGTGTTGTCGTGTCTAAGTCTGCATGTTTCCTGTTTTATTTTGAAAAGGGTCTTGTGTTCTGTGCTCATGCGGTTAGTTTTACTCTTGCCTGTGCATCATTATGTTTATCCTAGTCAGCTGTTTCCTCATGTGTCTCCACTTCCCCTGATCACCTCATGTGTGTATTTAAGTCCTCTGTTCTCTGAATGTCATTGTCGGGTCGTCTGTTATCCCCACCATAGTCATAGAACTTCGTAGTATTTGTTTCTTAGTGTTTTTTAGTTTGCTTAGGGTTCCTTGGTTAACCCCTGTAATCATCCAAATAAAGGATCGCTTTCTGTTTAAACTTGCAATACCTCGTCCACATCTGCTTTTGGGTCCTGTTTCAAAAAACACACCGGCGCACCCCGCCGTGACATTAGTATCTTGCAGGGATATTTGACATGTAGACTGGAGCAGCCAGGAATCAAACCACCAACCTTCCCATTAGCAGATGACCTGCACTACCACCTGAGCTACAGCCACACCGTTTCTTTGGTTAGCTAAACCAAAGAAATAGAAAAGTCACTTTGGGTATGTGGCCTGACAGTTACAGCATGTCATTTTGCAATCCAATAGTAGAACGTTTAAAGTGCCTTGAGGCAATTGTTGTGATTTGGCACAAAACTGAATTGAATTCAAGTAGGAGCTGACTGGGCAAGGCCTATGTGAGTGTGATGTTAAGTGTTGGGGAGTAACGGAATACATGTACCACCGTTACGTATGTAAAAGACAAAATATGAGTAACTGTATTCCGTTACAGTTACCATTTAAAAAGGTGGTATTCAGAATAGTTACTTTGTTGAAATAAATGGATTACACGGCGGTATTTTCCTGTTTCATAAGGCTATGCCCTCTCTATTTCTGGTAATTCCACGCTGATGGAAACCTAAACAAAACGCACATTAAGAGGCTCTAACGCGTGTGACTTAACCTCGCGGCACATGTCACCCCTTATTGTGGCCCGCATAATGACGTGAAGAAATATTTTTAAATAGTATTATTCAACAAATTATTTAATATGAAGACGATAGGCAGTGTGATAAAGGCATAGCATGTATGAAGCATGTAAATATAATAATAACCACTGCAGCCAAAAAGAGAGCCTGACGAGCCCAGCTGTAAGTAAGCTGTTAAGACTCGACTGTACGCTGTGTTCGTGTTTCCTCTGAAACAATAAGTCCCGTTGGAGCAGCCTTTCAACGCCTCTCTCTGTCTCTGCTAGCAAAGTTGACCCAGACAACAAAGTAAAGCTAGTTTTCAGCTACGAGCCCGACATGAACCTGACGTATTAGCCAGAGGTCCCTTTACTACGGTTCGGAGCCGCAGACCTGTTTTATATACGCGCTGAATAGTTTCTATACAAGATCACTGCAAAAAGTGCAGCCTTACCTAATGTGCACCTACTGTTACTCATTTATATTAAGATTTAAACATCTAGTTGGTGTTGGTGTGGAGAGTAACCTTCAGTAACAGTAATAAATCACACAGCAATAAGACATTCATGTAGTTGTAAAAAGCATGATAATGTATTAAGTAATCCAAAGTATTCAGAATATGTTACTCTTATTGAGTAATGTAACGTAACGGAATATGTTAAAAAATACATTTTGGAAAAATTAACCTACCCAACACTGGTGATGTTATATCACTCAAGATCAGACAGCCATCCTGTAAGTCTTTTATATAGCAAATATTTTAAAGTGAATGTACAGCCTGTGTGTGCTGTTGAGGGCAGGCCTGGCCAAAAATCATATAATCAACAAGTCTTGGCACAGGAAAATAAATCTCTACATGGATTGTATTAATTTAGTAATTTACTCACGTGACTATTTTTGTGCATAAAGCAGGCCGGATACAACAGTGTTTCCTACTCATAAGCTTTATTGCTCAGATATATATCTAAATCCAGAACTGAATTTAAAATCCTTCTCATTGCATACAAGGTCTTGAATAATCATGCCCCATCATATCTTAAAGGCCGCTTAATATCTTCTCACTCCAATGTAGCTGCCATCACCAGTGTGTGAATGTGTGTGTGAATGGGTGGATGACTGGGTATGTAAAGCGCTTTGGGGTCCTTAGGGACTAGTAAAGCGCTATATAAATACAGGCCATTTACCATTTAGAGCATTTTGCTCTCAGGCTTCTGGTTTACTTCTGGTTCTTCGGGTATTCAAAAGTAGAATGGGAGGCAGAGCCATGTGCTCCCAGTTTGGATTTGGATTTACTTTTAAGATTCATCTTAAAACTTTCCTTTTTGATAAAAAAATATAGTTAGGGCTGGATCAGGTTACTGTGAATACTCCCTTAGTTACACTGCAGTAGGCTTTCCATTATCACCGAGCGTTTCTTCTTCACTCTTTTTTTTCTGCTTTTTTTCCTCTGCTTTTAATCTTAAGTTATTATTAATCCATGGGTCTCTTCCCTGGCATGTCTTTGTCCTGTCTTCCTTCCCTCATCCCCAGCCGGTCGTGACATATAGCCGCCCCTCCCTGAACGTAAGTAACCGGACGTTTCTTACTGTTAAAGGGAGCTTTTGTTCCTCTACACTGTCACCAAAGTGCTTGTTCATAGGGGACCATCTGATTGTTGGGATTTTATTTGTTTTCTCTGTATTGTTGTGGAGTCTTTATCAGTTTAAAGCACCTTGTTGCGATTTGGCACTATATAAATAAAATTGAACTGAACTGGATTATATTTCTTCCAGGAATCATTTGAATCAAAATCAAAATCAGAATACCTTAATAATCGAAGAGGAAACGATGTGGTGACAATTGCTCCAAAATGAAAAGAACAGTAATGAACTAAACTGAACTAAATAAAAGAATATATTACAAAGTTACAAAATTTAACAAAATATCTCTAATAAATGCAAATAGCTCTAATTATAAATATATTACAGAAAATTAAATATGCATTGAAGTTGTAAAAAAAATATTAGGGAGTAGAGTTTAAGTACCTGCTCGGCACTGTGTTGGCACATGGGGAAATTATATCCTTAAACTTAGTTACAGTCCTTTGAGAAAGAGATGAAATGTACTTTTCCACTGCTTTGTAACCCACTATTGGAGATTTAAGTATTATAAGGAAATGATCAGACAAAAGAGGATTTGGGTTGTTTTTTTGTTTTGTTTTTTTAAGTTTTCCAGTGAGGGTAGGGTAAGCATCAAGCTTTCAAATTAATTAAAACTCTGTGTGGGTCTTTGGATGATTTGTAAGATGGAGTGGAAGATTGCTGCCACACCCTCTGTAGCTTGTGGTTCAAGGATTCAAGGCTATTGATTCATTTAGACTAACATAATTATTCTGCTCTAACCAGGTTTCTTTAAAGCAAACTAAATCAATTTGTTCATCAATTACTAATGTATGTACTGACAGGGACTCAGAAGGGAGAGACATAATGTTTAATAATCCACAATTTGGTGCAGTTGTGTATACTATATTGTTGTTTGTAATTTTTTTTTTGTTTCTTTGTCTAAATCACTTTTGTCATGTAAAAAACATCAGTGGTCTGGAGCTCTATGTAAGCTCTTTCCTCCAGACCATCCTGTAGAAAGCCTGTGAAGGTAGCTGAAGCTTCAACTTGCTTGGCAGTAGTCAAGAAACCTAAAGGATTTAGAGTTAGTTAGAGACGTAGGCAACAATTCCTCCTGAGATGTGTGCAAACCTGGTGACCAACTACAAGATTGGGAACATTTATTTCAATCAATGACATGAAAATCAATCGATGACTTGTAATAACTAACTGATTGCTATTATATCCATCTCTATTATACTGAAAACTACGATAGAAATTAGAGACTTTGATAAACTGATTACTTGATGTTTCATCTATTTGTCAAAGGACCATATTGTATGTGGGTTTTACACTGCTGTACATACATTCACTTTCTATTCCATCTGCTTTTTCTTTCTCTAGGCGGAAGAATAGGAAGTATACTGACGGTCAGCTTCCCCCAATGGGAACCAAAATCCCGCCTAGTTCCCCTCACAGACTCAGTGAAGTCAGGATGTTTGATGGTGGACAAATCATCGGAGGTGTGGGCCTAGTGTCTCCTGAGAAGAAGTCACTGATTCGCCAGTCCCTGGGGCAGGACAATAACAGTGCTACACTAGAGATTATAAGCAGAAGCAGAGGAAGTGGATCCTCATCCTCCACCTCATCTGTTTTTGCTGACAGTCCTCTGGGACAAACTGAGAGACTGTTTCAGGGCCATATGAATGCCAGCAATGCCCAAAGGTGAGCTGATAGCCAGAGTAATTGCCTTGTTGCATTGCAGCCTATGACGAAACCACAGGAAACATAAATCACAGATGTTCTTTTAAACGACAAAAAAGAACAACTTTTCTTGTGTCTTTCATAATGTATGAGAAAGATAACTAAGCAGTGGGTTCGGTTATTTTCCATGTTTAGCCAGTTGCATCACAAAAATAGTCCTTATATTACACTCAGTGAATGCTTATAGTGATAGATTATACCAGTAGCTGATAATCAGCCCAGATATACTCTGCTCCAAGAACAAAACATGACATGTTGCCCTTTTTGAATTAAATACACAACTAATGACTTATCTCGCATTTGTCCTATGAGATATTTCTGTTACTAGGTCGAAATTGCGTGGTAGAAGTTTCAAAATCTGACACTCAGTAACTGCAAAATATCACACAGTGATGATATCTGCAAAGTAAAAAAACAGGCCTCTTGAGATTTGCTTTGAATGCTCAGAGTAGAAATGTGTTATAAAAGTAAAACTCCATTAACAAATGTTGTGCTTGGTTCAGCTGGACTCTTCCAAAACTGACCCCACTTAAGTCACAAAATGCATAAAATGATTAACCTTATTTTGTCCTTTAAGGCTTTTTCAAGTATGATCAGTACAGGGAGCTCAGATTCATAGCTAAACTAAGTGTCAATGGGGAAGTGACCAGTGAGGAAGTGGAGAGGGGAGTTGTTTTTAAGATTAAGCTTCAACTGTTCCTTTTGATAAAGTGTATGGTTAGGGCTGATCATGTGAACCTTTCTTCCTCCTGATGATGTAGACTCAGGGTGAACTACCAGGATGCTCTCAAAATTGCTTATCCACTAATATCGGAGTGTATTTCCTTTCCAATATAAAGAATCATGAGACCAATGGTTGGGAAATGGTGCTTAAACGAAATTATGACAGTTACATGGTGGCAAGCTGTTCTCATGGTTCATATAAGTGTTATGTGATGGATATAATGTATGTATTCCTATTTATCAGTGAGAGAATCAAAGCCATGGAGGAGCAGATAGCCAGTCTAGCAGGGCTAGTGCACCACGCTTTGTCCATAGGACCCGGAGACAAGGATGCTGTCAGGTCTGTAACATCTACTGATATTAACAATTACTATATTAATTATTCTTACATTTATTATGTTTGTTGTTGGTAGTATTTAAAATAACAATGTGTATAAAACAAGAATTCATTTAATCAAATATAATATTAGTTTGACTAACAGATCTTTGCCTCATAAAGTAAGATTATTTCTGCATACGATATAAACCTGGGTTAAACAGTCATTTTAGGTCTTTTGTCTGTCTGTGTTTTTCAGTGAGAGTCCAGAATGCAACCTTATAAACAACAGACTTGGTGAGAGGTTTCTTAAATGTACATATTGCCACTATGAGTGTGTCTCATGGTGTGAAAATTCTGAAAAGAAAACAATTTCTTTGCCCTTCAGGAGTATCATCTGAGCCCCAGAATCCTGCTGCTCTGACTGACAGCTTTACCTCCATCCATCCAGCTGCTCGGGCCCCTGCTTCTGACAGCAGAGTGCAACAGCGTTTAGTGTCAGCCAAGAGGAATGTGTGTGAGCTGCGACTCCAGTTGAACCAGCTCAGACAGTTACAGGTACTCAACTCTGCTCACTATTTACAGTTAATGCAGCACAAGTAATAAAGTTATTAATAATAGTAGTAAATACTGACGTGTACTTTTTAACTACTTATGTTGTCTCACTGACAACTCAAAGTGCTCCAAGCCAAATCAATTTGCTTCAATTTAGTTTTATTTATGTAGCGCCAAATCACAGCGATAGTTGCCTTAAGGTGCTTTACATACAGAGAAATCAGAGAAAACCTCAACAATCAGACCCCCCACGAGCATGTGCTTTGGTGACAATAGGAAAGAAAAAACCCCTTTTAACAGCAAGAAACCTTCAGCAGAACCACGCTCAGGGAGGGGAGGCCATCTGCTGCGACCCCCTGGGGGTTAGAGGAAGAAGATGGGACAAAGTCATGCTGTGGAATAGACCCAGAGATTAATAATAACTAATGATTAAATGCAAAGTGGAGTATAAACACATAGTGATGGAAAAAAAACACATCTGACTGAAGAGGATGCAAAGCATCATGGAAAGCCCCTAGCAGCCTAGAAATATCGGAGTGTCTCTAAGGGAGAATTCAGGGTCACCTGATCCAACCCCAGCGATATGCTTTCTCAAAACATTTTAAGCCTAACCTTAAAAGTAGAGAGGGTGTCTGTCAAACAGGAAGCCGATTTCACCGAAGAAGGACCTGGAAGCCATTCTGCTTTGGTCCTGTTCAAAGGCTGTTTTCTTGTACTGTCATTGTAATTATTGTTATTTAACGCTGTCATGCATGAATTATGACAACCTCAATCAGGATTTTTTTCATCTTTTCATGCCTAAAGATGATTGATTCTGGATTTAACTGTGAGCCAAAGAAGAGAGGCCAGTATGGAAGAGCTATGCTCTCTCTTTCTAGTCCCTGTCAGGACTCTTGCTGCAGCATTTTGGATTAGCTGAAGGCTTTTCAGGGAGTTTTTAGGAAATCCTGATAATAATGAATTACACTAGTCCAGCCTAGAAGTAATAAATGCATGAACTACGTTTTCAGCATCAGCCTGAGACAGGATGAGATACTGCACAAATGCAGTTCTACATATTTGTTTAATTTGACATCGAAGGACATGTCCCGGTCAAAAAGGAATCAAAGATTCCTCACAGTGTTACCGGAGGCCAAGGTAATGAGCATCTGGTTAGATACCATTGTGTAAGATTTTTGGGGCTGTGTATAATAAGCTCAGTTTTATCTGAATTTACAAGCAGGAAATTGGAGGACATCCAGGTCTTTATGTCTTTAAGACATTCCTGCAGTTTAACTCATTGATGTCTGTTATCTGGCTTCATGGACAGATAGAGTTCGGTTTCATCTGCATAGCAAATTAATGAAACTGTATGCTATGATTGATGATACTGCCTAAGGGAAGCATGTATAATGTAAACCGAATTGGTCCTAGCACGGAGCCCTGTGGAACATTAATACCTACAGAATCCTCTAATTGCTATAATAAAATATTATGGTCAACAGTATCAAACTTTTAAGTGGGTGGGATTACACCAGGGAGCTATGTGGACTATGATGTTTACAGACGACACTGTGATCTGTAGTGAGATCAGAGAGCAGTGGAAGAGAGCCTGGAGAGGTGGAGGTAGGCTCTGAAGAGAACAGGAATGTAAGAAGCAAGATAGAATATAATGTATGTGTGAATACGAGGAAGACAGGTGTAACAATGAAGATGCAAGGAGTAGAGGTAGTCAAGGTTTAAATATCTGGAGGCAATCATCCAAAGCAACAGACACAAGAGAGCTGAAGAAGAGTGCAGTGTCACTGACGCTCACAGTGGTGTGAGTGTCAGTGGTGATTTGTGACAGAAGGAAAGCAGCAAGACTGAAAGGGAAGGTTTATAGGATGGTAGTGAGACCTGCTGCGACTTGTGTTTTTTATGGTGGCAATAATTTACTGCCGCCTTAGGTTGGAGTAAAAGTTAGAGATGCGCAAAGGAGGGGTAAACAACATATTGTGCAAAGAATTCTGAGTATGCAGCTGAACGGCAGGAGGACAAGGAGAAGACCTCATGGATATAGTGAAGAAGGACATGCAGAGGGTAGGTGTCACAGTGGAGGATGCTTGTGATGGCTGGATAGTGAGATCGAGGTAAATTATCACTTGTTGTGATCCCTACAGAGAGCAGTCAGAAGGAGAAGATGATCTTATGCTGGGCCTTGCTGCAACACCTCAGTTCATCATTTGCCTTAAACAAGCTATTATAGATTAAGTGTTGTGTTGAAATGGCCATATTACCAATATTTGCTCTGAAAACCCCAAAACGTTTTCCTGATTTCTGACTTGCTGGATGTTTTTCAGCTATCAAACCAAGAGACTGTGAGTTCTACACTGCAGATGGCAGGCCACGAGCTAGTGGTGTTGATGTGTGATCGGCTGGCTCGATTTGAGGAGGCAGCATTCAGACAGAGAGCTGAATTGGAAGAGGAGAGGAGCCTCTACCTCGCTGAAGAGGAGAAAATACTCACACAGCTTAGGTAAGAAAATGAATTTAAGAATTCAAGAATTTTTTAAAAATACTAATCTTTTGAAGGAGTAGCCATGAACCACACTGTGCTGGTCTGTTATGACAGACCTGCTGTCAGAGGCCACAAGAAGATCATTCGTAACCTTCACTAATGCTGTTTCTGTGCTGTGATGAGCTCTGAAACCTGAGTTAACTTTTCAAATAAATTGTTCCTCTGCAGATGATCACTTAGCTGTTTCACAACTTTCTCTTTCAAGAATTTCTGAGATAAAGAGAAGGCTTGAAACTGACTTAAAATTAACTAAGACAGCTGGGTTTAACTAAGGGCTTTTAAAATGATCTAGTTTTTCCTCGATCATTGGCAAATAGTAATGTTCTAGTTTTACGAAGGCCTTTTAAAAATAAAGAAACAAGCAGTTTTTGCAGCCTATATGAAGACCCGTTAACATAGTGAGACATCATTTCCTCTTCACCTTCTGAGTTAACTGCTGCAAGGCCTGCATCTGTGAGTTATGTGAGCTATTTGTGAGCCACAGTATCCAGTGGATAGGATCCACCCAGGGATGTAACGCTATTAATAACTAAGGACACCCCATGAATCAGTAGCTTGTAGAACCACATTTCACAGCATTAACTTGTAGAAATTTTCCCTTCTCTTTACAGCATTGTTTAAGTTTGGTCTGTGCTCAGCTGTTTGAATGGCCCGCCACAGCATTTCAGTCCGGTTGAGGTCTGCACTTTGGACCACTGCAGCACCTTGATTCTTTTCTTTTTCAGCCATTATTATAGATGATAAGCTCTTGTAGATTTCCATATTGTCTTGTTGATGACCAAGTTTGATCCAAGCTTTAGCTGTAAGATAGATGGCCTCACATTTGACTCTAGAATACTGAACAGGTGAACAGATGAGTTCATAGTGGACTTGGTAACGGCAAGATGCCCGAATTTTCATCCTTCCACCACCGTTCTGACGGTTGGTGTTAGGTGTTTGTGCTGCTATGCTGTATTAGGGTTTTTTTTCCAAACGTTATGCTGTGCATTATGGATAAACATCACTTTGGTGTCATATCTCTAAAGCAAATTGCTCTGGCAGTCTTGTGGTTTGTTCAGATGCCATTTTCAATCCTAAGCATCAATATCTTGGTGGTTTTAATCCAAACAAGTGAGGAGTGGATCTAATGCAGAAACTGAGATACATGACTTGCTTTATCATCATGCTGGACTATAACTGGGATAATCATTTACAAAATTAACATTATGTTCAATTGAAATTTATCTAATGCAGTTTTACAATGAAACTTGAAACTAGCAACTGAAACCATAAACTTATCAGCAAAATATTTGTTGAGGTCATAACTGCTGCTGAAGGTTCGATTTCCCATAGATTTCTTTTTGCAACCAAAGGAATCATCCCCTGATGTGACTCAACGTCACCGTTGGCCGACAGAGCCACCCCACTCCCAGTGAAAGCTTTTACTGCAACTCCAAAAGTCCTACCTTTGCTTGAGCCCATGGTAGCCCTTGTCCAACCTTGTTTAGATCTGTTCCCTTCCAGCTGTTATATAAACGAGTAGTTATGTGTAGTGTCTTTACATCAGACTTTAAGAGTTGCTGACCTAAATAGATGCTGATGTCAAGATTTCAGCTGTCCTCTTTCATTTAAAGTTAAAGCACTGACTGACCATGATTTAGTCCTTCCAACATTCACAGACGTGGTCTGACATCATGACCCTTTATAGTGTAAAATGCAGCTGAAGTCAAATCATTGGTGGCATGCATGGCGTGACATATCAACTTGTAGGCCTAATGTTAAAAAGCAATTGTTAAAAATAGAGGAGTGGGGTGGGAAGTGATTTGATTTGGTATGGCATGGTCGTCCAAACACATCATAATTCGTTCACATAATAACATGCTACACATTAACTTCTTTTTTCAACGTACTCTGCTAACATGGTTTGGCATTTATGAAGGTTCATGAGTAGGAGTTTCAGAATAACTGGGACACAGTTATGTTTCTCTATGCGAATTCAAACACACGTTTAACCAGATACCAACATATCAAGCCAGCCTACTCTCTTAAGCCCCAAGGTTCTTTCTGAGGTTCGTGCTCTTGGTATCTATAATAAAGCTAACACTTGGGAGATTCATCAGAGGTGGAAATATTAGAGGAGATGTTACTATGTCAAAGTAGCTGAGGCTGGAACATAGAACAAAAGGAATACTTTTTTCCTTGCCTAATTTATTTTGGAATTTTATTGCATATAACCATATTGAAAATATGCTTCAGTAGACAATAAACTCAGTAAACAGTCCCGATCAAAAGTTTAAGACCACTTGAAAAATGGCCAAAAATCATATTTTGCATGGTTGGATCTTAACAAGTTTCCAAGTAGAGCTTCAACATGCAACAAGAAGAAATGGGAGCAAAACATTTTTGAACATGCAGTTTATTGAAAACAGCACTTAAACTGAAACAGGCTGTTTTACAGCTGATCAAAAGGTTAGGATCACACGCCTTTAAAAGGCCAAATCTGTGGCAAAGATGTGGATTCATTGTCATTTTCTGTCAGGTAGTCACGCTGTCATGACGTTCTGATGACAAAGGCAACGTGAACGTGGTCGCGTTGTTGAACTGCATAAGCAGGGTTTCTCACAGCGCGTCATCGCTGCTGATGTGGGACGCAGTGAGACAGTCATTCCACCTGTGAGGATCTGCGCAGCCTTTAACCACAGCCATAAAGCTTTGGGTTAAGATAAACACGTTTGGTTTCTGTCACTGTCACATCTACACAACACTTGATGTAGAAAGGGACAGACTGACTGAAGGTCTCCAGGTCCCGTTGTTCAAAGATGGACCAGGCTGTTATATCAAAACAGTCCTGTAGTTGGAGGAGAGCACCATCTAGCCATGTTTTAATGACCCAGGTGCCTGGATGGGTCTGTTTGCTGCAGGGGATGTAGGCAGGGATGAGGACCAGTGAGAGGTGGTCAGATTATGTCAGGTGGGGGTGTTGTGTCACTCTGTAGACCTGCTTGATGTTGCTCACTTAGCTCTGGTTATTATATTATGTATATTTATGTGCATAGTGTCTATGCATTTATTGCTCCTACCCTTGAGGTTAGAGGCTAACTGCATATGTACTTTTATATTACTTGTAAGCTGTGCAATGAAATTGAAGTTCAATCTAGTCTAACCTTGCAGCACCCAAGCTTTTATACATACATCACTTCTGATGATGGCTTATGTGTGTTTATGTTGTCAGGCTGGTCTATCTAGTAAAGTGCTGGCAAGCTACAAGATACCATGTCAGAACATTCCAGTCACTTGAACATTTCATGTAGCAGACTTTTAGGTGCAGCAGTTTTCAAGTTATTCACAAAAAGAATTAACGGAATAATCACTGATTATTACGGCCACACACAGGACCAGTGACTGTGACTCCTTAAACCTGCTCTCTGCTGCCATCTTGTTTCTACAGCAGGCCGTCACACAGTTGACTCTGCTGCCTGTGACTGTTAATGCCATGTTTCTGTCTTCTGTGTTCTTTACTTTGCAGTGAACTGGAGGACTATGTGGACCATTTGCAAAGAAGCTCCATTACCGGTTCAAGCCAGCTGAGTGTAACTCTGAGAGATGTAGAGGAAGGAGCGATGAGCCTACGGGGGGTCGGGGAAACTCTGGCCATTCTCAAAGGTTAGTGGGTTTAGGGCAGGGGTCAGCGACCTGCAGTGCATGCGGCTCTTTCATCTTTATACTGCGGCTCTGCGTGGCGTGGGAAAATAAGTTATAAGTATTTAATTGAGGTGTACTTTATTTTTGTTAGTTCTTTTTTAAATTGTAGTTCAAATTGGAAGATTATTGTGATCGTGAAATATTAAAATTAAATTATATTTTATTTTAAACAAGCGTCACGCTTGCGGAAGCCGGAGAAAAGTAAGAAAAGAAAAATATCTGAAGAAACAGAATAATTAATGATACCTGGGCAGATTCATTCTGGCCTACCAGTATGCCTAATCTGTGGAGAGAGACTGGCTAACAATAAAAGCTTACATGTCGCAAGACATGTCCAAACTAAACACACGACCTTTGCTGATAAATATCCAGAGGGAGAAGAGAGGAAAAAAGCTGTTTCGGAACTGATGCGGAAGGATGAAATTGGCAAATTCAACTATACATGCAGATTTTGTGACCACTCAGGAAATAGTCAGGCATGGGAAGCCGCACCACCACAGGAAGAAATGATTGAGATGATACCACTAAAATGCCAGACACTGGAGAAGGACGTCTGTGAAGCTGTGCTTGATTGTTTAAGAGCTAAAGAAATGGAAACAACCCACCTAGTGTCAGTGGCTACTGATGGGGCGCCAAGTCTGATTGGTGTGCACGGGGGCTTCTTGGCATTGCTGCAGAAGTCACTGGATAGAAAGCTGCTGACATTTCACTGCATCCTGCACCAAGAGACATTGTGCACGCAAACCTTTCCTCCAGAATGCACAGAGGTCATGAATGTTGTCATTCAGATTAGCAATAAAATAATAGCAAAATGTTTAAATCACCGTCAGTTCCATTTGTTATTGGATGAGATGCAGAGCACGTACTCTGATCTCCTCATGTATAACAGAGTCCGGTGGCTGTCCAGAGGAGAGGTGCTGAAACGCTTTGGTGCACGTCTGGAAGAGGTGAAAACTTTCATGAGCAGCAAACTGCTCGCCTTTTCTGAACAGCCAGAGTGGCTGGAAAGGCTGCACTTGACGGTGGACATGATAGCAAACCTGAACAAGCTGAATACAACTCTTCAGGGCAGGCACATGCTGGAGGAGGTGTTAGGGCTTGAGCGCAAGCCGACAGTTTTAGTCAGAGATTTACAGAGAGGCACACTGTCTCACTTCCCCTCTTTAAGAGAGTTTAAACAAGGTCACAAGGTAATAAATGCAGAATATTTGCAGTCTGCAATCACCACGATGCAAGCATCGTTTTGGGAAACAATTCCAAGAGTTCGGAGAGGAAAAAACACATTATCACTCCCCTGACCATCGATCCCTCCCTCCCTGCATTTGCAGGTGTAAGTCAACCTGATCTGGAGCTGGCTGACATAGCTGACAAAGATATGTGGGTGTACGAATTCAAACGCTTGACAGAGGGTCGAGATGTTGCCCATCAGAAGGCCACTCTTGTTCAGGATCACAAATGGAGTGATGTTGACACCCTTTGAAGACCGGACAAACATGGAATGCCATCCCCGACACATAAACACGAAGAAATATGCATTTGGAGTCCGGTCGATCTTTGGATCCACGTATACATGTTCTCCACAAACACCGCTCACACCTCACAGACGACAGCTTACAGTCCTGCATAAAGATGAAAGTGACCTCGCACAGCCCTGCTTTGCAGACGCTGTGAGCAAATGTTCAGGAACATTAACCAGGTGAAATAAATATTTATGCTGATATTTTGCAGACATTAATTTTTAATTGTTTAGTGACATAGACCTTTTTTTCTATTATATTTTATAAATTCTGCTAATTTCTGGTCAAAGGCGATATAAAAATGACATTTTTGTGACATTTTTTGTGACATGAAATTTTTTGTTTGCTACATGGATGATTTAAGTTCAGCTTTTTAACTCATTTGAAAAACACCTTCAAGTCGACAAGTTTCGTTTTTGTTATTATTGATTTATCTTCAAAATGTGTTCATTACGTAAGTAAAATTTAACTTTCTCTGTAGCACCTCGTGGATTTCAAAAGCAACACACTTTTATACAAAGTGCAAAGATGAAAAAACAATATGCAGTGTTATCTTCATTTAAGATGTCAAAAAGTATTTGCGGCTCCCAGTATTTTCTTTTCCATGGAAACCGACCCGGGTGTTTG
This sequence comes from Mchenga conophoros, assembly GCF_057382185.1. Taxonomy (NCBI): domain Eukaryota; kingdom Metazoa; phylum Chordata; class Actinopteri; order Cichliformes; family Cichlidae; genus Mchenga; species Mchenga conophoros. The sequence goes on along the minus strand of NC_140543.1, from coordinate 35,218,694 downwards.
GGTGTTAAAGGTTGCCGACACCTGGTTTAGGGTGACTCAGTGAAAGGTTGAACCAATCATTTTATTGGCCAACATGTAATAGGTGCATTAGATCTGTATTTTGATATATGAATGGTTTGGTCATGTAATGTTCTAATAAATATTATAGTGATTTTAATAATTAATTAATTAAAAGCTCAAAAAATTCAATCAGTCACCTCTGGGAGTTATTGAAATAATGAAATAAATAATTAACCTGATATGTCATGTAGGGCTGCCACGATTAGTCGACTAGTCACGATTACGTCGACTATCAAAATCGTCGACGACTGATTTAATAGTCGACGCGTCGTTTGAAGCTTTGTAAGATCCCAAAAGACGCAGGAATAATAGCAGGATTTAAGAGTGTAATAACGGATTGAAACAGAAGATGGCAGCACTGCATGTACAAGGATGCCAGCTGCCGTTAAACCCCGAAGAAGAAGAAGCTGTGTCCCAGAATTCATAGCGCGGCCCAGCTCAGTTTCCAACAATGGCGGCAGCTAGTTAGTTTTAACTTTACTCTTATTATTCTTTCTGGGTCACAAAATAAACGTTTAACATATTTTCAGGCGGGAATGTAGCTGTGTAAACCTCAAATATCTGCTCAGTTTATCAAGACACCACATATTTTCAAAAGCGCTCCGACATTTTCAGAGACGTCTGTTACCCACTAGCTCGATAGCGAGCCGGGGGCTAGGCTCACTAGAGCCGTGAGAACACCGGACTCCCGGCAAATCGTTTTCAAACCCACCGCCGTCTTTCGCTACTCAGGTTAAACATATGAGTCACTTAGATAACTTAAAAATGTTATTGTTTGGCTTTTTTTTTTTTTTTTTTTTTTTAGTATTTTATTTGTTCCTGAGTAAATCTGTTTGGCTGAGATTAAAGTTATAGTTTTTACACAGCTGAATAAACGTCAAGCAGACAGCTGATTATCAGAAGTGTGAGATGCTGGAGAATCTACTCCGGTGTCCTGTTATATTTTAGATAGCAAGGAGTTTATTAAACTTCACTGAAACAAACTATCATCTTGTCTTTATTTTTAGTTAGCACATACCTTAACCTTTTAAGACCTACCATAGAACCAAGTCCGCCAGAGCTTATATTATATTTTTACATGCTGTGGAGCCATTTTTGGGAGCATTTCAAGTTGCTATACATCAATACAACCATTATAGCCCAGATTTTAATAATATGTATTCATTAAGTGCATAGTAATTACATAAATTGCAAAAAAGTGCAATAAACTACAAAAAAATTGAAAATCGTTTTTGCTTTTTTAACATATATTTCTAGTTAGAGAAATTTAAGAGGCTTATCCCTCAAAACTGTAAATACAAAAAAGTTGCACAAAATAGTTTCCCACCACAGGAAATTTATTTTGAGTGTCTTCATAGTTTTATTTTTGAAATACACCAATTTTTATTCACTGCAGGAAAAACGAAAATAAATATTATACTGCAAATTTGCAAAAAAGCAGCATATGCATCAAAATAAACTATTTCCAGCAGTGCAATATGAGTCGTAAGCATCCCAGAAACGACACAGAAAGTCATAAAGTCAAACATAACTTTTAAAAAGACCAGCATAGGCCCTGAGGCCCTGATGGTAAAAAAGACTACATTTCCGCGAAAATGACGTCACTTCTGGTTTCGGGCAGGTAATGGCGGAAATGCAAAAGTTCGCGCTGACGTCTATTCCAACGTAGGAAGTGTTATGAACAGCTGATCGGATCGGCAAAGCGTGTTTCTGGAATATTATGTTTTTGTTGCTGCAAGTGCTTTTTATGCAGTTTTTGCAAAGCTTTATGTGGAAGGAAACCGTGACCTAGGACAAGCTGATGGCATAAGATGTAAGTACAACTCCTCCGGTTTCATATGCAAAAAAAATTTTTGCGCTAGCTTACATGGTTGCAGTGCTACCAGGATTTAAAAATAGTTACGCAAAACAGAGCGTGCCCGCTCCGATCGGCTCTAAAGGGTTAAACACTTAAAGCTGTAAGCTAATGATAGTTATATAAGAGCAGATGCTGCTGGTGCAATAAGCTGTACGTTTTACGTCCAATGGATGATGATCTGATTAATCGACTAATCGCAAAAATAATCGGTGACTAGTCGACTATCAAAATAATCGTTTGTGGCAGCCCTAATGTCATGTAGATTTTGGTAGTGTACTCAGAGTAAAGTTCCCTTCCTTGTTTGGTATCTTCCAGGTGAGTTTCCAGAGCTGCAGATGAAGATGCGCTTGGTGTTGAGGCAGGAGGTAGAGGCAATGCGTTTCCTGAAGGAGGCGCCTCTTAAGATGGACTCCATGTTAAAGAGGGTCAAAGCCCTGACTGACACCCTCAGCTCTCTCCGCAGGTACTCAGTATTTTCACTCAGAGTTAAAACTGCTCAAGAAAACGCTCTTGAAAATGCTCCTGTTTTCACCAGGTGTGTGTCAGAGTTGGTCCCATCACCCAGATCAGCCCAGTTAGAGCCGGTAGAAGCTGTTGAACTGGGCAACGGACCAGCAAAGACCCAGAGTCTTCAGAACTCCCCAAAACCCCAACCTCGGTCCTCAGTCAGGCTGCCTCAGCTCACTCCTTCTCTCTCTGGGAGCCAGGCTGAGACCAGGTTGGTGGGCTTGCCGTCTCTAATTGTGGCCCACGGAACGAAGAGCACACCACCTTCTGTGGTCCAGACCTCCCAACATTCCCCCGGTCTCCCTCTGAAACCCATCCCCGGACGGCACTCACCCACTGTGGCTAAGGTACCATATGGATAATAGTTCTTGGGCTGCATAACTGATCACTTTCATCTCTTCTTAAAGTCATTAAAGAACTCTTTAAGAGTTCTTTTTACTGATGGCATGAAGGTGGCTTTCATATGAATTGTATAATCTTGGGATTGATATTGTTATAGCACCTTGATCACAAACTAGGCCACCGTTGAAAAAAAACCAACATAAAATTCAATGAGATAGTAAGACGAGTAAAACACAGACATAAAATGATCTATATAACATATACAACATACCTCGCAGGCTGACCCATGCTTAGAGGCAGAAATGAGCACTTTACAGATACTTTTAAGAACACTTTAACTTCCGCTGACTTAAGTTGCCCTCTCCTGCTTCAACTTACCATGTTCATACTTCAACATGGGCGTGCATGTCACTCAGGTGCTCCAGCGGAAACAACATGCAGTACAATAGTTCCTACATGAGAATTTCCAAAATAAATGACCTGATGACCAGTGTTGGTCAAGTTACTTGAAAAAAGTAATCAGTAACTAATTACCGATTACTTCCCCAAAAAAGTAATCCTGTTACTTTACTGATTACTTATTTTCAAAAGTAATTAATTACTTAGTTACTTAGTTACTTTTTAAAAACACGATTTACAACCTGAAGAGGTTGTAAATCGTGCCCAATTCTACAGCCCAATTCTACTTTTTCTGCATAATCCATCATACAAAATGTAATCAAGTGGAAAAGTCTCTTTTTAAAACTTGTTTTATTAGTTTTAATCTTTTAACTTTATGCATCAAGCAAAAATTAAATTATATGCAACATTCTCTGACTGGAAGAAATTTGTTTAACATTTAAACCTATTTTCTGCACATTCCAGCACAGAAAATAATTTTTTTTTTGTGTTTACACTCAGTCTTTCAAATAGATGCAAGTAAAACACAGCAGAAAATAAATAAAGTCAAAGACTCAGCGGTCCTGTTGCTCTATTTTCACCTGTAAAGCAGGAGTGGGGTGGGCGGAGGTTTACCCTGGTGCAGGTGTGCCGCGGTCAGTGGAAGAATCCGCGAGTTTCTCTGTGAGTTTCCCATTACGTCGTAGCTACTCGGTGCTTGCTCGGAAGTTTAGGGGTTTTTTTGCTGTAAAAAGAAGTTTTCTTCCCACGCACAACGGACACTAATGTTTTTGTCACTTTTTATGGAATCAAACTCAAAGTAAGGTCAGTACTTCCACGCTTTAAACGCTGCACGCTCATACTCTCTCTGCACTCGATATATGATCCATTGTTGATCTGCACACAGCTGTTGTCACGAACGTCGCACTCGCTTACGTCACTGTCATGAGACATTCTCGCAAAAAATCATGGTTTTAGTGACGCAGTAACGCAGCGTTCCTACGGGAAAGTAACGGTAATCTAATTACTGTTTTTGCAATAGTAACCCCTTACTTTACTCGTTACCTGAAAAAAGTAATCAGATTACAGTAACGCGTTACAAGTAATGCGTTACTGCCCATCTCTGCTGATGACATATAAAATATGCATAGTGCTGTTACGTTTCGGTGTTGTCAGTGTGTTGTTTTTGGCGTGACTGTTATGTGTTTCCTGTTTTACTTTGAAAGTCTGTGTTATCTTAGTCTTTTCAGTTTACGTTTCCCTGTCTCGTTAGTTCTGAGTTGCCCCAGCTGTGTTTCCCTCTTGTTGTCCATTTTCCTGATTGCTCCCTCTAGGTATTTAAACCCTGTGTTTCAGTGTGTCATGGTCGCGATCTCCCCCGTGTTGTAAATAGTTTGGTGTTTTGTTGTAAATAAATAGTTTGTTGTAAATAGATTTGTTGATACTTTCGTTTCGGGATTTTGGTGGTGAGCTTTAGTGGGGGGTTTTTGTGTGTGTGTGTGTGTTTTTTTTTTTCCTTTATTTTTACTTTTTTCGTGTTACACTCCGGTTGCCTAGGCCGGGGTGTAACATATGGGGGCTCGTCCGGGATTGCCTTCGCTGGAGGGTCCGAGGGACCGCTCCAGCCTTCATCCGCCTTCGCTGGAGGGTCCGAGGGACCGCTCCAGCCTTCGTCGTCTGCTGGAGGGTCCGTGGGACCGCCCCAGCCTTTGTTGTCGCTGGAGGGTCCGTGGGACCGCTCCAGCCTTCATCCGCCTTCGCTGGAGGGTCCGTGGGACTGCTCCAGCCTTCATCCGCCTTCGCTGGAGGGTCCGAGGGACCGCTCCAGCCTTCGTCGTCTGCTGGAGGGTCAGTGGGACCGCTCCAGCCTTCATCGGCTTCGTCTGTCTGGATCAAACTTTTCACTTGGTGTTAAATGTTTGATTTTTGGGTGGGGGGAACTGTTACGTTTCGGTGTTGTCAGTGTGTTGTTTTTGGCGTGACTGTTATGTGTTTCCTGTTTTACTTTGAAAGTCTGTGTTATCTTAGTCTTTTCAGTTTACGTTTCCCTGTCTCGTCAGTTCTGAGTTGCCCCAGCTGTGTTTCCCTCTTGTTGTCCATTTTCCTGATTGCTCCCTCTAGGTATTTAAACCCTGTGTTTCAGTGTGTCATGGTCGCGATCTCCCCCGTGTTGTAAATAGTTTGGTGTTTTGTTGTAAATAAATAGTTTGTTGTAAATAGATTTGTTGATACTTTCGTTTCGGGATTTTGGTGGTGAGCTTTAGTGGGGGGTTTTTGTGTGTGTGTGTGTGTGTGTTTTTTTTTTTTTTTTTCCTTTATTTTTACTTTTTTCGTGTTACACTCCGGTTGCCTAGGCCGGGGTGTAACAAGTGCAAAACAAAATACATTAACTAGCGGTATGGCAGTAACAACTGTAAAGCAGCAAAATGTGAGCACCTTATTTTGTCTGTGGTGTGTAAGACATGTTGTCATGTTGTGAAGGTGCATCCTCGCAGCAGAGAGGGCAGTCCTGCCCTGCAGAGGAGAACAGGTCTTCAGGAGTCTGACGAACTGGACCAACTGGCACCAACACCAGCAGAACACACCCACAGTGAGCGGACCATGGTAAGACACAAAGACACACAGGTTAGAGGTCAACACTAAACTCTCATTCACTTATAGATAAACCTCTGGACAATAGGCTACAGAAATGTAAATGTCAACAATCTGTGTCACTTTGGCATCATTTATCATGTTATTGATTGAAAATGTTGCAGGAATCATTGTTGGCAGATCCCAAGGCTACTTGAGTTCTGTAAATTTAATAAAATCAAGAAATTAAAAATATATAAAGGTGGGTTTCATCAGTTTTCACTCACATGAATGCTTTTTGACTTTCTGCCAAAGATCTGGCAAAGTTGAACCAAGCTGGACATAAAAATTTGAGATCCCAACTCAGCTGTGCCATATCCCAGCTCTACCTCTCCGGCGTAAGTGCCCCGTCACCGGGGGCGCTGTAATGGCTGCCTGGTGAAGCTGGAAGTTTCTTTAAGGTGCTCTTGTACGCCCTTATCCAAAAAACACGGAGCGGTGCCTCGCTTCTCTATCTCTCTGCATTCACTGGAACCTGTCGATGACTGGCTGGTACCTGTCGCCAGTCTGGATGGGACGTTCCAGCCCCGAAAACCCTGCTCTGCTTGTCCCAGCTGGCTTGGAGTGAATTTGCAGAACCTGTGGCCTCTGTGTCGGGCTTCTAGGATGGCTAACAACGCAGATCCACCGCTTACTGTCAAGACTGGTCTGGTAAATGCTAGGTCCCTAGCAAACAAAACTTTTATTCTGAAGGCTCTCTTCATATCCCGAGGACTGGATTTTCTGTGCGTGTGTGAGACGTGGCTGAGCACTGTTAAATGTAGCATCTTCTCTGAACAACCTGCGATTGCTGCTATTTTAATTCACCGCAGATGTTGGGCTGCAATGATTTTTAAAGGTCATTTTAAATGTAAGCAGTTATCCACACCATTCAGCAGCTTTGAACTGGCTGTTTGAGCAGGGCTGCTCTCACACAGTGTTGTGCGCGGTGGTTTATCATTGTAGTGGCGAATTTCTGTCCCAAGCGATGAAAAAATAATTCTTCTACTTCTGACTCGTACATACAAACAAACGATGTCACAGTCAAAAAGCTCTTTGCTGCTACAGCGCACATTTCCATTGCCGTACTGGCTCATTCTAACCTGCTACCACACATGCGCCATCATTTTTATCTTTCCAGACAAAAATTAAACACGCGGCATATATTCTCTGATAACGTCTTATATAAACCAAACATGTAACATAATAACTGAAATGGTACCAAAAATATTTTTCTATGCATTGGCTCTAACAATTGTCCTCCAGAATACAATAAAGACTTTGTGAATGACTTCTTAGCATGCCAAAATATGATTGTGTTCTTCTTGTTGGGGATTTTAATATTCACGTGTTGCCCTGATATGCCCATGGCAAAGGGCTTTTTAAACCTCAGCGATTTTGTTTTAATCTTGTGGAATGTGTGAACTGTCACACACATGAACGTGGAAACACACTTGATCTTGTTTTATCTCGTTTTTTCTGTTTTCAACGTAGAGATTTGTGATGCTGTGTTTTCTGACCATAGTATTGTTATTTTTGAAGTTCCTCTTGCCTGTAGCAGCGCTGCTGCTGTTGCGTTTTTAACTCCTCCACTGTTGAGCAGCTTTCAGCAGTTTTTAATCCAAACTGTAAAATCCTGGAGTTTTTATGCAGCCGGACTGAGGAACTGAGCTCATGGTTTTATTCCACCTGCCAGACTGCTTTGGACACTGTGGCTTCATTAAAAACCAGGCAGCCTAAAACTCAATCTGATCCCTGGCTGAATGACACAACCCAAGCTGTCCAACACGTGTTTTATCTATTATTCCTAACTACGTACTGTACAGCACTTTGGTCCTATGCTGGCTATTTCAAAGTGCTTTATAAATAATGTTGAATTGAATTTAATTGGATTTGCCTTCTTTTTTTTTCTTCCATGTCTTTTATTGAGTTTTAAACTTTATCTTTTACAGTAACATCACCATTAAAAATAAAAACAACAAATAAAAACAACAGAACTGAACAAAACATAAGAAAACAGACAACCGAGCTCAAGAATACAATTAAACAGACAAAAGAGGACAGACTCTTTAATTATGAGATAAAGTTAGCAATACTCAATTCAATTCAATTTTATTTATACAGCACCAAATCAAAACAACAGTTACAGCCGTCAGCTGCGTAGAAAAAGATCCTGGTGTAGAAAGAAATATTAAATAAATTCTAACAACAGCTTATCAAGCTTAAACGTGCTGCTGTTGTTCAGCCGCTGGTTTCCTCTTTCTGGTGCAAAGTGAGACAAAAACAAAGAAGAGAGAAAAGCCGATCAGCTGATCATTTATCAGTTTCATGATTGAAGTAGCAGCAGGAGAGGGAGAGAGAGAGGCAGTCGCTCCATATATCGGTTGTTAAACGTAACGTGGGAATGCTTTACAAACATTCAGAGATGAACTTACACACTTGTTTTACTTCTCTCTGGGATCACTTTGTCGGAGATGAAATGGTAGTGAGGCTACAAATGCTCAACCAGACCGCCGACAGGTCTCGCACGCCACAGCTGTTCTATCACGTGACGCATACTGCTCCGACGTGCTACGGTTATGAGCCGAGTTAGGCCATGTCGCAAGTTTTCTGTGGTGCTTTTTTGATATTTAATGGATCGGATTACATTTTTTATTTCTCTCCGATATCCGATTCAGTAATTTACGTCAGTATCAGACCGATACCGATACTTAATATCGGATCGGTCCATCTCTATCACAAACGCTGTCCATCTAATCTGACTGAGCTGGAGCTGTTTCAAAGAAGAATGGGCAAAGATTTCAGTCTGTAGATGTGCAAAGCTGGTAGAGACAGACCCTAAAAGACTGGCAGCTGGAACTGCAGCAAAAGCTGGTTCTACATAGTATTGACTCAGGGGGCTGAATAATTACGCACACCCCACTTTGCAGTTATTTATTTGGGAAAATGTTTGGAATCATGTATGATTTTCGTTCCACTTCTCACGTGTGCACCACTTTGTGTTGGTCTTTGTGGAATTCCAATAAAATAGATTCATGTTTGTGGCTGTAATGTGACAAAATGTGGGAAAGTTCAAGGGGGCCGAATATTTTTGCAAGCCACTGTATCATGTCATCTCAGATCACTCCCCTGTCACATTAACCTAAAACATCTAAAATGCAACTAGACCGCAGCAAATATTGAGGCTTAACCCTCTATTGTTACGCGAGAAGGATTTTCATGAATATTTAGAAACACAGATCTCTCCGTATTGATGGAAATGGCAACTCAGAAACTAAGCCTGCTACACTTTGGGAGCCTATTTAAGCGATGCTATTATCTCTTTTGAATCAGCCAGAAGGAAGAGAAACCGGGCTAAGCTCCTGGACTTGGACAAACAAATTAAAGATTTGGATAAAGAGAAAGCCTAAACGCCATCCATCCTGCTACATAAGAGAATACTGTCTTTAAAATATGAATATAATAATCTACTCTCAGCAAAAATCAGTAAAATCTTTTTGTACACCAAGCAGATATACTTTGAGCTTTGAATTTAGTGAGATTTTGTGCCCATACCTGCATAAAACATTTGCTCAAACTCTAGTAGATAAAGTCTTCCCTCCCACCGTTACAGAGGCAATTATAACTGTTATTTGTAAAATAGGTAGGAATGCTGGTTCTTATCGTCCCATCTACTTGCTAAACCTGGATGGGAAAGTATTCTCTAAAGTACTTGCCAATAGATTAAGCCCCCTTTAGTACACCCAGATCAAACTGGATTTATACCCCAGAGAAATTCATCTTTTAATCTCAGGCTAATATTTAACATTACTTACTCCACTGCCAGACCTAAAGAAGAGTTGGCAGTTTTGGCAGTCGACGCTGAGAAGGCATTAGACCAGATCGAATGGCCCTATTTGTTCAAAATATTAGAAAGATTTAAATTGAGTAAGAAATGTATGTCGATGGTGGAGTTGCTTTATGTCAGTCCTCATGCTCGCGTTCTTACCAGCCAGATTCTATCACCATCCTTTGGCTTATGCAGAGGGACAAAGCAGGGATGCCCTCTCCCCACTGATATTTGCCTTGGCAATAGAGCCCTTTGCTGAAAGCATACGCAAAGATCCAACTATTTTTGGTTGTAATACTGATACAACTACTAATAAAATCTCACTCTATGCAGATGATGTGTTATTATATATTTTTATATATCACCCAACCAGGAAAGACTATTCCTGCCATATTAGACAAAATTAAGTTCTTTGGGTCTTTGGATACAGGATAAATCTGAATAAAAGTGAACTAATGCCGATACATGTGAGCAACCCCTCATGGCTGCAAAACCTCCCATTCAGTATAGCTTATGCAAAGCTCACTTATCTGGGTATTCAGGTTACAAAAAGCAATCCCTCTCTATTAAAATCTAACTTCTCTCCCTTAATATCTGAGCTTCAGTCAAGTATACAGTTCTGGAATACGCTTCCTATATCACTCATTGGCAGAGTTAATGCTATAAAGATGATAGTTTTGCCCAAGTGGTTGCACTTATTTCCCAATCTCCCTGTGTTCCTTCCTAAAACATTTTTTAAAAACCTAAATTCACTCATCTTACCTTTTTAATGGGGCAATAAAACACACAGAATTGCTGGGAAACATCTTTGCAAGTCTAAAAAGCAGGGAGGGTTAGCGCTTCCGAATCTCCTGTTTTATTACTGGGCTTCGCATATAAAATTCATGACGTACTGGTTAGTTGACAACGGCAACCCCCTCACATGGTTGCAACTGGAGCTGGAAGCTTGTCAGCCTTACTGTATAGAAGCTATACTGCTGTCTCCCCTGCCCATTGATAAGTCTATATATGACGTATTCTTAAGCAGATTAAACTACACTTTGATTTGAAGTCTCTATCACCTATTACACCTATTGTAGGGAATCCATCTTTTAAACCGTCTATTCTAGACAATACATTTAGACTTTGGAAACAGGCCTTTGCACAATCAGCAATCTGATTTTTGGCTTCTCATTATGACAAGCTAGCTGGACAGCTGGGACTGGGGTTGTGGGCGTGTGGGAGGGTATTGTACCATGTTATGTTACGTTTTGTTATATTTTGTTATGCTATGTGGTGTTAATGTACAAAAACAGAGCAACTATCTCATGCTGTAAATTCCATTGTCATACAGACAATTGCTCAATAAATATATCCTGGAAAAAATTGCATATATCTGTTGCCATCAGCATGTTCAAAGTTTTAGAGGTTTCTACACATGTCAGGGATAATGTAGAGTTCCAACCCACCTGACCCGCCTCGCCTCATCCCGGGCTGTGTTATCCCTACTGTCATGATATCACAAGCACTGGCTTTTTTTCTGGGGTTGGGGGATATTTAGGTCGTATTTAGAAATCGTTTCCAATCTGTTTTAGAGTAATTGTTGTCAGTCTGGTTCAGACCACGATTGTCTGTCTAAACTGCATTCTTGTGGTATTTTAAAAAAGCTCTCATTCAGTTTTGTGCCTAGTTTGAAACAAACTTTCACTATTCTCCACAGACAACAGAGAAACAAACTCAAGGGGGCGGCCTCAGTGGAAAAGCCAGCTGTATGGGTCAGTCCAGTCCCAGCCGAGTGAAACAACCGGCCACCTTCAATTCTAGCCACACTCAACCTCCCAGCACCAGTATCGGCTTTAACCAGGTCCTACAAGAGGTCCAGGCCAGCGTAATGGAGTCTATCCCTAGTTTGGATGTGTCAGAATTCAGAGTGAACAATTCTGCCTCACAACATACAGCTCGACTTGCATCGAAATCAGAACAGAACACACCTCTGAACCTGACACTGCAAGGTAGAGTCCCTCAATGCTTCTCATGCAGTTTGTTCTTTGTTTTGTTTTTCTTTTTTTGGGGGGGGGGTTGCGGTCCTGTCCAGCACTCTAACAATAAGAATTATTGTCTATAGGCACAAAAAATGCCCAACAGATTTATTTTCCCCAAGTGGATCAATACAGCTTTTCCTATACTGGTCCACTTGATTATCATAGTTTATTCACTCTATATTATTGATGTATTTATTTTTTTACTTTTAAGTTATTACAATCAGAATGGACATTACTGGGAGACGGGAAAGAGAAAGACAAAGAGAAGAAAAGTTGGAAAGAGACTCAACAGAAAGAGAGGGAAAGAAAAAGACAGGAGACGAGAGCCAGAGAGAAACGACACTAAAAATCTGTTTGATCGCCTGCTGAAAAACAAACAACAAGCAAAAAGAGAACAACACAGTAAATAATAAATATTGAATGTTACTGACCGGCACACAAGACTGACAACGCACAATATGTTTAGAGGCAGCAGCCAACCAAGATAGTGTGTGTCTGTGAGGGAGGGGCTAGAGCCAGCTCCCCCGCTGGCCTATTATTATAACCCTTCAAATTTGAAGAAAACTGTTTTGGGGTTTTTTGCCAATCAGCACTGTATAGTGTCATAATTATGTTAAGGCATGCATGAAACCCTTTGTTGTTGTGTTTAAATTCAACAGTTCTTAACTTTTCACTTCAAATATTTTTGTATTTGACCATGGGACTCGTGTCTGGCTGCCCAAAACAATATGAAACATTATGGCTTCAATAATCAGTCTCTAATGGTGAACTATAATAACTTTCACAGTATTACCACTAAAGTAATGGTAAAGTGGTAGTGTGGTTGTGACCAGCTAATACTGATACTTTGTGTTTGTGCTAAAATCTCAGGGGAGGATCAGGCACTCGTGTTTGCCACCCAGCAAGACACACCTTCCAAACAAAGTGATCAAGGGGACTCCACTGATTTAAAACCCCCAAACACAGGTATGACTCCAGTTTGAAGAAAGATATCACCTTAGATATCACCTCCTTGTAGTACGTTAATACAGCTCTTTTCATTCTTATCAAGGTCATTTACACTGCTCAAAAAGATACTGATATGGATATATAATGTGTTAGAAACAAAAGGATGCTGCAGTGTTTGATGGAAATTAAAATAATCATTATAAAGAGGACTGAATTCAAAGACACCTCGAAAATCACAGTCAAAAAATGATTTGGCACAGTAGTTACAGCAACTCAAGATGGTACTCAATAGTTATTATGGTCCCCACATGCTTATATACATGATTGACAACATTGGTGCTCCAAATGAGAAGACAGATGTTGTACAGGATTTAACACAGGCAGGCACAGAGGCAGGTCAATCAATTCCTTCAAACTCAGGAACTGCCACCATACTCTTACATGAAGCTGGGCATTGTTGGGCACCATGAGGAACCCAGAAACCCCAGCACCAGCACATGGTCTCCCCAGACTGCCACTGACCCACCAAAAAACTGGTCATGTTGAGCGATGTTACAGGCAGCATAACATTCTTCTTTGCTAAAGAACCTTGACCTTGACCTGTGACCCTTTTGCATCTGTCACATGTGCTCAGGGTGAACCTGCTCGTCTGTGAAAAGCAGCTGTGGTGCAGCTGCCAGTTATTATTCTTTTTAAAATGTCAGTCGGGCTCCACAGCGCTGGGCAATAAGCACAGTAGCGAATGTCGGGTCCTCAGGCCACCTTCAAATCAAATCAAATCAAATCAAATCAAATCACTTTTTATTGTCACATCACATGTGCAGGCACACTGGCACAGCACATGCGAGTGAAATTCTTGTGTGCGAGCCCCACAAGCAACAGAGATGTGCAAACACAACAACACAAACGAGCAAAATACAAGAATGGCCAACCTGAAACTAATAAATATATGTACAATATATAATAGTGTATGCATTTCTGGATGTGTATACTAAATATTTTCCTACGTGTGTGTGTGTGTGTGTGTGTGTGTGTGTGTGTGTGTGTGTGTGTGTGTATGTATACACATTTTTACAAATTAAATAGTAAAAAAATAAAATAAAATAATAATAATAATAATAAAATATATAAAATATACAGAGTTGAATATGCGCAAAACAAGTGGCATTTATATACAGTGTGGAGTGCATAATGTTGAAGTTCCAGTAGTGAAGCTGAGGTGTCTATGACGTGTTCAGCAGTCTGATGGCCTGATGGAAGAAGCTGTCTCTCAGTCTGCTGGTACGGGACCGGATGCTGCAGAACCTCCTTCCTGATGGAAGCAGTCTGAACAGTTTATGGCTGGGGTGACTGGAGTCCTTGATGATCCTCCCCGCTTTCCTCAGGCAGCGCTTCCTGTAGATGTCTTGGAGGGAGGGAAGCTCACCTCCAATTATCCGTTCAGAGCACCGCACTACTCGCTGGAGAGCTTTGCAGTTGTAGGCGGTGCTGTTGCCATACCAGGTGGTGATGCATCCAGTGAGGATGCTCTCAATGGCACAGTGATAGAAGGTCCTGAGGATGCGGGGGCTCATGCCGAATCTTTTCAGTCTCCTGAGAAAGAAGAGGCGCTGTTTCTGATTGTTTGATCAGAGACATTCACACCAGTGGCCTGATGGAGGTCATTTTGTAACTTTGTCAGCACTCACGCTATTCCTTGCTGACCTTGCTGATGGGTTAAGGATTTTCGACGGACCCCTCCTTCTCTCATAGGGTAACTGCCTGTCTCATGGAATCCCCTCCATGCTCTTGAGACTCTGCTGAAAGACACTCCTGGAGGAGTTGGACTACCTTTGTGACTTCTGTAGGGTCCAAGTATCACCTTGTGGCACCAGTAGGCACACTGACTCTAGCCAAATGCAAAACTACTGAAACAACAGTCAGAAAAGATGAGGAGAGGAAAAATGTCAGTGGCTTCCACTTATAATACTAAGTGCAATAATCCTTTCTGTCATCGTTGTATTTTTACTCAGTTGTATATAGTATTTGTATTTGTATTCTATTTTTATCTTATTGTATATTTATTTTATTTTATTCTACTGTATATAGTATTTTATTTTATTCTATTCTGTACAGTTGTGTACTGTATTTATTCTTATTGTATTCTAATTTTTGCCTCATAACTTTTGCACTGTCCACTTCCTGCTGTGACAAAACAAATTTCCCACGTGTGGGACTAATAAAGGTTATCTTATCTTATCTTATCTTATAAAACCTTTCCTGTTTTGGGAGTTGTCTCACAGTTGTCCCTCTAGTGCACATGTTGTTAATTTCATTCATTGTTCCTTTAAGTGAGCAGAGTAGCTTCTCAAAGCAGTTTCAAGATCATCTTGAATGGCATCATGATGAAACCAGGCTGATTAAACATTTCAAAATAGGCAGACATTAATCTACTTTCTTTGTCATTTATATGAAAGACAGTTTATTAAATGACAGCATTGTGATGTGTTTAGCTCCAGCAGCAGTGTCACAGCTTCCTGCAGCCGCTGTGGACCTTCAGTCATCGGTTGGTCTTTCAGCTACCTCATCAGCTTCTCCTGGTGCCAAGTGCAGCAGCCGGCCACAGGTGGAAAAACCACGCCGCTCCAGCTTAGACAAGGAGATGAAGCACAGTCCAGACAGGGCAGGCAAGAGCCCTCCTCCTCCTCCTCCACGGAGGTCAGTTGATCACTGAGCATCAGGAAGGACTTTCTACTGGTTAAAATCACAATTCACCTAATATTTGTATTTGTTTTATTGTCTTCTCAGAATCCATGCTGTCACTTCAGGTCTCACAACAGGAAGGTCAGGAGAGGTGGTCTTTGTAACTAGGAAAGAGCCTGTTGGAGCCCAGGTTTGTTGTGCCTTCAGCTAAGACAGGTGTACCATGGACACTTCCAGTCTGGCCCGTCACCCTCCTGACATGAATAACTTTACACGCTAACTATTGCCAAGTGGAAGTACATTATACATTTTCCCACAAAAATACTTTCTTAAAATACTATCTTTTGTTTTTGAAATGTTTTACATTATATAAAGAAGAGTCACAATAAAGAACAAGCTAGGAGAAAAGAATGAAAACAACCTGAACACTATTTTGTTGGAGGGATTCACTCATCCACATTAAATTCAGGTGTTCCAATCACTTCCGTGGCCACAGGTATTTAGAATCAAGCACCAAGCAGACTTGTGCAAAAGCACTACAAACATTTCTGAAGCTTTATATCACAAGTACAATGTAAAGTGTTGGATGCAGTACTCTTTTTTTTTTTTTTTTTGACAACTTTATTTATGATCTTCCAATATGACAAAAGTACAGAAAAATACAACTCAAATTGTGATTACAAACACAGCCATTGTGAAACCGGTTGCGCCACACAGTGCAAACCAGTTGGATGCAGGAAAACGTATAATCTATGGGCACAAACAAATAAAAACTACCATGTGAACAAGGCAAAAAAACAACAACAACAACAACACCCCCCCCCCCCCCCCCCCCCCCACAAAACCCACCAAAGAACAAAACAAACAAAAATAGAATAGAATAAATACATAAATAAAAGGGGGGCTGCATTGTGCGCAGTTCTTTTTGGCTTGCTACAGATAGTAGGTGGGTTTAAAGAAAGAAAGAGAAAAAACCCCAAACACACATAAAAGCAGTAATACATCATACTTCAGTAAATGACGACTTCTCCACATATTCAACAAAGGATGACCAGGTTTTGTAGTATTTACTTTGAGACCCTCTCAAACTGTATCTCAGATGCTCTATCTGCAAGCACCTCATCACCTCTCTCACCCACTGAACAAACACTGGCGGACCTGAATCCTTCAATTTAAGAAGAATTAGCCTGCGTGCCAGGACAGATGAGAAAGCCACTGCATTCATTTGATAAGAAGTTATCCCGTGGTGGTTTGGGAGTACACCAAAGACTGCTGTCATCGGATTGGGATCAATTGTTTTCCCACACACATATAAAATAACCTTACAAACGAATTCCCAGAACCGGTTCAAATCAGAGCAGGTCCAGAACATATGGCTCATAGTGGCGGGTGATTGCTTGCACCTCGGACATCTATCATCAGAGGTATTGTATATTTTGGCTAGTTTAGCTTTGGTTAGGTACGCCCGGTGAAGAATTTTAAACTGTATTATACAATGCCGTATACAGATTGAGGATTCATGCATCCTGCTCACACTAAGGTCCCATAGGTCGTCTGGGATCTGGAGGTTTAAGTCCAGCTCCCAGGTGTTTCTGGCTGTGGACACAGTCTGCCTTTATATGCTGCAGTGTGCTATATATTTTAGAGATGTGGCCTCTAGCAATAGATTGAAATTGCAGACAATCCTCAAGTGGACAGTCATTAGGTAGACTTGGATAAGAAGTGAAGTGTTTAACTACAAAGCTACGCGCTTGTAAGTATCTAAAGAAGTGAGTCTTTGGAATTAGTAAGTAAGTAAGTAAAGTTTATTTATATAGCACCTTTCACAGACATATGTCACAAAGTGCTTTACAAGGTAAAGCACTCCAAAATCTTTAGATAATGTTTCAAAGGATAAAAATGACCCTTTAACAAACAGATCAGAGAAGCAGATAATTCCTCTGCTGTACCAAACCTTGAACCCTGCATCGCTCTGAGCTGGTAAAAAAAGATGATTTGATGCAATAGGGGAGCAGACAAGTGACCGCCTCAGCCCGAAATGTCGTCGACCCTGAAACCAGACATTGAGAGAGTTCTTAACCACAGGATTTTTAAAATTAACATTGCGACTGACTGGTAGACCTGAACACAGTATTGCAACAGGGGATATGGTGAGATTACCGTCTAGCTCCATAGTGGACCAAGGCGGCCCTCTGCCCTCCCTAAAAGCCCGCATCCAGGTGGATAGTTTCACAATATTGGCAGCCCAACAATAATACATAAAGTTTGGTAGGGCCAGGCTGCCTTCCGACTTAGAACACTGTAACAGGGATTTTCTTGGAACTTTTTTGTCCCAAATAAAAGATGATATGAGTCCGTCTAACTGGGTGAAAAAGGTTTTAGGAAGAAAAAGGGGTATCATCTGGAAGAGGTACATGAATCGAGGCAAGACTACCATTTTAATTGTGTTGACCCGCCCAGCAAGAGAGATGGGTAATGCTGACCAGCGTGCCAAAACCAATTTTGTTTTCTCTAATAAAGGGGTAAAATTTTATTTAAAAAAATCCTGATAAGTGTCTGTGATTTGAATACCCAAATAGGTGAATGAGGAGTGTTCCAGTCTAAACTGAAAGGCTGAGTAGTCAGCCTCCTTTGCCAGACTGTTAATAGGGAACATTGTGCTTTTAGCCAGGTTCAAACTGTAACCAGACAGGCGGCCAAAGGATCCAATGAGGTCCAGAACTGAAGGAATTGATGCCTCCGGATCTGTAATATACAGAAGGAGATCGTCTGCATACAAGGAGCACTTATGAATAGTGATCCCCCTTATTCTGGGGTCCGTTCTCAATGCTGCTGCCAGCGGCTCTATTGCCAGATTGAATAGCAGGGGGCTTAAGGGGCATCCCTGTCGGGTACCTCTATGTACGGAAAAGTATTCTGAAATGGTCTTATTGGTGCAGACTGAAGACAGGGGCGCTGAGTACAGAGTCCTGATCCATGAAATAAAATTAGAACCGAAGCCAAATTTTTTTCAAAACGGAGAACGGATATTGCCAATCCACACAGTCAAAAGCCTTCTCGGCATCCAGTGAGACTATTATCTCGGGGTGATCAACTGAATGGTCAGAATATAGGATATTTAACAGCCATCTGATATTGAAATATGACTGGTGGTTCACTATAAAGCCTGTTTGGTCCTCATGTATAATAGAAGGTACTACCTTCTCAATACGAAGTGCAAGAGCTTTTGTGAGGATCTTATAATCCACATTCAGTAGACTAATGGGGCGATAGGATCCACATTTTTGAGGGTCCTTGTCTTTTTTGAGTATTAAAGAGACAGTGGCTTGGGACAGAGTTTGAGGCAACGTGCTTGTTGCCTGAATTTCTGAAAAAACCTCAGACAGTAAAGAAACTAACTTGCCAGCAAAGCATTTATAGAAATCACACGAGAAGCCGTCTGGGCCCGGTGCCTTGCCATTTTACAAGGAATTAACTGCCTGCAATATTTCCGCAGAGGTAATAGGTCTTTCTAGTAGCTCACGTTGGTCTGGGTTAATAGTGGGAGTATCTATGTTCCTCAAAAAGGAATCCAAGTCAGCCTCTGAATAATCAGTGCGGGAAGTATAGAGATCCTGATAAAATAACTTGAAAGCAGCATTAATTCCGTCAGGGTGTGTTACCACCTGACCGGAGTCTAACTGTATGTCGGGTATAGACTGAGCTGCGGCGGATTGACGAAGCTGATGCGAAAGATATCTACCTGCTTTTTCACCATGCTCGTATTTATGATGTCTTGATCTAAGTAGGAGCTTCTCAGTTTCTTTAATTGAGAGGGTGTCAAATTCAGACTGCAGCAGTACCTTCTGCTTATATAAATCAGCGGTTGGACAGGTAGCATAAGATATTTAAGTTGGCTATATTCACACTTTCAAGACAATCATGACAGGCAAGCTGAACAATAATTTGGGGTAAGTATACGCACAAAACTGCAGCCAACAAGAAAAAAAGAAATTTAAAAAATTTAAAAAAACAAAAGAGCAAAAGTAAAAACCCAGAGTAACTATAAACGCAACTCCCACAAATCGGGAGCAAACTACGCCCTGCCCCCCAAAAGAGCTTATATCCCCCGCTCTTTTTCTTTCCCTCCTTCTTTCTCCCTTTTCTTCTCCCCAGTCAAGTCTGTCCCGTGCTCAGCAAATGAAAATGAAATAAACAATAAAAGCAAAGGTGAATCAAATAGACCAATACGGAAGGCTGGGATGGTCCATTTGGTACAGTAAAGCAGTTGGGCATCTTTCTTTGCCTTTAGACAATAATTCTGATGGCAAAAGATCCAAACGGGACAGACAAAAACAAAAACAAAAAGAGCTTATATCCAACATGTCTCTTCACTCCCCAAATACAAAAGTTGCCCCTAGCAGGGAACGCCAACTATGACCCAGTTGTTAGACATCTGGCAGATTGGAAAGGCACACGTGACTTCTCTTGGTCGATTACTTCACTCAGTGATAAACAATTATTTGCAGACCTATTAAATTATGAAAGAAGCAAAAGTTCAAACCTCTCTAAAGTGCAGTCTGAGTCAGTGAACAATAGAGAGTCAAAAAGCAACTGAGGTCGCACAGTCCACTCAGCCCGTGTCTTGATTCCCACACACAGCCAAGATGCGATTCCTGACGTAGTCTTTAGCAGCCGTTGGATTGGTGAATATTTCCTCACCAAGAGGAGAAGAAATCCTCAGCTTCGCTGGGTATAGCATCCGGAATCTCACACCCCGACATCCGCGCAGTAGATCTTTAACTTCTTTAAAGGCCCCCCGTCTCTTCGCGACTGCAGATGGCAGGTCCGGGAAAATTAGGATTTTGACTCCATCATGCGTCAGGGGACTGTTTACCTCCTCCTTTTCTTGAACGTAATGAAATTTGACAATAAGTGGCCTGGGTCTCTGGTCTCTCGCAGGGATGGGCTGGAGGCTGCGATGTGCCCGATCCAGTGTCGGAGCGGTATCCAGGGCCAAAACCTCCTTTAGTAGCTGGGCCACAGAGTTGACAGGGTGCGTCCCAGTCTCAAAGTGCTCTCTCACGCCAAATATTCGAATGTTGCATCTGCGCTGTCTCCCCTCAAGGTCTTTGGTGTTGTCCGAAAGAGCTGACACAATTTCTTTCAGATCGTGAACTTGCTTCTCCAAGTCCACAGCCCGGTCCGAATACGTGTTTGCATCTTCTTCCAGGCTAGTTAGCCAGCTATGGTGGTCAGTGCAGGTAGTTGCTAGAGCATCAATCTTAGCACAAAGTTCAGTCCGCACTTCATCTATTTGGTCAGAAACATTGCTGCAAAGCGAATCGATCAGCTCATTGAGAGCTTGGCACTTGGTCTCGACTTTTGCTTCCAGCGTAGAAATTTTGGCGACTACATTCTTCTCCGAGTTAGCCATGGCAGCCATTAGCGCGGCCGTGTCCGGGGATGTAGCATTGCTATCAATTGCCTTGGCTCCATCAGTCTTTCTGGTGTTTTTGGACCCTGACATTGTTGTAAAGTTCCCTTGGGCGATGCGCACATTTGCAGTGGTAACTCAGCTGATGACCGATAACGCGTTAGTGCCCAATGTCACAGTATTTATATGAAAAAATAGCGTATCCCCACAGAGCAACTCAGCCACGCGTCTTTACATGTCGCTGCTCCTACGTCAACCCCCGCCACCACTGTACTCTTGAGCAGACGTGTTCTCTGGAGTGACAAATCATGCTTCTCCATCTGGCAATCTGATGGAGGAGCCTGGGTTTGGTGATTTCCAGGAGAACAGTGTAAAGTTTAGTGAAGGGTTGTTTTTCAGGTGCTGGGCTAAATCCCTTAGTTCGCGTGACAGGAAGTCTTAATGCTTCAGCATACCAAGACATTTTCATCCTCCAAACTTGTGGGAACATCTTCCCGTTCAAACATGACTGCACACCAGTGCACAAAGCAACATCCATTAAGCCATGGCTGCAGAAGTTTGATGTGTGGCCTCACAGAATCCTGACCTCAACCCGATAGAACACCTTTGGGATGAATTAGAGCGGAGACTTCTCATCCAACGTCAGTGTCTGACCTGCAATTCTGAAAGAATAGTCAAAATTCCCCATAAAAAAGAGTTCGATTCAATTCAGTTGCCTCAGGGTGGTTTATAATGTAAGGTAAAGACTAAGGTAACACAAAGAAAACGCATGTAACCCCAACAAGGAAGGAAAAACTCCAGTTTAACAGGAAGAAACCAGGCTCAGGGAAGAGCAACTAGCTGCCGCGACTGGTTGGGGTGAGAGAAAGGAGACAAGTCATAAAACGTGCCCTGGAAGAGAGCCAGAGATTAATAATAACTCATAATTAAATGCAGTGTGAGTGAGAGAAGGAGAAATGCTCAGTGCATCATGGAAAGCCCACAGCAGCCTAAGTCTATTGTAGCATAACTAAGGGAGGATTCAGGGTCACCTGATCCAGCCTGAACTATAAGCTTTGTGAAAAAGGAAAGCCTTAAGCCTAGTCTTAAAAGCAGAGAGGGTGTCTGTCTTGGGTCTGCGCTTCCACAGGCCCCGCTGGTTTAGAAACTTATTTCCGTTAACAAAGCAAGGAAGCAAGACGAACAGCTTTAACCGGTTTTACTTGCTAGCAAGGGAGGCTGGTCGGAACCAGGCTCTTGGAGCTGAACGCTCCTCACCCGCCTCCTAGCCAGCATCAAATAAAGCAGCCTTCCTTGCTGCCTTTAACTGAAAACAGTTACAGTACACACAAGCACCACCCATTGTAAACCCCCCCTATGGTTCTAAAGGATAAGATACTATGTGTGTATGTGTGTGCACGTGTAAGCACGTGTGTGTGTGTGTGTGTGTGTGTGTGTGTGTGTGTGTGTGTGTGTGTGTGTGTGTGTGTGTGTGTGTGTGTGTATGCGCGAGAATGTGTGTGTATGTGTAGGTGCACGTGAGTGTGTGTTTGTGTTTGGAGGTGCGTTTGTGTGACCTCCTGCCCACAAAAGGGTCATAAAAGCAGGAAGTTTACTAAACAAGAAAAAATCTTCACATAGGATGTCCTATAATAAAACACTGCAGCCTCCCCCACCAACAGACTGGCTGGGGAGGGAGTCAGAAACAAAGGAATGTCTTTGATCATACAGTTTGAACCAAGACTTACAAATTTAAGTAACACACTGACAACATTTAACAATTTGACTCCAACAGTCTGTCTCCCAAACAGACAATCTAAGCAACAAATAAGCACTTTCTTTTTAGTTCTTCACACTTAACATTGAAACACTGCACTATGTTCAAAAGAGTAACTGAGTAAATAAATCAAACCACAGATTAATTTTAGTACAACAAACCCTGAAGTTAGAGCGACAGTTGTATGTTTTTTATTAGTAGTAGTTTATTACTAGTGTCTGTGTTAGCCCTTTGGCGAACTGGTCAGGGTGACAAAATGTTAAACCTATGACTTCAAATTGTAGTTTAATTAATGTTACACATCCTTTCACAACAGCCAACAGCGCATTCTTGTTTAAAAAAGATGAAGTGACTCCAATGGTTTTAGACAATGAGCTTTCTCAGTGACAGAAGACACCTAAATTCATTCTGTTCTGTGTTTCACAAGCAGTCTGCACAGGATGAAGATGATAAAGGAAAAGAGCTACCTCTAGTTCCTCAGCTCAAACCTCCACGACAGCCACCAGAGGTCAAACACAAATCCCAGATGTGCACTGCTGCACATCTGGCTATATCCACCTCTGCCCCTGCTGCAGTGTCAGCACAAAGACAAGAGGGGGAGGAGGAAGAGGAAGAGGAGAAAGTCTTGAAAGAACAGCAGGTATACTAAATAAATAGTTATTTTTAAGATAAAATTTTTAATCTGAAGAAAACACCAGGTTGCTAATACTGAGATGAGCCTATGGAAAGCTAAATCTAACAGTTAAAAATCCAGGTTTGTGTTTTAGTTTAGCCTGCCCTAAGTGGACTAAACATGCTTCTGCTTTGACTAATAATTTCAGGATTTTCTCTGCTTTTAACTGACAAAAGCTGAACTTTAATTGTTTTCCTGTTAATGATGAATTTGTCATGACAAACAAACATTAAACCTGTTTCAGAAAAATAAATTTCCAGTGAGCATCACTGGACAGTGTTCTGCTGTATTTGCTGTAAGATACTGATTTTTGTAGTTAGAGATGGACACTGTGTAAACATATGGGGTGGCTGTAGCTCAGGAGGTAGAGCAGATCATTTACTATTCAGTGGTTCAGTCCCTGACTCCTCTGATGCATCCCTCCAAGTGTGAATGTTAGCTTGAAAGCACTTAAGCCTAAAAACGTGCTTGTATGAATGGGTCAATGAGGCATGTTGTGTTTTCAGTGCTCAGGTAGAGTAAAAGCTCTTTATAAGAACCAGTCCATTTACTTTACCATTTGTCATTATGTGCAGTGTGAAATATTGTTACAATATAGAGGTTGGCCTTTATGTGTTTTTTGTTAGCTCTGGTTTAACTCATCTGGAAGTTTGTTACATTCTCATGTAATTCTGTTTAAATCGTGGCTGAAATGAACTGTTTGCATTATATTCCTGTCACTTTGATTTTTTAATTTCCTATTACAAAAACAAGAAGAAAAAAAAGATTACAGTGAGGAATTAGGAGTAAAATGAAGTTTTAGTTTTTCTTAGCCCATATGAGAAGGTTCCTTTCTTCATAAACATGCTGCCCGTGCTGTTCGTGCTCTGTACCTACCTTTTTGGAAAAATAAACTGTAGCTGTTCGCGTTCTTTGACTCTTCAAATAATTAATTTCCTTTTAAACTGGGATCAAACTTTCTTTCACCCTTAAACCATTTATTGCTAAACACAGAGTTGTGGGTTTTTTCATATCAGTTTATGGGTTAAATATGGTGGTGGCAGCACCATGCATCGCAATAGAGGATTAGTGTGCCAAAGCCTTCTCTAAGGAAAAAAAGTCATTTATTCTGTCTCAAGAGCTATTCAAAAAATCATCATTGTCATATATCGGCTCTGATCATTGCTGTATTACATTTAAAGTAAAATAATGAATGATTGTACTGAGAAAACATGGATGTAAATTTAAAGTAATTATTGTGCAGAAAAGGCGAAATATGTACTGTTTCTGTTGTTGTTTCATTTTACCTTTTCTGTTCATAGGTGACAGAACTGACAAATAAGAATCACTCATCAGTTGGAAATAAACAAAATGCAAAAAAGGAGAGGACGTCTCTAAACTCACAAGTAGCTAATGAGTTAGCAACATGTGACCAACAGTCAGACCCTCAGCTGTGCTTTACAAATGACTACCCTCTCATAGCAGCAGCTGGACTAAAAGCAAACAGAGAAGGTGGGGAAAACAGTCTCACTGAGAACAAAGTGGAGACGGTAATTGAACAAGTGCCTTCTTGTCCAACAGTAAAGGATGTGGAGATATTTCCACTGGGAACTTTAAAAGATGTTAAACGTTTCCAGACTGATGAGGAGGAGCCAACATCAAGTCAGGACAAAGATATAAAACTAGATGAACTTAGAGTAGGAAGAGTTTCACAGAAAGAAAATGTCAGAACTCCTAATCAAGTGAAAGAGTTTGTTGGACAGGTATCGTCGCCAGCCACAAAAGAAAAGAAGGTCAAGGTTACAACAGTTGTTACTCTACAGAAAGAAAACATTCAAGGATGTGCCAAAAGTCCCAAAGACATGAATGAAACCGCCAAAGAAGCGTCAGAGAAGAAGTCCAATGTGATGGTGGTTCTAACTTTAGAATCCAGTGAAAACGAGAGGACATCAGGTCCACCAGTCCAGCAGAATGCATCACTGAGGCCTGACCAGGAGTGTGTAACTTCAACCTCCGTTACAAAACCTTCCCCATTGTCACCCATCTTAGATTGTAGTAGCAAGCAGGGGAACCGGGAACAAACAGTAACAGGTAACCAGCTGCAATACACAGAAGACGGAGGTAGCCTGAGCTGTGATGAGGCTGGTGAGGGACCGCCCCCTCCACCGCCTCAGATTTGTAAATATAGCCGTATAATCTCCAAGACCAGAGTCAGACCACAGTCCAAAGAGGAAACCTCAGCCAAAATGAATGGCTCTCAAATACAAACAGTATCTGGGGACACCGCTGGTGAGCCCACCTATGTAGGACATGAGAACCATGGTTTTGAGGACGGTAATGATCAGTTTGACAGAAAACCTATTATTGTTTTCTTGAACCAGCCCGTGGACTTTCAGTCGGCCTACAAGCGGCTGTCTACAATCTTTGAAAGTGAGGAAGATACTGGTGGGATTTTTTCTCCAGAGAGCATTTCAGATGAGGAAAAGACAAACCAGGAGGAAGAGGAACAGGGTATTAGAAAAAGTAGTATCGCGAATATTAATATGGGATCGCTCACGACAGGAGATGGTCAGAATCCTCCACAAATACAGCATGAAGGACCTTCAACAGATAAAAGCTCCGCTCTTGAAAACCAGGGCCAGACTGAATCACCTTCACTTAAAAAAACTGAGACAAAAAGGAAATTCAAATTCAAGTTCCCTAAAAAAAGACTGACAGCATTTAGCCAGGCTATCAAAACAGGAAACAGGGGCAAACAAGAAGTTGTTGTTGATGAGGAGGAAGTAGCAGCATGTGGCACAACAGTCAAGGAGACCAAGAGCCAGACAAATAAATCGCAGATGTTTAAAATTAATAAAATGGAACAAATGAAGTTGGACGAAAGCAGCGCCTGCGACAGAGACAATATCTCCTCTTATATTAATACCAGACATTCAGAGTCACATAACCGGGTAGAGGAGCTCTGCAAAAATGCGTTCGACTCTATAGACAGTCTCGAGAAGTCGATTAAACAGTTGGAAATCAGTGTGGAGAGTATAACTGCCCCTGCTTCTTTATGTGACTCAGCTGACAAAGCTCAGCTTAAAAGAAAAGTCAAACAAGAACGAGAGAGAAGTCCGTCCAAAAGGTCAGCGACTCAGATCACTAAGGGTCCAAATCCACCTGAGAGTAAGAGAGCCAAACCCCAGACTGCACGCGCCAGCGAAAGAAACGGCATCAAGAAACAGGTCTGATATTCCTCTGCCCAGCTGTTTCACTGCAGTTTGCTGGGATGGTGGTGGGCAGCGTTACCATCTACCTCTGTGTTCTTTGAATTTGTCTTTCACCAGCTTTGAATTCCTCTCACAAACAAATCTTCAAACTACCCAAAATTAACAAGAAAACTGATGCATTTAATCACATCTCCGATGGAAAGTTGTTTTCCTACCATAACCTAGGTTTTCTGAACACAAGTGTGGGTTCTGCATTGCTGTTTGCCTTTTTCTTCTTCGTGTATGCCTTTCAGGGAAATTCTTTGCTGCTGTTGCTGATGTTTGAAAAGGAAAACAGTACTATGTGAGAGGGTGATCCTTAAAAATTCTACTGCTTTAGAAGAAGAAGAAGTCAAGATTTTTTCCACTTTAAATGACTCAGTCTTTTAAAACTACTTCAGTAGATACCAAAAATTATTTATAATTCTTTTTACTTTAAAGGCCAGTATGAATACACAGCTTAATTGCTTGTTTTTTTTATCGTAAAAACCAAAAAGAAAGAAAAAATGGCAGCTCCCCTGAGATGGGTCAGTGATTGGCAGCAGCATTGATTTTCATGCATTTTTATTTTTTCTACAGTGTCATTAAATGTCCGATGTCATCTGTAATCTTGATTTATGCTTTAATCTAAAGCTCTTGACTGCTTCTAATTGAATCTTGTAAAAACATTCTGTATCTCCTACATGTTTTTCAGCAACACACAGTATAGTTTTTAGCTTTGACTAGTAAAAGGGCTATATAAATGTAGTTTATCCACCATTGTCTCATACTAACCTTTTGTTTACTTTTGTAAATGGCAGACCTCCAGCAGCACCTCCAGCTCTTCTGCTCTGCGATCTCATGCCAAATCTCACCGTGGCTCTGGATCACCAGAAAAGACTCCTAAGGGCCAGCAGCAGTTCACCCAGAAACAGGCCAGCCAGGTAAATGAAGTTTGAGGACACCTGAGGTTAACAGCTCTGAGTCATCGTAGACTAAAGAGGAGTTCATCTAATGTTTCAAGGATTTGTATTCTTGTTTGGTGTTTTTGTTGTTGGTTTTTTGTGTCAACCATCATTATATTCTTCTACAGTTGCACCTCACAGTGCAAAAACATAAATGATAGTTTTATAATAAATATACTGAAGCTTCAATTCAATTCAGTTGTCTCCAACTCAAGTCAATAAACCTATACTTGTAACTATATGGGACAAGAGTCAATATAACTGTGCTATTAGAAAAGCAGAAACCATGCTCTACATGATAGAAATGTAAGCACTGCATGACTCTGGTGCTGTTTCAACCACATCTACCTACCTACTGTGTGTGTAGAGAGAGAGTCCACAAAGTGGTCCAAATAGAGCAGGATAGCTGGGTGCTGTGTAATAATGGACAAGGAAATGACCTTAAATTGAGTTTGATGTTTTGATTGCACTTGTGTGTGTTCTGCAGTGGATTTTTGTCCTGTTCTTCTTTTTTCAGATGTGCGTCGTCCTAAAGTTTCTAGATGTACCCTGTACTGTCAAGATACACTCCCTGTATACATTAGAGATTTAGTGACATCTCCTATATCGAAATTAAACATGTAATGTCTTGAAACTAGACAAATTTGACACTGAAGTTTCTACATCAGTGAGTGAATCTTGACCTGCATGTAACCTGTACAACTATCCTTCATCTGGCAGTGAGTTTTTCTGAGTTCAGAACTCCATTTCTTTAGACGCAAACACATCAGGATTCATCATTTACAGAAATGAATAATTCTGTGGAAACATCTGCCACTGATTCACTTCATGTTTATGGCACGAAGAGGTTTCCCATCCTTTAAGCACTGCATGGATGTTTTACCGTTCTTGTTTAGTGATGCATTGAAAAAGGGCTGCAGCTATTTATTATTTTAGTAATCAAATAATCTATTGATCATTCCATTGATTAATCCGATAGGAAATACTTTTGTATGTACTTAATGAGAAATAATAAATATTCAAAAGAGAAAAAACACAGGTCTTTCAAATAAACTGCTCATTGGTTTCTATTCTAGAAATTAGTTTAACTGCATAAATCTACGGTGGCCCCTAGAGACAAAGAGACAAAGCACTTACAAACTCCAAAACAGAGTGATTTATAAACACATGGTGAGTGAAAAGGGGTGAGAAAGGGAGAAACGCTCAGTGAATCATTAGAAGCCCCCAGCAACCGGTCTACTGCAGCATAACTGATCCAGCTTTGTCAAAAAGGAGCCTTGTCTTAAAAGTAGAGATAGTGTCTGTCTCCTGAATCCAAACTGGAAGCTGGTTCCATAAAAGATGGACCTGAAAACTGAAGGCTCTGCCTCCCATTCTACTTTTAAATATATCAAGTGATGTTCTGTCGTGTGCATGTCACTGCCACTGATTTGTTGTAACCCGCGGTGTGTGTTTGCAGGCTGTCAGCAGAAGCAGTAAAGCATTGTGTTGTTGCTTTGCGTGCTTCTCTGATTAAAGCCTAGCTCGAGGAAACACCCATCTGTCCACTTCTCACTGCCCAGATGCCACTGATGACCTCCAAACCTGTCCTCTTCCTGCTCCTCCACTGCTTCTTCACCTTCAGCCTTCTCTGCCTCCTTCAGATGTGCCTACCTGTCGTTCCTGAACTCTTTGCTGAAAAACTCCTTCAGTTTGTCCATCAGGCTCTTCACCTTGATCCCCCTCTCCATCCTCTTCATTTCCTTCCATTTCCTTGTCCTCACAAAACTTTTATCCCATCTCTGAATCTGAGTCGTCTCCTCCCTTCTTCTAGACACGCCTTGTCAGCACACCACCTTAACATGAGTCCAGCCCACCGTGGGCTTCGCAGCAATGGCAAGTGTCGGCATCGCCTCGTCTTCACCTCCACCTCAGCTAATATTACTCCTCACCCTCCTCCTCTGTCTCGACTTCTTCCCCATTTTCTTCTCCCCCCATCACAGTGACTCAAGGGGCAAAGAGTGTACCAACCCCAGGTCTGCAGGATGTAGCAAGAAACGCACAGGGAGCCAAGCTGTACGTGTGCATGACGGGCACTGTCATGGCTTCAAAGCATACAGACATATCACTGTGTATAATGCATGTATGATGGCATTTAATGGCATCTGGAAACACAAAATCCCTGAACAATATTACTATGAGAGAAAATGCCACACAAGACCACACAGGCCAAAAAAGTAACCGAGAAAAAAAATGTGTCTAAAAAATCCCAAATGCAAAGATAAATAAAAAGTGTCATAAAGATGCCCAGTTGCTTTCTTTCCAAGTGCTACATGTATGATTTTATCCATGCACATAAACAAGCAAATTATTCTCAACGTGTGTTTGTCCCCTAATCACCGTTATCAAAATGTGAGATGACAAGAAATTAAGGTCCAGTGAAGACGGCATTTCTTTAGCTCTTCAGTCCTTCACAGAGAGGTCCAGATGTTAGAACAGTGTGTTAAATTTAACATTCTTCACCAGTCTTCAACCTGTATGTCAAAAATGTAACCAGTAATGTTGAATAAAATTGTCTCCGTATATTAACTTTAATCCATAGATATTTCTTTTACACGATCTCCATGCAGATGTTCTCATGAGCTCAACGACTGCAGATAATCAAGTGAAAATATTTCCCAGCAGATTGTAAATGACTTCAAATCAGCTCGGCTTCACTCGTCCACTGCACTAAATTGCTTAAGTAATTTCATGAACTGAATATAAATGCTAGGGCTAGTTTAGTTCATTAGCATAATATATAACAGGAACACAGGGAATATTTTTAACAGAGTAATTACCTTTATTAATGATGCTCACAACCTAGCAAGGTTTACTTCTAGTGGAGTGTTTGTATACTGCAGGGGCATTTATTAAACCAAATACTTCTTTCAGCCCTGGTGTTTGTCAGTGAATATTTTGATTGTTACTGTAGAAAACATTTTTAAGATATTTTTCCTCTTTGCTGCAAATTTGAAATGCTTAGTTTAAAAAAAATCCTAGCACTTCTTCCTACTGGAAGAACTGCAAAGATGTCCATAAAGAGTTCACGAGACTTTCAGTGAAAGACAGACGTTGCTATGGTTTAGTCTGCTCCATTGAGTTACCATTCGTTGATAAATCAGCTGAAATCCATTGGACTGGATTGCCCATTGGTTGGGCGCCGTGTTGTTTTTTTTTCTGCCTGTCATATTATCTTCGTCTATGAGTTAACTTCACAACATGCCCACAACATTTACACCCATTGGTCAGTTCTTCAGAAGAGAAATTGAATCGAATAACACACTGTAGTTGCTGTAGTCATCATAATGGAGCCATGGTTTAGTATTTTTCAAAACCATTTTTCCAGAAAGCTTTTCCTGGTGTTTGTTTATGTTACAGCAGAGAGCTTTCTGTTTTGGGGGTTCAATACTGCTGAATATTGAGGTTGTGACTATCAGAGTTTATCCAAAAGACAATCCCATACAGACTGTAAGCTGTTTAAGAATTTAACGTGTAAAACTGTCAGTATAGAGCTTTTATGTAGCTACTGTTAACATGAAGTGCTGTGCAAATGTTTCAGGTATTAAAACTAAACTGTTAAAAACTGATGCCCTGAGTAGGTTTTTTTGCTTGCACTGTACTGTAGCTGGTGCATACTGTGCTCATTTCCATTTGTTTGTAGTGACTCTTGTCAAAATGAATGCACTTAATGTTTTATGATGGCTTTTATTGCACTTTCAAGTATGATCATTAGACCATTATAGGAATCCAGTGAGAAGAATCACTCGGCTCAAGCAGAAGTAAAGAATGACCACACGGACGCGCCACGTGGTTGAAGAACTAAAGCAAAAACATTTCAAATTTAAACAGTAAAAAGAATATACAGAGGTCAGTGTTGCTCTCTGATATTTACCACAGGATCGGTGTTTTAATCTCTTTTAATGTCATATTGACTTCAGCTGTTGCTTCCATTGGTACCTTCCTGTCATTTTTGATGTGCAGTTCTTTGCCCACTTACTGTGACTGTACCATTAAAAACAGTAATATGCTCCTTGTTAACTCCATTTAATGTTGTTAATGTTTTTGCTTTCACTGATAACTACCCAGTCAGTGTTGTCATGTTATAGTTTGTGTGTGATTCTTACTCTGAATCGGAATAAGTACGGGGGACAACTGTGTGCACTAAGACCAACTCTTTACTCACTTTATTTCCACCTGCATGCATTGCCAGTGTGCAACACGTAATTACACAATCGAACAATAAACACATACAGCCCATACAACAAGTGTTGCATCTTCAAAAACAAAAATAGATAACTGAGCCTTAGTATCGTTGCGACTTGTTTACTGAACCTTCTTTTCAGTGCATGTTCAGAACATCAGTGTCCATTTTACTGCGTCCTACAGGACCCTCTCTTCTTCCTCTTTCTTACAACATTAATGTAACACAGAACCAATACTGCTTCTCCTGGCATTACCATGGTAACAACACTCATTCTATCTGCTTCTTTCAGATGAATAACAGGAACTTGGGATGTAGGTATCTATGAATAATAACTATTATGCATACCCATATATTTATAAAAACAACTAATTTCTTGCGATGCCACAACCAGGGACAATTATGAATACACTACATCTCCCCTTTTAAACAAAAACATAATATTTCTTTTCTCCCTTTCCTTTGGAGCAAGCAGTGCGCCGTCCGGCAGTGTCGGCTCCAGCTGCGATGGAAGTATCGGCAATGTGGTTCGCAGACGTGGTGCAGTGGTGTAGCTTTATAGGCAAGAAGAGCTCGATATGGATCAGCTGCTTTTTTTCAGTCTGTACAGCACCTTCTGCTTCTCCATTACTTTGCGGAAACTTAGGACTGCTTGTGATGTGCTTAAAGCCGTACGCTGCTGTGAAGTCTGCAAAGGTTTGACCTGAATACTGTCGCCTATTACCAGACATGAGGACCTCTGGGATGCCATGACGGGCGAAGAAAGATTTCAGGTGAGTAATGACATCGTTTGATTTTGTTTAACAAAGCAATCTCAACAAATCTAGAGTGCTAGTCAACAGCCAGAAGGTACGTTTTCCCCCACTCTGCCATGGGCGGGCAGGGTATCCTGTTGGCATGAGTGGCTCACTGTGATTGTGTCTTTCTTGAATGCATGTTCTGCATCACCATCTCAGAGTTTTGTTGACTCAGCCCGGGCCACCACACTGTTTGGCGTACACGAGCTTTACATTTTACAACACCTTGATTTCCATCGTGTAGTTTTTCCAGCACTTCATTTCTCATTGCGGAAGGAATTACAAGCCGTGTATCTTGTGTGTGAATAAAGATCAGCAGGTGAATTTATTAAAGTGTGAGTTCAGGTGAAATCAGAGAGGTGTGTGTTAAAGAGTGTGTAACTGCCCACTGTGACGTCACATCCACAGTGTGTCATCAGTGTTTGTGGTCACAGTGTTTCTGTTTTCATGTTCAGGTTCTCGTTTAAAGTCTCTGTCGCTCACACTTTACTGTTAAATGTTTGAATGTTTAAATGTGAGTGTGTGCCTGTGTAACAGCGCCCTCTAGTGGCCTCCTGCACTATGAGCTCTGCAGACAGGAATGAGCTTTGAGCAGCTCTATGTAACCCTGGTAAACATAGCTGTCAATAAATAAAGCCTGCTAGTAAAAACAGTCATAAGAAATATATTACAGGTGATAAATAATCAATAAATAGATCATAATGGTTAAAAAACTAATTAAAAAACAACAACAATGATGCAATTCATGGTATAGTGTTTCATTTGTGTTTAAAAACATCCATCCAACCATCTTCATCCGCTTTATCCGAGGCCGGGTCGCGGGGGCAGCAGCCTAAGCAAAGAGGCCCAGACATGTTAAAGGTTAAAAAACTTGCTGCTTCACTGTGTTTTCGTGTTAATTCAGGTAAAATGGGTAAAATATGTGTTCAGACTCTTATGATAACTATAATAAGAACATAACTGAACGAGACTTGGTGAGTAGTGTTGGTGAGATGAAGCCTCGTGATGAACTGAAGCTTCTATCCAACTGGTCGATTTATGGTTTGAAGCATTGTGATGATTCATTTGCTCTACTGCGCCATCAAGTGGACGATTCTAGTGAAACAGGCTCTGTGATTATAATGATGTGATGTGTAAACCTCTAAACTGAATATATACATTCTTTTCATGGTTATTTATCCCGAATATTTTCTCAGTGTGTCTGATACAAAAGAGAAAGTGGAAACTATCAGGACAGAGTTTTGATATGATTGTGTAACTGTTAGGGCTCGGTATCGTCACTGATTTCTAGAATCGATTCCACGATTGGATTCTGATCATGCATCACTACATATCCATATTTTTATATCTATAAAAAGTAGGGGTGCAACGATACACAAAATTCACGGTTCGGTTCGGTTCGATACTTTGGTGTCACGGTTCGATATTTTTTCGATACAAAAAAAATGTTCATGCCTTTTTAATTTGTCATTTATTAAAATTATAAATATATATTTCAACTCAAAAGTACAGTTTTTAAATTTAACCCTAACCCTTGTGCGTGTTTTTTATTTTGACAGCGAATGCGCACCTGCGGACCACTTATGTGCAGCCCTGGTTATTTAGCTCGTCATATTGCAGCCACAGAAATTCTTTTGTCCATGAAACCATAAAGCTGCACTTTCTTTTTGCCTTATAGTCTGATTTGTCATAACTTCTCCGTTTTGTGGTAAGCTTTTCTTTGGCTGTCACTTCTTCACCCTGACCTGTCTTATTTGGCTCAGCAGAACTAAAATATAAATCCTGCTGCTTTTACACACACACACATAAGCTCAGCGATTCTCTGCGCGATCAGCCTCTCACATGTTTAAGCTGCGGGAGATTTCACTTGTCATGTTTCCATAATAAGCTAACGATTAATAAGACGATGTCAGAGGAATTGGTGCACAAATTATCATCACTCACAGATCAGTGCTGTCGCTCTCTATACACAGTTCGCACGATTGCAAAGTGAAAGCAAAAAAACAAGCGCAAATTCAAACGCGATTTCAATATGTCACATATTGACAGTGGCTCACCGATGCCAATGACATAATTACCCAGCTACATTTCTGAAAGAATGCAAAAGCATTGACATATATTTTTCCTACAATAGCCCGACGGGCAGGGAAGAGATAGATTTTGGTAGCCCGACTGAAAAAATCGCTAGCTCCGGGACGTCGGGCTAGCGATATTGCGAGCCCTGTATCTGATTGAGGAATCACTCATCTTTGGAAAAGAGAGTTTATTACAGAGAAATGTCTCTTTCCAAAATACAAGCTATACTATCCGCTTCTTCTGGGCTATATTCTCAGCAGCATAAGGAGAATCATGTGCTAACAGCTGTCTAAATGACTCGGCTAAAGTTAGTAGCATGCTTGTTGTTTTTGTCTTTGCACTAGGATGATGTCGGCGTAAATGTGCAGTCATATTCGTTGTGTTCCCACTAGTGCTTTCAGGTTAATCTCGTTGAAATGACCTTAACGCCACAACACGGCAAATCTCCGTTAACGAGCTACCGCCGATCGCCCCGTGCATGGGGCTAGACGGCCAACACGTTAACGAGCTAACTGCGCTAACACACTAGTTCCCACCCATGTAATTAAGCATTGCGTGGCACATCCAACATACTGTTTTACTTTAGTCCATGACGCGCTTACCTTCAGGGTCATACGTCACATGAAAACCAAAATAATTCCAAACGCCAGATCTGAATGAGGGTGGGGGAGGTGCCCTGCGCTCTTCCTTCTGACTATGCTGTCTGTGTTGAGCGCTCAGTGGATCTGCGCTCGACAGTGCAGCCTAGGCGGAGTAGTCGAACGCAGATTCACTGAGCGCTCAACACAGACAGCATCGTCAGAAGGAAAGTTGATAAAATAAATTACAAATGTTGTATTGTTCGATACATATGCGTACCGAACCGAAAGCACTGTATCGAACGGTTCAATATCGATACGAATATCGTTGCACCCCTAATAAAAAGAAAGCTGACACTTGCCAGACTTTATCAAAGGTGTAAACATCACAGCAGAGGCCTTTGTGTCAAAGTAGCTGAGGATAAAACAGAAAAACATGAAGGTGATTTTCCTGGCCTGGATTTTATAAAAATATTCTGCAGTAAATCAAAAACGAAAGAAAACCATGAATCAACATCTGAACATTACCTGATGCTGCTGAAGTGAAGCAAGGTTACAGAGGTTGGATTAGAGACACAGCAAAAGTTTTTCATTTTTAAAAAGTTTAAATATGTTCAGTATTGAACAGCAGAAATTAGGCTTTCTTTTTGGAAGTAAGTGAAAGGAAATAAACAGCATCCGACAGGCTGTAAACAACGGTAGACTTGTGCGTAACAAGCAAGCGAATAATGCAGAAAACAGATTTTTAGACGGGAAACTGTTCTTGAAGTACAGAGAGAGAGAGTGTCATGATCCAAGCAGGCAGGAACACAGGCACAAATGTAATCTTCAAAAAAATGGGTTTTATTATACCCCCCAAAAAGGACAAGATGATTACAAAAATTCAAAATAACAAAAAATAAAGTTTTTAAGAAGCAAGTGGGCCCATGAAAGAGGTTAACTTAACAGACTGCTACTCAAAAGTCACTTAACAAAAACATAACTCAACAAACTGACCTGCCCAAATGAGAAACAGCTCCAGTTATATAGCAAATGAATAAACCATTATATACACCAAATGTGAAAACTAAAGAGATAACAGCTAACCATCATTCAAGAAGAACCCCATTCCCCCTGCATGATCACAATAGATGGTCCAGTCCACTTTATTGGCTTCTGCATTTGAACCAGCTCCACCCTCAGCCTCCTCTTTCAGCCAAACCAGGAAGGACTGGAGCGGAGGTCAGGTAACTCAGAAAGAGCAGAAATATAATCACCCACCTATATAAAATAACAAACAATGCAAAGCAAAGTCTATGCCACCATTTGGGCTATAGCTTAGTGCTGTCATGCATTACAGGTAAACTCAAAATATCAAATTAGTTAACTTATGATCACAGAAGCTTTAGAGCATAACGTAAACATAAGACAAAAGACCAAATGAATATTACCCAAGCATCTCAGTTGTGTGGTTGCATGCATCCATCACAGAGAGAGAGAGAGAGCGAGAGAGCTGTGCATGAAGTGTGATTTTTATCGCGCTCGAAGCGAAACAGCAAAAGTCAGAGTGAATTCATGACGATGTTTATGTGAAGCGTAGTTTGGATCTTCTTTGGCTGCTGCTTCATGTTGTGTTGGGCTCTTGAATAACACTCCTGCTCAAGTGATAACGTGGAGCAACAACAATCTTTAATGCAGTTTTTCTTGTGGCTGTTCACGTGCCAACCCATTTCCTGTTTGTGGGTAAGTACTGCCACCTAGTGGCGCATGCATGTACATCCATATAGATTACACCACAGTTCAGTCAATATTGTTTGGACAGAGATAAAAGCTGCAGCTTCAGAATCAGCGCAAAAAGGGCGTAAACACAAAGCGCGGACCGGCCAACGGATCAGAATCAGCGAGCTGTCGGCTTTCAGCCACGGCCGTGTCCGTGCCGTCGGGTGAGAAAGCCACATCTCACTGATCCTGATCCGTGATCCATAAACGCTTTGTGTTTATGTCTTTGTGCACTGTAAAATGTAATTCTAGACGTTTGTTATTTCAACATATTATTCTATATCAGTTTGACGATAGATGACTGAAGTTGTTGTTATAACATAGAATTACAAGTTAAAAACGTCCCAATTACACCAAAAAAAAAGCTAACTTGAAAACTCATGTCCAGCTAAATCAGCAACTTATCTTAACTTGACAATGTGGGTAAGTTGAGCACAGCAGGATTCAAAACTGTCCCACGTGACTGCTATCGAGGTGCATCATGGGGAATTGGCGGTTAACGACATGCTCACTTTACTTGGACGTTTTCTAATCGTCTTCTTTGGAATCTGCTTTCACGGTGAGTAACATTGGTTATAACTATAAGGAAAGAGAGCTACGAAAGTTGGAACATGTTTTGAATTCATGGCATGACGTGGGTTTTCTCTTTTACCGAAATGTTTGCTTTAGCTAATGTAACTTTAGCCCACAAGGTCCAGCTTGTGTGTCATGACCAAACTTGACCTAATAAACTGACATATGGCCTTTTTTATGGGTTTAATGTGGCACTGACCAAATCACAAGTATTGTGCCGCTAGCTTTAAGGTTGTGCACTCAACCACTGCTGCGATATTAGCAAGCTAACTCAGCTAATTAAGCTTATTTCATATTGTCTCTGTACTTGTAACAACAGGCTGTTGTATTTTGGTGGAAGTTCATTTTGGCAATATTTCCAATAACTGGCTGGGTTCAAAAAGAACTTTTTGGCAGGACTCCGATGCTTGGTGTCATCTGTTTACACCTATGTAATCACTTAAGTTGTTATTAAGTGCTGCATGCTAAGCTGCAAGAGTGCACTGAGGATTGAGACAAAATATGGTCCACAAACCAGCATTATATTAGTTTTTATCAGATAGTCCTCCAGTGTGTTTATTTTTTGCTTTAATTACATTGTGCAGTTATTTGTTACCCTGAAATGCTCTATGCTTAACAACAGCTCACTAATTTAACTTATTTTTGGACTCTTGTGATCAGTATGACCAGATTGTGTGAGTTTCCATACTAAAAGAGCTGTAGAGATAAAATAATTGGCATAAGAGACACTGATTTTTGGCATGATATACTGCAGAAGTGTTTTTGGTTTTTTTTTTTGCATAATTTACCTTTTAATTTAACTGCATTCCCTGTATTGTAACAAAACTAACATTGTTTATATGTCAGAAAATTAGCAAACATGAATAAATGGCGAAAACAATATAATTATAACATATTTTTATTTTACTTATTTTAGGTCTGTGAAGCCAAACTTGATGCTGGGGATTTATTTTTGTCAGTGGAGTCGAATGGTAAGTTACAATTTGTGCATTTTGTCATATTGGAAACACCACAGATTATATTGTAACTTAATAGCTCTGTAGAACAAATGATATAAAGATTGTAGTGTCAGGGTCCTTAAGAAGTAATATTGCACTATTGATGATCGCATGCAGGTGGCATAAACTAAATATTCAGACGTGCTACCAACAAATGATTCATTAACAAAAGCAGTGGAGCAGACTGTTTAGGTTCTTGTGGTTGTAATAACATCCATAACTGAAGGTTTGTCATTAATTTATTTTCACAGGTCTAGATGATCACATCTGACTTTGTCATTTAAATGAGGTGGACTTGCAAACTTTGCACTCTTTTGGGTAAATTGCTGTCCACTACATATACACAGAATGTGCACAGTATTTCAGATATAAAAAGCGAGTATGTAATGGACTCGCTGGCTTTAATGTAAAAAGCCTGTTGTGTAACTTTAATGAGACAGTTGGACTAAAGCAATGTGTTGCTCATCAAGGTAAACATCTGAGGAATAAGGCAATTGTTACTTGTCCTTTCACTCAGTGTTCTTTTAATCACACATTTACTCCAGTTTTACATCACATAAGTCATTTTCACAATCATTCTACTTTAAAAGATTTCAAGACAGAGCTTATTGTTCTCTGAACTTCCTTGTTCGCTGAACGGCAGGTAAAGTGCATCTTTTTGTTTGTTTGCTTTTGTGTGTTTGTGTTTTCTCTAATGGGCCTCAGATTAAGCCTCAGTTTGCTTAAATTTGGGTCTCAAAGAATCTTTTTTTATTCTGCCTGTACTCCCCACCCCTCTTCTTCTGTTGCTCAGGTTGAAGCAGAATTTGCCCGTCTTACATCTGTTGACCTGAAAGGGTTCCTTTTTGCTATGCTTGACCATTATGGAGAGGTTCGTGGAGCTGTACAAAATCAAGAGCGGCATGGGAGGGCTAACTAGGCTCATAAAATGCTTCGGTGATGATGTAAGTGTTCAACTGCGAAATCTAATCCTTTAAGTTTTAGGTTATCCAGTTCAACTGATGAACTCATTGAAAGAAGGCTGATGAGTAAAGTCTGTCATCATATTTCACAACTGGACATTTAGTGTGGTAACTTTTACTGTGTATATTGGTGGTAGGTTGGATATCATTGATTGATTGATTGATTGGTAATTTATTTCAACATGTGAACAATATACAAGTACATTTAGAAAAGAAATAAGAGAGAGAAAAAGATACTATACAAATTACATACAAAAAACCATTCTGATTAATTTACATGTTGAAAGGGAGTGGGAAGAAGTATACACTTATTTATCATATTCTACTTGAATGTCCTGATAAGCCTGATTCAAAATCTCCAATGATAATCATATATTGATGGAATTATGTATCAAAAGCTGTGAATTTGGAGCTGTCTGCATGCTTCATAAACACTGTTTAAAAAGTGTTTTTGTTTTCTTTTTGACTTCTTTGACCAGAGCCCTACACAAAGGAAGAGGACAGAGGACCTCACACACTCTCAAGACTGTGAAGGTTAGCATTGTTTATTTTAGTAAATTTAATAATGACAGCACCACAGTGGATTTTAAACTAAACAATAGATGCCACATGATAACATGTGTACTTCTTCCTCACCAAATGTATTATTACAAGATCTTTGACACTGGATTTGGTCTGGGTTTCAGAGAAACTAACTGGCAAGCTAGCATTGATATTATTAGTGTCTTGTGTTTATTCGTGTCTGCACCAGGGTCTTTGACATTTCGCTGCTGTACTGTTCACTTCAGCTTTACGTTTGATTTCTCACATTGTATATTGTAATGGCAGAGACATTAGGATATTTAAGGGGCTGCAGTGGCTGCTACAGCTGTGGGGGGCAATACTTCGTGAAGTGTCCTGGACCCTGGAAAAGAGACTGTGTAGACTGTGTAGACTGGGTACGCAATTAAAGGCAAGGCAAGGCAAGTTTATTTGTATAGCACAATTCAACAACAAGGTGATTCAAAGTGCTTTACAGAGACATTAGAAACAAGAACAAATAAAAAGCATGATTTAAAATTGAATAAAACAAGCAAATAAACTATAGCAAATAAAGGTTACTGGCCCAGAGTCATTGGGCAGCTGGGTAAAGGTGGATGTTGATATTCAGTGCCAATTATGCAACCTGTTCAGCCATGTCTATATGCTCTTTTTTTTTTTTTTTTAATGCTGTTAATATAGGGAGAAAAAATAAACTTGAATCAATAAACTGATTAAAGAAGCATGGTCTATGGAGCCACAATCTGATCCTGTAGTGTAGCTGCAGTTTGCACAGTTCATGTATTCTCAGACAGATTTGGTTTAGAGCACAGCCAATATTTAGCGTAAGTAGATTTAAATTTACACACACTGGTGATGGCAGCTACATTGTAGCCACAGCCACCCTGGGGCGCACTGACAGAGGCGAGGCTGCCGGACACTGGCACCACCGGGCCCTATGACCACCACCAGTAGGTAACAGGTGAAGTGTCTTGCCCAAGGACACAATGACTGAAACTGTCGGAGCTGGGGCTCGAACCGGCAACCTTCCGATGATAAGACGAACTGTCAACTCTTGAGCCACGATTCAGTCATCCACCCATGTGTGTGAATGACTGGATGTGTAAAGCGCTTTTGAGTCCTTAAGGTACTAATAAAGCGCTTTACAAATACAGGCCATTTACCATTTAAATGGAAAATTTTGTTTGAATTCTGCAATTGAAGACATGCTCAGTTATTTATGAACATGGTCTTTGTTTAAAGCAAGAAATGGATTTGTAACATGGGGGTGCATATCTCATTCTGAAAAAACTTTACTAATAAGTGTTACCCAAAGCCAATCAGCATCAGCCAAGGCATCAGTGTGGCTCTTCTTTGGAAAGACATGAATTCTTAAGCACGAGGGATATTGTGTAATTTTATTTTATTTTTTGTCTTTGAACCCTTTTATAGCCGACAGGTATTGAAGACACGTTTTCTAAGAGGATGAAAGTTGCCATTGTGATGGTGAAAGAAGAAGACATCATCGATGTGTTGGTTGTCGTTGAGGCGGCAGTAATCCTGTCTAATCTGAGGGATGTCTCAAGTGCCATTTCCATGCTGATGGGCCTTCTCTTTGCCCTCAACATAGACTATCCAACGGAACTTAAGGGCATCTTTGAAGTCATTCAGAACATCCTAATGAACATTGGTGGAAGGCAGTGCGTCTCACTAGTGCATGGTCTAAGAAACAGACTCTTGCAGAACGCCATGCAGAACTGTAATTGTATGCTCACAGCATACAATTGCCTTAGTGTTAAGGACAGTTTTTATTTTACTGTTTGTCTTTTTATTCTTGCAAGTTCTCATTCTCACTTTTGTATGTCACTAAATGACTACACTTTACATTCCAGATTAGACAATTACTCATTTGTTCATGGTTTAAGAAACTTACGTGAACAACAATATAATGGTGGACTCTGCAGATGCTTATCTCATCAAGTCAGTAGTTTTTCCTTTGTTTTGCAATTGAGCAGACTCAAACTAATGTTGCTGAAATATTCATATTATCAAATGTTTCAGAAGCATGCACTCATTTTCAGAGATATTGGCTCTGTGGAATTTGTTGCAATTGTTTTTGTTTTTTTTGGGGGGTTTTTTTCTTCTTTTTTTTTGCCTGTCCCATTTGGCTCTTATGCCATCAGAGTTGTTGTCTAAAGGCAAAGAAAGATGCCCAACGGATTTACTTTACCAAATTGACCATCCCAGCCTTGCCGTAATGGTCCATTTGATTCACCTTTTATTGTTCATTTTATTTTCACTTACTGAATACGGGACAGACTTGACTGGGGGAAAGAAGGGGAGAAAGAAAGAGGGAAAGAGAAACAGCTGAGAAGAGGGACGGGGGAGAAGGGCAAAAAACAAAAACCAACAGAACGGGCAGAGAAAAAAAGAAAAAAAAAAAAATGCAGCCCCGTCCTCCAGGGTGTGAAGCAGGTATGGAGGAGATCAAAACTCCAGACATCCAGAGGCCCCCAGAACACAAGAGACCAAGGAAGACCAACAGAGGGGCAGCCGCGCCACTGTCCCAGAAAGAGCTGAGGAGAGTCCCAGATGAGGGCTCACTCAGCAGCCGCGGAGCAGAAGCCAGGGGGGTTGCAGTGACGCGCCCGTGAGCTCCGCCGGCAGCCAGCCGTGCCTGAGTGACTGAGCCCCAGGCCCCAATTTGTTGCAATTGTAAACGAAGACAAATAGAAGAGTTTGATGTCTTAGTTGTTATAAACTGATCTTTACTGTCACTCATCAAAGGTTTTGTACTATTTTAATATTTCAAGTTTTGTGCTAACAGGTGTGACTGAGCACAATGAAGTTTAAAAATTTTGCAAATGTAAAGAATAACTTTTCTAAAATAGCAAGTGTCCCGTTGATACATTACAATAATGCAGACTTTATGTTGTTACTTCACAAGAATCACTACTGCTCCTAGAGTATTGGTCAGAATTTAATCTTCACCCAAACTGGGCTCAAGACCAAGTTCAAATTTATTGTTTCACAGGGAGCAACTTTTGAGTTTTGATGGATTGTGAGCCTGATGAGCTACGTCACTGATTTCTGTTTCTCAGATGACTAAGATGGCACAATAAATGTTGAATGTTGCATGCTCATGAGTAATTATCTTGTCATGTTCTTAAAACAAACTTTCTGCCTGAATTGATCAGATACACTTTAATGGAATCTGTGGGTTTTTATTTTTTTTCTGTAAACAACAGAAAATTTATTTAAAGGAATGTAGATATTTAAACCTGAACTCTAAGATAAGCCTAACAGGTAGTTTTGCTGAAATGGACGTTAGAAAGCTTAAAAAAGAAAAACTTAAGATGTTCAATACACATTTTTCTTTACATCCAGTCAGTCAACTCTGATAATTAAAATGAAACTGATTTACGAGTTCACTCAGCTACTTTAAGGAGCTCAGTTAATTAATAAACTTAAATCAACTTAGCTAACAGATTATGTTAAGCTGAAATAGATTCCTAAGTTAAAAGAACTACTAAAGTATTTGAATTAACTGAAAAACCCAAGTCAACTGAACTAGGACAAGAGTTTAAACAATAGATTATTTTAATTTAGCTGAAAGGGTTTTCCCAAGTAAAAATGACAATTAAAGGAGTTGAACTGG
The DNA here is from genome assembly GCF_057382185.1 of Mchenga conophoros. Taxonomy (NCBI): domain Eukaryota; kingdom Metazoa; phylum Chordata; class Actinopteri; order Cichliformes; family Cichlidae; genus Mchenga; species Mchenga conophoros. The sequence continues at coordinate 35,175,299 of NC_140543.1, read as the reverse complement.
CTAACAAATCTCAGTCAACTAAACTAAGATGAAAGTTTAGACGACATGTGATTTTTCATCAACACAACATTTGGTTGTGTTACAAGAACAAACTCTATTTCTTGACTTAACTTAAAATTTTAAGGCAGCCCTTTACCTGATATTTTTAAGTTGAAACAAGTTATATTTTAGTGTGGTTTAAACTGTGAATATACTGCTGTGTATTGAAGTTCCTCTTGTTTTGCATAGAAATATACTATAATATATATAATATAATATAGTCGGCCTCTTGTGTAAAGGACACAGTGATGCTAAAGTCAGAAGCTGTGGTCAGTTCAGTCAGCCCAGGTTTCAGTATTCATGACATGCCTGAGGTAAAATTTGACCTCACTCCCCCTTAGTTAAAAGAAATAATGAAAGCGCATGAAAAAACTCCTGACTTAACTCTCTGTGCTTGCATTGGGATGGCTCTCAGGAAGGCATCAGTGCAGCACTGTACCAGTGACAGTGATGTAAGCTACTCATCATTGGTTTTGGGTCAAAAACTGCACCAAAGGCTAATTACCACCTCAATTCCTGAAAAGCAGGAAATATATGAATGATTTTGAGCATATATGTATTCTGCCCGTTCCATTATTTTATGATACAGGCAATAATTCATGAACCCTGTCTGTGTCTATCCTATGAATTCTAGCCAAAAGCACCTGAGAACATGCACATGATGCGGTGAGCAACAAGTGTGCAGAGCACAGCGATGAAGACAGAGTGGAGCAAGTTTCAAGCTTCTGATGCTCCAGGTAACTGCACACAGATAACCTGAGACGTGTGAAGCTTTCAGTGGGTCTGTGTGATGGTTTATTGGGTAGAAACAGGCTCGAAACCACAACGGTTTCATACAATTATATTTGGCCCCCGAGAAGTTTTACAGCTTTCCTAGTGATAAAAACCTCCTGTATTGTAATTCATGCTACTGCTGGGATTAAATTATTTGAAGTGCCTCAATTCTGCCATATAACCATATAGTGTAGTATTAACTGGACACGGCCCTAAAAAATAAAGGCATTAGACAAGTGTCCCTGGAAGTCAAACGCTGCAGACTCTCACTCACGCTTGCCTGGGAAAAAGTAGATAAGACGGGACCATCTCTGGTGGAAAGTTACTGACACACTGTTGTTTAGACTAGAGTGAGAGAGCTTCTGTAATAAAACTGTCAGGGGCTCACCAGCATTTTGAGATCAACATGTCGTGCAGGACGCATCTCCCTCCTAGATGTAATAAAGAGTTAAATGGTCTACTGAGCAGTGTTTTGTCTTCCATCGGATGCCTCGGAGGAATCAAAGGAACTCGGTGAAGTGTTGATATTTAACACTACACAAAATCATCAAGCAAATGACAATTAAAAGACAGAAAAGTTTTTACTACAGAAATTTCTGTTTTTCACGACTACAGTTTAAAAAACGAAAGGAAAAAACTGTGCAGTGTGGGCAATGAGCTGTCAGGGCTTTTACACGTTTATTTCTTACGATTTAAGTACAAAGAGCCGTGCCAACAGATTTCTGTCTTTGTCACAGCAGCTTTTTCTTTATCATGTAGAAAAACAGTTAAATATGTCACTTCTTTACACAGTAAGGGGAGTTTCACTGGTCTGGCATACAGTGGGCTGTATGTGGCCCGCTATGTAAAATGAGTCTCAATCTTCATGGTCTGAGAGATGCAGCCCACAAGAATGATTGAGGAATCAGGGCTGGACTGGGAGGAAATCGGCCCTGGCAGTTTTGGTCTAGGTGGCCGATCATGATCGCTCCAGAAAAAGACAGAAATATATAAAAAATAAAATAACATAACATACAGTGGTGTGAAAGTGTCACACTTAAATGTTTCAGATCATCACATTTAAATATTACACAACAACAACACAAGTCAACACAAAATGCACTTTCTAAATGAAAGTGTTTATTATTAAGATAAATCAACTGTGGCGTGTCACAGACCAGAAGATCCTCCAAAGCCAGACATCATGCCAGCATCCTAAGAGATTCAGAAACAAATGAATCGAGACCTGTCAGTGTGGACAGGGTTATAAAGCCATGTCTAAAGCTATGGGACTCCACCAAACCACAGAGAGAGCCATTATCCACAAATGGAAAACATGGAACAGAGGTGAACCTTCCTCGGAGCGGCCGGGCATCCAGCCACGACGCATCCAAGAGGTCACCAAACCAAACAGCCCAGAACAAAGAGCTGAGACTCACTCGCCTCAGTAAAGGTTCGTCACAAAGGGGAAGTAACAAAGTACAAATACTTTGTACTCTACTGTACTAAAGTAGAACTTTCAGATATCTGTGCTTTACTGGAGTTTTTTTACTTTTCCTCATTACATTGTAAACAAATAACTGTACTTTGGACTTCGTACATTTTGTTTTTACTTTTGGTTTAACAAATTTGAGGGGGTTATTGTTTCTGTCACTCTGAGCGTACAGTCCTCTTTGAAATAATCACCAGGGGACGTTACATACAAAGAGATGACGTGTGCCACAGTAACAGGTCCAAGTGGGCCATCTAATGAGCCCTACAGAAGACGATCAAGCATAAAGGGAGTAACATGTTGTGGCAGGTAATTTCAAACGCAACGTTTCTATCAGCCCAACAAACATCAGCAAACACACAAGCTGTTTTTGTGTAGTTTCTCTCACAGTGTGTTGTAGCTAAAGGTCCAGCTGCTGTATTTCACAGGGACAGAAACGAGTTTGAAATAACTTCACGCAGAGATGGAGAAAGAATACAGGACAGGAAGAGGAGAGCTTATATTTAAAGGTAAGGACTGCTCAGTGGCATTTGATATAAACTGAAAGCTTACATGGAAGTCTTCATGTTCTCATATTGTGAAACACGCTGTAAAGCAAACTAACTGTGTTACTTAAAGAGCACATGAAAGTCCTCTGTAGGTTAGTGCAGGATAATCAGGTTCGTTTACAGTAAAGAACTGTGTGCGACTGATGCACAATGGCTGTGGTGCTCGTGGTCTGTTACATCAAGTGTAACAGAGATGAATATGAATTTCAGCTGGTGATGCTTAAATGTAGAAAAAAGACGGTGTAACAGTGACCTGTCAGTGTAGAGGGTGGAAATCAGCCAGGACAGAAATACCTGCTTACATCTTGTTGATTTCAGTTTCTACAAAGAGCCACTGCAGCTGATTTTAGGTTCCCCCACCTGCTAAATCACACTGTAAGATGAAAACCCTGCTGAGCAAAAGGAACAAAGGCTGCTCTCAGTTCTGCCAGAAAGCATCGTGATGATCTCCAAAACCTTTGGGAAAATTGAACTGTCTCTGCTGCTCGTCTGCAGAAGTGACGAGTATCTCAGCCTTCCACACAGTGAGCCTTTTCTCTTCATTCAGATTGTATCATGGACTTAAGATCTGTTGTTTGATCTGTTCCTTCCATCTCTCCTGGTTTATTTCTCACTGGTCTCAGTTGCTACAGTGTCTACAATAAAAACATCCCGTTTGTGGAACAGCACGTGTGTCTGATCACTCTGCACTGCTCGCTCAATACAAATCTCACCGCCAGTACGGACCTCAGTCGCAAAGAGAAAACCTCAACACATAACATACACAATACATGAATCCCAGCTGTCATGATGTGCACCAAAAAGGGATTAATCCTGTTTTTTCTCAGTCCTTGCAGCGCTTTCTGTCACCTAGAGCCAGTTAATGTCTCCAGATCAGCCCTAAAGAAGTGCTGATCTTTGAAAATGAATCCACTGTGAGTGAGTGGACAAATGTCATTGTTTTTAAGCCCCACAGATACAATCATAGTTTAACTGTACAATGCAATGTAGTCCAAATAATCCAGCACATATACAGCAGTGAAGAGACAGAGGTGAGCAGGGTCTGTGTTTATGTATTTGAAGTGAAATTAAAGCTAATTAGAGCTTAATGGCATGAAAGTGAAAGTGGAAAGTGCTAAAAATGCAGAATTATCCTTTTAAGTGAATCTAAATATTTTCCTTCCTCTGTCTAAAAGAAGCTTCATCTCCTCTCTCTGTTTATACCAACTCTACTGTCTGACTGGCTTCTGGAGACTCAGATTTGAAGTTTGCCAAACAGAAAAATTGATATTGTTCACTGAATGTTTTCCAACAGTAAACATTTTTCTAACATTTGTTTCCAGTTTCTGTCTTTCCATGTGTTGTCCCGTAATCTGAACTGGAACCCAATGAAGCAGAGTGTAATCACCTCCTACGAGCCATCCTGTCACAGTGAGTGGAAGCTACAGTATCATATACTAGCTCTTTGTCATTTACAATGTGAGCTATTCATGGTGGCCTAAAACAAACTGTGTGCATGCTCTTGTTGTTAAAGGGAATCTTCCTGCAAAGCCACAAGTCAGCGTCACCTCTGTTTCCTGCTTTTCCAAAGTGAACCGTGATGAAAAGATCAATTCATACAGAAGTGAAGCAGCAGGATCATCATGGACGCACGAGTATGTTTGTTTTGTGGCACCACAAGGGAGCCTGGAGTGACTGGAGCTCCACTGGATCATCACCAGTAGGAAGAAAAAAAACCACCACGTGGAACATTTTTGTAGAATCGTTGCAAATTTTCCAGCACACACTGGATGTGATCTGGGAATGCAGTTTCTTGCAACGTGTACTCAGATATTTATGCAATACTTCTGTAAGAATGCTGTTTGTTGACTTCAGCTCAGCATTCAGTGCAGTCATTCCCTCCAAGCTGATCACCAAACTTGTGGATTTTGGACTCAGCAACTCCAGGCGACCGTGGTTCAGGGGATTGGGAAGCTCATCTATAACCGGAAGGTTGCCGGTTTGATCCCCCTGGTTGTTGTGTCCTTGGGCAAGACACTATATAAATGCAATCCATTATTATTATTATTATTATCTGTACCTGGATCGTGGACTTTCTGACCAACAGACCCTGGCATGTAAGGTCAGGCCATAACTGCTCTACCACCATCACACTCAACACTGGCACTCCACAGGGCTGTGTGCTGAGCCCGTTCCTCTATGACTGCAGACCTCGGTCCGGATCCAACTCCATCATCCAGTCTGCAGATGACACCGCGGTGACTGTCTCATCAGAGGCAATGATGAGTCTGCTACAGGGAAGAGTAAAGCACCTAGCTGTGTGGTGCTGACAATAACCTGCTCCTGAATACCAGCAAAACCAAAGAGCTAATTGTGGACTTCAGGAGGGAGAACAGAGACCCCCATGTCCCCATCTACATAAATGATGGGGACATGTTGAACGGGTTGAATGGGTCTCCAGCTTCAAGTTCTTGGGGACCCACATCTCTGAGAATCTCACCTGGTAAACTAACACCTCCAGCCTGGTCAAGAAGGCCCATCAGTGCCTCTTTTTCTTGAGGACACTGAATAACCACATGTCTGCTGACATACTGGTTAACTTCTACCACTATGTGATAGAGAGCATCCTGACCAACTGTGTCACAGTGTGGTATGGGAACTGCTCTGTTGCTGGCCACAAGGCACTGGTTGGGCAGTTTTCACCACAGGGACTCCACTTCCTGCCATTGAGGATGTCCACAAGAAGAGATGTCTATGCCGAGCACGCATCATTCTCAGGGACTCCTCTCGTCCTGCCAATAAACTCCTCCAGCTCCTCCCCCCCAGAAGGTGCTACAGGAGCCTTCAGACTAAAGCCAGCAGGTTTAGGAAGAGCTCCTCCCCCACAGCTGTCACCCTACTGAACTCAGTTCACTCACTGAACCCTTCTACACGCCTCCTCCCAGTGACCATGATCATTTCATTCTCAACATTCACCACATGCTCACATTGGTTACTGCTATAGTTTTAGGACACTGACAGAGTCTCTGTTATAGTGCCTACACTGTTCACTGTTACAGGCTGTTCAGAGAGCTACGCTTCCACTGCTGTAGATATATTCATAGCACTCTGTGGATCTGTTTACCTCACACCGATACATCTGCATATATGTAGCACATCTGTATATTTGTTCACAGTACACCTGTATATCTGCCCATCTGTACAGCAATACAGAACATCTGTATGCTACACCATCTGTATGTCTGTACATATGTATACAACAGTACATCTGTATATCTGCTCTCTACTGAACTTATACATAATCTGCTCTTATTGCACTTACTGATTAGATGCAAACTGTATTTTGTTACCCTGTATTTAGACATGTGTAATGACAAACGTTGAATTCTAAATGATATCCTAAACATTTAAACAGCTACAGGAGAAGTTTTTAGAAGACCAGTAAAGAGAGCATGGAGGCAGATGGAGGAAGCCAAGTCCACTGAATCTACACACTTCCTGTTTCCACCTCATCCTTCCAGTGCTTTATTACTATGGGCTCAATTGTGGTCATAAATATTTTATACTTGTAAATCAGGATTTGTGTGTGTAGAAAAGATTTGTGTGTGGACTTATCCAAAAAATACGTGTGAAAGTCTGCACTAAACTTTCAAGTTACAAGTACGAATTTTGACCCTATTTTTCTTCCTCTCATCTGATTGGCCAAGGTCATGTCAATCACAAATTTAACTATCCAATCAGAGAACGCGATTGCGTGTCCCGCGAAAATTTGGAAGCAGATTTGTATCGCGAAAACGCGTGAAACGGGCATCAGTGTACCGCGTCTGGCACGCGAATAAAACCACGCGCGTCAGTTTTTGTGTTGCATTTTGTGCATACGCGCGTTTCGCATCTACCGCTCAAGTTGGAAAAATCTGAACTCCAGCATCAAATCGCACCGTGACAACCAATCAGGAGCCTGGTGACGTGGCTGTGACCTAGGTCAAAGGAGCAGGTCCAGCCAAAGCCCTTCATTCAGTATGGAGGAAAAGCTCATCACTGCCGTGGACCCTAGCAATCAGTCGTTTTCTGATGAGGCAGCAGCTCTCCAGGGCAGAAACAGTGCTGTTATTTTTCCCCTCCTTCTCCCTGAGGCTCTTCCACTCCAAGCTGGGTCCTTTTTATTCCTGTCTCTCTGTAAATAGTTACATTTTATATATTTATGTTTAATGTTTTTGTTACTGAATTTATATATATTTTTCCAATAAACATTTGTAATGACTAATGTCTCAGCTCTACTACACAGCAAATATTATACTAATGACAAAACATTCTAATACAGTGGGAGGCAAAAGTTTGGGCAACCTGTGAAAAGTCATTATTTTCCTGTACAAATCGTTGGTTGTCACAATAAAAATTGTCAGTTAAATACATCATATAGGAGACACACACAGTGATATTTGAGAAGTGAAATGAAGTTCACTGGATTTACAGAAAGTGTGCAATAATTGTTTAAACTAAATAAAGCAGGTGCATAAATTGGCAACACAAAAAAAGAGAAATGAAATGAATATTTAGTGTATATCAATGTGTGTGTCTCCTATATGATATATGCAAGTGACATTTTTTACTGTAACAGCGATTCATACAGGAAAATAATGACTATTAATAAGGTTGCCCAAACAGTTGCATCACACTGGTTATAGGAACATAGTGAAGACAAGTTATTTAGAGAGTAAAGAGAGGTTAGTTTATTTTGGAGTAGAGCTGCATTTATTAAGAAAATTTTAAAAAGACAGGAACACTCTTTAGAGGTTTGTGGGTGGCTCTTAAAAGAGCCGTTGTGGGGAAGTCACTCAGACTTCAAACAGGCTACTCCTTTGGTTGCCAAGACACGGCTCCCTGCGCCGAGAAGTGGGCCATGAACTTCTCCCTCACCAGGACAGCCTCTCTGGAGGAGTTGTTTGCTGCTACACGACCCAGGCCTTGCAACGGCTCCACCACAGCAGGTGCCACACCCCTCACAGCAGGCGCCACACCCCTCACAGCAGGTGTCACACCCCTCACAGCAGGTGCCACACCCCTCACAGCAGATGCCCCTGTCTCGTTCAAACAGCGCAGAAAATTGTGGAGAACACACGTTGCCTTCACGCACTTCTCCGCAATTTCAGGACGGAGCTCCATGGAGCGCAGATACAACCTCCACTGTGAGGGAGAGAGGGAAGTTCCAGCGCTCCTGGAATCCCTCTGCAATGCACCGCCAGTCTGCAGTTGAAGGCACAGCCATGAAGTCGTCCACTAGACAGTCCCAGATGGACGTCGCTACCTGGGGGGTGATCTGGCTCACCGTGGACACACCGACTCGAAAACTGAATGTGATGGTCCTGAAGGAGTCCCCGGTGGCAAGGAACCTGGACAAAATGCTGCAGTTACAAAATACATTATTCAAATTCCAAAATACTTTTGTGATGTCAGATTTAAATTACAAAACATGAATCTTACATAAAACCTTTTGTAATTACAAGGATAATTACATGATATATATTAGATATAATCTAAAACAGTCTGCTGGGATTATATACAAATATTCAACTATCCCAGAATTAAACCAGGTCTAAATAAAAAGGAGTGAGTATCACTACAAAGGTTAACCCACAGTGGTCCTCATACCACAGTCTGATATCAGCAAACAGCGAGAGCATACACTGATAGGACACCACAGCCATGCTATCATTCAAACACTGATAACAGCATAAATCGAATTAAATCGGGACTTGATGAGAGCTTCTGAGTATCACTAGAAATATTATAAACAGTCGTCTCTGTACCACAGTTTGCTATCAGTAAACACCGACAGCATTCATTGATAGCATAGCACATCGATGCTGGGACCAACGCGGGACAGCAGGTCCTCAAACTGGGCGAGTGAAAGACGGTGGTATTGCTGGAATCGGCCGTCATCCAGGCGCAGCTCCTGGAGCAAATGGTGAAACTCACCAAACTGCTCACGCGTCTGGAGGACCTGATGGACCCAGGTACGGCGAGGACGTCCTTAACGCCGCTGCTCTGCTCCTTTTTGGCTCCTACCTTAAAGCACACTGTGCGCTGTCGATCTTACGTGCTGCACAATAATGTTTAACATTTAGTATTTACTGTTATATTCCCATAGATCATCATGGTGTTGTTTATTTTATTGCTCTAGTCTTCTTCTGCTTGTTTTCTTTTTTCTTTCTCAACAGGTGATCCAGGGAAAAAAAAAGACCCCGACGTATTAGCCAGAGGTCCCTTTACTACGGTTCGGAGCCGCGGACCTGTTTTCTATACGAGATCGCTGCAAAAAGTGCAGCCTGACCTGATGTGCACCTACTGTTACTCATTTATATTAAGATTTAAACATCTAGTTGGTGTTGGTATGGAGAGTAACCTTCGGTAATAGTAATAAATCACACAGCAATAGCACATTCATGTAGTTGTAAAGTATTCAGAATACATTACTTCTATAATCTTTGGTGGAATACATTTTAAAATTAACACTGTCAACAGGTTAGTACCTCATACCACAGTGCAGCAAAGCAGTCTCATGAGCGCTGGGAAGGACACGCCCCAAAACAGACAGTGCAGGAGATGACAAGGTTAGTAAATGTATGGTGCAAATTATACTTTTAGTTATCTTGTTAGTTATCTACAAAATCTGCTTCTCACATATAGGGCATTTCCAAGATTTTTTTTCAAAACTTCTTCAATTTCTTTCATTACAGCTGTCCTGTGCCAGATGTTCTGTTGACCCACAGTGAGAGGCATCATTTCAGAAACACCAGGAAGACTGAAACTCGTCGCCAGGATCAAGCAGGGCTCGTGATCTTCACCAGCAGCTCCCTCACAAGAAGGATGAACCCAGCATTTCATGAACACTGATGGAGACCTTTGCTTTGTGTAATGTTAGAAGTAGCAAAAAAAAAGTTTTCTGGCACAACTTCACCTGCTTCCAAGGTGCATGGAGAGGATAAAAGAATTCACAAAGCAGGAACTCCAGCAACACTTGAGGGAAGATGAACAACTTTAATAATAGACCAACGCGTTTCGGCTGTGGCCCTGATGAAGGCCACAAGCCGAAATGCGTTGGTCTATTATTAAAGTTGTTCATCTTCCCTCAAGTGTTAGAAGTACTCAGATAATCCTCCGAGGGTCTGGACTTTTACATAATATCATAGCTTTAAGTCCTGTAGAAAGTTAAATATATGTTGTGCTCTCTGGTTACTCTGGTATGAATGACTCTGAATTACTTTATGATAAATAACACTATTGTCAAAAACAGTGAAAGAATTCCAGATCACAAGTTTTTAGTTCAAAAACAAGTAACAACCTTTGAGTTTAATTAGGTTTTATTTAATTGTGTCAGAGAAAACATCATGTGCTCTTCATGTAGCTGAGTACATTCAGTGTTTAAAACAGAAGCTGTGCAGGTCTGAGATCAGCAGCTTTCTGAAACACCAAACTGAGGTCCTGTTAATGCTGATGTATAGTGACACAGTTACAGGGGTGATTAATCCTTTTGACCTTTTGTCTTTAAATTTATCAATAAAACAGCTGCAGCTTTCACTGACAGCACATGTGGTACGTTAACCTTTGTACTGTTTTCTTCAGTTAATTTACTACAGTTACAGTTACTACAAAGAGTGAAGATATAGGATGATCTGTCTGCTGTCACTGGGTGGTGCTGAGGTCTGAATCTGAGGACGGCTCCTGAATCATCACAAACTGAAATATAAAGTTTATCTCAAATCTGAAATAGAGCTGATCCTTCTCCGGCCTCACACACTCGGGATCTGAAGTTGTTCAGTCCTACAGTTCTGCCGACAGCTGTTTATTTTTTATTTGTTTTAAAGGCCTTATATACTAACACATTTTCTAATATCATGTTTACCTTTGAGTTGTTGATGCTTTATAAATGGACATCTGCAAAGATGAGATGATGGAGCAGGTTTCAGTCGAGGTTCAGTCTGCTGCTGCATCCTGGTCACAACATACAGAGGTGTTATCAGCTCAGTATTGAACAAGAAATATTAATGCTTCAAATTATTTGTCCTAAAGGATGCAAGCTGTACAGAGTACTGCACATGTGACTTTGTGAACATACCTCATTAAATATAATTCGGACAGTTTTTTAACCTGAATATTTGCAACAAACAAAAAATATACAGAGTCAGTGCTAAAAAATAATCAGAGGAAAAAATTAACATTTTAACTTAAGCTGCCAAGCGGAAGTAGTTGGTTTCAGTACATAAGTATCGGGCTTTGCTATTTAATCCGTAGCTATTGACTAATGAGGGGAATTTAAAAGTTGGCGTTAATGTCGTTCCACATGTGGAAAGCGACAGAAAACACGCTTCTGTTTGCACATATTTAATAATCAGCTCTGCACAGGAGCAGAAGCAGAGTCCAGCCTGTTGCTCTTACAGTATAATACTCATAATAAAAGTACAGTAACCGTGGTTAGTTACTGAGCAGCCTGGTGCGTTTCTCTTGATTTCTTTAGTCAGGGTAAATTCATTCACCTGCACAGGTTAGCTAAACGAACTTTACAAAACAAGTTTCCCTGACAGCCGAGTGCTCACCTAACACACAAATCCTGATTTACAAGTACAAAATATTTATGAGCACAATTTGAGCCCATATACTCTCTCTACCACAGCTGCCTTTGAACTTGCCTGGCCAGGTCTGAGTCCAGCTTTGCTACTCCTGCCAGGTCACATGACACAGGGGTGTGCTGTGATGTCAGCAGGCAGGTCAGTGGAGCCCTCTGGTGGTGGATATATGGCAGTGAAGCAGGAGGAGGCCTGAGAACAGACAGCAGGCTTAACTAGCAGGACAAAGTAGCATGTAGTACTTGAAGGAGTCATCACAGCCAATCAGCTCTCAGGAAAATGGAACATCACATAAATATTTCTCTTCTTTGATTTTCATCAATTATTTCCTTTGATAGATTTTCCGTCAACACTTCTAGTTGATTAGAAGCTCATAGGCAGTTCCTGTCACTCTACAATAAAACAATGTAAAGGCTGCGCTCTCTGCCCTCCCTAATTGACATATTTTGTTGTTTTGTGTGTGTGTTTGTCTGTGTGAAGTTTTGATGTGTATGTGAAAAACACAATTTTGAAAACACTGGAAAAAGACCTCAAGACATGTTTTCCTTTACTTTCTATGAAACAACAATTCCCACCAAGGCTTTTCAGGGTGAAATTTAGTGCATAGAAAAACCTGTGCCAGGTTGTCTCCATCTAGTGGTGAACATGGCCTCACCACTACATCAGGTGAGCTTTTCACTGTGCACAGTGACACAAAAGTCATTTAACAATTTTTAAAAAAGCAATGTTACAGATTCAGTAAGAACTGAAGTTTATCATAATCCTTCAAGTTTCACTCAGTAACAGCAGCTTTTTAATATTATTGGCTATATTTTAGAGTCACATTTATATGAAATGTCAAACAATCACAGAGTGACACTGAACTAAACAATCAATGCCATGTGAGTTGTTCTTGTTTGTTCTTTATCTCGGATTTATTGTAAGCAGCGGGAGTAGAAGCTAAAGAAAAATAGTAAAGATATGAATGAATCTCTGCTCTTACAGCTTTTATTGTGCCATAATGTCTGCTTTGAAACCGTCCTCTTGCTCGTCTCTTGGATGCTCACCTCTTCTTCACCTGTTCCTTTCACCAAACTGCTGCACTCTCGTTCTCTGCTCTCGCCTCCTCTTCTGGTTATAATTAGAATGCAGTCAGCATGTGCCAAACAAACTCCCCCCAAATCGATCATGTTTGATATGATGATGACGTTTTTAACATCTTATTTATGCACTTGTTGGGTGGGAAAGGGTAAACAAAGATGGGGCATAGAAGCAGAACTGATACGTGTGGAGGGACAGTAACTGTGTGTGTGTGTATGTGTAAGCATTTAAACACTGCAGAGAGTCAAATTAACAGTAACACTATTTTGTCTAAGTCCGCCATTGTAGAAATTCATTTCACCGAAACAATAACATGGCGCACAATGTGACAATAAACGTATAAAACACAAATTCTTACCTAGCAGGAGAATAAATAATCAGTATTTTAAGGCTACTGCATGTATAGATGTCACTGCTGGCTCACATAAGCTAGCTCTGAGACCCGCCAGAGTTTACGCCACAGTTGACTGTCGCGAAAGAGTCGTAAATCACCGGCATTGTAAAACTTAAAATGATTCCAGGGCATGTTATAAAACACCCAATAGATGTGCTGGATATTAAACGGTATCAAACGACTAAATGAACACAGGGTTACAATTACATGCTCACATCGTCACATCGAGAGTTTATTCATTAATCATCAGAGTTCAACAATGTTACATCCAGTTGAAAACAGCTTCACTAACGCCAGCAAAACAGGCTAACAGTATATAAGAGCACAGAAACAGCCGTGCTTATCGACAGCTCGACATATCCTCAACAACTCACCTCAGTATGTGTAACCCGTTCATGTGTTACGCCTGTTGTTCTTGCGTTGTGTTCTGGCGTGAAAGGAAGAGGCAGGAGACAGTACTGGGTCTTTGGCTCTTTACTGCACATCTGCAACACAGAAACATGTGTCTGATCTGTGTGTGTCACGCGACTGCCAGTACACCTCTCCTCCGGCCATGTTGAAAGGAGCTGTGTCTGCAGCTTCATTAACACTACAATAATATAATGAATCAAATACAACAAATTGTTTTAAAACATTAACTTAAGCTCTCAAAAACAAAAAGCACAAAATAAATAATATGTCACTGAAAAAACATCAAAAACAACTTATAAGAACAATAAACAAAATAATTCAAAAACAAATAAACAGTCAGATAAATACAATTCAATAACCAGGACCCAATATTCTGGTACTTATAGTTCAAACATTATACTTCAGTACAATTATATTAATAACCGCCATCTAACAGGCAGTACAACACTGTACTTATAAAAACAATGAATGAAAGACTGCATCTCCAAAACATAAGAACATCTCCATACCTGCAACACAGAAATATGTGTCTGATCTGTGTGTGTCACGCGACTGCCAGTACACCTCTCCTGACGAAGGAAAAAAGAGTGCATGCTGTTAAAAAAAGACTGCCGCGAGTAGCCGCTAGCAATCAGGCTAACTTAGCATGCTAGCATTTTAGCTGCGTTCTCGGCTAAAACTCATAAGCGTATATTAGTGAACTCCGCCCTCCACAAAACTTATCCCGAATGAGTCTCTTAATGACAAACAAAAACGCGGCGGTTTGGCTGTATTCACATTGCAGCTTGGGATCTGAACAAACTTTAATTAGCTGGGAGCAAAGTGGCAGTGACTTACCTCCGGCCATGCTGAAAGGAGCTGTGACAGGGGCACACATGCACGCGCCTACGTCACCACGCAGCGCACACACACACACACACACACACACACACGCACATGAACGCAATATACACATATGCAGCATATTTATATTACTTGGTTTTAGAGTTGGAGTATTTACATATTGATCTGAAATATTTTGCTGCTGAGCAGCAGAGCTCCAAAGCGTCCCCCTGTAACCATGGTTATGCAGATGCGTTCCGACTGTCACGTCACCGAGGAGAACCTGTTTCAAATGTATACCTGGATCAACCTGCAATCAGTTTGAAAAGTTTTCTGTTGCGATCCGCAGCTCGACTTCCTGGCACCCCGGGATGAGTTGCTGTGTTTTTCACGGAGAAAAAATAATTAACATGGAATAACGTCAGTGTTAGATGAAAAAAAAAAGATGCAAGCAGAAAAGGACAGCAGATTGAGAAGAGATTTCTTCAAACGGTAAGGAGCTTCTAACAAGTGATATCTGATAAGCTTAAAACTTAAATCTAATGTCCAGATTCATGCTAAACTTTTCTGATTACTCCGTGTATCTGCACCGTTAGACTTTTCATCGCCACTTTACGGTAACATACTGGTGTCACTGCTGCCAGCGTCATACCGTGACGCCGTGTTACGGTAGCTTACCTTTCTGCAGGATGATACCGTTTTTTGCTGGTGTGGTATAATACTCTTGGACAAATTATGGTAACGCACCGTAGCCTTTTTTACGGTATCTCACTGGCGACAGTTATGTCAGTGAGATACCGTTATGTAGTTATGTCGTAAATTACGTCAACAAAGTAACATCATACTGTGATTAAGAAATTGGTATACTACCGTTTATTCACGGTATGTCACTGTAAGCCCGCTGCAAGGTAATAAACTGCAATAAATTAACCAGTAACTTACCGTTATCACGCATCATCAGTACCAAAAATATTCATCTCTGCTAGAGGATACCGTGTCCTAACAGGCGGTCATTTACTCTTTTAACAGGTCGTAATTTACCGTAATTTCAGTTAACAGTAACATACTGTAAGAGACTGGAGGGTTCCAAAAAAATTGGATGGATGGATGGACACACACACACACACACACACACACACACACACACACACACACACACAAAATATAATTCATGTGCTTTACACCACTTTATT
Source organism: Mchenga conophoros (assembly GCF_057382185.1). NCBI lineage: Eukaryota > Metazoa > Chordata > Actinopteri > Cichliformes > Cichlidae > Mchenga > Mchenga conophoros. Next base: position 35,159,964 of record NC_140543.1, on the reverse strand, counting down.
TCAATTCTGATTCTTCCCTGCTGAAATACACATTTCCAAAATCAATAACTGAAAAGAACTGGAAACATATTTTCATTGAGCAAGCACTTGTTTTTACTAAACCATGTAATCCATTATTTTCTCAGATGGTTGTACAAACAATAACGATATTATGTCATATCCATATCATGGCAGACAACACATGCTCAAGTGTTGGGTTTCCTTAGTTATATTTTGTAGGGTCTCAAACCTACAATGTGAAGTGCCTTGGCATTCATTTTGTTGGCACCATACAAACAAACTGAATTGTAATGGATATAATATCAAGCCCCACACGTCTGCCTTTATATACACTTTGTCCAAAATACTGGCTCACACCACCAAATCAATGCACAAAGCAGGGTCCACGACATGGATGAGCGTGTGTGGTGTGAAGGAACTTGACTGACCTGCACTGAACCCTGATCTTGCTTTGTGGACTGAGTTCATTGATTTGTAGGGTGAGCCAATACATGTGACAATTAAAGTGTAAGTAGTTGAAATAATTTTTAACAAACAGGTAAAAGCAGGAAAAAAAATCAACACTTGCACTCAAAAAAACCTATTGGACAGAAACAGCGTCTTGCAAGATGGCGAGAGAGCTTGTCTTCATTGTTGCTCGTCTTGTGTAAATATCCAGAAAGCATGGGCCATGGATCATCTGTGGAGACATGGGTAACAACACATTGGTCACTTAAATTATACAAGAAATTTACTAAAAATGGCAAAAACAGTTACCTAATTTGAAGTTCTCCACTCAAATTCAGTAAGCCACTGGAGGAAAGTTGTGACATGAGGGTTAATGTGAACAACCTTTCGCTTCACAGTGGTCCCAGTCCTTCTTGTCCCAACCTTGGAGGTACATTTTGTTCCCTCTTCTGGGTTTATCCTTACAAAAAACCTTGCACACGCTGACTCCTGGTATTCCAGGTTCAATACATAGAATGAACCAAAGAAGACTGACATTGCATCAGCAAAGATGTTCTCTTTGTCCAGCTCAACAATTACACGCCCCTCTGCACTCACCATCCAGCAGGTGGCGGTCATTGAACTTTGTCCTTAAATGTATAGGGGCAACATGTTGTCATTATGCAACATAAAATAATTTCAATACTTCACTTCTTCACACTGTCTAGATAGTCATAAAGCAAATAGCTACGTACAGTTAATTATTAATGGCCTTATGTACATAAGTCCATTTTAACATATTATAATTGTACATAATTGGGAATTATTCTGCCCATTAAACACACCTAACAAAGAGTCAGCCCAGTTAAAGTACCGGAGGTGAATCAACTGTATGGTTATTTTGGAGTTATAGTTTGTGCTGCTGTTAAACTTTACAGTATTGACTTCAGTATTCCTGCTGTTGGTGTAGCTAGACTACTATGTTGATCAGTAATATGTAATGTGAAATTTGATATTGTTACTTTGCTGGATTCACTGAGACACATGTCCAACAACCTTGGTTTATAAAGGAAATTACAGAAATTTGAGCTAACAAAACAGAGACTGGATACCTGTGTCCACGAAAAGCTCCTGTGCCAAACAGAAATTTTAATATGGTCTAATCAGCTCTATTTCATAAATGACTTCTTACCAAGCATAATCAGCCTTGGGGTGCTTGGCAGGCTTTTAACATGCAAGCTGAACAATATAAATTTGTGTGCACTGAAGCCACAAAATTTAGAAATACACAGTTGCAAAAAGTTCAGTGACCAATTACCTTTGCTAAAGGACATATGCAATGCAAAAAGTAAGAGTATTGTCAATAGGGACCAATTCCCAGTTTTTACATGATCAAAATTATTCACAAAAGGCTTCAATAAACAGAAAATGTGTGCCAACAAGAGAACAGTGCACAAAAATGAAAAGATATTTGAGCTCGACGCTTTAATGGGTTTAACATGACTTAGTCAGCACTCCGCACTGTACAGGTAGTACAAGCACACCTGAAAACACTGACCAGCTAACAGCTTTAAGCATTTGGGCGCAACCTCGGTAGTTCACCGATTCACCTGTTGCAAACGTCCAAGTTTCTATCAAGTCTCATAAATCCATCGGCAACTATTACCTAACCAGTCTTTTGAGTCTCCACATTCATAGATATTGACATTTTGTCTTTGAATGAAAATATCCTGGTAGGGTAGCTTAAAAGTCAAAACAAACAGTACTAAGAACGCATTTCGGACTTCTCTCGAATAAGTGAAAAAAACACTTACCTTCAGACTGATTAGCTGGTTCCGATCCAACTTTAATGTGTCCCATGTCAGTCCATTTTAGGGAAATAGTGTTAAGTGGTTTCATTTAATTTTGGGATACTCCCGCATGGACGAGCCGCAATTTGGAGTCTAGCAGAGTTATCACGAATAGCATATGATCTTCAGATATAATCCAATCAACCTTGCATTTAATCCCATTGAACATCCAGTTACCTCTGACTACTTCTAAGTTGCACATGTTAACGGTCTCATCATCACTCTGTGCTGCAGCGAACTGAATCTGTGGCACAGAATAGTTGATGGCCATGTTGTTCTCCTGCTTTGCAGCTTTGTTTGAGTCTGAATTGCAGCTTAAACGTGCAAAACTAAGAGAAGCAGATCAATATTTTCTTCTTATTGTTATTTAATGGTGGTTGGCAACCAGCGAAAGGAGCATTAACCACCTCGAGCAATATTTTCTATTTTCTATCCCCATTTTTGTTTTGAAAGTGAATACCCGACGTGTGCGTCATACGTCACGTTGTACGTCAGGTGAAGGTGTGGTGTCGGCTATCGCACCTGTCGCATTACAAAGCTTTAAAACATAACAATCGCTTTAAAAACACAACCCAACGCGCTAAACTGTGATAATGTGTTACATTATCACGTATATCCAGGACATCTCTTCTGAACCAAGACGAAGTGGTGCTACAAAGGAATTATTTCTTTAGGAGAGCATTTAATAGCAGTCTGGCCTGCAGCAAAATGCACCGCTAAAAATACAGTTTCTGCTTGTCCCAGAATTTATTAATTTTGAGAGTGAAGTTGTAGGACTGATGCTGGTTAGTGGTGTAGGTTTCATGGATGTGACACCTTGTGTAAAATGACGACCAGAGCATATTATTAGGTCAGTTCACTGTAGTTAGGCAGAGGTGTCTTAAAAAGTACCATCTTATACAAAACAAATGAAGGTTCAGTATAAGAAAGAATAAGAAGAGAAAAAAGCAACATCCTGCTAAATGAAGTCATTTTTAAACATTACTCTAAATGTAGCCATTAGTTTTTGTTGCTGGCCATACAAAAAATAAGTATACTTCAATTATATTTCCCAAGTATACCTTACCTAGTACGTATACTAATAATGCTTCTTGGTACTATATTGGCCCCCGTTTTAGTACATAACAGTATTCTTGAAATTAACTTTTAGATGTACTTTTTGTTCACCATAATTGTACTAGCATAATGTCATAATGTCTACAAGGGTATAATTAAAATATACTCGACTCTATCACAATACTAACCTTACAAGTATACTATTAATTAATAGTATTAATAATGTTTCACATTGTTTGACTAAACAAATACATTTATTAATATATGAGGTTCCATTCAGTTCAAGGAATTAAATTTTAGTGTGGCTGCAACTTACTCCTTAAGTTAAAAATGATGCTGTATATTGTAGTTTATATGTTATACTACTTTCATAGTGAATCGCATTTTATAGTAATACACTCTGAATGAGGATTTAAGTAATTACTCTTAGATCTACAGTAGAAAACAACATAAATCCGGATGGTGTAATAGTATAATCTCAGTAACATCACCAATTGTTACATTTGCTGTATTTTACAGCTGTTTCCATGAGTACGGTGAGTTACCGTAAAAATAATGTAATCTCATGGAATTTTCCCACAATTACATGCAAATTACAGTACTAAACTGCTAACATCCTTTAGACTGTGAAGTAGGGGTGGGTTCTTATAATCGATTCATCGAATAAAATCGATTCTGGCTTGGATAACGTAAAATCGATTCATTAAAATCCTGAATCGATTTTTTAATATAAATTTATTTTGCCCAAAATGCCAGAATCTCAGGTGAAATCTCACAAAATTTCAAGAACCACCAAACAGCTAAGACAGTAAATGAGAGCAGGAACACGGATTCTGCACAAAGACTTAAACACACAGCGGGACCCGCGGATCAGAATCAGTTAGATGTCGCTTTTCTCACAGTCGGGGCTGAAAGCCGACAGCTCGCTGACTCTGATCTGTCGGCGGGTCTGCGCTTTGTGTGCACGCCCTTTATGCGCCGATTCTAAAGCTGTTAGTTTGATCTCTCTCCAAACAATATTGACCGAACCAGCAGCAAAAGAAGATCCAAACGCTTCACATAAACATCGTCATGAATTCACTCAGACTTTTACTGTTTTGCTTCCACTGCGATGCACAGCTCTCTCTCTGTACTTCAAGAACAGTTTCCCTTTCTGCATTATTCGCTTGCTTGTTACGCACAAGTCTACCGTTGTTTACAGGCTGTCGGCTGCTGTTTTTTCCCTTTTACATTCTTCCGAAAAGAAAACCTCATTTCTGCTGTTCAATACTGAACAAATTTAAACTTTTTAAAATTATTCAAAATGCAAAACGCTGTGTCTGTAATAAAACCGCTGTAACTTCAGAGGTAATGTTCATATGTTGATTAATGGTTTTCTTTCGTTTTTGATGTACTGCAGAATATTTTTATAAAATCCCAGGCCAGGAAAATCACCTTCATGTTTTTCTGTGTTTTATCCTCAGCTACTTTGACACAAAGGCCTCTGCTGTGATGCTCACACCTTTGATAAAGTCTGGAAAGTGTCAGCTTCCTTCTTATAGATACAAAAATATGTAAATGTACTGATCTGAATTATAATATTTCTGACTGTCAAAATTTTCCAGATTTAAATTGAATCGAATTAAATCGAATCGTGGATCGAATCGATTCGGGGCCTTGTGAATCGGAATTGAATCGATTCTAGAAATCAGTGACGATACCCAGCCCTACTGTGAAGGTTCTCAGTCATCCAGGTCTTTTCTTTGCAAACTCCTTCGACAACATCCTTTAGAGTTTTTTACTGTTGATTTTGCAGTACTAAGATATGGAAATTACTGAAAAGGCTAACAGTGTGTTCATGTTTTGAATCGGGTAATTTCATGGTGAGAAATGTCTTTGACAAAAAAATGCAGGATTAATTAATAGCTGTATATGACTGCTAGGTTAGGACGTGGTTAGGCGCAAATACTTAAGAGAGAGAGATTTTGCTCTATTAATATTTATTGGAAATCTTTTCCTCCATAAGATTGTGGGCAAAGTCAATAAATTGTCTCCTGGCTTTCAGGTCCCCCTGAGCCAAATTTACAGTTTTTGCAATTAAGAAAAGAAAAAAAGATTTAAGGTGAAACAAATTTTTTCAATTCATGGAATGATGACATTATCACTCATTCCATATTGTTCCTAAAGTTTGCAGTCTTTTTTTTTAGTTAAAAGTTAAAGCAGAGCTTGTTTTTTTAGCTTCTTTGATAATGTAACTCTGCATATGTGTACATGCATGTGCACTGATGTGTGCATGGGGGGTGATTTGACATTACAGTCCCTTGAAAAAGCATTCATAGTCCTTGAACTTGTGCACATTTTGTCACCTTACAACCACAAACAAAAGATGTTTTTATTGACAGTTTCAATGGTAGATTAACACAAAGTAGCACATAATTGTGAAGTGGTATGAAAATAATACATGGTTGTCAAAATTCTAAGCAAATGAAATTTGGAAAAGTGTGTCATTCTTTTCTATTCACCCCCTGCTCTTTATAGAGCCACATTTTGCTCCAGTTACACCTGCAGGTCTTTTGGAGTATGTCTCTAGCAGCTTTGCACATCTAGAGACTGAAATATTTGCCCATTCTTCACTGTAAAACAGCTCAAACTCAGACAGATTGGATGGAAAGCGTCTCTGAGTCTGTATGACTATGTTTACTGTTTTGTCTATTTCAAACAGATGCCTGTCCTCACCAGATGCCTGTCCTCACCTCTGCAGTGCTGCCGTCTCCTCTAACCCGGCATGTTTCTAAGGTATGTTTTCTTTCTTTTGGATGTTGTTCTTGTGGTTTTTCTCCAGAGATGAGGTTTGCAGTGTCTGTGTCTGTGTGGTGCAGCCGGTCTAGTCTAGGGGTAATAACAGAGATTGAAACTTTACTGATAAATTGTCCAACTAAAAAAATAGCGGGGTCCACAAATGTCATGTGACAACTAGGGATGGGTACCGTGGATACCGGGATAAGATGAGTTGGTACCGGGATAAGATGAGTTGCTGTGTTTTTCACGGAGAAAAAATAATTAACATGGAATAACGTCAGTGTTAGATGAAAAAAAAAAGATGCAAGCAGAAAAGGACAGCAGATTGAGAAGAGATTTCTTCAAACGGTATCCTTAGAAAGAAATCTCTTCTAACAAGTGATATTTGATAAGCTTAAAACTTAAATCTTGAATCTAATATCCAGATTCATGCTAAACTTTTCTGATTACTCCGTGAATCTGCACCGTTAGACTTTTCATCGCTACGTAACATACTGGCGTCACTGTTGCCAGTGTCAGGGGAGTTTCTTTAGGGGAGTTTATTTGTGGATGTGTGCAAATGTATGTGCATTCATGTGTTCCTGCGTGGAGATCTGAGGTTGGCTGGTAGGGTGTGTTTTGGTAGTTCTCGGGTTTATAATAGCAACACCATTAACGAGACTGGGACAGCTCTGTCTTAACATGGCGACTCCGTTTATTGCCAAGCTGCAACAACAAATACACACGGCACAACCACCAGAGGGTGCTGCATGAACCATTGAATTAGTCCTTACCATAACATCCCCCCTTCTGAGTACATTATAAACTATAATGTTTTCTGTATTAATCACTTTTATGTCAATACTGAAATCACTGCAACTTAACTTGTAGCTGGATACTCCAAGGCTGTTACATTAACTCAAATCTGTAACAAACATTTATTGCCTTTATTAATAACTATTATTTTATTTAACTGTGTGAACTTATTCAAACTATGAAGGTGGGGTAGACAACCCAGTCCTTCAACTGAGTGAGGGGATTATTCTGCCCCGGGCTGGTCACTCAGGTGCTCGAGAGTACCATCTACCTAAATCAAAGTCCTTAAGGTACCTCGGTGGGTTTCTGTCTCTTGTA